>NC_090930.1:1096553585-1097178585 GCF_040938575.1 Ambystoma mexicanum
AGGCACATGAAAGTAAGCATCCTGAAGATCGAGTGCCCCATCCAGTCCTGTAACTGAAGGGCCTGGAGGATCTGAGGAAGAGTGACCATCTGGAATTTGTCCTTCCTCAGGAACATGTTCAAGCGACTCAGGTCCAATATGGGTCGGAATACTCTGTCTTTCTTGGGGACCAGGAAAAAGTTGGAGTGCCAAGCCTGATTCTGTTCCGCTACAGGTATGTTCGCCACTGCACCTTTCTCCAACAGGGAGAGAATCTCCTGTAAGAGAATCAGAACATGGAGAGTGTTCCCTCAGGGGACGATCTGAAGGTCTTTGCATAAATGGCACCCTTAGGCTACTTTTTATAATGCCCATGTATCGGAAGTAATGGTGTGCCATTTTTGCAGATACTGGGTCAATCTGTCTTGCACTGGGGTTGGGTGAACAAATTGCTCAGAGATTTTTCGGGGCTGTGACGGAGGGCAAAGAGGGGGTTGCTGGCTAGGCTGTCTTTCCTCCACTACCTCTTGGGGCATATGTAAAGCTTCTTTGCCCTTGTTCTTGTACTGTCTGACCTCTTCCCCTTTCAGTGAAAGAAGAGTAGTATCAAAAGGGCCGCCGTCTCCTATTTTGAGAAGGTGTATGCTGCTGTGGCTGGCGAATGGCTGCCTCCAAAGAATTTACTGCAGCCTCTGAACCCTGTAGTTTTTTCCAGGCTGTCCACCTTGGGGCCAAATCAGACCAATCAAAGAGCAAATCTAGGAGCCTTGATTGAACATCGGGGGCAAACCCAGATTTGTGTAGCCATAGAAATTGCCCGATCACAGCACTAGAACCCATGCATCTTCCAACACAGACTGAAGCATGCAATCCTGATTGTAAAGATTGACAGGAACTCTCCTTTCCGTCATTAATCGTGTTATTAAATCCCTCTTTCAATTCCCCTTCGGGAATATTCTCTGCAGCTTGTTCAATCACATTCCATAATGTTTAATTATATTTTGCCAAATCACATGATGCATGGATGGCTTTTAATTCAATGCTTCCTGATGAAACGACAATTTTTGCAAGGGCATCTTAACGATTAACGTCCCTATCTGGGGGTATGGTAGGATAAATTGCAGCTTTGGAAGTTGAAGTTGTCACTTGTACAACTGCGCTTTCTAGTTTAGGATGCTTGGAACAAAATCAGGGTCTACAGAGGAAGGCTTGTATTTTTTCTTCAACTCTTTATTAACAGCAGGAGTGGTATCTGGTTTCTTCCAGAGATCCATTATTTGGTTCTTCTGTGCTGTATGAAGGGCAACACAGGCTCCTTGGGTGGGTCCTTATCCAAGATGTCCGTTAAGTTATGCTGAGTAACAGTTTGCAGGACGATCCCATCATAGATACTCCTATCATCCTGTTTATTACAGTCCTATAGGCTGCATTGGTATGAGAATGCACATCTCGAGTGACAAACCCAACTTCAAGTGAGGTGCCTGAGCCACTGGCACCTTTCAAGCATGATACTAGGTCTTCCAGTCGGGACTCCTCTGAAATCAATCCTTCTGGAACATTTGGGTTTGCAAATCATTCATACCCAAAGGGGACGACATCTTCCTCCTCAAAAATGGATTCAAAGGATTTAGGGAAAACATTTTCGGCCAGGGTTTATATTTTGAAGTAGATTCCAAAGTTGACATCAATGTCTAGGTTTCATTCGACTTCGACTCGTTTAAGGGGGGATGTCACTGAAGACCTTTGCTTGGATGCTAATTCAGCTGTCGACGCCACTCGACTAGACATCTCAGAGGTCTTCTGACTCAGACTTTTAGGAACGCACATCGAAGCCTTAATCAATTCCCTGCCAGTCTTGGACTTGGTGGGATCAACAGCCTTCTTAGGGTCTTTCTAGGTGCTAGGAGGGGCCGCCTTCAAGAATACATTCAACATTTCTCATGGAAATGTTCCCATTCAGCCGCCATGGCAATCTTCTTGGGAATCCAATGGAAGAACAATGGCTCAGTCTCTTACTGCTCTTTTTCGAAAAGGAAGAGTGACGCAAATAACTCTTGGATCTTGATCTCTTAGAGTGTTTGGATCATTTTGGGGGTCTTTCCAGAGATTTGCCTCCAGTGGAACTCCTACCTTCGGAGGCTTTTCTTTTAGAAGGGGTGGAGGACAGACTTTGAAACTGACCGACCTTGGGAAAACTTCGACCTTCTCTCCAAGGCTTTACTGGTCATGGATTGGCACGAGGCAAATTTGAAGACTACATGGTTTTGACGAGGCACCAGAGACAAATCCTGTGCGGATCAGCGATAGTCATCTTCGAATCACAGTTCGCACATTTCTTGAAGCCTGTTTTCACCATAGAAATTGTGACAAGTCACAGAAAATTCAAAACTAGGACACTTGAAGAAAATCGCTGAGGCAAGTCGAACCGTTCTGAGAGTGTGATGTGCATGTGGAAAAACTAGGAACTGTGGCAATGGTGAGTGGTACCATTGATGTCACATACACCTGCAGGAATGCCAACCATTTAGGGGCATAGATGCAGCACACCCCCCCAACCCCTTGCTGTCGATTTTTTTTTTTCCAGACTGCAAAGCAGATATGACTATATGGAAGATGAAACACGTGGGGGGCCATAACCCATTGGAAGCTTAGTTGAATGGAAGCACAAGAAGGGCCCAGCTTTACAGAGGTTTAAGAGCTGGAAATGGCATGACATGGAAATAGTAACGATATGAGGAGTGAAAGAACGGGAAGAGTCGAAAGTAACACCCAAATTACAAGCCACAGGTCCCTTGCCTCATACTATGGTCCTTGATCATTCCAGACTTCTGCTACCGCCATCATCATTTGCATCCATGTGCCATCCCATTGTGGTCATTCTGACCAATGTTTTACTGCTCTCTGCAAGCATGTGGTAAGGATAACACTATAACAACTCCTAAATAACTATAAAATAGGCCACAATGGTACATGCCTGGGAGCAGTTAACACAATCTAGTTTGGTACAGTTTGAATAAATGTACATTAACGTGAACAACGATCCTTGCCATCACGTGGCCCTGTTCTCGACTATTAGCAGCAGAGGCCTGTGTAGTGGTAGTAAGAAACCAATTTGGAACATGGCCAAATCTAGGCTAACAACACTGCATAGATACGCAAACCTGATTGCCAACGAAACCTACCAGTTTGCATTCTTGTTGCCACAAGCAAAAGGTAATGGAATCTATAGTTTCACACTGTTCGGTCAAAAAGACCTAAAATGAATGTTGGCCCCATCATTCATAACTGCCCCCTAATGTGACTTAGATAGTCTTGGACATGCCAATTTATGGGAGCATAATTTCCGTGCATGCCCAGTTTTCATCAACCCCAATTCTGTTACCCTTCCACCATTGCCTCTGATGTCGTTACACTGCACAACACTTCTTTGGGAAAAAGAGCTGCTCAATGGCCTGGGAATGGACACCTGCTATGAGGAGTCAGCTGGAAATAGTACAGGGGAAGTGTGAGGAGAGCTTTCACCTCGGCCCATCCACATTCCCCAGGTCAGCAGCTTTCCTATTCACAGAAGCAGTACTGAACACCCAACTATGCTACAGCACTTAGGGTTAGGTCCAGCGTCCGCCTTCTATACATCGCCAGGGTTTCTTTGTGGCCACATTCCCCATCAACAAGAGAATAGTAAAGCCCAAGGCCTGCGTCATTACAGCTATTAAAGAAGCCTCCCTCCAATGGCAAGGTCAGAAAACCTTACGGTCATGCAAGCGTTCACATTATCAACTGAAGACTGACATGCAAGCAGTAAGGGATTGTGTAGTTATACAAACTTGAACTGCATATCCACTGGATTGCCCACTCTGACATGGAAACACTGAAATCCTTCACAATGGAACCAGCAGTACGCTAGGAACCAAGACCAGCATAAAGAGAAGACTATGAGCCACGGAGTCGCGTAGCCAACCAAGCACTTCTGCCCGACACCGAAATGGCAAACAGCGCCTCTAAGCTTTCCGCCACTAATTGCCCAGTATTTGTTCACTTCAATCACAAAAAGTAAGGAACCGAGTGCCACTATGCTTCAGTCACCTTCACCTTCCCCAAGCAAGCCAATAGAAAACTGTGCCAAACAACCATAAGGCGAGAGGAGGGGAATAGAAGAAATCCAATCCAAGGTCCCATTAGCATTGGCATGCCTGTCAGGACAACACATAGCTAGATACAGGAAGTATAGCAGATCAGGTTACTGCCCTCAAGGCAGGAGGCGGCCAGAAGAAATTCATAGGGGAGACCAGGCCCAGAGAAGGGGATAAACTGGAAGCTTGCTGAGGGACACATCTGAGGCACTGCCTGTGATCAGATTAAGAGGAATAATGAATGCTCCAAACCTGGTGTTGGATAGATCTATGAACCTGGGTGGAGACAGAGACCAAGAAAGAAAACCCTACAAGTTTGTTATGGTGTAATAGCATCAGAGGAGACGTGGCCCAGTGTTCGAGAGTGATCATATCTATTCCAATATTGTACCCTAAGCAAGGCAGAAGAAATAGAGTTGCCATAAAGCAATCTGGGCATTATATCTCAGACTGAACTTTGAGGCAGTAATCAAGCTGGGTGCTATAGCCTGGATGCACTGCATTAGATAAGCACATTCTTAAAGGGCCAGTGCTCCCCCACATAGTTAAGTGCATTCCTTTTGCAGTAATGCATCCAGACAATCGTAATCATGAAAAAGTGTTCTGAGGGAAGTGAATCATATGGAAGTCCTGTTTTACTGTATAGTTCCACCCACACATTGTTATTCAGCCTAAAACCTTCAGTATCATTATCTGCTTGTGTTGATCCCCTAAGCAATATATGGGGTTACCACTCCCAAACTGTAGACTACAAATAAAGATTAAATTAACTTTTGACTTGTGTGTTTGGTCCATCACCACACTTCCTTCTGCACTATTCTTACATCCTTCTTTCTTTAGACAATGCATCATTTCCCTTGTTCACACTTCCACAATTGTTTGTTTGTCTCTCTCTCTCTCCATCTCTCTATCTCTCTTCAGATTACCTTTCATGCACTCACTTTCCCTCTTGTAGCCTTCTTCCGATCTTCCTCCAATTATCTGTCAATTTTGCTTTCCCTTCTATCCTCCTAGTTCAGTTTCTTCAATTTTTCTACCTGCCTTTCTGTCTCTTGGCACCCTCTTGTTCCGGCTCTCGTCTCACTTTCCCTCCTATTCTATCAACTTGCCATCAAATTTTCTTTCAAATCTTCCAACTGTCTCGCTTTCAGTCACTCCTCTCGCTTTGTCCGTTGCCTCCATCAAACCCCTTCTGCTCTGGTTTGTCTTTGCCCCATTAACATCCCCCACACTCCCAATTCCATTCCATTTCATCATCTCCCTCAACTCTCTTGCTCGGGTGAATTTCTGTTACTCGCTCAGGTTCTTTTCACTTCTCTCCGTTTCTGTCTCTTTCCATGCTCCTACCATTGTTTCTTCTCACTCTTTTCCTCCTATTCCGTCTCTTCTCTCCCCTGCATTTGGCCTCTCGTTCACCGTCACATTTCCCTTCGGTTCTCCATTTCTCCTTTGTTCTGTTCCATCTCTTCTCACTTTTCTCCTTTAGGTCTGTATATTGTCTTACTCTCTTCTGTTTAGTCTGTCCTCTAGCTCACACACAATGTCTCTTCTCACAGTCCAAGTTTGCCGGGCCATCTCAGTATGTCTCTGACCTTTCCTTTCAACTTTAAAGCCACAATATTTTCTGTACTGGCCATGGTTTCTTCTTACTCTCCCCCCATCCCTATCACTCACATTGTCTATGCTCCCTCTTCCAATCTCTTTTCTTTGCTATTCCTGCCATTCCCCTTGTCTCACTCCAACTGGTACCATTTCACATGTCCCAATAGTTCTCGCCCCTCATTTTTGTGTCCTCTTACCCTCCCCTTTCAACTTTCTTTTCCTGGCTACAGGGAGAAGGTTGGAAGCTACAGTGACTTCCTACCTATCAGTCGTCCAACTGGGCATGGATTGCACAGACAAGGAAATAAATGCAGTCAATTTCCAAACACTTATTTCTGTGACCCAAAGTGGCAAGTCTCTGTTCACATTAAACTTGCATGCAGAATCAGGATGAGGATTGCCACAATTTAAGCTGAGTGCGTAGAAAGTGAACATAAGGCTGCAGGATGTATACCTTTTCCCCCCACACCCAAAAGGAGGCACCAGGACCCCAAGAGGGCTTGCCGCAGAATTTGAAGACCATTGATCTACACAATGAAGATATTTCGATTATTATGCAGTTAAGTAGACTTTTGCCTAATTTATCTTGTTCTTCATGTAGGATCTCCACTGGCTGCCCTTGGATACCTACACATGCAGAATTAAATGCTGGAATAGAAAAGTAAAGCCCTGTTAATTTAGATTTAATTCATTTTAAATCTAGACACAATTACACTAACAGAATGCATGTGAAATGCCAAATGAACATTTACATCACAGACTGAACTACGGATATATACAGATTTCCACCAAGAATATTTTAATTGGAAGCATGGTACGGTGCTTCAATTTCGAAAGCAAGGTCTTCTTGTCGATTTATTTATTTATTTTTTAGTAACACGCTTAATACCTCAGCTGGGTTTCTAAGCAAGGATCTGGGATTCGAACCTCTGTTGCTCTTCGCGGTCTTGTATATAATGTAGTTGGGCCCGGATAGCATTGCACTTAAAAGATGACTTTTCACACTCTTGTTTGCAGTGGTTTCATGCATTTTATTTGCGTCGTTTATGTGGCCAGCCAACACGTGTTTCGACCTCTCAGGGTCTTTATCAAGGCTGAATACATACATTGTTTCAATTGTGCAATATATTGTGAAACATTGTGACAGTGGTTCTAATATCCAGTGTTAGATTGAAGCAAAAAAATATAGATCATTTTAATTCATTTACAAGTACCTCATATTTTAAGATATTCATTGTGAACAGTGGCGGAGGGGGGAAAAAAGGAGAGAAAAGGGGAGGCAAGAGTATATAGTTATTTTAACCCTGTTGCTTTCAGCTTTTCACATTAGCGAAGTCTTACAAAAAGAGCTTGTGAAGTTGTTCGGCCTAACGCGGAAGGCCTTACCGAGTACATGGGTTCTCATTGCCAGTTGGTGATTCTGTATTGGTGGTCTGCATTAGCTGCTTGTCTGTTTGGTCTTATTTGGGTATCACCCGGTTGGGCAAAATTAAGGTGGTGATTGGAGTCAACTGGTGGGGTGTCAGCAGTCGCACAAGCACAGTGGTTTGATGTAGGGCCAGACAGCAACGTGTCTTGGCCTGCTGCTGATACATTGGCAGCATGTCCATGGTTGAGCACCAAAACTGTTGGGCAATCGGATTCTGGAGATTTGTAGGCATCAACCTGTTTGGGCAATTCCCTAAGATTGTTAGCAGATTCGAATCCGTGATGTGGTGGCAGCAACCCAAGTGCACAGTGGTAGTATGCAAAGTCATGCAGCATAGTATACAGGCATGTATCTAGTTGGTTGGCTGCAAGTCCATGGTTAGGGACACATTCTGGGATGGTTATGAGTATGGTCCCCTTGGAGTGGCTATAGGTTGTGCAGGTAGCAATAATAATTGGGTTGGTGGCAAATCCGTAGTTTGGGACTAGCATCGGGGGTCGATCTAGTGCAAGAGCATGAGCCTCTGTGTAGCTCTGGTGGAAGTGCTTATTGAGCCACTACATTTTAGGTGTACATGAGGGGGGGGTCAGGGGGCTTGGGTCATGATTCCCCTATGTGGTTGGGGCGAGATGTCTAGCCTGGGATTAGGGTGTTGCTTTTGAGTGCTATTAATACTACTTGTCTGGTGTGCGGTGAGGAGGGGAGGGGGGCAGGGTTATGCCTCCCCTGTGTTGTGGGGGCAAGATGTAAAGCCTGGGATGGAGAAGCGTTTAAGCAGTGCATTTCGGCACACTACATTACATTTTACAAGTTTGTGCATATAAAGTTCAGTTCTATTCCAAAAGAGTCCAAGGTTCTCTAAGCATACAAGCATCTAAGTATAGGTATACATTTCGTGGAGCCAATGTATATACAATTGGACATAAGGCTGGGACTTCATCCAAGTAAAGCTTGCAGGAGTTCATATTTTACCCTGGTTTACAGGGATAAACCATTATTTATTTATTTATATAGCGCGCAAGCAGCCCAGGGGCATTGAGGCGCTGTTACTTGCAAGAGCTTAGTTACACAGGTAGAGGAATGGTAGCAGTCGTTGACACATTATGAATACTACAAAACAATTATACAATTGTGAGTTTTTAGATGGCCTCCGCTGTATGGCTTACTTGGCCTGTTGGCCATCTCACTGATAAGGCCCGACTAGGCCGAAACACGTTGCTGCTGGTACACTTGTAAAAAGGAGAATTGCAAAAAGGAGTGCCAACTTTTTCCTCTGTACTTTTGCACTGCGCTGGGCAAATGTTGAATGATGCGTGGAGGTGACCTGCTGTGCAATAGTGTGAACGTAGCGGGTCCCCACAGTACAGTCTAAGAGGAACTCGAAAAGGGGCACCGTTATTTTTTATTTTTTTTAAAAAGAAGATGCAGAGAATATGCATCTTGCACGATCCCCCTAGCAGTGGCATAATTAAAGGATCAGCCGGCCACTGGCGTGCAGCGGATACCAGCACTGAAGCAGAGTGAACCAGTGCCCCTCACTCAAAAAGTGTTCTGCATAAGCGAGGATTCTCAACCAGCACGGTCATTTGTACTGTGGGGCCTCGGATGCTTAAGTATTACCTGCACTGCATAGCTCTTAACACAAATAACGCGCTAACTTCTAATACGGAACTCAGCACAGGAACAATATAGATAATCATCAGGTCGGTTTCAAATGGTATACTACTTAAATTTGAAGTGTTCAGCATGCTCCCCTTTACACAAAAGCTTCATTCTATGGAAAAATCAGGCTGGAACCAAAGCGCAGTAGCGTCTGCCGTCTGGTGTCTGAAGATTTCTAAAAAAGACCTCTGAGACACTCGGTTAACTGTCAATCACCTCAGTTCGAGATAAGGCGGCTCTGCAGTAAACATGCAAATGGTATGTAAAAGAGAAACTGTACGGGTTATTCATGTCAGACTGACACAATGTGCATGCTCGTTTCTCTTGCAAGCAGCGTGTGCTGCGAATCTTTTAAGTCGACTTTGCAATGTGAAAATGTTGATCAATGAAATAATCCGTATTTAGCACGGAAGTGGCGGACGTTGACGCGAGGAGATATCTTGGGGATAACCGACTAGACATTGCAGTAGGGATCGACGCCAACGTGGCAGAATCCATCATTACCAGATAACAGCTGCACCAAACTATTACTATGCACATCTATTTAATTGCTCTAAGGCAAAGCAAACAACCGCGTATGTTTCATCTGCTGTCTGCTTAAGTAGCTAAAAACCTGACACGCCACTGAACACAATGCAAAGGAGAGCCAATCATTTCACACTGAACCTTCATAGCATTTGTCCCCTCCACATGCTGGCCATCAGCAATGCAAGGAAGTGGCATATGCCCACTGAGAGAGAACCACATACATAGTGACCAGGGGGCTAGCTAGTCCAATATCCGCTACCATCCGTTAGAATGAGAGGTTGGAAAAGTGATAAAATTGCACAATACACAGAACCCAGCAACGGTTAAAGAGGGGTCCAGTTTCCACAGTGTCACATGCACCCCATTAGTTGCTGGCTAGACTGGTAGGACAGCTGACGCCCCCTCTAAAAAATAGGCTAAAAGCCTTTCCCGCACCACTGCTATTTGTGGATCATTGCTCAAGAGACTCCACAGTTACTTCTGCATCATTAACTGGATGCCAGCACACGTTCCATTTCTGATGCCATACATCCACAGGCCAAGAGCAAGGCCGAGCACCCAGCATCCAAAGAATCTTTGTGTTAGTAGTTTCAATATTTAGATGGTTATTGCTCATTCAATCTGCAATTGTAGCTCAGCAGTTAGTAAACGTGTGCACTGGATCTGTAAAATTGGATTGCATTGTAAAAGGCTATACATTTCAAACAAGCACCGACAAAGTAAAAGGCCTTGGCTTTTGTATAGGCATTTGCCAGGTACTGCCATAATGGTCCTAACTGGCTATAAAATGGAACAGCTGGAAAACAGATTAACTGGGCATACAATAGAAGTGCCTGGCAAATGTATAACTAATACCTACACACAATCCAGATCGATTGGGCTCGTTGTGGGGTGAAAATACAGCCCCAGAGTGACCGAGATGGAGAGGCCATGCTAGGCCCCTATTGTGAGAGTGAAGCTGGCTAATGTGGAGTTCCATTGAAATAGAAAACCCAGCACAAAACAGCGATTTCCAACATGAGGCCTAGTGAATGAGCGAGAATGGGCCTCACTCAACTTTATCAAAATGGAAGGGCACTCAGCTGAAGGAGAGTGACTCAGAATGGTAATATTGCTAATGATGCCCAATGAATGGGTAAAGACATCGGGTACTGCAGATGCTGATCGTGTAAACTAGGAAAAGGCAGCTTTTGACAAATTCAAAATTGCAGCTGTAAGCTTGGGAAAGATGCATTGAAATGCTGTGCGTTTGAAAAATAAAAAGGAGGAATTGTGCCTCACATTTAAAAAGTAAAGCCAAGTGACATATTTCAGAGAAAGACACTTTCACAAATAAACTGACATTTAAATGGAAAGGCTTACTTGTTGGAGAAGTCAACAATAATTTTCTATGTAACTGGCCTATGTGTGAATAATACTTAAAGTGAACTCATATCTGTCCAAACCGTATACAAAGAAAGACTAATCTAAACATGCCCAGAGAGAATGCTACATTTTACATGTAAGCAGATCTTGTCGATTTAAAGCCGTATTTTCTGAAGTATGGAAGCAGCTGCTGTTTTCCCCACTGAACCTCAAAGGTCTATGCCTTTGCAAATTTGAACGTAAGACCTGTGGGTTGGGCCCCCCAGGAAAAGCAGGCCTGTTTCAGTTAGAAATATAAAAACATAACAAAGAATTAGATCTAAATGGTGGGAGCTGTAGATAATACTGCTAGCAGAGATGACCTTCAAGGTCAGGCCCCCTCATTAGCTGTGCATTAGTGGCCAACAGAAATGACCTTTTCAGAGCTGACTCAACCTAAAGAAATGGCTTCAGAGCCACCAATGGATGATCAAACATTGTGTATGAAACAGACCTTGCTGATAAGCAGATGTTTGTGTCAGGTCACAAGAACAGAAATTAATCTTAAAAAAAGGTTGAGGGTAGTGTAAAGACGAGGGACACATGTGATGCCTTGCCATGTGAATATCATTGGGCCACCTTTTCCTTAATAAATAAAAAAAAAATGTACCTCCCAGTCAGCCCATCCCCGACCCATATGAAAGCAGATAAGAAGCCCGCCGGAGCCATGTAAATATGAATCCTCTGTGATGTATACAAGTTGAGTTGTAAAGACAATTATTATTCCAACCTTTTCATAATTCAGAGGGGATGCAAAGTTGATGTGGCAATAGGTTATGGAAGTAAGGTTCGAATCTTGAAGGGTCAGAGTTGTGACTATTTCAGCTAAGAAAATCGATATAAATGGTAGTACCTCCCAGGAAGGGTGTGTCGAGATAGGATTAGTATCACCATAAAATATATAACTCAAATATGTGCCTGCAATTATCTGAAAAATTGGGGTAGCTGCCATGTTAGATTTTTAAGGACAATGAAAAAGTTAAACCAACTTGTCATTTTGGGATGATGAATATTTCTCCTCCATCATCCACACTCCCGAACTTGTCCTCCTATCAGCAGGCTGTCGCGATTTATTACACGGTAACACCCAAGTCAGGGAGCTCATTCCCCCACAATGAATGTGGTGCACAATAAAGTGCTTTTGATTTTTTTGAAGAGTTCAATATGGTAAGGCCTCCAACCAGTGTTGCACAATGTCAACAAATACCCGGTGCCACAATGGATAATGAACCAGGCCGGTGTGTATTAAGAATATATTCATTTATTCGGCCAAATATCACAAATAGATTACATCAGCCACCAATGTTGTGGCAACATAAAAACAAATAACTTCCGTAAAGGCACTAACAGAGATGCTGTCATGATAAATTCCTTTTAGCTCACCCACCAAGATAGAACAATTCAACGCACACAGTGATTTCGAACAGGGTTATGCTGTTCTCCCAGCCACCCTCAACTTCCAAACATAAATTAGGCTCGACTCCTTTGAATGGAAGGCAGTGGCAGAGAGTGGGTACACAATGGGAAAATTGGATTTTGAATATTACTCACAGAAACTATATGGGAGACAGAAAAGTAATGGGAAAATTTGTTTTGCCACACCTAATAACAGGTTGGGCTTTGGGGTTTTACTCAGAACATAATGGGAAAATCGGTTTTGGAGTGCCGAGCATAGCTGCAACGTGAATGAAAGAAATGTAAATGGGAAAAATGTGTTTTGCTACACATAACTAGAACAGATAGGGCTTTAGGGTTTTGGTCCGACCACAACGGGAACATCCATTTTTGGATCTTTAGCACAGATGCAATGTGAGAAAGAAATGCAAATGGGAAATTCGTTTGCAGAGCACAATGGGTTCCTAGGGGCAATTTTGTTTTGCAGCTTGCATATGCACAGGTATTACTGGGCTTCCCGCTTCTGATTTAACATGAAGGGGATCAATGGGGAATTTGGTTTTTACACCAGGCACACGCACGTAGAACAAGGCTGTGGGGTTCGTTTTTCTGGTAAATATTTATGACTATACCGGTTCAAAACACACTGGGAAAAGATTGTTGGTTTCGAATGCCAACAATACACATCCTGTGAATTCAATATGGGAATTAATCGATTTAATTAGATACATATGCTAAGGATCTACACAGGCCACCAGGGGAATTTTCAATGGGGAAATAAAAACAATGCTTGAAAAAATATAGGGCCTAAACAATCTAGGGCTTTGTGGTAGTTCTACCTAAAGGAGAGGTCTGGACTGGGCATCAGAACACACCACTGGGACAGCAAGGGGGTCAGTCAAGGATCTCCTCTATTTCCTTCAAGGGGTCCCAGTCAGTTTCTTTCTCCTGGCTCCTGTCTCCACTGCATGATTAGGCCTCTCTCTGCTGGGATGTTTGTCAGATTTCAGCAGCAGGTCACCTCTTGGAATAAGTGGAAGATCCTCAGCTCTGATGTAAACTGGCTTAGTTATAGGGCAAAATGACATCACGATGTGTCATGGTTCTCGCGCAAGGGACTGGTTGATTGTCACTACCCCACTCCCACCTGTGTGCCGATAGGACAAAGGGATGGGGGACTGCTTTGGGTTAGCTGTGGGACGAGAGAGTTTCATCATCCCACTTTCACAGATGGGATTGGTCAGGTTTTCGAACTCAAAATCTCCACATGGCAAGTACCCTTCATTTTCAAATCTTTACAGGTATGAATACATTTTTTAGGACTATATTTTAAGGCCTATCAGATAAGACCAGTATGGACTCTGCACACCCTTCCTGTGCAGAGATGCTGCTTTTCCTTATTTACTCAGGAACCATTTCAGTGAAAAATATGCCGTTTTACGGGCATCATATAACTTATCATTGCCATGCTTTTATCAACTTTCCGCATCTCTGGTAATCACAGGAAGGCCCAAATCACATTTTCATGAATAACTTTAGTTGTGTTTATCCAACACAAATCCGTTTAGCATGGTTAGAAGGAGATGACCATCACCTTCTATAAAAGCTTTTTTTTTTTAAGTTTCACTTCTCTTTAGGCACATAACTAAGCAGAGCTGCCTAATGGCCACTAATGTTTTTTTTTTTTTTTAAATGGGATTTGTGACCCAGAGGTCACACGTGCTGCAGAGCAGCCCTGCCTTTATCGCATTTCTGATCTCAAAAGTATTCGTGCTTGTATTTTTAAAGAAAGGGCACCGATGGATGAAGGCAACCAGGCCGGAATCGCCAGGGCAATGGAGAGAGGCCCTGGAGTTTAGTTTCACATCTGAAGAAATGGCCAGCAACACATGGCCTTTCAAACTAACACACAATTGCTTTAAAATACATCTTATATGGCACACAATTTAACAATATATGCATATTATTTCTGAATGGTGCATGTACATGAGACCATGACCAAGCTTGCAAGTCTGGTGGGCATTTGGCTGAGCATATTATTAATCTAGATGAGGGAAAAATTAAATTACATTCTTTTCTTCAATTTACAAGTAAAATGCTCCGTTTTACTGCAGCTGCTCGAACACAGTTCTGGCATCCCAATGAAGAGACTGTGCACTGCTGTTTCGTATGTTTGGGTGCAGCTCTCCGTGGATTTGTCAACACATCATTGCCACGTGTCTTTCTCTTCCTTCATGAAAAGCATTTCACATATCTTTGCCTTTTGAAATTGAGGCCCACTTTCTTTCCTTTGCGATTTAGGTTCACTAGGCCTTATGTCCGACATCATTTCTGTGCTGGCCTTGTTTTTTGGAGAGCCCTCATAACCGACTGGCATCCAGGGGCTATATTTCACCCCCACAAGGCAGTGAGCGTGTTGTGACAGGGGTAGGGAGAGGGCTGGCCAATGCACAGGGTGGGAATGATAATAATGGAGTGTTACCAGCTCTATAATAAACCAGTTTGCAATCTGAGAGGGACTTTTCTTTGACCTTTGACTCTTGGGAATTTTCTTTGAACTTTGGATTTTGGATTTTTCCCTCGACTTTCCCACTCTATTGCTGGAGGTAGTCTACTTCTGGACTCTTGCCAGGAACAACCAGCAGAGAGGCAGGTAGAGCTACCAAGGCCTTAAACCTCACCCTATCCATTTAAATTGAATTATGTTTGGAACTGCCTGCCTTAATCCTTTCAATTGAATTGTGGGTCGGGGGTTAAACTGTGTAGATCCTTAGCGCATTGAATTGAAGTTAAATCAATTAATTCCCATATAGAAAATCACGGGATGAGTGTTAGAGTTCAAAACTAAAAGTTCATGCCCAGTGTCTTAGTGCTGGTATAGACAATAAAGTACCTGGCAACTACCTTTCTGAAACCCTTGTCTTCTGTACAGAAGGGCAATGTCCATAATCCCAAAATAGGTAACCCTATAATCCTGCCATTCAAGTGAATGTAGAGTGTGCAAAACAAAATTTCCCGTTTATTTACTTGCATCCCAAATCAGTATCACAAGGCCCTGCATTTCACACAATTAAAAAGCCCAAAACGATTTTCCCAATTGAGTTCCTTTGCTAACTTTGTCTTTCAAATAAAAATCCCAAAACAATTTATTTTCTTTGTGTTTATTTCCCAAACCCTGCCTTTAAATAAAAAGCCATCGTATTCCCACTCCCTGTACCTTGCCTCCAAACCAGAAGGGTCATATCTTATTGATGACTGGGAGTGGGAGCTGCCCAGAGAAGAGAGCTTGATAACAGACTAAGCAATCACTGTGTGAGTCTCATTGTTTGCGGGTGAAATTGCAAAAAATCTGATTTAATGTGATAAGTAATGTGATGACTGTCCATCTCTAAATTTTACCTGTGTGTTGTAGTATCTGCAAATCCATTAGAAATATAAGTCAGTCAATTGGTGCAAGTAATTTGAGATTGTGATATTGTGTTGTGCCACGGCGTTGGTGGCTGATGTTTTGGTTGCTTTATTCTTCTTTGTCAAACATTAATAAATAGATATTCTTACTATACACCGGCCTGGTTCCCAACTCATTGGTGGTACAGAGGGCATTTTCTGGGTGGTGCGAGATAGGTTAGAGGCCTCACTAAAGTTTAATCTGTATAAGTGCTTTGAGTGCGAACTACCATGCTTGGGGCACAGGGGTCCGGCGGGGGGTTTTGGGGTATGTCCCCGAGTGGAGGGGCAGTGCCTCTGCTAGCAGCTGAGCTTGGGGGAAGTTGATAAACCAGTTATTCCACCCTGTGATGTGGGAAGCCACACCCCTTTTTGACCAGGGCATAAGTTAAAAAGATAGATAACTCACAGTGCGGACTGGTCAAAATTATATAATATCATTATTCTTGTGATTTTTCTGTGCACGTTTTAAGAGGCGTTAGGACCCTGTGGTGTATTCTGGGGGGTTGCTAGCGGAAAATAGGGTCTTACTCCAAATGTCTGCATGTTAAAAATCTGACACTTTATCATCTGAAACCCATATCCCTGGTGCACATTTGTGTAAAATCTGGAAAGGTTAAGAGGTTGTTATCTGGATGAAAAGGGGAGAATTCTGTCATCAGTGGACACAACATCGTACAAAGACAGGGATCGGATGGTTTGGTGCTACAGAAAATATGTTAACTGGACCTATAATATGAGAAAAATGGTACATAGATAAATATGTATTTGAATCAAATATAGATTTGTGGGCAAATTGACCAGGGGAGGATCCTCTGACCCATAAACAGACCTCATCATGATGACAATCCATTTCCTTCCCCCAATCATGGGAGAGGGGAGAATTGGGCCAATGACGAGTAGAGAGGGGCAGGCTTAGCTAGGCCCAGGCACACACCCATTTTCAAAACACATAAAAAGAGACTGCTGGGACAGGTAGGGACATTCAATTCTATTTTCTGCGGGACGCTCTGCCGGGAGACTCCAGACTTCACATCCATCAATCTTCAAAGACCAGAACTTTACTTCAGAACTTAAAGCAAGGGCCTAAACCCACAAACTGAGAACTCTTCTCAGCAGGCCTCAGCATCCTTAAAATCATTTGCAAACTATTCCACAGCCGGGCGAGCTGTTTGAATTCTTTGCCAAGAACAATTGCCAGAGATCCAGAGAACCACAGGCTGCTGTATTCAGAGAGCTGACCCAGACCGCTGTGAGCAGAACCAGAGACCCAGACCACTGTGAGCAGAACCGGTGCCTGATTGACCCGCTGTATCCAGAGAGCTGACCCAGATCGCTGTGAAGTGCCGAGACCAGAACCGGAGTCCAGTCCAAAACCTGACCAGATCCGTGGTGAGGCCCATTCCTGCCCAAAATATATTGTGAGTACCGCCAGAACTGTGCAGAACCCAATCTCTTAGTTAAAATATTCTAATCCAAACTATTTTAACCTAATTAGAACAGCCTCCTAGAAATTGTGTCATCTGTCATTTTTAAAGCTGCACAACTGTCACCTGTCAATTCTGCAGCTGCAAGCTGTCACCTGTAATTTTGAGTTTTACTTTAAATCCGAAAATCTACCTTTATTAAATCATCCGTATCTCTGGAACCGTTTGTGCTAGGAACGAGATTTAACTTTCATCTGAAAGCATCGAATCTAGGCTTTCCTACTCCCTATACTTTTTCCGTAATCGCGAGACACGCACTCGCGAAATTTACCGCGGTTTACGATTTAGCCAGATTTCTTCATCTGTAGAAATCAGCAGCTTTTTGCTTCTCTTTGCTAAAATTCGTTTGCAATCTGCTAATCATTCATAGAGTATTGTTAAAGTGAGCCTGAACTAATATAAAGTAGTCATCACCTACCCTGAACCTCTAGAGGGAATTAAAAGCAATTTTAGCACCTTTTCACTTCCTTGCAAACCACATTAAAGTAATTCGGCTGTGTTTAAAACTCATCCCTGTTTTCTCTAAGCTTGCTGGGGGAACTAGAACTGTATTGCATTATAAAGTGTGATTTGTTGGGATTCTTGAAGACTGTGTGCTCTCCTTCCATTTCTTGCATTGCATAGGGGGGGAGTGAATTGTCAAAAGAAAAAGTGATCATATTACCTTTTGCTAAAATCATAACAAGTTATTTCTGTACTGCATTTTATTCCACCTTGCATTTCCTTGAAACCATCAAGCATTTTCAGCTACCTCATCCTCTACACTACTCCTAAGTAACCAAATCAGTGTACCCCTGTAACATTATCCATTGTTGATCACGGTCATATTCTGAAGTCTGATATCAGTTATCAATTTATTTATAGAAGTGTGATATATATATATATTGTTTAAATTTTCAAATAAACCTTTTAATTTGCAAAACAAACCTACTTCTTGGCTCAGTGGGGTCAGGGGGATTCTAAGATGGGGGTGTTATACAAGGGTTGTTATACAAGGGTTGTCATCCAGAGTACTTAACTGGATATAAAAATACATCAATAAGGGTTTTCCTCAGCATCCCAGACTAGGCATTGACTTAGCTGTAGTGTTGATTGAATATCGCTTACACCACCTATTAAATCGTGACACAGCCAATGCCTGTATTTAACAGAACTTCACTGCAAGGAACAGATAAATCCAGCAGCCAACGGCCTTCCTGGCCAAGACAATTCCACCACGTCCGCGACACATTCACGGCTGCAAGCAAGCCACCAATTCCCATCAGACTGCCCAGACCAAAGGCAAAAGACCCGCCATTGCGGGATTAGTGGGTTGGGCGGAGCTGGCGGCGTGCTGTGGATGAGTAGATTGGGGAATGCCAGAGGAAACCAGATGGCTTTTGCAGGCTCATCTCGGTGGAGGGGGGGGGGGGGCACAGCAGCACTAGGATTGCACCATAAATGAATGACCAGAGGGCAAGCAGTGCACAGTTCACTACCTCGTCCTGCTGGAGGGACTCTCGCTGCCACACTCCCGTTGACCTAGACCAAGCCGCTCTGCCACCGACCTCTGCTTCTTCCCATCCAATTCACCCTTTTATTTATAGGTTGGGACGGTAGCGTTAGGTGGGGGAGGACCATGTGAACACAGATCCGCTTCTGGGGGACTCCGGAGCAGAAATAGTGCCGAGGGCAGGTCCCCCTCACCACCACAATCAAAATAGGTGACCAGGCCACCGGTGGGGAAGGTAGGGGGGATGGGATCAAGGGGCAGCTAGGGCCAGTAACGAATGGGCTGCCTCCTGGTATCACCCCCGGCCCCCAAAGGGCATTGTGGGGAAGGGATAGGGCCTCACCAGCATGCACCCCCCCTTGGGGGTCTGGAGCCATGGTCCACATGGTCAGATAGGAAATGTATAGTGAGTTATGTTAAAGTACATGTTGGTTAAGAATGTCATGTTTTTTGATTGTGCGTTTTAATGTGTAATAAAAGTGTGCATGGAATGGCATACAAAGATAGTGTGTCTGGACTATTCACTCACCTGGTACTGCCCCATTTCATATCCCAACAACACAGACATGCCAAAACTTGAAGTAACTGCTCGACAGAAGCAGCTCAAAGAGATTCCAGGAGGGTGTCCCAGGCAGGAAGGGGCAGGAAGTGTGGTTGAAATGGCCATGTGGATCAGCATGACCAGAAGTTGCCAAATGGCAGATAAACAACCCTGCAACACCTACAGATGGTATATCCCCAAAACGCTAATGCCCTCCCAGCCACATTCCAACTCAATTTCAGCTTACGGGTGGCACTTACGGGCCACTGAACAACAAAATAAAAATCAGTGAATTATCATGTCTTATTGTGTATATTAAACCCAAAAGATTAAAATCAGGGAGATTATGTGCATATTAGCCAAGGACGAGAAAGAGCAACAGCAACAGCCCTGTAGAACCCCACAGTCAAGTTCCACATCTTGGGACAGTGTTGATGTACCCTTGCGTGCATGCAAGTTATCTGACTTGTAAGCTTATCGGTGAATGTGGTAAATGTGGGTTTCTGCGAACCAATGTTTTGTGTAAGGCTCAGATGCGCTTGGGTGCAGGCACTGAACACGTTTAAATAAACCAAGCATACATCCAAGGTATTCACTAGATTGACAGTTTATGTGAAATGGATTGTTAAAGACACTATTCTAATGCAGATCCAAGTTAAGCAAAACAGAGGGGGGTCTGGGAAACTCTACCAGCACGAACACTGCCCATTGACTTGTTCTTGGGTGGGTGGCCCCTGGGAGAGTCTCAACCAAGTCTTTAGCTCACTGTTCTTTCACAGAGAAGAAATATCCCCGCATATCAGTCTTTGTACTGCCCAGGGGCAGTCCAGCACCGAAATGCTAGGCAATTCTCCTCTGAACAAGAGTACCTCAGCAACCCCATACACGTGTTTCTGCCTAGTTCGTCATCATCAGTGAGGTGAAGCTGTGCCTCTCTAAGAGCAGTGATCAAGGGGATATGTCTTCTCTGTGAAAGGGACAGGGAGCTAAGGACTTGGTAGTGTCTCTCCCAGGGGTTATTCACCAAAGAACAGGTCATTGGGTTGTGTTCGTGCTGGTAGAGAGATTCCCAGACCCCCCCTTTGTTTTGCAGATCCAAGTTATGTTCACGATGAGCAAGTTAGACCATTTTTATTTTTACAGAGCACTGAGAAAAGCATAAGAGAGCGGATTGTGTAAGCACCACCCTCTCGCCCAATATTCAGGACTCAACTGTACTAGCCTTTTCAGAATATGGATCAGTATGAACTTGCTTCTTAAGCTTGCTCCATTATGAATAAGAAGAATTGTATCCCTAGAAGGGGACAGAGGGAAGTGGAGCAGAAATAAAAGAGCAACAGGGTAAAGGGGTGTGGGAGGCAAGGGGCTGTGACCCCCTGCCAGGTAAGTGGAATGTTGAAAAGGGCAAAGGCATGAAAAGGGAAGCTACCGTATTTAAAGACCGGTTATGGGAGGAGTGGGCCTCTATAGCGCAGAGGGAAGTAGGCAAAACAAGTTACAAACCCCCACCCCCTAGAAACAGATCAGGATTGAATAACTGTTTTTACCAGACACCTTGGCAGAGTTGCACGGTCCAGAAGCAAAGAAAATGGCTACCGCTGAAAGTGCAAAGGTCCAAAGATATTGAAGGAACCTGGGGAGCTTGTGAAGCATGAGTCACACACCGTTACAGCACTATGAGCAAGGAAGAAGGTCAGAAAGTGGTGTGGACCCTACGAGACTAGGATAAAAGGAATACTAGGATCTCCAGACGGACAACCTGGGTGTGGATCTTTTTATTGGGGGGAATGGTAGACAGGCAAAAGACCCCAGCATATGCCTCAAAATCATGGATCTGCTATTGTTTTAGTGTCTTCATGCAGCTTGGTTGACTTTGTTTGTTAAAAAGTTTACCGTCTCAGCCCCACCATCTGCACTAAAATAGAACGTCCACACCAGCAGGCCAAAGGAGTATTGCCACGCAAGGATCAGTGGGGTGGGATGGTGTTTACAACTACACTACAAGGCCTGTACCATTCACAATGCACACTATATATTGTTAGTGGCCCTTGCATATAATCTTCAGCCTCAAAGCTACCAAAATGAATATGCAACCCTTACACCAGTACTTCTCAGAGTGCATTCATAAGTAAAGAGGCAAATTACCCAACATGCACCTTTGGTGACTCACGGATCACGTAAGCCACACCCACAGTGGAGGGTGCTAAACTCATTGAGTGAGTGTGCTGCTGGCCATCATGTCAGGGGGACTTCTGAGGGGCACGTGCATTGAAACTAGCATGCTGGCACGTTCAGTTCCAGCTCAACTCAAACTACCTGAAATGCCAGGATCACAATATGTTTAAATCCTTTTAACACTGGTTAATCCCACTCACTAACGTGACAGGGGGTTTAAATTCTTTTAAAGACAGGAGGCGTGTATTATGCATTACAATCTTTACTTCTGAACCACAACAGCAAAGAAAAAATCTTACAAACAAAAAGTTTCAAAAACAGAACTAAATAGGAGTTCAATATCACGGGGACTCCTCAATGAATCATGGAGGACAGGTCATGCCCTGCAGGAGACTAATGAGCAGGGACCCTCCTCTATATATGTCCTTTACTCTAATCCCAACTCCTTTTTCTGCAGCTGTCTTGCACCAGACACCCATTGCAACAATCCAACTGCGTAGCGCAGAGAAAAGGATCCAGGGAAACTGGAGGGATCTCAACCTCTCCGCAACCTGAAGCTATGACGAAACTCTTCTGGAAAGGAACTCTCACCTGAAACCTGAAACAATATAAAACAGAACAGGGTGGGTGGGATTAATACTCGCCTCCTGTCTTTAATAGAATTTAAACGCCCCGTCACGTTAATGAGGGGGATTAACCATTCTATGGCATGACAGGAGGCCTCATTTAATGCAAGTTTAAAGCCCTTGCATCACCTTAACCCCCAACATGATCAATACACTTGAGAAAATATAAAATGCTTTTAATGAGGATTCCTTTGACCAGTCAGCTGCTTTGGTAATTTTTCCCCAGGCCACCCTCAGGAGAATGTCGTAAACACAATAGCACCTTAACTGAAGAACCAAGGAGTAATTAACTCCGTCTTTTCGCATAATTTACTCTATCTAGTCAAAAGGGGGCAAGGGAACCCACAATAATGTTCCCGCAAGAAAGCCGCTGAGAGGTATTAAGAGGCTAAGAGCCCCTGTACTTCATCTTTTAAAACACTCAACTACCCATACATCAAAAGCTCTGGAAAAACTTGAATAAGAGATGGAGGATACCAACCACACCTCCTGGCAATAAAGAAAGTGACCCCCTGAGGCGAGAGCCTTTATATAGTCTGAATAAAAAACTGATACCAGAAAAAATATATTTTTTAGCAGGAACAAAACCCATATAGATGACTCTGAAAACTGTTATATCATAGACAACCTTCATCAGAAAGGACAGACAGACTAATCCCCCTAGAAGAAAAAAAAACCCTAGCGTAGGTGGGACCTAATGCCAATGTACTAGAAGACCCTGCGCAACAAGGACTGCTTATCCACTAACATTACTCTTAGCAACATGTCCCTTTGAGATAGTGGCAGAGAAATTAATTCATCGACATTTAATGTTTCCTAAACAACTCCACCAGGGGTTATCCATCTCTGCTGTAAGGAAGAAAACTGAACCTAAAATTGAGCCATACACCAATTAACGCAGCAGTTCCGAGTGAAAGGGTACCCTGATATATCAGAGGTTGCCCCGAAGTCCTAATGACGCAGATAAAGTCCTGTGATGAAACCCCGGAATCACTAGGAAGAGATGAAAAATTCAACTTAACTAAGGGAGAGAAGGTCCTAAAGGGTCAGCTTGAAAGAGAACTTGTCAGGATAGAGAGGCCACGGGAGGAGAGGAGGGACAAAATTTTTGATATCCACTGTCAGTACCAGTGGGGCTGGGAAAGAAAATAAACACCCTTGAAAAAGGCCAACACTAGCGCAATCGACTGCCTGCGCACCCAAAACAGGACTCTTGCTATCAAGGCAAAGGAGAAACACATACAAAAAGGGGAACACAATCAATCCTGGTGTAAAAACCGGAAGGCAGTGCACAGGGATCCCTACTCCAAATGTAGAGCCGGGGAAACTTAGCATATACGTCACGAGGCAAAATAATCACTGAAACAGAACCTAAAGACATCAAATCTTGGCAAAGAGAGGGTCCTGACCAACATCAAGTTGCCCCTGTCCCGGAGAAGTCTGAAAAAACACCCATATTGTAACATGGATATTTACTCCTGGATAATACTCAGCTTTCAACACCACATCTCAATGCAAACGGAAAACCAATTTCACTTGTTAAACCTGCTAGGACCCTGGAACTGGACCCCCTACAGATGATTGATGTATTGCACAGCGAAACATTGCCCCTCCGACAAAATACACAAAAATTTCATTGATCCTAGAGAAAACTCATGACTGCAAGAGAGCACGTTAACCGTTCCAGATGGCTGACGTGGAGCTGCTAAGCTCAAATGACCACTCTTGCCTGTGGAAACCTATCCTATCTTGGCACCTAGCCCAGTCTGGAGGTATCAAAATCCTGAAAGACATCCGTAGAGGAGACTGAAAAGCGCCCTGCCAATCTAGGCATTCATGAGTCTGAGCCACTAAAGGAGCTCCAATTTGACCTCAGGAAACAGAACCCTAACTGCGAGGAAGACAGACTCTTGCGAAGACGTTTGGTCTTGGGGTGATATAATGCCCTGTAACGGGAGGGGAAGATGATTTAATCGAACTTCTTAAACCTTTCGTACATAGTTATGGGTTTTGTTTTATTATATCAGGGACAATGCTAACTATTCCAAGAGGAATTATCCAAATCCCTAGGACCCGAGGAGAAACATCATCGTCAATACCCTGTTGAAGCAGTAGTGGTTGATGAAAAAAAAGAGGTAAACTCAAGGGAAAGACATTGGAAAGTGCGAGCCCCACAAAACTCCTGATGAGGAGGAAACATCCCAGGGACCCGGTAGTCATCTCTAAGGTCCAACTAAATCAACCAATCCGCCAGGAGAAAAGGGAGTCAATGAGTAGAACAAACCCTTCCATTCTTGGAGGAATGATAGACTACCCAAAGATGTTACAACTTGTAAGTTAATGATTGGGCGAATCACCCTCTCAGGTAATGGGACCAGACCTATTGTGCCCAGGAAATGAGAAGGTGAAGAGGACACTGGTACCACCGTCTTACCAAAGATGAGGTCCTTGACCTCCAGCACTCATCAAGACCTGCTTGCCCTTCTTGGACACTAGGGGGAGAGGCAAGAAAAAATGGACAAAGAGAAAAAACCTCTAGCACATGAGACACTACTGAAGGTACCCTAGGGTCTAGCAGGACCCCTGCCGGCACGCCCCCGTCAATGTCCAATGGAGCCGAAACGTCTTTTAGGGTAAAACTGCTTGTACTCCTCGAGCAAAGGCGTAATTGTGCGCTCCTCTTGACGCGCCTTGCCGGAAATGGGTAGATCTCTGGGGGAAACAGCCAAAGGAGCGGGCTCTATTCCCCTGAGGGGTAAAACTCTGCACAATGAAAACCTTACTCAGTGGCAATCTGGGGTGAAGTCACATGAAAGACTTGCGCCATTCTGCAGAAATGAAGGGCTAGTGATGCAGACCAGGTAAATCAGTTTCCAAAACCAGTCCCGCAGGACTTGCACCTCAACAGGCTATCAGCCAGTTCCAAATGTCCGGGTGACAGGACCCCACACCTCCAATAACCTGCCTTGACCATTCCTCCAGAACTTATCCACCCTCTTTTTTGAGGTGTGTCTCTTTTGTTTGGGACCAAAGGATACCATGAAGTGGTTGATACATGGAATGAGGGCCACCTTATTTAAAAAGTAGGATGACAATGTATAACCCTCACTCCCCCCTAGCAACGACAACCAAGACAAAAAATGGGAGACCTAAGTTTCTCCTGTGCTTCCTTGGAGGCAAATCCCGGTCTTCGGAGCCATCAGAAGAATAGTAGAGACTGCGGAAAGCAGCTATTAGACCCAATGAGAAACAGGGCAGGATTGACAGAACTTGCCCAACTCTCTTTCCTGACCCTTTACCCTGGGAGGGGAGGGTGAGGAAGGTATGACTCAATTAAGTGGACGGACCAAGCTGTGCTGTACCTAATTTAAAACTAACCTACAGGGAGTTTGAAGAAAAAAGGTTTTGACCAAGCAGCGTCCACTGAGGACCGTCTGCGGTACAAATGGCTGGGGAGGCAGGTCGGGCCCCCACATGTGCTTATAACAACCTTCTCCTTTTATTAGAAGGAAATAAACTGAAAGTTCCATCATTGCACTCAGTATAGCCGCAAATCCAGCAGGTAAGGGTTAAAGCCCCTTTAACACACGGCTCCTATTTTCGCCGTAACAGAGGAAAACATGCTGCGCAACTGCATATCCAAGCTGCTCACCCTATCAGGGTGTGGCAACGAGCAGCACACAAGGGGGTAACCTCACACCATAATTCAGGCAAAGCCTGAAGCCGACGAGGCCACACTACAGCTATTATAAGGCGAACTAGGTGTGCCAAATCTAAAAAGTATATCCATGTGATTTATAACACACTTAATACCCATAGGTTTCTAAGCGAGGACCCAGGATCAAGCTTTGTGGTCAGCGTCATCTTGCTTCCAAGGCAAGAACGTAATAGCCATTAAGCTATCATCCCACCATGCTGATGGGAAAACACCCCCACCCCCTGAAGCAAAAGCTTCTGAAAATCTTGCACTTGGGGCAGGGGTGGACGGTACATCAGTCCCAACTTGAAACCGGAGAGACAATGGCCCAAATGATACATGCCCACAGGAAAGCATTGGGGTCACTTATTTTTGACAGGAGATATTGAAAACAATTGCTATATTTTTTTTTAGATATATATATATATATATATACACACACACACACACACACATATATATATATATATACACACATATACATATATATATATCCATATATAGTTATATATAACTATATCAGTAAATATAGTTAAAAAATCCCCCACCCATGCAAACGCTTCCAAGAAGCCAGCGCGCGTTAGGGAAGGAGTGGGCGGGCTCAACCGGCACAAAATCACAAATTAGTCGCACACTCGACATGTAGCGGGCAGGCAGACCCGCGCTCCCACACAGGCCCACACACACGGAAGGCACGGAGTGAGCGGGCCGCTCGGTGCCGCCCACAGGTCCACATGCGTCGGGTTGAAGCTAAAGCTTCCCCGCGCGTGCAGCCGAGGAGACACCAGCGCTGTTAGAGCGCATCAAACCCACACGCATCAGGCCTGAAGTCAGAGCTTCCTACCTGCCCACACGTGTTGGGTAAACATACAAAAGGGAAAATAAAAACCCCTCATAATAAAGAAGAGGCACCCCGCAACTGTTTATGAAAGAGAAAACGGTAGTCATGTACTATAAACACTCTACAAAATACAACAGAAGATTATGTAACATAATACATTATATGCCATGCAAAGCACAACTAAGAAATGACTTAGCTGTGGTGTCAGAAGCAAAGAAAGAGGAGTTTGAATTAGAGTAACAGACCTATATAGAGGAGGGTCCCTGTTCATTGGTCTCCTGCAGCGCATGACCTGTCCTCCATGATGGATTGGGGAGTCCCCCTTACATTGACATTGAACTCTGTTTAGTTCTTTTCTTGAAACTTTGTTTGTAAAGGTTTTTTCTATTTGCTGCTGTGTTTCAGAAGTAAAGATTGTAATGCATAATATGAAGCCTCCTGTCATGCCATAGAATTAGTGCTTATTGGGATGCACTGGTGTGTGTATAGAGAAAATGACCAGCATGGAAAAACCATTCAAGTCCCTGAGGCGAAAGCTCCTCGCGACACTGTACGTGGGATGAGTATTCTTTGGCAGCAGGAGAAAGAGTTTGGACGCAATAGTGTACACTGCCATTCAGGTGACAAGACTCCGCAACATGGAAAGCATGGCAAGTAATGTGCAAACACAGCACCTGGCATCACCTGAAGCCAACATGCTGCTTTCTTCATTATAGATGGATTCTCTTTTTCCAGCCAACACATTCTCGTGAGAACATTCTAAAACATAGAAATTGACACATTTTTAAGACAAGTAAAACATAAATTGACCATTAGTTGCACTGTGCAGCCAGAAAGTCTGATACAAATGGAAACACACCCGGATCCAAACGTACAAAATCAACCTTGCAATACCGACTACATTTTCAGTCTCAACCCTACGGCAGGAATTGCTTGCAGGGGCTATACTCTTCAAGGGCTCTCACTAGACCGTATATCTTTACCAGCGTTGACAAATGTTACATTGAGGCCAGCCTAGTCAGTGTCCTGCAACGCTCATAAATAATTCCATTCTTAACATCCCTTTGCAAAGCTTGCGTTCCCTTTCTACACGTGTCTAATTAAAAGTTAATTAGAAAGATAAGGTGTTTACCAGCAGCATTGGCCCTGCTAATGTGTACACTCCCTGCGGGCACCCACGTTTATTAAGTACACCTGCAGCCTCTGCTACGCAGCCAATTTCAGTCAACTCTGAGGGGGCAGCCCAAGGACAGCTGCGAACTGAAGGAGGTCAGCCCAACCGTGCACTATGGTGTGATATCGGGCCAACTGTAACTTGCAAAGAACAGGTTCTCCTCTGAAATACCACGGGCGCGAGGATGAGTGTGCCCTACACAATGACTACATGCACCCAGTCTCATTCAGGCGGAAGAGACCGGTTTAAGGAAAATGCAGTCATTGAGATTTTTTTTCTTTCAGAAGGGCGCGCTTTTTAAAAAAAACGAAGGCAATGTAGAATCCTACTTCATTTTTAGAGACTAGGGTCTGATTCACGGAAGTGTTTTATAATGGTGCAATCCCATAGGAAAACAGCAGTAGGTCTTTACAATTTAAAGATGGGAACTGCTAAGAAGGAGAAACTGGTCATGGCACGAAATGACTCCGTGACTAAATTGCACTCATTGCAAGGATGCACAGGGTAATATCATTTTGGGCAGACTTCTCTCCAGATGTGGAACTCGCTCTCCATCCGTTTCAGCGCACAAGTCGGGCGGATGTCGTCATTCCCCTGTGTGTTTTCAATTAACAAAAAAAAACATTTGCCTCCGCGGCTTAACAGAGGCGCAGAACTGATTTGAAATTTAGCCACAAGACCATTTGGATAGGGTAATCTGTGTTGTAAAATACCTCATATTGACACTTTGCTATTCAGGACATGTTTTGTTAAACATTCTGTGCACTGAGTTGGGAAAGCCATTCCAAAGCGAAAAATGTAAATCTAGTTCAATTTGAAGTCAATTTCTGTGATGTCACTTCCCACTGCATAACTCAGTCGCCAAAAACATTTCTAGGACTCAAACCCCAAATTCAGTTTGGATCCAGCACTTCTGACAAACATTCTACTGGACAGATAAGCAAATTGAATCCGGTGACTTTAATATGGTTATTAAAACTGTGACCAGCTGATGCTCTGTTTGGTGCGATCTCTCTTGAGGGCAGCATTCCGAATGAAAGATTTTGTGGGTTTTTATGAATTAACGAAAGTGTAGCACTACCTAAACTATGGTGACAAAAATTATGCATATTGGTTGTTAAAGACTGCTCCACACCAATACACCCAGCATTCGTGATTTAGAAGCTGCTAGCTAGCTTCCTTCCCAGAAAAATGCGAACACATCAGGATGGGAATATTAACAGTGGTAACAAGACAATTACATTAAAAATAAATAGAAGGTCTCATGTGCCCAAGTAAATACAACCTTCACAAACATAAGTGTCTGTTTCTAGAGATATGACTAAGTTTGTATTTCGTCAGAAGGGCTCGGTTTCTATTCAGAAGACAAGCAGTGACCAAGAAGGAATTTATGAGGGGCTGCTATCTAAGATAAGCAACATATCACCCATTAGTCTTGGGAAAAGGCTGATGACTTTACACCAGGCAAAAAGTCAATGGAGTAGATGCCCTGTTCAGAGGGGAAACAAAACCTCAAACAATAGCAGCACTGGTGCCATAGCCAGGGTTGTGGCTTGGGAGATGTGGTAGCGGGCCAAAAGGAGGAAGACACCAGGGGCTGTGAAGAGCAACTGTGTGCCGGGAGGCGCAAGGGCGTAATTTTCAGGCATCACCGCCAGAAGCGTTGGGGACAGGGGTCTCGGGTGGGGTATAAAGAGCGAAAGTGGGTGGGGCTCTCACTCTCGTTTGCCTCAGCCCGAGACCAGCCTAGTAGAGCTGCAGAGGCAGTTTAGCTAATCAGGGAGGGTTTGCCTCCTGGCGGCAGTCCTGATGTATGGTACTAAAAGGAGTGTCGGATTCCGGTCAGAGCATGACAAGGGGTTCTGGCTGGGGTATTGGGATCTCGGAGGGTCCCTGGATGGGCCTAGATGCCTGGAGGTGGGGGGCACAAGGTATCATTCCCATGGAGGGTGCAGTGATGGTCGGGCCTGGCCTATTCTGTTAAGGCTAGGTGAGCAATTGTGGTAAGTGGCGATAGCTCGGATGGTCAAATGCCCTGTACAGGTGGGTGCTCGTTATGAGTACTTAATTTCAAAGATGGTTATTGGTTGTGAGGGCTGCACAGATGTATGGCATGTGCCATCGAAACTGGGGCAGAGGTAGTGTAAGGTTGGTAGGTTTCTATGGCTCGTAGATTGTTGTCCTATGGGGCTATGCAGGGTGAGGACTGTTGTAGTTAGGCCAGTTACAGGTTAGGAATTTGCCCCGAGGGTGGGGGGTTGAGGCTCAAGAGGGGTAATTGCCACTGGCAGTGGTATGGATTGTTGCCAGCAGTGTCAAGATTGGTGGGAGTTTATCTGATCTGGTGGCGAGGGGATGTATTAACTGGTGCTGTGTTATTTACCCCTAGGTTTCATGTTTTGGGAAGAACGGCCACAGTGTTAAGATGGGAGCGGGGGGGAAAATATGGTCAGTGGGGCCTCGAGGGGAACGGAATACCTGTGGACTGCACAGTTCTGAGGCGGAGTGTGATGTCCATCATAAACAAATGCAAGCTCCTGAGCATTTCTCAGATCACTTCTGGCACAAATTCCGCCGAAGATGATGCGGAAATGTAATGTGTGCAAATGTAATTCTATGCCTACATGGGCATACAAGGGTAGTTTCGAGGGACGAGCAGACGACCATTTGGTGGGGAATGTGGGGCGAGTGCCCCTGGTAGATAAGCCAGTGGCTCTGTGGAGGTAGGTTGGAGCACATTGCATTTAATTGAGACTGGGGTCACTGGAAGAGAGATTCAATGGGGACTTAAGTTATGGACCAAAGTACAGCACAGAATAGTGAGGTGTCATGCCCGGCAATCATTGGGTGTTCCTCACCAGTCCAGGCAACAGGGGAACAGAACTGGAGGTCTGGTCAGTTTCTGGGGTCACCTTTTAACCCCCTGGCCCATTCCCAGAACATGGGGCAGCGATGGCCACGGCCACTCCCCGACATTCAAGAAGTTGGTGATTAATGATCTAACAATTTATATGATGTCATTCATGCATGGTCTTATCACATTTTGGGGATAAAAGGTCATAAGTGTGGCCTATGCCTTCCAAACACGATCTGTGTCTGGTGTTTATCACTGATTCTGCCACCTACACGGGCCCCAAGAAATGAAAGTGTGTGGTTTGATGGTCGGAATCATATTTATGTAGTTATGCTGATATAGTTGCATGGAAAAGCATATGCTGTCCATTTTCTTGACAGCCGTACATTGCAGAAAAATAACTTAACTATAATTTTAATGCTTATGCCTAGGCCATGATAACTTGACTTAAGGAACTCCAGCTAAAACCTAAAATGTGTTCCTAGGTCCCCAGAAAATGTCGAGAAGGTGTTAGCTCATTAAATTAGCCATCTGCCTATAACATTTCAGGTTGGTAATTATTACAATTTGAGTACATTGCAAAACAATTGCCATTTGGACATGCAACCTTGTGTCAAAATGGGAGATAGTTTGAGAAATGCGGCATGATGAGGAAACCAGAAATATATATATATTGTCAGTTGTAATGTAATTGTTTGCCCTGTAGGACTTATCCAGTGCAAAAATTGACATGGGTAAATAAAAAACCCCAGTGGGTGGATTCATCCCTCCCATAGTTTAAGTTTCATAACCTGGATCCTATCACCCAGAGAGAGGTTGGGCTTTGGAGAGGACCATAGGTGTGCAATCAAAATTCAGGGTCAATAAGCCAACACCTCCTAATTTTAATATTTTGGAGGTGTGGATTTGAGGTTAAAAGGTGTTGCTCAATGGGAAAAGGGGAGAGCTGCATAAAATCATCTGGGTGAACACTAAAAGAGGGTTGCAGAATTAACCTTGCCTGGAAGACTAACTGAAACTATCTGGGGTGGAATTGCTAACGAGAGTGCTGAAGGAAACCAGGGAAACCGAGACAGATGCTGGGATCTTTGCAAGCAGGGCCAAATAGAGGGATGAGAGCTGGTGGCTATACATGACTGATGTGTTTGACGAGATCCTCCTTTTCCCCAAGAGAGGGTTCAGAAATGCTGATGTCTTTCCTGAGCGCCAGCCCCAGAGACATTTTATGCAAGTAATGTGTCCAATCAAACAAATTCCCACATTTGGTTCAGTTAAATATCTTGCCCTAAATTAACTGGCGTGGGTTTGGAACAGACGATCTGCATTTTACAAAACAATAATACAATTAATTCCCTATAGCTAAATAACACAAGGTGATTTTGTTAAAGTTTGAAATTAACAAAACCGTGTGTGGATAAGAAATAGTCATTTAAACTGAGTGGTTATTCCTAACCCAAAAACTCCCTCAAGGGAAGGGTGTCCAGGTCTAAAAACGAAATTCCAAATTGTTGACCATTCCTCAGACCAAACCTTAAAGCAGAGGGGTGATATATGTACACTAACATCCATTTTTTTTTTTGCAGGTGCAGACAAGTGTCTTGCTAAGTGTAATAAAGTGAAGTCCCTAGTTGGGGGGGAGGGGAGGAGGCGAGAGAGCGAGAGAGATGCTGTTTGGTTTTTAAGTCTGTTGTGCTGCCACATTGTTTGGTTTGACATGCGTGCAGAAAAATGATAGAGCGCAGTGTTTGGGAAATTGTTTTACATGTAGAAAAGTGTTTCATTTTATTAAATTAAATTCCCTATGCCATAGAGTATCAAGCTTATGATCTAGTCATGTTTGAAGGTGCTACATATATTAAAAGTGAACCCTAGAAAATGTGTTTTGACTGTACCTGTTGTGTGTTTAAAAAGAGTTGGTGATCTGTATTATCCTAAAGTGACTAGTGTTTGGTACAAAATTAATTATTAAAAGAAAAGCATTTGGGCCATGGAGTGAGGTGGCTTGATCAATATTAATTCTCCTATTCTTAAATGTATATTCTTTCTGTACACCGGCCGGGTTCTTGGCTTATCTGTGGCGCAGGGGAAGGGATCTACGTGGCTCTATATGAGCCAGACAGGGCTGGCGCGATTCACATCATAGAAATATTAATGTGGCGCTTTTGATTGAAAAGGGAAAGAATTCCCTTTATCGATGGCTGCTGCATAAATATCCCTAACGCACAATACATTTGCTTCTGGCAACACTACCAACATTGGGACTGGAGGACTTTCTTCAAAAGGGGTTATATTATGGTCAAGGCTCAGTTGTGTATTTCCATTAATTGGGCGGTCAGAATTGGGTTCAATGTACTGGTAACACCACAATGCAAATAAACGTTTTTCTCTTCCTCGCATGAAGAAAGGCCACCCTCTAATGTCCCCTCTTTAATGCATCCGCTCATAGTCCAAGAAGTCCTTTAAAGTCTGCTGCGGTTTGTTCCCCTTAGAAAAGAAAAATGACAATGGCAATATAGCCCAGGGATGCACCTTTTGAACAACAACGTAAACTAGAAGAGAACAAAGAGGTCATGGGCATTCAGTGCAGCAAATCCAAGTGTAAAAGTTGACGAAGGACAAAATGGATGAGGCATTGTGCGCACGCATAATGCTAATGCATTAAGAGAAATAATCGGAAACCACATGCACCTAAACACATCTTGTGAGCATTTACAGTTCATTTTGATGACTTGTAGATTTTTATCGTTTACTCATTACCATGGAAACTAAACAGATCTGCAGTCCTTTGCGGTGTGCCTCTTGAATGAGCAAGTCATGGTCTTATGAGCACAATTCAGACTTCAGGAATGGGCTATACACTACTAGGAAACCCACAGCAAGAGAGGTTAATGACATTAACATCTCATTGGAAAGTGATCAAATACTGGCATCCACGAACAATACTGATCAGAGTTGGAAGTTTAGAGAAATGCAAGAAATATGGAACGCCTAATGAATTACACTAACATTTCATAAGAAGAACAAGTTACTTTCTTACCTGGTAACGTTCTTTCGATGGGATGGTCCGACGACGTATTCCATATCTATGACATGTAATCACCAAAGCTGTGCTGCTTCGGAAACTTTTTCGGCGTCTGCGTCCTGCGTCGATGATGTCGATGCGCCGTCGTCGAGGACCTCCTCCGACGTCCGACGTCATCCGATGTGATAAGTAGGACGCACGACGCCCATAGCCTCAGTTGTAGTTTTTTCCCCCAGAACGTGTGACATAAGTCAACTGCCAGTCAGACACAAAGCCTTGCGGAACGTAAGCTGCAATCGCAAAAGAAATTCTGCAGCGGGGAAGGCCGGGCGGGAGCGATATGGAATACGTCGTCGGACCATCCCATCGAAAGAACGTTACCAGGTAAGAAAGTAACTTGTTCTTCGAGGGGATTGGGTCCTCCGACGTATTCCATATCTATGACAGACTCCCAAAGCAGTACCAAAGCAAGGAGGAGGGAAAGAATTTAGAATCAAAATGTAGAATAGCCAATCAAATAGCAGAGCAAAGGACCGCCTTGCCAAAGGCCAGATCCTGTACTCGGATGGAATCAAGGGAATAGTGACGTACAAATGTATGTACTGAAGCCCAGGTGGCTGCATCACAGATGTTGCGAATAGGAACACCCCTCTGCAGGGCAGTAGACGCAGCCATACCCCTGGTAGAATGGGCCCGCAAGCCAGCCGGTGGGTCCTTACCCACCAAACGGTAGCACTCCGAGATGGCCAAAATAATCCAGCGAGAAAGTCTGTTTCGTCACAGCTTGCCCCAAACGCTTACCAGCGTAACCAATAAAGAGTTGATCATCCACTCTGACCCGGGACATGCGTGAAACATAAAAGCTTAAAGCTCTCCTAGGATCAAGCCTATGGAGCCTCTCCTCTTCCTTACCAGGATGCGGAGGAGGATAGAATGCCGGAAGAACAACCTTCTGGGCCAAATGAAATTCCGTCACTACCTTCGGAAGAAAAGAAGGACGAACTCTAAGGACAACCCTGTCCTTGTGAAATACAGTGAAGGGAGGCTTAACTGAAAGTGCCTGTAACTCACTCACTCTGCGAGCGGAAGTAACCGCAACTAAAAACACAGTTTTCAGAGTCAACAGCCTCAAAGGGCAAGAATGTAAAGGCTCAAACGGAGCACCCATAAGAAACTTAAGAACCAGGTTTAAATCCCAACCGGGCACCAGGAAAGGTGACGGAGGGAACACATTAGTGAGCCCTTTCAGGAACAGTGAAATCAAAGGGATTTTAAAGTAAGAACACTCTTCAGACGAGCGCTTAAAGATGGACAGCGCCGCCAGGTAACCCTTAACGGTACCCACTTGCAAGCCCCTGTGGGCCAAAGAAAGTAAAAAGGACAGAACCATGGGGATGTCACATGCAAAAGGATCCACATTCTGAACTCTGCACCAGTCGCAGAACTTACGCCAACGGCAACGGTACAGAGACTTTGTTGCCGGCCTTCGGGCCGAAAGCAACACCTCCATCACGTCCTCAGGGAGGTCCCAATCCTTATACCTCAACCTTTCAGAAACCAAGCGTGAAGGTGGAGGGATCTGACCTCTGGATGGAGAACCTGACCCCCCTCCCGTGAGAGCAGATCGTCTCGGTAGGGAAGACGACGTGGAGGGCAGATGGATAAGTCGAGAAGGTCCGGGTACCACGTCCTCCGAGCCCACGCCGGGGCAATGAGGATCATCCGGGAACCGAACTTCCGTAACCTCCGCAGCACTTGCGGGATGACGGGGACTGGAGGAAACGCGTACAGCAGCGGGAATGACCACTCCACCACGAACGCGTCTCCTAAGGCTCCTTCTGGAGGAAATTCCCGCGAGCAAAACCTTTCGCACTTCCGGTTGACACTGGAGGCGAAGAGATCCACTTGAGGGGTCTCCCAAAGGGCGAAGATCTCCAGGAGAATCTCCTGAGCCAACTCCCACTCGTGAGAGATCGTGCTCTGCCTGTTCAGAGCGTCCGCCGTCACGTTTTCGGCTCCGGCCAGATGAACTGCCGAGATCGAAACTTCCTGCTGGATGGCCCAGAACTCGAGCTGCATCGCCTCTCTGCACAGAGGAAGTGACCCTGCCCCCCCCTTTTTGTTGAGGTAGTGCATGGCCACTGTGTTGTCCGTCAGGATCAGGACATTCTTCCCTCGCACAGACGGCAGAAAAGCCTTCAGGGCTAGCCCGACGGCCCTCAGCTCCAACAGATTGATATGGAGTCTGGACTCCGACGGAGACCAACGACCGCTGACTGTCAGCCCTTTGGCATGAGCTCCCCATCCCGTGAGGGATGCATCCGTCACGATCGTCACCTCCGGCCAGGGAAGCCAAAATGGAGCCCCCTTCATCAAGTTGCCTTCGACGGCCCACCACAGAAGGTCCCGGGCGACCGAGGACGGCACCTGAATCGAGTCCGACATCCTGCCGGAGGACTGCGACCATTGCGTCTTGAGTGCCCACTGCAAAGATCTCATCCGCAGGCGAGCCTCTGGCACCAGAAGAATGCAGGATGCCATGAGGCCGAGCAACCTCAAGAACTCGAACGCTGGGAGTGTCTGGGCATGCTGAAACTTGTGCACCATCTGCTAAATGCGAAGAGCCCTCACCTGGGGAGGAAAACACTGCCCCAGGGAAGTGTCGAGCACTGCTCCGATGTACTGGAGCCGCTGCGTTGGCGTCAAATGGGACTTCTTTAAATTGAGGGAGAAGCCCAGCCTGTGAAGGGAGCGACAGGCGATCGATAGATGATCCAGGACTTGCTCGGGAGAGCTCCCCCTGATTAACCAATCGTCCAGGTAGGGGTAGACGTGAATCCCCCCTTGCCTGAGATGCGCTGCCACCACCACCACCATGAGCTTGGTGAAAACCCTCGGGGCGGAGGTCAATCCGAACGGCAGGACCCGAAACTGAAAGTGCGAGTCGCCAACCGCGAACCTCAGGTACTTCTTGTGCTTGGGATGGATCGGCACATGGAAGTAAGCATCCTTGAGGTCGAGTGACACCAACCAGTCCTGAAGCTGAAGGGCCTGGAGGACTTGAGAGAGAGTAACCATCTTGAACTTGTCCTTCCTGAGGAGTTTGTTCAAATCGCGCAAGTCCATGATGGGTCTCAATCCCCCGTCTTTCTTCGAAACCAAAAAATAAGGGGAATACCATCCCTTGTTCCTCTCCGCTACAGGCACCAGTTCTATGGCGCCTTTCTCCAGCAGGGCTTGAATTTCCTGCACAAGGAGCGGATCCGGACTCTGCAAAGAGAGGTTCCCCGGTGGATTGTCGCGAGGCCTGTGCCGAAAAGGAAGACAGTAGCCGTGGGTTATGATCTCCAGAACCCACACATCTGAAGTAATGGCTTGCCACTCTACAAGATGCTGCGCCAGCCTTCCCCCAACCGGCGAACCATGGGACATGGCCTCACGACTGAATGGGAGCGGCTGCGGCGTTACCTGAGGGCAAAGAGGCAACTGCCCGAGCGGCCTTGGCACCACGGGTACCCTGTCGTCCACCTCTGGTACCCCTGTGTTGGCCTCTTTGACTGCCAGCTCCTCTCGCTTTACTGAAGGATGAGTAATAGCGAAAGGAACCACCCCTCCACTGCTGTCCCCTAGGACGAAAAGGCGGAGGTTGGCGAACTGCAGCGCCCAACGACTTCGCTGCAGCTTTTGAGGTCTGCAACCTCTCAAGGCTCTCGTCAGCCTTGCTGCCAAAAAGGTGTTCACCATCAAAGGGCATGTTGAGGAGCCGGGACTGCACATCAGGAGCAAACCCCGACTTCCGCAACCACGCAAACCTGCGTATCACGGTGCTCGCCGCCATGGACCTACTGACGCATTCAGCCAAGTCCAGACCCGACTGAACGGACTCACACATGGCATCCTTACCATCCTGGACCATAGCAAGGAAACCATCCCGTTCATCCCCTTCGGGAATATGTTCAGCCGCTAACGCAACACAGTTCCACAGAGTGTGCGTGAAACGTGACAAGGCACAAATGGAGTTGGCCGCCTGAAGCACCATACCACCAGAAGAAAACACTTTCTTCGCCCAGCCATCAAAACGTTTGTCGTCCCTATCAGGAGGGATGGTAGGGTACGACGCCTGCTTTGCCGGGGCCGTGGCCGCCTGCACCACCAAACTTTCCGGAGTGGGGTGCCTGGTCAAGTAGCAGGGGTCGCTACTGGCTGGACGGTATTTACGCGACAAGGATCTGCCCACCACCGGGAGACACTCCGGAGCAGTCCAAGCCGCCGCCACCCTTCTCTGTAAAGCCATATGGAACGGCAGTACCGGGTCAGTTGGGGGACCAACATCAAGGATGTCCGTCAGATCATCCTGCACAAACTCCCCTGGGGGAGCAGACCATCCCAGATACTCAGACACCCTAGCCATAAGGCGCCGGTACGAGGAATCAGCATGGGAGCCAGACTCAGGCCTACAAAATTCCACCTCCGGAGAGGTGTCCAGTCCACTGGCATCATGCAGTGACTGCCTCAAATCGTCAAACTGACTATGGCCCGAGACAATTTCATCTGGCACCTGACTAGGAACCAAGCCATCAGAATCCTCATCCGCCTCCGAAATATATTCCAGGTGGCGAAAAGGCACCCGAGAGTGCTTGCTCTTAACCAGAGCCTTCCTAGGGGGTACACCCGTGACACGGGGCACCGCCGACACGAAAGGCGTCGATGGCGTCGAGAAAACCGGCAACGGCGCCGAGAGGATCGGCGTCGACGTCGAGGAAATCGGCGTCGTCAGATGCAGCGCCTCCAGTATCGGCGGCGTCGACACAGCCCTCGAAGCCGGAGCCCCGAGCGTGTCCCTCGACGACCTGAACGTCGACGGCTTCGACGAGGCCCTCGAAGCCGGAGCCTCGAGAAAGCCTGTCGACGCCCTCGACGCCTCAGACGTCGATGTCTTCCTCGAAGACTTCACAGGAGCACACGGTCTCGAACGCGTCGAGGACCGGGACCTGGAACGGGTACGGCGAGAACGAGCCTCCTTGTCCGAACGGGACCGCTCCCGTGACTCGTGCCGACCACTCTTGCGAGCGGCGTCTCTCGACCTCACACGGCCGACCCCACTCGGGGGCGCGGACGGCTGAGTACCCTGCGACTCAAGAATCGCCAACATTTTCTTCCCGAAGGAAGCCCATTCTTCCGGCGTCGCACGGCTGGTGGGGTAACCGACGTGCCGTGCAGAATCCTCGGAAGAGGACCTGGAAGGCGACCGGTGACGGCGCTTCCGAGAATGCCTCGAAGAGGCCGAGGAGTGGCGAGACCCACTCCTAGAAGAAGACCGACGAGACTTCCGACGATGACGCGGAGAGTCACCCCTCGAATCATCCGTCGAAAGCCCCGCCGACTTCGACTTCCGGGGCTTGGACACCCGACCTACCGACAACTTCTTCTTACGTTCGCGTAAGGCTTTGGACGTGAGCGACTGGCAGTCGACACAGTCATCCGTGTCGTGGTCCTCCCCGAGGCACCAGAGGCAGGCGTCGTGCGAGTCAGTCACCGACATCTTGGACCCACACTCCCCGCACTTCTTAAAGCCCGGACGCGGGGTTGAAGACGAAGTGGAAGACATCGCCGAAGGAAATTCACAAACGAACAGGTTCGAAGAACCAGAAAGAACAGAACTCCAAAGAGTCGAGGCTTAGAACCGAGAAACACGAAGCAACACGTTCGCGGAAAAAACGGAACTGAAGCTATGGGCGTCGTGCGTCCTACTTATCAAATCGGATGACGTTGGACGAGGTCCTCGACGACGGCGCATCGACGTCATCGACGCAGGACGCAGACGCCGAAAAAGTTTCCGAAGCAGCACAGCTGTGGTGATTACATGTCATAGATATGGAATACGTCGGAGGACCCAATCCCCTCGAAACGTACTTACTTCCAATTAGTAATACCAACATTGTAATTTCTGTCACAGTGACATTTCAAGTTGTCCTTCTATGGAGTGTCAGTTCGGGTTATTAAACAGGATACCACTAAAGTGGAGTAAAAGCTTCACTGGGAACGCAATGGACCGGATAATCAAAAACGGTAGCTATCTGAATTTTGGTTGTCCAAAATAGATAAAGTAAAATGGCTGAATAAACGAGATTTCTGGTCCGTTTTCTTTGGTCTCCACCCCAGAGGTGTAGCCAGGAATGTCTAACAAGTCGGACCTGAAGCTAATGTAGTGGCATTAATATCTGTAAATGCCCACACAGCGCTGCAGAGTAGACAGTTAGATTTTACATGGGCCTTGCTGCTCAGGCCCTGTACCCTGTCTACGCCTCTCAATATTCTGTTATTCTGCATTTCCTTAAACAGGAACATTACTATTACTGGCAATGGAGATGCTAGTTAATAGGGAATCCGGCCATCATGGGAAGGGCACTGACAGTTAACACTTGTGCCATGTTTCAATGGTGGATTGTCTACTCCTTAGCAGCTGCCCCAAAGGGAGTATAGAAGTCCGTGAGACCAACAAATTCTGACAAGCGCCAATACATCCTCTGTAGCACTGGTAGAATTAGCCCTGGGTTTGTCTTTAGGCATTGTATTGGCTGGGTTGTGGTATTCTTGGATGCAGCACACAAGCCATCTGGCTATTCTCTCTTGTCCAGCAGGGCTGCTCCCATGGGCTGTTGTAAAGGATACGAAAAAGACTGTGTAGCCTTGGTTCTATCCATATAGAACAATGTTTTTTCCGCGTATCTCTGGTCTTTGGAAAAGTGCTGGTAATTCAATGAACTGATTTGCAAACTAGGATTTTTAAACAACTTTGTGCAACTAGTAATGCATTGTTCTTCCAGAAGTAGGAGGAAAGCTATCTTATATGTAAAATGCTTACAGGAGTAGGGTGAAATGGTGGAAGCATAAAATGTATGCAACACCCTATTTAGGTCCCACCCAGGAACTGTTCTGGCTACTGGTGGAAGCCTCCTTTTGATGCCTCCATGACATTGTGCTGTCAAGTGGTATATACTGCTAATTCAACCATATGTCCCTTCACAGAGTTGCACAACAGCCGTGAACATAATAGATAGTAAATATTATGGCAAGCCAGAAGGACCCGCACCAGAAGCCATGACTTTTACAGAATGTATTTAACTTAAAGAGAAAACAACTTTCTAGCCCTACTGCTAAAAGGGGAGCGTTCACTTCATAATCAACTATACTAAGGTGCTCATCAGTAGTCAAAATGGCAAAAAGCGTCCTCTGTCCAAACCTAGTTTTTAAACTGGCCTTACCACTAAAGAAAACAAAAGAAAGTTGGTCAGAATATCTTGCCTTCGAAGTGGTCTACTCCGACTCCTCTCAGTGCCTACTGGCTTCAGATTCAAGGTTCATCTGTGATCTTGTCAAAGTTCAACAAGAAGAGTGTTTCCACTTTGCAACTACAGATCTCAAGTTACTGAAAAGATCTAATGCGTTTTATACGAGGGATAATCCCCCTATACCACTTGGGTGCATTTCACCCCACCAGGTTCGCGCTGTGTTCCTTTCGGTGTTTCTCTTGTCTTCGGATTTCAAATACCTTATGAAGCACCTGTTCCCTTGGATTTCCTGAACCCAGTGGCTTATTTATCTCGCAGGGTTTTTGGTAACTTTCCGTTAGCTTTGTCCCACTTGATTCTTGGTAGTGTCCATGAGCCGTTTGGCTATTTTCAATACTTGGTTCTAGGATTCCTGTGACCCTCACGGTTACTTTTTTCCCCCCCTTCTTTCTCGTTGGGCTATTATAATATATATATATATTTGTTTTTTTTTTGTTTTTTAAAGAGATTGTGTTTTTGTTCCCTGGTCTGCCCACCTTCCTACACTAGGAGCAATCCAGGCACCACCTTCATCGTCAGGTTTACTCCAGCGAAGTAGCGCCTGTTCATCAGCCGTGGCATTCTCCACGTATGTCGGCTCTTCACCTCTGAACACTAGCACGCTTAGCGGTCTGCTCATCACAGCGTTTCTATGCTGTTCTCTTCGTTGCGAGCAGAGTACTCGTCCCTCCCTCACGTTCCATATTCGGCATAGTTTCTTGGGCCCTGGGCCCACTGTGGCTTTCCTGCCGTCACACCTCCAGAAGAGGCTGTCTCTGCTCCGCATTGGTTTCACCACCTCAGCACGGCTCTCTGCTTTGCTGGCGGTGTCTCCTTCCTCCTCCTTTCTCCTTCTGTGCTACAGCTGACTTTGCTGTGAGGAGCAGTCCCCTGGCCTCAGCCCTCAGTGATGTCTTCATGCTGGGGTGCTCGCCTCTGCGTACCACTTCCTCTTCGCCATTCAAGGGCATTTGTGCCTTTATTCTCACACCAGGATCCACAGGGGGTGTAGTGTTTATCTGCGTTTGTTACGTTCACACAGAAACTAGCATTGTCTTGAGCCAAACAAAGCTATAACAAGGGGGTTGTCCTAACCCTCTATGAATCTAAAATGCACACAAATAATGAAGTGCACACTGGTTTTTAGACCCTGGTAGGTGCCCATACAATTTGGGCAACCGTTGTTGGGAACAACATGTTTGCTGTTAACAAACACATCTCAAAACCATGTAAAAGAGTTTCAGCTTTTAATTATTCATTATTATTCACACGCTTTACTCTTTCCATAAAAGCCTTGACAACTGGCACTTCCAGCACAACACCTTTTGTTGTGAGGTGATGCATACTGCTAAGTGCCGCCAAATGTCCTTTAAGTGAATTGAAAGGAAGCCTCAATCAAAGAGGTAAAGGTAGGATCAGGTAGTTAACATTACCTACATAAGTACATTCAATATGATTGATGTGTTTCTTTGGTCACCAAGTGACAAACTGCTTCCATGTACTGAGTAGCAGTGTTTTGTGTTTGATCTTTGTGCCTCTGGCAATATCTCCATGTACCGCGGCGGCAGGTGTAAAGGTCCAAACTATGAGCTCAGGAGCCAGGCTGTCAAGTTCATAGTTTGTGGATTTGGGTGAGTTATCTGCAGATGATGTGTCAGACAGTTGTGAAGGGGATGCAACTTGATTAGTGGGCACACCAACATGCACAGGAAGTCAGGATAGCACAGCTGATTTGCCAACATTGGGATTATGATAATCAGGGTTAAGTCGCTCCTGAGGTAGCGTGTGAATTACTCGCTGAAGTAGAGGAGTAGGGGAGCAGGGGAACAGCATATGCAAATATCCCTAACCAGTATATCCAAGGTGTGGTGCCTAGGGACCCCTGTTGTGGGTACCTGCAGGCAAAGGCTGAGCATTTTGAATTAGCCTTTGTTGCAAAACTATTTGTGGATGATCTCAAGAGTATGTTTGCTTTGAATTCCCATCTGCGTTCTTGGAGCAACATAGTGCTTAGGCTTTCTGGCAGACAATTGTGCACCCCTGGCACATGCTTTGGTAGGAGGATTTGTTTGATTATGCATCAGTGCCAAATTATTTGGGATAGCAGTGGGCAGTGTGTTCTGCCATATTGGTTCATGTAAAACATGTTTAGCACCTTTTGTGGCTTCACCACTATAATGTCCCATTTGCCCAACACCTGTTGTCCATTGGCTCGCAAGTCACTGTTGTATTGAGAACATGTCGAGGCGGGCAAAGGGAATAAGGAAGATGCAGAACGCCATCATTCCCAATAGTCTCATATTTGGGCGACCTGATTAACAACAAGGGACTTGAGTTTGCAGCACATTTACTTTCTCCTGAGAGGGGTTGTCCTACCTAAGGGTAGATTCTTATGATGCCCTGGGAACATTGAAACAAAAAAGTATTCATGTTTTATGTCCAGTGTTGCCATATGCTCTTCCCTTTAGGAGGGAGATTACTTCTTGCAATTTGATAATTCTGAACTTCTGCAGTTTTACAAGCTTGTTTTCCAGGGTGCAAGACAAATACAGGTCTCATCTTGGATTGTTTATCTGCCTGCTCTCTTTGTCTGAGGGGCAGATTTAGAGGGTTTGTGCTTTTTCTCCACCCTGGGATTTACAGGTTTCAGAGAGACCGGTTGGGCAGAATTTGAAGTGTGTATTCTCCATATGGGCCTCAGGGAATCAAAATAAACCTAATTAGAATAATTTAGGGGGCCAAAGACATTCTGTAGGCCTTCATGAATAAGAGATGATCTATCTAGTTGCACCCCCTCCCACCCACTTTCCCTACTATACACCTCGTCCGGTCAAGTCAAAGGATAGCTTCGTCTGACTTTGGTATTCAAGTCGTCAATCCGCTTGCAAGGAGTAAAATAATTCTCTTTGTAACAAACTTTGCTACCGACCGATGGTCGGAAAAATAACTATCTGAGGATATTGATGCATGGTACGTAGGAAAGGGTGACAGGACCCAGTCAATTACTTTTTTTTTTTTAACTTCGATAAAACAAATGTTACACTCCAATCCAACCACTACATGGTCGGACTATGCAAGGCATGTAAATCTAAGCAGATTCACAAGCTCCTCCCCCTAAATATGCACGTATACCAGAGCAAACGCACAAAAACATTGGTATAGATACTAAGAAACTATCCTGTGCAACTTTTGTTCTTGACCATGAAAGTTCCTCAAAATTGGCATGCAAATGAACTGGCCAAATCCAAACACTATGCAATTCAGAAACATTTCATCCAAGTTCTAATGTCAAAAATGATTGCTCAAGAAACCAGATATCCACTTCGATTTCAGATTTATGTCAAACATCTCATCCATAAGCTGATGTAGTGAGTGCCGCAAAAGTTTTTAAAAAAAATAAAACAAAATCGCATCAACCAAACTATATATATTCCCCTTTTTAAGTCCATGACAATTTCTTGATATTTTGCAACATGTAATAGTGTAATGTGTAAATTTATCAATATATACAGCAAAAAATGCAAAAAATCAGCAGCCCCTGATACAGAGATGCATACACAAATCCCCCACCACTATTCATTCATTCATGTGCACGGTTTAGGGTGATTTGATCAAATACGTTTGGTCGAAGGAGCAGTCATCGAATTTTCTTTTTTGCCAGGTTCATTTTGACACATATATGTGGGGGAGATCCCTCCACAGCCCCCCTCCTTAACCCCCCTACATAAATTAGTTCCCTAAATCCACCGCCACATATATATGCAGCAAAATTAGTTCACAAAACGGACAAATTCTACTTCGACGAAATATGCTGCGCAGTTATCTGCCGATCCCCCATCTGCATTAGGGTCAGAGAACACAAATTTAAAACAATTTGCAAAATTTAAAATAATACTTCACAAAACACAAACATTGGCAACCCCCAATGAACCCTCACTCATACAGAGATGCTTAATAGGGGCAAAGTCAAAATGAAATTTAAAAGATTTGTGCAGTTATTCGTCACCAAAACGATGTGCCACAACCATAAACAAAGTAGGGCAGCCATACATGCACATTAAGGGTCAGAGGGATTAAACAAAATGAAAAACATTCAGTGAAAAGGAACATTGGTTGTGAAATGCACATGATGACAAGCTGCGCTCGAAACAAATTCAACATAACTAGTATAAATCAAAAAATACAGGCACACATACAGGCACAGTACCCATGTATAAAAACGAAAATATATAAACGTTAGTAATGCAATTGTGAAGGTTCAACAGCCCCTGAACACAAAACATACAATAAAATCAACATTAAAACAAAATGATCGCACTGTGAACTCACCCTCACAATCTAGGAGTAAAAAAACAACACATCGGTATATGTTTACTATATATACCAACAAAAAAAAGGCGAAAAAAATATATTCTAAAATCACACCGTATACTGAATGAAATTAAAACATGCACCCTAAATTACTTTTTATTAAACTAAAAAACGAACACTCCAGTCTCTTCAAGCTACATTTTGCATTAGATAACTAAAGTTCACTAGAAAAGTACAAACAAGCACATGGACTCAGGAGGATAGCTCAGTGGCAACGTGATCGCCTTGGAAGCAAGACTACACAGAGCAACACAGGTTTGAACGCCATGTCCGTGCTTAGAAACCTCTGGGTATTAAGCGCGCTATAAATAACCTATCATATCATATATCATATACAAGTAAACAAACTAAATACTATTAACACTAACAAATATCCTTAACAAGAGGGCGAGTTAACGTCTCAGCAATGCTGGTTTTCATTTGATGGTAAAAGTTTATTATGTTAAACCTTAAAATTGACATTCCTAACATTTGTACATAGTTACTTTTTAGCGATCTTAACCTTAACTTTACTAAATTTATATAAACTGGCATAGGCTTTGGTAAAAGGGGCGTCATGGCAGAAGCGCAAAATTAAACCTCATAAATAGTACCTAAGGAATGTACTTACTTTCAATAATATCGTAAATTTCTCCAATACCATTATGTAACCTTAGGATTCCAAGTAGCGCACTAAAGTGGTGGACACTGCCTCTGCACTGTGCCTAGACAAAGCGTTCCCTTTGACAGTAAACCTGGCGTGTCTGCTGCGGAGTAAGGAACAGACCATATTGTTCAAGAATGAGAGCCTGAAGGTGCTATGCCCGCGAGCCCAGCAAACCATCTGGGCCCCCAGCGTGAACAGACTCCAGTGCATTCCCACACCGCATTCTGGTTGCAACTTTCAAGAATAACGCTCCGAGACATTGTTCATTCCCTACCCTCCCAACCCGTCACTTATTTTCATGGCTGCTTGACATGCCCAAGTAGTTTTACAACCCCATTTAAAACACCACTTTTTTGTACCATTAAAGTAACATTCATTTTTTTCTCCTTCGGCCTGAGGGGCCTTTTGATTTATACGTGTTAAAGACTAATAAATGTAAGCAGCCAAAAAATAAAAAATAAATAAAAAAAGAGCCTTCAACAAGTGCTTGAGCAAGAAATCCCATAAGCGCTTTGAGGCTATACAGATGGCAGTAGGCGCTATACAAATGCCATAACATCATGCAATTTAGCTGACTGGTGTTTAATTTCCACTGTTTTCTCAAGGTGTAGGTCAAAATGTTACCGAAAAGCAAGCCGGGGCATGCTAGCAGTCCGTATTTCACCTGGGTAGTGGATACAAACTATTCCCAATGCCTTGAGACAGCACCATAGTGTGGGTGAAACATGTCAGCAAAACAGCATTATGCAATTAAAGAGATAATTTGCACAAGTTTGCATGTGTACGGTGCTTTTCTAGAGCACGCTATTCAAAGTCATCACAAGGTCCTTACTGGAAGACAAATGGCACAACTATACACTTCTTTCTGAGATTAAAAAATGGAGGGCTGGGCACCTGTGTGATACCGGACAGGAGATAATCCCTCGCTTTATGGCGACAAATCTACTTTGAGTGTTAGGCAGTCTCCCCGCCCCCCCCCTGTTAACCAGATGGGCGCATGGCAAAATAACATTAAATTAAAAAAGCTGTTCTCAGCCAGAATTGCACTTATATCCCTGAAGGCTCATCTGGGTAAAAGATGTGAATCCACATGACCTCCCGCTGGTTTGACAGATAGAACAACCAACTTTATTTCACTTCTAGGTCAGCCTCCCTAACCCCAAAATTATTCAATCCAACTGCCAGGCAAGGAAAAAAGATCAGGAAGAAAGACTATCAGATAAACATATTTCAGGCTAACGTTCTGCTAACAGAGGATTGCTAAGTAGTGTATGTGCGGTGCAACCAGTGCTCCAGATAAGATTTTGAATGGCAAGTTTTTAGCTTCCTATTTTTTAAAGTTGGGAGTAACATGGTTTTTTAGGGAGTACAAAAGTAAACCCCATTCACAATTGGAGTATTTTATGAGCAGGTACATTTGTTTAGCTGGAAAATGGAAATGTTTTGTAATATTTCTTTGCACTTTGTTATTCATACACATTAAATGTTACAGGTTTACTTAAAGCAGTAATAGTAGTTTCTTCATGTGGTACTACGTGCACCACTGGTGCAAACATCGATTGAGTTGTGGGGGTGAAAACTGGGGCACAAGGTTCTACATGTCGCATTCCTATTTTCTTATGGGGGTATTTTTACTTCCGATTTTATTTTTTGCTAGTATTTGGCTAATTTTAGGGAGTAAAAGTGGCCGATACACCCCTTATCTGTAGTGCTGCGTACAACTGTCCTTGATATGGTACAAGTTGGCATATGTACAGCAGCTTGGAGTAAGGCACTATATAAATGACAAATAAAATACAAGTTACTTACCTGTAGCTCTTGTTCTCCAGCATGGGTCTTGCATGGTTTCAAATGCTCATGAATATTCCCCATCATCAGGCTTGGAATCCTCAGTAAAAAAGAAAGAAGTTTAGGATTAAACTAAAACAGTTGTCTCCTGTATAGGCTATCTGTGCCCTTTGGGTCATATAGCCCTCAGCCAATGACACTGGTCCTCCTAAACTCCACCTATGGTGGCCAGCTTCATATTTGGTAGCGCACGTAAAGTGGAAGTAAGAACCAAGATGAGCCAGAGGGAAGGAGGGAGGGTTTGGATGTGAATCCATGCAAGAGTACAGTTACAGGTAATTTACTTGTACCTTCTTCGGCATGGGGTCTGGCATGGATTCACATGCTCATGAATACGATTACACAGCAGTAATCCCAGAAGCAATACACTTACCCTGGAACAAACAGGTTGCATAGTACCGCTTTGTCGACCCAGGACTCCTCCCTTGGATCCCTGTCAAAACAGTAGAATCTTGTCAAGGTGTGGGTAGACCTCCATGTAGCAGCCCTGCAGATATCGGGCAGGGGAACACCAGAGAAACGCAGTCATCGCCGCAATGGCTCTGGTGGAGTGGGCTCTCGGCCGTCCTTGAAGCAATCTGTTGGCCAGCAGCTGGAGAGCCACTTGGAGATGGAAGCCGTAGACGGGGCCTTCCCACAGCTCCAAAAATGATGAAAAGCCGAGACTTCTTTTGAGAGTCCTTTGTGTGTGCCACAAAGTTTCAGGGAACACGCAACGTCCTGCAGGCGAAGGATTTGTGAAGAAAGCTGTCAGAACCAAAGGCTCGTTGAGATGAATGTCTGACGGTTTTGCAGAACCACCTTAGTGGATGTGGGGGTTTACAAGAGAGGATCTGTATATGGCCTACCAGCCTGGCAGAGGTGATCACCACCAAGAAGACAGTTTTCCATGACAGAAACCTCAAAGGGGCAGGATGCATTGGTTCAAACGTAGGCCCCCATCAGTTTAGATAGCACTATATTCACCTCCCCATTCCTGTGCAGGAGCTTTTATCAGTGGGAATGTTCTGAAGAGACCATTAGGGAACTCCTTAACGAGCCTGTGCAACCACAGGGAGAGGTTGCCTGGAGCCTGGTTGTACCTGAATACAGCGGCCAGGTGGACCTTGATAGACACATGGGCAAAGCCAGCCTTGGCCAGTGAGACCAGGTATGGGTGGAGCTGCGGGGCTCTCACACAGAGTGGAGAAATCTTCAGCATCCGGCACCACATAGTAAAGCACTTCCATTTGTGCCTGTAGCAAGTCAACGTAGAGGGAGCCCTGGCCTTAGTCAGGATCTTCTTGCATTCCAAAGGCAGCAAATAGTGTCCGAATTCTAAGGCTGCAAGAGCCAGCGGGAGGTTCAGAGACACTGGGTTGTGGTGCAGCATTGAACCTCCTTCTCTAGAGGTGAGGTTGGAAAGTGGAGGCAGTTGGATGGCCGGAACCACCGACAGATGGAGAAGGTCCGAGTATCAGATATGCCTTTGCCACGGCCATGCAATGAGCATCATCCGGCAGTTGGAATGTTGGCGTGTGTTGATCGCACATAGTAGCAGTGGAATTGGAGGGAAAGCGTACAGGAAGAGACCCTCCCAGGGTAATGAGAAGGCATCTCCCAAGCTCCTCGGCTGAAGATATCTGCTGGTAAACATCTGACATTTAGAGTTGGCAGCTGTCGCAAAGCACTCTGAGTAATATCCCATTTGCTGAAGAGGCGCAACACTTGCACTTGCTGAAGCTCCCATTCCTGGCAGGGCCATCGCTCCCTGCGGAGAGAGTCCATAATGGTGATGCTGGCGCCTGCGGCAGGTGAAAAGGAATGAGAAACATGCGCTTAAGAATGGCCCATGGCCATAGAGACTGGGCTTCCAGGGAAAATGCGGGGAGCACATCCCGCCCTGCTTCTTGATGTAAAATATTTTGATGGTATTGATCGTGAAGACCTGCACCACCTTTCCCTGGAATGGAGGTGGGAAAATAATTGAGAGCCCAGAAGACCATCTGCAGTTCCAGGACGTTTATGTGCTACTCCTTTTTCTCCGGGAGCCAGAGGCCTCCGGAGTGAGAATGTCCTGTATGGGATCTGCAGCCTTCCAGAGAGGCGTTAGTCTGGACTGTAGCCTGGTACAAAGGGATCTGAAAGGGAGCTCCCCGAGTGAGGTGTGGATGAACTGACCACCATTGCAAGATTTGATGGAATGCCCGATTGAGGGTGATCGCGTCTGTCCATGTGCCCATTACTTGCTGCCACCTGGCATGCAGAAATTCTTGGCGTCTCATCCGAAGGCCGCCAAAAGGGGACCAGATTGATGCAAGAAGATATCATACCCAGGAGGGACTTGATTGACCGGACTGTTGCAACGGCCGCTGCCAACTGCCTTTGGACCTTTCTCAGAATGGTCTTCACCCTCTCTTCTGAGGGAGTCGCCAGACATGTGTTGAGTCGGGCGCCCAAGAACAGAGAATTCTGAGAATGCACTACGCAGGACTTTGAATAGTTGATAAGAAGCCTAGCGATGTCAGAAGTTGGATTGTCTCTGCGTTGTGCTGGGGTGCCAGAGTGTGGGAGCAGGACCAAATGATATGATAGTTTACTTATATAGCGCCTTTACACAATGTGTTTCAAACCGCTTCAAGGCAAGGGCGGGAACAAGGGACAATACAATAACATTCTTACAGGCCAAGAACAGTAAGGATGTGAAATTAACTATCGTACTCAGCCTGACGACATTTCAGATGTGCAAGAGCTAAGACTTATATGGAACGGAGGAAGAGAGTGGGAAGGAAATGGAAACAGACAGGCGACTACCGTACTAGGCCTGATGACATTACTGGTAGAGCTGGACAAAACAAAGGGTGAGGTAGAGGGGTGCAGAAAGAAGGGGGAGGAACAAAAGAAGCGACTATCGTACTAGGCATGACAACATTCCAGATAGTGCTGGAGTGTTGGGGTGGGTACAGGAGGAGGGGAGACAAACAAGGTTGCTATCATACTAGGTCCAGGGACGATTCTGATAAAGTGCATAGAAGAAAGTAAGGGGAGGAGACAGGAAAAGGGAACGGAGGAGAGAACAAACAGAAAGCAGTCCTAAAGAGTGGAGAAGCAAGAGGGGAGAGCGAATACAATTGCAGAAGTCGGTAGTAACACAATGTTGCAAGCCTGGATACAAGATGAAGATGGGAACAGCATGATTCAGGGCCACCATGAGAAAGGGTGACGAACCGTGAATCAATGAAGTCCATAAAAGTAAAATCCAGCATTGGCCACATGACGGTGAAACCAGAATCTATCAGGACAGACTCCTGCAGAATGGGGGAGGGGGGGCAGGGTAGAAGAATCAAGCACAACAGGCAACACCTGTGCGCAATAAAAGATGGGGGGCACAAGGGAACATCGCAGGGGGACCAGAGGGGTGGGGCTTAGGCCAGGTGACCAAGATACACTTGCACCTGCTCCCCATCTGCAAAGGAAAACAGGTTGGAGGGCTCCTTAAGTAAGGAAAAAAGTGTGTCAACCAGGAAGGCACCAGGTGGGCAGAGCTTGCTAAGTTGGGGGGGAAAAAAGAGCTGCAACCAGGAAGGCACCAGGTGGGCGGGCCTTAGGCTAGGTGACCAAGAACCACTTGCACCTGCTCCACATCTGCAAAGGAAAAGAGGCTGGGGGCTCCTTAAGTAGGGAAAAAGAGTGGCAACCAGATAGGCACAGGTGGGCGGGGCTTAAACCAGGTGACCAAGAACCACTTGCACCTGCTCCACATCTGCAAAGGAAAAGAGGCTGGCTAGGTGAAAAGAGCGGCAAACAGGAAGGCTCCAGGTGGGCGGGGCTTGCTAAGTGGCGAAAAAGCAGCATCCAGGAAGGCACAGGTGGGCGGGTCTTAAACCAGGTGACCAAGATCCACTTGCACCTGCTCCACATCTGCAAAGGAAAAGAGGCTGGGGGGCTCCTTAAGTAGGGAAAATGAGCGGCAAACAGAAAGGCACCAGGTGGACCTAATCGTCCAGTTAAGGGCAGACATGGATTCCCTTGTGGCATAGATGCGCTGCCACTGGGGCCAAACATTTGGTGAACACCCTCAGAGCAGATTTCAGGCCGAAGGGAAAGACGTTGAACTGGTAATGTCTTCCCTGGACGACAAAATGCAGGAACTTCCAGTGCTTACAATGGATGTGGAAGTACACATCCTGCAAATCTAGAGTTGCCAGAAAATCCCCTTCATCCAGCTTGTCGAGCACGTGCTGCAATGTGAGCATCCTGAACTTTTTGTCACAACCCTTATCCAAAACCCCCACTGGCAAGTCAACCTGCCAGGCAAGGTCATGGTTCGGTGTTCCATTAGGGCCTCAGAGGCCTTACATCCTCTTCCAAGACTCTTGGAGTCAGTCGGTGCCAGGCTCATATTCAGTATGGAGAACATCTTTGAATGGGGACTACTTTTGTTTGGGCCTGCAGTCAACATGGAGGCACCCGCATAGCCTAGTTCGTAAGAACGAAACTATGCGGTATAGTGTTTTGGGTGTGGTGGCCTGGGACTACTTTACCTGGACTACTTTACTGGGAGGCTATTTAAATCACACCCAAGCAACAGAACACGCTTCGCGTTATTCTTCAGCCTGCAGCGTAACGCTCACTGTGTCCAGTGTCTTGATACCAGCAATCCTTGGAGCAACGAGCCTGCAGAGGGGAAAAAGATAATTATTAATAGAATCTTACCTGCAAACTCCATCCTGTCATCCGCCCGACGTTCATTCCTGATTCTGCTTACTTGCGGGCCATCTATCTAGCGAACTGCATCCTCTGGGCACCGCATACTTACCGGAACAAAGCAACCTGAAAAGGAGAGGGTGAAAGACAACATTAGTGAATGCATCCCCGGCTTAATATAAGCAACGGATATCACGAGAACCTCACCTAGCTAGTCACCTCTTGGCCAGCATCATTCCGGAACACCACGCCCGCCGGAATAGAACATCGCGACTTGTAAAGGAAGAGGAAACAGGTTAGCATATACAAGGCGAAGCAGCGCCGCGCATAGAGCATTACATACCGGATTGCAGCGCACATCTTGCGCCATCCATTACCGGCAGGTGCTCGATCCACTACCAGCACGGCACGCTGAATCTCCCACATGCCTAGGGAGGAAGAAAAAGACATTAACCACAAAAGGAAAGGAAGGCAAGAACAGTATTATATACAAAGACTGCTAGGCAGCAAGACATACCTTAAAGACGCTTGAACAGGTTTGCACCAGTGAAGTAACTCAGTAGCCCACGCCCACTGGAAACTACGCACCCCTGCCAAAGAAGGCAGGAAGGAGAGCACGCCTTATACTGAAACAAGGTGAGGAGTGGGCCTAAGGGTCGAGTCCAAGGAAGCTGAGAAAATACCTTACCCGAGTTGCCCAGTCTTGAACCCAGCCCTCCTGTAATTTCAGGCTAGACTTCCATCGAAGATACCACCCGGGATCGGGGAGAGGGTTCCAGGTGCATATCAACCAACCAGGGTCGAGTGGCATCCCCGTGGATACCAGGTGAGCATAACACTTTTGGGATTTGAGGAACTTGTTGAGGTGCCACAAGTCTAGGATTGGTCGCCACCCTCCTGACTTCTTTAGCAGAAAGTATCTGTAGTACACTCCGGAACCCCAGAGGTGCTGAGGCACTGGTTCTATTGCCTCTTTGAAAGCATGGCTTGGACCTCCTGCAGCAGCTGCGCCATGTGCAGCTCTTGACACACGACGGGAGGAATGCTGGGGCACCTGTCTTGAAATTCCAAAGTGTGCCCGTGCTGCAGAATGTCCAGCACCCATTTGTCTGTGGAGATCTTTCACCACTGATTGACAAAGTTTTATAAGTCACCCTCCCACTGGGGTGCTGAAGTGGGGGCGCAGGTCCGGGCTGGTTCAGGACTGTTTCGGCATCTGCATCCTGGATGGGGGGGGGCAATGACGCTGGGTGCCACTGCTGTAGGCCTGGGAGTGATCCCTATAAGCCTCCTGGGTGGTGAAGCGGGAGTGCTGCCAATAGGGTGTGGTGTAACCCTTGAAAGATCTAGAGAGCCTCCCCTGCGGGGACCAAAAAGACAGCCTCCTCTACTGCTGGGTCCCCAGAGTGTGTTCCATCACCATGTTGGTCTTGATGACCTGGAGAGTGTCACTGGCCGCTTTTCCAAATATGCTGCCCGCATCGAACGGCATGTCGATGACTTTGGTCTGCACATCCATGCGGAAATTCAGAGCTTTTAGCCAACCTTGGCATGAGAGAGTCACACCATCCCCCATCTGGCAGAAGCCTGAATACGCAATGTCGAGAGCGACAGTGATGGCGTGGTCGGAAGTCACTTCCCCTTCCTGGAACAGGGCCATGGATTCAGGCTTTTTATCGTCATTAATTTTCAATACTTCATCCAGGGTTAAAGGTTTCAAGTTGTAAGCTACAAGCCAGTCATAAAAAGTCACTCACCACCTCAATTATACACCAACACCTCACACAATCTCTTACTCGCCAACAGTCAATTGTCACTAGCTAATGCCCAGTGCACATGTTTAGCCCTGCTTCATCAATTTGTGACTCTGTCCTATTCCTGGGACGACGCAGCTTTGTCATTTGCCACAACTAATGAAAATAATAAAGCATGCATCATACTGAAAACAAGCAACTTTTTCTAAACCTCCAGGAGCTCGGATAAACCATATGCACAAATATTTGTTCCAAATATGTGCTGAATAAAATAGTGTTCATGCAGTTTTGAAGCTAGTCTACAATAAACATGCAGAAGCGTTTCCTTTGATGTTGCAAATCAACAGGTAAACCATAGCACAGTCGTACAATGTATCTGTAAAGTGGACTCCATGGCACACATGAATGTGTCCACATGCTGCAATACCCTCCTCCTGGTATCATGCTCAAGAACAGAGCACTTTAGTTCTTTATTCAGTATCCAGGAATCAAATGCTTTGCTGCATCACCTCCCCTTGGCGCCAATGGACTAGCGCTGCCCAACCCACAGTTACTGGCATCCATGGGGACAGCACATCGTATGTTGGGCATGTATAGCTGGAGCTTCCACAATCATTTACTTTACTACCTGGAAACAACTTTTGAAACAGCCCTGATGTCTGGCTTTTAAGGGTTCAAGAATGGCCCACGTCCTCTTAGGGATCTGGAATAGAGCGTGCATGATCGTTGGAAACCGACAAGCTGTTTGTTGCTAACTGGGGCTGGGGTGTCAAAAATCGCAACATGAAGCGAAACATGGCATGGTTCCGACTCAATCCTTTTTGAATTAGGTGTCAGATATTCTACCTCACTCTGCAGGAGCACGGTCTCTTTTCAAGACTCAATCCTTCTCTTTAAAAAAAACCTTGGCAGGCCGGACGCTGCTTTTGTATTGTGCAGCTACATAACCCCAATATCAAACCATTGTCCTCAAAAGGTCAGGGCTCGAAGCTGGGGAGGCATTGGAATGGAACAAGATGGAGCTGCTCTCCTGCAAAACGTGTCTTGCCGGAGAACCATTCCAAGGAGGCCAGAGGTCCAAACCCTCTGGGCTAGATAGCCCTGTAATCTCCAAGATCTGCACCCACTACCCCTGATATGTGTCAAATAAGCAGTGCTTCAGGAGACCTGCGTTAAGTGAGGAAGTCCAAACCTCACATCTGTAAACGAACACTGTCCAAAAGAGTATGCCTGTCCAGTGGTTTATAGACATTTTTCTGTTAGGCCGCGTATTGTGATAAATGGCATGAGCAGACAGCTAAGTTTGCATTACTTCCTGACAAGGGTTTCATGCTTCTAGTTCCTTGGGGAGATCGTGGGCTGCTTCACCTGTGTTTAATTTTGGATGAGGGACTAGGAACAACGGTATGGTATCTTGGAGATTTAATGAAAAAATGCAATAAATCACTCTGCTCGTAATGCTGCTTCATTGCAATGCGGGTCATTCCAACATTTGAGACAGGATTTTAATATTCCCATCTCCAGAAAGTAGTTTGGCATATTCAAAACCCACTTTAGCTAGGGCCTAGAAACAAATGATTGATCTTTTCACACAAGCAGTAGCACTCCTGAGGCCTAGTAGAGATTTCAACTCTACAATATGTACGCACCGAATGGCTCAGATAGAACGTGCTGGAAGGGAACGTGGCCTCCTTTGCGGTTTCCACGAGCAAAAGAGGAGACTGGCGCACAACCAAGCAAAACAACAACAAGTGTTTGCCATCGGCTCAGTCAGCACGTTCCTGAAACATGCAGTCCCAGAATTGTCGCTCCATTGGCTGCACTGTGGTCTCATGTTATGTTTCCAAAAGCTTATCAGCCTTCCGCCGCAGATAGCAAGCTTGCGAGCCTGCTCTACTCCACAATCATACTTATCAGAAACAGTGTACTGTGAGAGAAGAGGGTCAACTTGACCTCCTTTTACGGACTGCAGACATACTTCATTTAGAGCCACCTTCCTTGACCTACAGCTGAAAAAGGCCTGCCCACACAAGAGCAAATCTGAAGATGTTCCTAGTTTTGTGCTCAGCGTCAGACACTCGGTCGGTCATGTTTCCCTCTACTATGCAATGGGAATTCGGAAAAGTCATCATGCGAGATACAAGATGCACTAAATTCATTGCTGCTTTTTTAAACGTAAGCAAGGAAAATCCACGCAAACTACATGTTGTGCGTGCCCTTTGCAAAAATAGCATGTTGAACTATAATTTCAAAAGAAATGCAAGTTAGGCTGCAGTTTAAGCAGTATTTGGGTTTTTCCCACACAACATTTGGAAATCAAATGAACTCCATTTTGGAGGTCTGCTTGGGCAAAGTTCATGTTCACATTCAAATAACAGAAACATACAACTAGGCAAAAGAAAAGAATGCCCTGGCAATGTACTCCCTTTCCTACAGTAGGGCATTGACTGCACAGTATGTCCTCATTGGCATGTAAATGGGCCGAAAGCGTAAGGCTATGAATTGGGATAGTCCTTTTGAGTACTAGCTCTCAACCCTTTGAGCTCCCTTACGTTGCATATACATGACCTAAAGAGTCCACATGATTTGCCACAGGATCTTTATTATAGATGTGGAGGAATGGCGTTCAAACAGTTTAGGTGTAACTGATTGTTAAACGCAACATATAATAAAACCAAAATTGTTGGAACTTTACCTCAACCTTGTGTGTTGGATTTTTGTTCGTGTTTTGACAGAGTTTTGTTAGCATTTTGCTGTTGTATTTGTACCTGTTTTACCTAGCATGTAAAATGTTAGATATCCTTTGGTGTGCAATATAGTATGGAAATGGTAGGAAGAGTATGCATTTGTGAGATTTGCACAAGCGTGGAAGTATGTTTTTGTGTTGTGTGCAATACAGGTACTGTTAAAATTGCAATGTGCATTTTTGTAATTTAAATTTGCAATAAATCTTGATATGCAAGTTAGGTCCAAAGATTTGTGTTGTGTGTGGCTGATAATCCTGTGCGTTTTCTAGTATATATTTAATTTGTAGCATATTTTTCTCTTTAATTTGTCCTTCAGAATCTTCTGTGCATGTGCAGTGGCCTTACTATGTTTGGTAAGGCTGGTCATCTCTTGCATTTCTCACAATAGTGTTCGTTTTGTGGCCTATTTTCCATTCGGTTTTGTCTCTGGAACCCTACTGCGGTTTTATAGCAGTGCTACTGCACATTGGATGCAGAGGGTCATCTTGTGCGTCCAACTCTTTTACGCAACGCAACATGCCATGCCATTTTGTTCGTCCGCGCGTATAGGGAAGAATGAATTAGCTAAATATCTCTAGTTTGGCTGATCCACACATTCAGCCCACATATGTGCCAGAAATCTTGAAAATCGACAGACCATTCTAAGAAAAAGAGTTAGAATAGTAGCGTTTCAGCCTCTCTGGATATTCAATGCAAAACACTTTTGTTCATCAATCATTTTGGTCCCGAAAACATTAACGAAACTTTGCTAAATTTCGTATGAGTGTTTGGATTTCTTCAGTTTAGTTGTAAGCCATTTTTGGTGAACTTTTTTGGAATCTTAAGACGACTTCTGTTGTGTTCAAAAGTAGGTTAAACATTAACACTGTCATTCCCAACTTTCACAGACTCATTTCATAGGGAGCAACTAACGTTTTCCAAAATCGTTTTTGCCCCACTGATAAGCACACAGTCAAAATGCGTCTTGTTTGCACCTTATACTAACTTGCTCACAATTCTACTTTACACTACACACAGCGGTAGCCACACAACGCAGGTAAATACCTAGTTATATCTCTCCCCTTCACATAACAGCACCATACGAACTTTGCAAATCACACACAGCCCACAAGCAATCTTCATATATTTGCTTTCCCAGAAAAGACTTCACCAAAACAAACCAAGCACGATGCACACCTGGCGATCCAGTTACACGCATCCTAGTGCGCTCACCACAATTCACCTAGATACATACTGGCATGCAGAAAATTGAGTTTTTCCACCTTGCGCTCAGCAACAACTCAGGTTTTTGAAACTTAGCTCTCCACTTCCTCCCACTTAACTTCACCCCATTTCTTTAGCAAGACCCAGTGCCAAGAGGCGGTCAAAATGGCAGAACTTCAACTAGACAAGTTAGCCAAGATCACACTACATTATATTACCTCTTGGCTGGGTCGTTGGGGTTGGGGGGATGCTGTTCCTAAATGTGGTCTTTTTGGGTTTCCACTAGATTTACAGAAAATGTACACAAAAAAATGACTATCGTGGATTTTGAAACCCCAACTACGTATTGACCTGCATACCAAACATGTATAGGCTTGCCTATTGTTTATGTCTCCACAGCCACTTTAAAGTGGATATCTCACTGCCCTATTGCAGTGCAGCCCATTTCTGATAAAGACCATTTGTATCCAGAGGATTGTCTCCAAATGAGTTGTCTCATACCGTTTTCAATGGTCCCACTCCATCTTGTAGAACTCTGAGCCCTCTGATCCACCTTCGCTCCCTGTTGACATCTCGAAAATTCATCCTTGGGCCCCTTACTATTCACCTGTTACACCACCTCCCTTGGTCATCTGATCTCGTTCAGGTTTTCGTACCACCCTTTTGTAGACACCAATCATGTTCTTTCCCACTTTATTCCTGGCATCTCTACTCTCATATTCGATGATTGGATTGCACCGATTTGTCCCATCTTCTCCAACACTGCCTACAAGGCGCGCTCTCTCCTTCACCAATCAAATTCTCAGCAGTCCTACTCTCTTAACCATAGGAATGCAAACTTGGTATCTATTTTTAAAGTGATCTGAACCTCCAGCACTTCTACCTAGATGGCAGAAAGAATCAAGTAAGTAATCTGGAAAATCTACCCCTTCCACATTTAATTTACTAAAAACCTTAGTTAACCTGGTACTTTGCCATCCAATACTGTGCTGGCCTCCACCTTAGCTTTCCCTCTTCGGCCCACTTCGCAAAGTACTCAGCTTCACCACTCATACCCTCTCTAATCTTCCATGCTTTACCTCTACCTCCATCTACCGCCACCATGCCAGTTGGCTTTTCATGAAAAACTCATCTTTAAAATTCGACAGCTTTTTTGCCAAATACCTGCATAGCCTTGCACCACCTAGCCTGCCAACACTATTTCCAGCTGCTCAGATCCATTCTCCCTCGGCTCCAGTACACTCCTTAAACTATTCATTCCCTGACCACATTGCGCTTCCGCTAGCTTTTGCCACTCCTCACACTCCATCACTGGAATTACCCATATGAAGAATGCTTCTACCACCCCCACCTTCAAATCTGCACCAAAACTCCACTGCCTTGATGAAGGCCCAGATGAAAGTGGCATAACATTACTAGAGTACAAGACAGGTTATCGCTTTTCATAATACAGTGGCCATCAAGTCTAACCACTAAACAATGGATGGCTCCACAGCCTTACAAAGGCTGGCTAAAGCATCACCTAACCAAACTGAATCTCCAAGCAACTTGCATACTTAATTACAAAGCATAGAAGTCTGGTTCCTTATGTTGAGCAAGATAGGCCAATTAATTTTCAAGCTCACAGGTCACCAGTCACTGCTTTCAGAAAGCAGTTTGTATTAATCTTGCCATGAAATGCCAAATGAATGAATTCGCTTCAATGGGAAAACAGTGAAATAGTTTGAAAAGAAAGACAGTTGTCCAATACAGGTCCACTCACCAGAAAGCCGTGCCAAAATGTCGCCCAAACAAAGGACACCAAATGTAAACAGACTAGAATCCAGCAATATATGACCTGGGAAGATAACCATTCACATTCTCCGCCCAGGTACTCTAACAATGAACTATCACAATTTCAAGATCAACTGGGGAAGAATGGCACAGGAAAGCAAGGAGTATAGAAAAACGAGTTACTCCACATTTAAGAGAACAGTTAGTATATCGAGTTTTAAGAATGGGAGAAACATGAACTCAAAACCAACGTAAAGTAGCAACTAATGACATGCAATTAACAGGCTTGGGTAGTGGCTAAATGGCTTACTTAGCCCCACACTACTACTAAACCAGCAGTAATCCCAATTATAAAGATGAAACAGACATGGCCAGACAGGTAAACCGCTATCACCTCTCTTGGTAATGTGGGCCAAGGGTGGGGTAACAACACTATTGGCTGTCCCATGTAAAGGAAATCATACAGCAAGACTTTATTTGGCACTCAGGCAAAGATTTCAGCAGCCAAATGTCAAGTTCATGAAGTGGTCACTGAAGGAGTAGGGAAGGGGGTCAGGGGGCTAAGTTACTAAGGTCTTTCAAGACAGGTCAGGGAAACAGTCTCTTAAAATAACTTCAGTTTCTGGGCATTGGGGTTCAACAGTATCGTGCCAGGTTTCTAGGCTCTTATGGCAGTCAAGACTGCGGATTCATGAGGTGGTTGAAAGTGCAGGCCGTCAGTGGATTGAGTCTGCATTGGAGACAGGCCAAGTCGATGTGAGCAAGTCGATTGTTTCCAGCAGGTTGAGTCGACGTTCAATTTGGGTTGAAACAATCTTTCCTTGAATCGAGTCAGTGGTTGAGATACAGCAAGTCAGTTGTTTCCACGGAATAGAACCTGCGATAAGGTGGAGGCAGTCTGTTTCAATGGGTTGTATCAGCATCTGGGCAGCTCAAACAAATAAACAGTTCAAAGAACTTGGAGTGCCAAGGGCAGAACTAGAGGTCCTCTAGTCGCTCCAAGTGAACAGAGCACAGTTTAGCCATCTCAAAAGCTGCCTTGAGGCAAATCATGCTTTGGGCTGCTTCTTGGACTTGGCAGTCACTAGGAGACCCACTATAGGACCTCAGCGGCAAAGCGAGTCCAATTGTTCGGCCTCCGCCGCCCCCCAGACAGGAAGGTTTGTAGAGAGCATGTTAAGGGTTCCGTCACCTCCAGTGATCGGGTTTGTGGTACCAGTGAGGGAGAAGAGCTTTCCTCTTCCCTGGAGCACTCCATCTTCACCTCTAAGGCAGGGGACTTTGGAAAAGACGGCATACCCAACAGAGCGCTGTCTTGAAGTCCAAAGATGCATCTACTAAGGGGAAGATCCACGTATTGGTCCACAGCAACCTTGTTAAGAACCCCATCCTGGCTGCTGCACAAAGTGTTAATTGCCTGATGTCATACCCAGAGTGCCTGTCTGTAGGAGTTGGGGCTTTTGGGGAGCCCTAGAAAATCCAAGACGGACAGATGCCTCAGTATTCTGAAATTCTCCTCTGTAAGGCTACTCTATGCAACCCTTCCCCAGTCCATTACAAACAGAATAGTAATCAGCACCCTGGAGATGGCCATTGTGGACACAGGGCTGTTTAAGACACCAGTTCCTAGAGGACCTCCTGTGGAGATTTCGGGTTCTCTGGAAGAATTGTTCAATCCTCCTAAGAGGGGATTTGGGGGGTGGGATCAAGAGAGGATTCCTTGGCTGGGCACCACATGGTGGTTGCGTGTACACCGAGATCAGACAACCAATGCATAGCACGGTCATGTAAGAGTTCATGCTCACCAAGCAGACAATAAAAGGACATCCAACGCTATTCCTGGGCTGGGCACCACATGGTGGTTGCGTGTACATCGAGATCAGACAGCCAATGCATAGCACGGTCATGTACGAGTCCATGCTCACCAAGCAGACAAAAGAGCATCCAATGCTTGTAGCTGTACAATTCTCAGCCCAGCAGCCACCACGTCAAAACCAGAAATTAATTACATTTAGATTGTAATAAATTCCACTAGGCTGCAAAAATTGAATATTTTGAACCAGAGCTGCAGATGGCTAAAAAAATTAATTAAAAAAACACCTCTTCCTGTTGGAACTTTCAGTCCTAGCACCTGTGTTCAGGAGGGGGGTAACATGACCGTTGAACCTGCACTGCTGCAGGGAAGCTGCTATGGATGTCAAGAGATTGTCCCAGCAAGCTAAATGTGTGCATTATGCTTTATGGTATGGGCCATTATGAAATTGGGATCGGATTAGCAGACCTAACTTTCAGAAACAATTACCCACATTGTATTGCTAAAAAACATAGCTCATGCTGCCCCACCCTCAACAGATGGCATTAATCACAAATACTGCAGACACAGATCCTGCATAAAAGACACTAATAATTGTGTCCCACAATAAAAATCCAATAAAATACAGTGGGCCTCATTACGACCCTGGCGGAGTGGGTTTACGCCAGCGTTATTCGCGGCGGACCCGTCCACCCTACTACGAGTTCCCGTAGCGCCATGGAGCGTTTTCCGCCTGGTTTTTCCGGGCGGAGAAATCCATGGCGCTACGGGACCTTGTTGTTAATTACGCCACCGTATTTTACGGTGGCGTAATTAACGCCTTCCCCACTCCCATTATACCCTATGGGGCAAAAATGGGAATGGGGAAGGGTAAAATGGGGGATGGGGATTTACCGCCCCGCCAAGGTCGGAATGGGGCGGAAAATCCGCCAACCCCCATGGCGCTATCGGCAGCTTTCCGCCGTGCTCCATGGTGCATTTTGCACCGCGATTTCCGCCAGGGTCGTAATGAGGGCCAGTGTACACAGTACTTCTTTACAAGCAAAAACCAGAGAAAAGCAAGCCACTAGTCAGTCGCTGGATGAATGATTGTTTGGCAGATCATTTTATGGCAAATCTCAGCTTGTAATTCTCAAAGTGCTCAGAAACGAAAGGTGGCAGCGTCGGAAACTGCACTTGCAAATATCTATCCAAGAAAATGGCAATAAAGTATTAAGCGCAACCTTCCGACACAGGAGGTTGGAAATACGTGAGCAAAGGAGGAATCACTTTAAACTTACGAGCGTGAAAAATTCACAGTCTGTGACCTGAAAGGGGTTGATCACTCAATTCGACCTTTTCGGAACAATCTGCATTCTTTGAGGAGTTCAGTCTAGTATGAGCCATATCTAGTAAGACGTCGCTAGCATTCCTGAAACCCTTCTCTTTGGAGACATCCTCCATGCACATGCAGGATCCATGCGGTCTCTGCTCAACCCTTTGCCAACACACACTCCTATAGAAACATCCTCAACCCCCACATCTCCACCTTTGTCAAAGCATCGACCAAACCATAATTACATCCTCTTCCATCTGACAACCCACTCCATTTTCTTCCTCTGCGAACTTATTTTCATGCTTATCTGGCGCTAATCAAAACCACCACTCGCTCGTTCCTCCCTGAACGCCCAATCGGTCTCATTCTGCAGGATTAACAATGCCCTGTTAAAGACTTCAACACACAGTATCCTCTCTACCTGGTTACCATTTTAACCGGTAATCCACATCCCTCCATCACACACACATTTGGAGAATGAGGACCCACATTTGCACTTTGCTCTGCTAATGCTGTAATGCATACTAATAGACATTAAAAATGCACATTCTTCATATCGACCTCTACCACCAACCTCACCAAATCCATCCAATTCCAGACACTCACTTCCTCTTCCTAGACACCCAGCCGGCTCCATGTGGTACTGCAGTCACCTTATCCTTTCTGTGCATATCCATAACCAAGTCTTCCCTTCCAGAGGAATTTGCTAACTAACTTCTCAATGGAAATATAAATGCTCAGGGCATATATACAAGTCATGTACTTATTTTATGTATTGGACATTTTTATGGCGCCTATAAACAGATGTTTCCAGGTGCCACAATGAAGTTGGGCGGGGGGGGGGGGGTGGGAGGGGACAGGGGTTAAGGCTGTATAGGGGTGACATGGAAATGAAAAGGTACAAAAACCAAAAATGGTTATGTTGGCCTTGTGACAATCCTACCGTGAAAGTGCATGAAAAGGTGGTAAACGCAGGGGAAGCGGGTGAGGGAGATGTGCAGGAGTGGGGTGCCCCCAAGGGTCAAGAGCCGGGTAATTGCTGGGCTGGCCAACATGGCAAGTGGCGGCGGGGGAACGGGCGGAAGAGTACCGTGGATGGGTAGGACCAGTTGGGCTAGTCCAGGAAAGGGGGCCCGAGCACAAGTGCTGAGAAGGGATGCTGGTAGGGGTGGTCTGGCCCCTGTATGGCTCTGAAGGGACCAGGCCCCAGTCGCAGTGGCAGATGGAGAGTTAGCAAGGGAGTGGGTGAGCGAAGGAAGAGGAGAAAAGGGAAAGTCTTGAGAAGTTTCCGGAACTTAAGATTCAGCTCAAGTCTTGGGGGGTGTTATATATGATATCTGTGACGCGGTTCATAGAACCCCGTGAACAGGTTCGATCCCTGTGAAACATAACATTCCCTTTCATTCCGTTGTTGTTGGTGGTGGTCCGACCTCCGGGGGCCCTACATTAAAGCTCCTGAATATAGCTTGTGTGTCCTGCCTCCTTTACTTCATTTGGCGACGAAGCAGCGAACCCCGGAGCGCACCGGACTGTGCTGCCTGCCAACCCACGGCCCCTCAGCGACTGCTGCACCCGCTGCGAGGCAGCGTTACGTGCGCTACTGCCGCGCCACACCCCAGCCCCGAGAGAGCAGCGCAGAAAGTCTCAAGCGCCCCCCCCCCAGCAGCGAAAACGAAGCGAGGTAGCTCCGGCATAGCAGACCAGCCCCAGCATCCCAGCGCTCACCGGAGGTACCATTTACATTTTATCGGGGGTTTCAGACGGCTCCGCTCGCCGCGGAAAAAGCATTTTACAAATCGACGACTAACGGCGATTCGAGGAAAGGACCTTGGTGTGTAGGATTACGCGCAGCCATCTTTGTCTCCTGAGATCAGTAACTATGACAACAACGTTACTGAGCTTAGTCTCAATCGAGTGAAAGCTCCCATTTTCAGCGGTTTCGGCACAAAAAACGAACGCATAAAACTAAAGGACTATAACCTCAAATCTGAGGCCAACCTAATCCAATTGTGCTCTGCAAAACATCCCTGCACCCTCCAGAGCGCCAGAAACCCCACGAATTACCCACAAGTGATTGCACAATCACCAAGGGATCACAAGAGCTGTGCCCCACATTCTCCACCGCGCACAGACTACCCCCACGACTCCAGACCTTCAACAGTCACCCCCTCGCCACTCACAGACCCACCATGCAGAACATTCCTCATCCTACCAAGTTCCTTGCTTGCCCTGGAACTCCAACCTGCCCCTGGGAACAGTGGGTCGACGGGTTCCACGTTTAACTCAGAGCTATTGGGGGCAACAAGTTCAATGATGACCTTAAAGAAGCAACTCTCTTGAATTGCATAGGAGCCAAGGCTCTAAGACTATTTAGGGCACTGCCAGAACTAGATGATACTGTGGGTGATGGCAACCGCAAGTTTGACACAGCTCTGGCCAAACCTACCAGGCATTTTGGCAACAAAACCAACATAGTACTGGAGAGGTACAGGTTCTTTGCCAGGAAACAATTGAAGGGCGAGTCAATCGACTCTTGCATCGCATCATTAAGAGTTCTAATGTCAACTTGTGAATTTACTGTGGTTGGTGATGAGTACTTGAGAGACCAGCTCGTCCTTAATGTGGCTGACCCACGCATTCAGCAAAAATTATGGCAAACAAGAAACCCCTCCTTAGACCAAGCCACCGAAATAGCGAGGAGCATGGAATTGGTGACCACTGCATGAAGGAGAGGCTGACCCAAAGAGAGAGCATCGAAGTCAAGTCTGTCGAAACCAATTCTGAAATCGACTCCACCGATAATTTGCTAGCCCTAGTAAGAAGAGCTCCGCCCTCCCGAGGCTCAAGATTTAACCCCAGAAGAGGGAGTCTCAGACAACGGGTCTCAGTTTATATCTTCTGAATTTCAAGAATTCCTCAAAAACAGATCCATCAAACATGTGACCACGTCCTTGTACCACCCAATATCCAATGGATTAGTGGAGAGAATGAACAGGCTAATAAAAAGCATAGTCCAATTAGCCCATGGAGAGAAACACTCAAAGAAGCCCTGTGTGCGTACAGAACAACGCCACATACCACTACCAACATTGAGCCATTCACCATGATGCGAGGCAGAGCTGCAACCAATCGTCTAAGACCAGCGTGGATCTTCATGGACAGCGGAGAAGCTAAATTAGACATGGAACAAATTCAGAAAAGAGTACACGAGAAGCAGGCAAAGTATAAAACATTATGACTCAAAAAAATGCTGTAAAAGGAATGCAAATTCGAGAAGGTGACTGGGTCTGTGTCAGAGAGCCAAAAAAGACACTCAAGGGAGAAACCAACTTCAGATCTCCACAAAGTCATCCGTTCTCAAGGCAAATCTGCTATATTAAACGATGGGAAGAAGTGGTCGGGAGATGATCTGGTAAAGATAACAGATATTCACAGACCCAGAACATCCGAGCACACGACATACGGAACTCCATCAGGGAAAAACTCCACTCATGGAGGAACACTCCATCACAGCCAACTAGAGGAAAATAAAATACATGGAAACATCGACGAAACCTCTATTGGAAGACTGTCGAGGAGAAATCGGAAAAACATCTAAAACTTCAACAACGACTACATCTACTACTAATCTATCTACTGTTTGCAAACTACATATTTCTGTTCCCTTTTTTTCAACCCCCTGTTTCCCCCCGCCTCTCTTTTCCCCCCCATCTTTCCTCTTTTTGTTTTCTCCCAGCAAGGGAGATGTTATATGATATCTGTGACACGGTTCATAGAACCACGTGAACAGGTTCGATCCCTGTGAAACATAACATTCCCTTTCATTCCGTTGTTGGTGGTGGTCCGGCCTCCGGGGGCCCTACATTAAAGCTCCTGAATATAGCTTATGTTTCCTGCCTCCTTTACTTCAGGGGGCAGGGGGCAGGCCGTACCAAGGGGAAGAGCCAGCTGAAGAAAGGGATCTACCTCCCACACTCACCATGGAGAATTGTTTGATCTGCAGAGAGTTGGAGCCAGAAGGCACGAAGGACTCTGGCAATGAGGTATTTAGGGAGAGAAAGCTGGATGTAAAGAGGTCCCGGGCAACATACAGCCTTGTGGATGATGCAAAGGGTCTTGAATTTGATCCTTGCGGTCATCAGGAGTCAGTGGAGAGATTTTAGGGCTGGAGAGATGCGGTCCCTGGGCTTGAGGTCAAGGATAAATCTTGCAGTCCTATTCTGGATTAGTTGAAGGGAGCGAAGGGAGACAAGAGGCAGGTTGAGCAAGAGGCTGTTGCATTAGCATTAGTCAAGCCTAGAGAGAACCACAGCTCTGGAGACTTCTGGGGGAAGGTGAGGAAAGGTAGAATGCCCCTGAGGAGATGCAACTGGAAACTGGACTTCTTGGCAAGGTCCATGATGTGAGGAGAGAAAGAGGGGAGGTAAAGATGATCCAAAGTTTTTTGCCTCACAAGTGGGTGAGGGGAAGAGGTCCCAAGGAGACTGGCCAGAGGAGGGGGTGGGGGGACACGGAGCAGGCATCTCGATGAAAAGGATCTGTTTTACTGGCATTCAGTCAGAGATCCTTGCCAGAGCACCATGCCTGAATAGCAGTCAGGTATGCAGAGTAAAGAGGTAGGGGACTGCAGCTTGAAAGAGAGCTGTGGGTCGTCTGTGTAACACTCGAAATGATGGGAGAAAGTGGAGATCAGGTGTACCAGAGGGGCCAGGTAGATGTTGAAGAGCCATGGCGAAAGGATAGAGCCCCGAGGGACGCAACAGGTAGAGAGCGAGGTGGAGGCGAGAAAAGGACCCATTAGCCCTTGGGCAGTTCTGTTTGAGAGGAAGGTCGTCAGCCATGCCAGTGCCCTGTCCATGATGCCTAGGGTATCAGGCAGACGGTTTAGGAGGATGGAGTGGTTGACTCGGTCAAAAGCATAAGAAAGATTGAGGACGATCAGGACAGTGGGGGTATTGGAATCCCGGTTAGAGAGTAGGCCTTCATGGGTGTTCAGGCGAGCGGTTTCCGTGCCTCTGGTTGCCCTGAAACCGAACATGTGGTCATGGAGGCAGCCGGACATTTCGGTGTGGAGGATCAGTTGGGGAATAACCAGCTTCTCCATGAGTTTTCCCAAAAAAGGGGTGATAGAAATAGGACGACAGTTAGCCAGGCAAGAAGGGTCAGCAGGCGGCTTTTTAAGGAGAGTGTGCACAAGAGAGTGCTAAGGGGTTGAGGGAAAGTGCCAGTGGTGAATGAGTGCCTTTTTCGCTCCAGCCTTGGCTGACCTCTGCAACCAATGTTGTCCTTGATGGTTCTGGAGGAGCAGGGGAGCACGTGTTTCGAGGAGACTTTCAAAGAACAGACCACTCTAGAAATCTCATCATGGGCAAAGTGAGAGAAAGAGGGGGGAATGGGGGGCAGGGGAGGACGTATTAGCAAAGTAAATGCACAAGCAACATAAAATACTACATTGTCTGCAGTAGTGGTAACTTTAGTTTTGAGGCACAAAGTCCATCTTGCTTTATGCATGGTCTTATTTGGGGACATGCATAGACGGTTAGAGGCCTGCACTCTGATTTCTGGTTGGAAAGGGGCATTTCTTCAGCCATTTACTTGTTTTCTTGCAGAATGTTAGTGTCCCAAGTGTGTCTGCACGAAAGGGAATGCAGAAGTAAGTAGCACTCAGTCAAGCATCCCGTAACCTCATCTTCCAGTCTACCACTGTCCTACATTTTATTTTCCTTTCTCAAATGCTTTTGAAGAGATGCATATTTTTCATGCGTTTGCATTTCCGATCTTTCTATGCCAGTACCCAGCCAACTGCAAAGCAAATCCCATTATAAAGAAAAATCAGCACATGACAATTCTGTGGGTACAGATAGGGATGGGGTGATTGACAAGCAGTGATCTGTAAGAGGCATGAGAAAATTGAAAAGACTCTGCCATTATGTAATCACAGTTAAATACCTCATATGGCTGGCAAGGAGAAGTAATAATGGGGAGGTCAAAATTGTGAAGGGGCATAAAGAGCAAGGCAATCAGCAGCTTGAGACGTCAGAATGGAGGCAAGAACGAATTGGACGCTGAATCAGGCATTGCAGAGCAAGCAGAAAGGAAAGCCAAGGAAAGAGGGGCCATCTTATGGCTAAGGAAGTCCTGCCAGAGAAGAAGCTAGTCTGAAGTGCACTACCATGAGGCAAGCAAGGATCAGATAAGCAATCCTTGAGTAGATATTCACTGGGAGGATTAGATAAAGGAATAGATTGTGGAGAAAGAGCAGGAACCATAGTGAAAAGAATCTGTAATCATGTGAACAGTGCAGAAAAAGGGGAAGGCATGATTAGACTATTAAGGAACAGGGCCGATACACAAAAGGGAGCATGGCAAGAGCTCGAAGGATGTATGTTTAGACACAGGGATAAGACAACTGTCTGAGGCGTGCCAGCATAGGTAACTGGCCCCACTGCGTCAACTTCATAACTCAGATAAGAGCAGAGTCCGGAGAGGGAATTGGAAGACATTCTGCAGCCAGGATGGATTGCAGACCCCTCTTCCACTCACAGGGATAGAAGGCCACTGGGTACTTAAATTTCACTTCCCACCATAGGGATTGACCAACAGCTTTCTGAATCCAAATTGAAAAACACTATTGCTGCACATCACAGTAAATAAGAAATGGGTGACTAAATAGAGCAATCCATTTCTCTGGCATAGCAACAACAACCCACACCGACTAATAGACATACAGGTTTGGACAAGGAGTTTCTCTTAGGAACATCCGATAACCCAATCAGCTCCCCCATTCCTGCCTTGTCCAGAGACTTCTTTTTAGCAGTCTCTCCTATGCTACTGGTCTCAGGGCCACTCTTTTTTCGTTTTATTATTTGGAACTCAATCTATGGCCGTGTGGCCATTTACTAATATTGAAAGCGAAAAGGGGAGTAGACAGACCTCATGACCTCTTGTTTCTTTTTATTCAGGTCTCGAGAATACTATTATTCTCACACTTCAGAGCTCTGTGCCTGTTTTAAGGCCGGGGTGTGGGGGAGAATTCCATGCAACACCCCCATCCACCACTACGCCCCAAGGCCTCTCCTTTGGTCTTGTAGTGCACAGCGCTGCTGATCTAAACTTGAAGCGGCAAAGTGCATGTACCCTTGCTGTTCCAGACAATTCTTTGGCACAATGGATGCACCATGTAACTCGTCGTGAAAACTCTGGTGGCTATTGCGGTCAATGGGGTCCCCCAACCTCCAGTATTTAATGCATCCTTAGTGTAAGGTTGGTAGGTCTGTCGGGATCACGTGCCCGAGTATGCAATTTTAGCAGCCTATGTCTCTCCAACTCTCTTTCAGGCAAACCATGTACTTACCTTCTTCTAGTTATTCACCCCATACATTTTAATACTGTTATCTTCCAGGCTTAAAGTCGCTATGACCTAAATCTCCGTTTTGCTCAGAGCATAAAACAAGAAAATGTTTTTCATCATTCAGTGTACAATAGGGAAACTACATATCGAACAATTGTGTGGTGGCCCTTCCGGACCAGTTTTAGTTTATGATTCAGCTGGCCAATGCCTTCTAGCAGCATATTCCCAACCTCTTTGTGCCATTTTTCACCCTCCCTCACCTTTTTCCTCTTGTTGTCCAATCAGACTACCATTAGTAGTGGCATAATCCTCCAGACTTATTTAGCGCCCCTCCAGTTAACTACAATTGTGTAAAGGCATTTTCCAGCCATTTACTTGGTCTGCGTCATTTTAGCCTTCCCATTCCTTGTTTTTCCCCAGCCAAACAACAATCTATTAGGAGGTGTATAACATGAACCCACGCCTTATTTGTGCCCCCCAGCCTAACACCAGAGTAGTGGCATTTTTACCACCTTTTCCAAAATTAGGTCGCTTAAGACTCCCTCCCCCCTCCCACCGATTTCCTTTTAAGTTTTGAGTGCACCTCTAGCCGACTAAAACTTTAGTGCCATATTTTCTTCACTGGGTTGTCCTCCCCAGCAAACTACCACTATGTCGCATTTGCATTACAAATAGGTTCCCTTGTAAACTTTCCATTCGTTCACATGTTAAGCCGTATCCATTTTGGTCCCTGTCTTTTGTTGCCTGTTTGTTTTCCTTTCTGAACCTTGCGGTCATCACTGATCACCTGGCGCTCATTTCCCTGACCCTTTCTTACTGCCTGAATGCATGTAGGTTTTGAACCCATGTCATTTCCAACAGTTGGTGTGGTATATACATTCAGTCCCCAAACTGTGATTCTGGAAATTACCACCATTAGGGGAGTCAAAATCGCTGAAGCCACTCATCCACACTGACGCTTCCTTTGAAGGAGGTCCAGGGGTTGCAGGTGCATTAGTTGAAGGAAAGGTCATATTTGTGTCCAGCTTGGCAGCAGTTCTGATCACCGAAATAATTGCAGTTCCAGAAGACCGCAGGCTAAACCGGAAAGCCGGCCTTGGAGGACGACCAGTGCTACTACCATGAGTGAGGACCTCCAGGACGCTGCAGGAGTGGCGAGGTGGAGAAGTAGCCCCAGTCAGGGGTGGTCAGGTTCGGATCTTGCAGAGGAACACAGGCTCAAGACAGATCCCTCTTCAGGTGGCAAGCATCAGCTGCAAGCAACAAGGTTCCTGGGCCACAAGCTGAATATCTGCCAAGCCCTATGCTTCAAGACAGGAAGGCTTCTGCAGCAGCAATGGTGCCTCTTCAGTGGATGGTCAATCCCCAGGTGGATCCATGGACACTTACAAAGGCAGTAAGGGATTGTAGGACATGAGGGCGAGTATGCCCATAAGTCTAGGCGTGGAAGGCACATACTAAAGTATTCCCTGGAGATGAAGCCGAGGATCGCCAGTGATTGACAATCCCAGTTCCAGTCACACAAAGCACTGACGGGGAATCAAGAGCTAGATCATATGAATGTTCATATCCATGTTTGGGTTTTCCAGACCTGAGAGGGCAGGTCTTTAAACTCAAGGCGCAGACATTTAGTTATGGTGGATGGCAGTGCACCAGAAAAAGTTGTAAAATCTGTTCACTGGCACCAGCCTGAACTATGCACATCAAAAAGTCATGATACATAGGTGCTTTGTGTTACAAACTTTAAAAAGAAAACAGGGAAAAGCAAATAGGATTAAGACAACCTGCACTGGCATTCTTAGGGACTGAACGGTGCCACCAATTCAAGTGAGTTGGGCAGTTAAGTGTGGCCAAAAAGGACACCCCCACCCAAAGGAAGCCAGGATACCAAAATAGATATTTTGGGGAGTCCACTGAAATCAATGAGGGAAATTTGTAAAACTGAAAAATAGGATGAACAAGGATGAATAATTCAAACTTTTAAAAGTACTCCACTGTGACAAAATGGTAGAAAAGCAGAGTGAAATATTGCCTTTAAAATGTCAGAGAAAAGTACATCACATGTCCCTTTCTAATAGACATAGCCAGGGTGCCTGAAAAACATGGCAATTACTAGGAACTTCCCAAATTGGCATGGAGTATGTTTTGCTCCCCCCCCTTCGGGTTTAAGGGTAGTGTACAGGCACGACGCAGTAGTCAGAAGCATCATAAAGCAAATGTCTGGAGGAATGTAACTTCAACGGCAGCCCTACTTGCATTGAGGACGGGGCGGTAATAACTGCTTCGTCGAGTTGTAGGGTGCGTTGAGCAGTGGGACCCCGCCCAGCGAAGGAGTGCCTGCCGCAAGCCCCAGGATCATAAAACGCAGTGTATATATACTTAACCTGGGAGGGGGCGAATGTCTGCTGCTCTGAAGGCAAAGGAGGAGAGCTAAAGAGGTGCGTGTGAAGGGAATGGGGGCCCTACCTCAGACCAAGAAGGGGGCTGAGGTGTTGTGCAATGTTTGGTAAGGAAACCATTCAGTAATGTAGGAAAGCTACTTCTCCAGTGAGCATAGTTGAGCGTGGTCTGCTCCTTCAGTTCTGGCGTCAAATTGTGAAATAATAACAGATTGTTCGCTGTCAAGGCACAGTGCTACAAAGAAAATAGAAAATGCGCAACGGCCCCCTTCCGTTTGGAAATACAACCTGCACGAGGGAGGCTTGGGGTTTGGAAGCTAGAAGCCAAAAATACAATTACGCCTAATAAAGGCTTGCAAGAACTCAATTTTTTTGTTATACTTTTCCATCTGGCTAACCCAATGCTCATCTACGATTCCCCCCCCCCCCCCCACTATTTGAGGCCACACAGGCAGAGTGATGTGCATGTAATAGAATACACCCCCACCCCTCAAAACACCTCACTGACTATAATCGGTTGAGACTGAAAATCCTGGTCTGAATCCCCGGATAAAACACTCTTAAAACAGCACCGTATAATTTAGCGCCCCCTCCGCGCCACCGAACAAGTAGTTTTCGTTCTGAATTTCGCCTTGTGAATGTTCTACAGAGAAGCTGAAAACAAAATCCGAGCAGCTGTTAAGCAATACCTGATTATCATTCTTTTCATAAAGCATTCACTCGCTAAAGCCCTGTGAGATCCACTAGGGCGGAGCATAGGGCTGAACAGCTGCGGACCTCAAACACTGTTTGTTAAACCTCCCAACCACCCGCATGAGCCTCTCCCACTTATCCCAGTACAATACGCGCAAAGAAAAGCACCTTCCCGGAGGCAGAATTATCTGTCTAATTTGCATAAAGGAAAGATTGTTTTAATGTAAACAATATGCTTCACAGATCATCTGCCCTAGCTCTCAACACCAGAAGGCAAAATAGCCTGTCGAAAAGCACACTGTTTAATGAGCTACATAGAGAACAGAGGGGGGAGGGAGAGGACGGTCGCATTGCGTTTTAAACTGGGTCTTTTACTCGGCAGGGCGATTAACGTGCCTGCCTGTACAGCATGGGAAGGTAGTAGTCAAGTTGGAATACATTAAGCAAAATTGCCACAGATTTAATATTATGTATAGCAGTTTTGTCCCCAATTCTACTTCGCAGTCACCCTTGTGACTTTGATAAGGTTTTGGTTATTTTGTGACCTGCGAAGGTGGGGTGCGTGGCAAGCAGTGAGTGTATCCCTGGCACAGGGAGTGACGTTTATAGAGATGGATGCATAGTGGTTAGTGTGGGCTTGTAGTGTATGTACAGTGTGCAGGGATCATGTTAAGTGATGGGTGGTTTGTATGCTGTGGGTGCACACGCAGCGATTACACGGATCAGAATTGTGTGCATGGTGTGAAAAGTTCAAACATCCAAGGTTTGTAAACAAAAAAACGATTTCATAAGGTTCATTGTAGGTCGTGCAGCTGGCAAATCTAAAAACAATCTTACAGTCTAAGTCTATTGATTGAAAATCCCAAAATGGTTAAAACAAGGTTACAGAACTACGATTGGAGCAGTAATAAGGGGCAAATGGCATTATGGAACATTCACGGAGACCTCAATTATGTGGAGAAAGTTTGGGGGAGTGCACCATGATGTAAATTCCCTAATAATTTTCGCCAATATTTTGAGGATATGTTCTAACATATTGCCTGCACATGAAATATTAGGCATTAGATTACACATTCCCAGAGAAAACCATGTTTGTGTAAGAGTACTGTAGAAATTTAAACCCTAGAATATTTCTCTTTTGTGGGTAAAGCTAGAGCATTTAATAATGTTGTATTTTAGCAACTTTCCTTTTGACAAAAACCCACTTTCTTCACAGACCTTCTGAATGTTGTGCTGTTACTGGGAATCACCCATGTTTGACTTAGAATGTAGTTCGATTTTTAAACTTGTTTTTGATACGATCTATATGTGTATGTCATTAAAATGTTGTCACAGTACGCTATTCACTATGGAACAAATGGAAAATACGGAAATGGCCCTTCCTTTCCAACATGACTTCCATTAGGGTCCTACAGTCTTTCTACTCTTGACGGTCTAGTGTGTTCAAAAATGGCTGCCATAACTCCACCTACCATTCCTTTAAAATCAACACGAGAATAGCACTGTGCGTTGCTTCAACCTTGACTCTGTGAACCTACGCCAGTCAAGCAGTCTGAGTAAGCGATTCCTACCATCCTTTTACCTCCTGCCCCTTTCCTTCTCCCTTCCTCATTTACTTCCGTTCCGTTTCTCCCTATCCTATTCTCCTTACTCGGCGACAAAAGCTATAATAGCCTCGGAAATCCTACTTCATGTTTTCGCACGTCATTCATTCGAAAACATCTTGGGCTAATTTCATTACATTCCGCTCTATCGCCTTGTAAACCGACAGAGGCGCTAGCGGTTCCGGAAACCCCCTTCCCGGGGTACGGCCAGTCCTATTCTCAGCTACTCGAGTTTGCCGCCTTCTTTCAGTACTTTGTAGGCAATTGGCGGATTTTGATCCGCGAAACGTCTTATTGTGGGAAAACGTTTAGAAACCCACTTGGGAATTTCCTGCTACAATTTCCTCAAGAACTGCACTTTGTTACACAAAACGTGCCTCAAATCATCCCTCGCAACACGTGCAGCACCATCTACAAACGCAACACGTGCATCAGTCCTTTCCTCACAACACGTGCTGCACTTGTTAACTACGCAACCGTTCATTCCAGCTTCCCTCGCAACACTTGCAGTACCTATCGTGAACAGGAGCATCAATCACAGAAGCCTCTTGCTTCTTGTGTTGAAGAGCGTATAAGATTAATTCCGGTAAGAATTTCTAAAATCCCCAAGTGGGAAGTGTTAACCTCTGGTACTCTCCGTTTCTATGACTAGGGTTCAATTCCTGATACTCGCGTTCTCTTTTTCCACACGCCTATAGTTTACAAGTCATTGTCAACCGATACACGCCCAGATACAGATCAAGTCAGCTCTGCCGTCTCCTGTGAGAATCTCTTGCTGGAAACATTCTCATCTCTGGGTTTTCTTCCCCAGGAGGGTTTCCCCTCAACCTCTGCCCCAGTTGTTCTAATTCTCAGGGCCGGAGGTGAAGGAAGGAAGGCTTCCTTCCACCTACAGAGCCTTACCAGCAGGTAAGGCTTCTGTGAACCACTAATTATTAACGTAATACGGTATAGTCACAACTAATGTTTATTCTTATTGGTGATGTATTCCTTTGGGAATTCTATTTTCTCTTGTGAAATGTTTTATCAAGTCAAATAACAATTAAAAAACAATCTTATGTTCTGTAATGGTCATATTTGCACTGCTCAAAATTTTCAAATGTTCTCAAAATATTTGCAAGCTATAGCCTATGGTGGGGTGTCCTACTTTCCAAATATTCTACACTGTAAGCAGCAAATTATGAGTGTCGGTCCTTCTACACATATGGTAGGCACGGATGACATGTATGGTTTGTCCAGTGCTTTGTGAACTTGCTCCACTTTATATAACAAATATCATACATTACTGCCCACGTATTCTTAGGACAACATAGTCCTTCTAAAGATGTTTGAAATTGGAGACACGTTTATCCATTCACCCATATATATATAGCTGTAGCAATTGGTGGAGCTAGATGGGCAGTGCAGTTGAAAGTAGTAATGGACCGTTTCTGGGATGCTTGTATTTTTAAATTATAAATTTGTTTAAAAAAAACGAAATACTTGACATCTTGCCATCATATCTACTCGTAACAAATAATAAAAATGACTCACTTAAGTATCGATCGCATGCTATTTTTAAAGAAAGTTCCTATGTAAACTTTTGAGCAAACGAGGCTCAAAGAGTTTACATGGGAGCATCCATTTTGTAATTTCAAGCAGCCTCCTCTGTTCATGTTAAACTCTGCCCTGGCGGCACTAATTAAGCTGCAAAAGCCCCCTACTGGGAGTGTTTGCTTACTGCAGCCAGAGCAGTGCTGAACATGGAGAGGAGGCTGCCTTCACTTATGTTTTTGGTCCTCTCCAAGCCCAGGATAGCACGGAAAACGTAAAATGAAAGGCAGAGCAATTATAAATAATTCGCTGGCTGCCGGTGGATTTTTCATAATTGCTGCCACTTTCTTTTCTAGTTTCCCGTGTGAAAAACTAGAAAAGAAAGCGGCAGCAATTATGAAACCTCTGCCGGATGCAAAAAATATTTTAAATATATTATTTTGATCATGGCCCATCTTTTGAGCCAATAAAACTTTAGAGTAAAATATCCCTTTAATGATTTTGAACCTAATAAAACATGTTTGCTTTCAAATTCACCACCAATATGCCCAATAATAATAGCATCATGTCATGAAGCAACCCTGGCGATTGTGGCATCGTTGGAGGTTGGTTTCTAACACTTGCATTAGTAGCAGAAGACTTTCATCCACAACGATTCCAAACGTAAGACTGAGGTGCGGTCTAGTACTCAACCAAGATGGGTGCCGACGCAGTACAGTGTTACTATAACTACACGCTGTGTCATCAGAACTGTGCGTTGTATCTTTCTCCCTTGGTACCCCACTGCTGCACTTCTTGCAGATACACTCCTGTTGGAATTGCCTTTGGAAACCCTTTTCCTACCATTGTTCTCAGGATAGACCTTTGCCTCTCTGATCTCTATTCAAATTTCGACTATTGATTTCCTTTGAGGCCGTCCTCGGTTGGTACCTCCCTTCTACAGGTACGTTCTCGTCTGTCTTCATCGGTCAAGCCGCTTACCTGGTCTTCCACATTTCTCGCGGACCAGACGTTTCTTGCTTCTAGTCTGTACTGTCTTCTTTTCTGTGCTACTGCACAACCTGTAGCCGATCTGGCATTCTCGCTGTTAACTTACTTTCTGTATCTTGGTCTACTATTTCCTTACCTGCTATCGGAGACTATTTTCCCTGTTGGCGTTCCATTCATCTTCCTCAACTCCCACATCGGAACGAAGCTCTGTTTAAGGTTAAAAACAAGAAGGATAAAACAGACAGGAAGACCCAGAGAAGAGAAACATCCGAGACCCTGACCAACTCTTCAGAGGATACAGGTGAGGAGGGGTCACGGGAGGGAACCCCTGATACAGCGAGGGCTGACACATCATCACTAAAGGTGAAATGGTGGGTGGAGTGGGATTTTAAACAGTTTCCCATAATTGTTGTTCCATTGTTTCAAAAGCATTGCTTCTGTACTTGCCTCATATCTGACCATCAGACAATTCCATTGGGGTGAGTTTGTCATATTTATACAAACGCTTCCATTTAAGGAAATGTATAATCTGTTGCGCTACTTAAATAGAGGAAAGACAACAGAGTAGATCGATCTATCGCACTGTTGAAAAACGTGTAGCGGAGCAACTGTATACCTCTGCAGGTGACCTCACCCCCCTTCCTCCCACATGTTGGAAGCATGATACCGTGCTGTGTTTGACACCTGCCGTTGTGCCAATAGCACAGCGCGTGTTCGAAAGAAGATATCCGTTGAGACAACCTTACCGAATGTATCCCGGAAATGATGACAACCTAAGGGAGGAACTCCCTAAAAGAATATGAAAAAAAGAGCAAAGAAAGAAGCTAGTGACATCACAAGATACACACACAACATCCCGAGATACTAGCTGAAGAGGATGTATGGATCCTACAGAAACTAATGAAGTAAAGAATCAATTTAAATACGAAGAAGAAAATTACATGTGCACAAAGTGCTACAGAATATATCTCTTCCAATAATTGTACAGACGCTGTAACGCAAGGTAGACTAAGTCACACTAGAAGCTGGCTATACGTAGTAAATAGAATGCGGCAAAGCCGCCATTGTATAGAAGCTGGACATCGGTATCATGAATTTAGTAAGCAAGGACCCATGAAGAGGGAAGGGAAAACTGTCACAGCAAGAATAAGCAGAATTGTGGAGCTGCACGGCGAGGTTGTCTGGCCTAGAGTCAAGACTAAAGCAGCCAAGATCAGCTATCTATTCTGGAAAGAAGCAAATGCATGGAGGATGAATCATCCCCTGTTAAGGTGCAAAGAAAGAACACCAAGAGTGTCAAGTTTAATTCCTTTAGAGCATTTAAAACCTGCAAAGTGGACCAGATCCTGTCTCCTGTCACGTGGGCCAAGGATGACAAGAGAGTTAGAACTTAGCTTTGCAAAAGTGTCCTTGTCTTGAGAACTATCGTGTTTAGGACTAAGCACAAAGACAATCTTCATGGCAGAAGGCATGGGTAATAAGAGATGCTGGGCTAATTGGGTGGCGAGGTAGTGTCATGCCCCATCTCCTTTCACCTGGGTCTGGGCTTACGTGCTACTAAGTTAACGGAATGTTTTAGACATGGCACAAGCATGCCAACCAATTAGATCAGTCCAAATATCGAAGGACCTTATAGTTTGAAAACCAATGTAAAAATGTGCATCTAATGTTTCTGAAGAGTAAATATTTTAGAGGTAGGCACATGTTGTCCACCCGAGAGCGGACAGCCAATCACAATCCTAGTTCCTATAGAATGTGTACTTATGTTCCCCTTAGCCAATCCGGATCCTCAATAGGTTTATAATTTGCCACGTAGTAGGACGTCAACTGACGTATTTTTGATATAAAAGCCATTGTATGTGTAAAGATCGCTGAGAGAACCTGAGCGTACGTACACTCCCCGTTTTAGATCATTGTTAATAAAACAGTACTTTGCCATCTTCCCAAGTTTGTTCTGTTATTTGGACCTGGAATTATTCTGTGTGATCCCATCCACGTTCCAAAAGGGCCCACAGCTCAGACAAAACACTCCCCCCGCCCCATCACCCACCCAACCACCTATGGCAGTGTTGAATGACCAAACAACCCACCAACCACCCATCTACATATTCTATTTAAGAATTTCACTCCAATACCGGGACTCACTTCAGAAACAAATGGGCACCACTCTGGTCTACTTCGGTCAGGAATAAAAATATAACAGACTCACTTTCACAAGTATTGCGTAACAGAACAACTGTCTTCACAAAGGAATAAGCATAAACCTGACCAGGATGTCCCTAAACGTCTACTTTGGCGAAGTTGTACATTCTTTAAGCGTACTGTGTTGCCTAAAAGTCCAAACTGAAGATTCTTCTTTTTAAGCTATTCTACAGTTTGGGGATCTTATAAATATTAGGTGAAATAGAGCAAGACATTTCTGGAGCATGGACAGGTATAATGTAGCAATCACCCCTGTTCAGGGCTGGTAACTGCCCGCTAGCCTGAGACTCAGTGAGGTCTCAGAGCCGGCCCTGTATGCCATCCTTAGAGGTGGTGATTGCTATTTGCACCTCAGGGTTCATCCATGGTGCAAATTGTTTTGTTTTTGTTATTGGGAGAGAGGCTCTGCACGTATTGTGCAAGCCCAATCTCCTGTTAAAAAAAAGTCCCTTTTCTAGACACATGGCCTGCCGCAGGAAGGAGGAGTACTGAGACTGGAGCACTCGGCTCCAGGGGACAGAGGCGGATAGGTGGGGAATGGGATGTCTTTGGAGGCGAGAGCGACATGTGCCGGCAACAGGGCAAGGCTCCCCGTTGCCATCCACAATCCGGATGGCGACACCCAGGGAAGTTGCCTCGGGTGGCTGGACAATACAGATGGTACTGTGAGAAACATGAGGGTATTCTCACTCCTACGCCCCTGGGATCCTCTGAGCAAGTGGCCAGGGAAAGGCATTGCTATTGGATTCTGACCCTCGGGGCAGAAACGAGAAGGCGGCTCACCTGTGTGGAGGGTTCTTGAGGATTGGAAGTAGGGTGCCCTCGGACGAGACATGGTATCCCCTTTACCTATTGACAACCAACGTAACCTTCCCCAACCTTCATGGGCTATTATAAGCCAGTTCCCCTCAACTTTCCATATGTAACACTTGACAGTACCAGGACTAAGAAAAGACTTAGAGCAGTGAAAATTACACATTTCACCACTTTGGTACTGGGACGAGGGAGATGCCCACTAAGAGTTGTGAGGGTCAGGCATGTCCCTTTGATTGAAGTCAGGTAGGGCTAATTGGATATCCACACCTGCAGTCTGTCAAGGGGCTGCAGGTGTATAAATGGAGATCAGCCAGACAGAGAAAGGGAGAACGTCTGAGGAGGCAGCCATGGTGGGACTGGAGCCGCTCGAGCCAGGACGCTGTCAACGAACCCAGTGTACTTGGGGACCCGATGTAGGTGGTCTGTGTGATTTTCCCCAAGCCTAGGAGCCTTCCTACACCAGAGCGAGCAGCGGGAGCTGCCGTGGAGCCAGAGGGGAGGCTGCCCGCGTGCCAACAGAGGCACCAAAACTGCTGGCTTGTGGAGAGAGGCACATGGCAGGCGAACTAGGCTCGCGCCAGTAAAGCACAGAAGACCGGTGAGTGTCGGGAGATCAGAGAGGCTCTGGGGGGCTCCAACAGGTCTTTGAGGGAACACCAGTATGTAATATGGAAACAACTGTGTTTACTGAATACCAAACTAAAGAGCAACTTAAACATGAAACCAAAAGGTGTATATTGAATATCAAACTGAATAGAAGGAGAAATTACCTTACAGTAATGTTTTTTCTATGGATTCTCCTCCCGCAGATTCCTCATCATGATAGATGTTCATCTCCGGCTTTGCTGTTCAGAAAACATTTTGCCAGGGGGCATAGAGGACCTCGTCTCGGCCGCCGATCGTCAGTCAGTCTTGTCTGGCTCTCGATCGTCCGCTACGGATGTGACGTAAGGCGTCGTATATATACCACGTCACTACGCCCTACAACTAATTTCCTGTCATCCCCCCCCCCCTTGCGAGTGAACGCTGCACAAGAAAAACCACAGGAGAAGGCTAACCAGCCATTAAACCATTAAGGGTACACCCCAACAGGGTGACCCCACAACAATGTGTGAAGAAAAACATTTATTTTGGGAAAACAGAAACGGTCATCCCAGAGCCATCACCAGATGCCTTCCCGTTTGGGCAGAAGCAGCAACCTACAGAACATTCTGAGCCGGTATGGATGGGAAGGGTCGATTAGGAATCTGCGGCAGAAGAATCCATAGAAAGAACATTACGGTGAGGTAATTTCTACTTCAATTGATTGCTTTTCTCCCACAGATTCATCATCATGATTGACTCCACAAGCAGTTAGGATACCTGAGGAGGGCAGAAAGATTTAAACTGGTGCTCTATTTCTTTTTGACATCTTAACAGCCTTTATTACATCAAATTTCACTTGGTTGTTGATAAATGCTCGCTGTTCTTTGCCCCGGGTGGCCTGAACCTACCAATTACCCATCTCCTTGTGAGCGCCTAACTTCATGGCAGTATTGTTAGAGATTTGAGAAATGCGCAACCCAACCACTGTCTGGGATCATAGTCTCTAGACCCGATCCTTATGCTCAACATAGAGTTTTTTTTCACTGCCACCTAAAGGTTTTTACAGTTACTTTCTAGGCTTACTGCCTCCAGTGATTTCTAGGCATTAGTATCTATTTGTAATTTCCATTTTCTACGGCTCTTTTGTAGGAAGATGTTGCCCATATAATTTCACTCCTTTTCATTACTAGAGGATAAAATTGCCCATAGAGCACCCTTCTTGCTGGCCTGCACTGCTCATCAAACCAGCCTATCGGAGCTCCTTTCTTCCTACCTAGTGCTCTTTTTAGTAGGAGAAAATCCTGGATACCTCTTGTGAGGGCCTCATAATTCGAGATGGTGGACTCTGGCTTTGCCAGCACATCTAATAACATGAATGTTTGACTGTTTAGTTTCAGGATTTGATCCCCTAACCAGGGTTTATCTTCCAGCTCCCATCTCAGGCATTTTGTAGCAATGCCCCTGCAGGCCAGCGTTTCCAGGTGGTTATTTCTGTCCTTGCAAGGTCTTGTTACTTTTGCCTGGATCACCAAAGGCAAGTCTTAGTGATCACTAAAAAGTGCAGGCTGTGTGCTAAAATCCACTATCTGGTTCCACAGATTTGTTGTCACCATAAAATATTCATTTGTTGAGCATCCTCTAATACTTCTAAAGGTCACTTGACCTGGGATATCACTGCATGTGCTGCTGTTTATTGATCACGTGGCCATCCTAACTAACCAGTGCCAGAGTTTCAGGCCTATATTCATCTGTCTGTCTTCCTCAAGGTGATATAGCCCCTTGGGGGCCCATTTCCCAATTCCCATGCTGCTTCTTCCATAATCCCTCGAGGCTCGTTTGTATTGCAGGGAGGTGTTTTGGCGCCTTTACATACTGTGCCCTATTGAATACATTTGTTACATATAGTGATGCACCAACTGTTTCAAGTTCGAATACCTGTAATGGAACATCAGCCAACCCATCCAGATCCATTGATTTACAGTTGAGGGAAACTTTTAAACAGTGATGCCAACCCTCCATATGGTCTTACCCTTCTGCCTCTTTTGGCCTTAATATGATAGACCCTATACCCATCTAGCACTATATCCTCCTCCAGCCACGTCTCCTGGAGGAGGATAATTTACTTTTTACGGTTGCTAGTTGCAGGTTCTGCCGTTTTCGCTTTAAACCTGGCTATGTTCCAGGATAACATGGATATGTTCTCCACATTTCTTCCCTCACCCGCTGGATGTTGTGAGCACCCTGTTGGTTTTGTACTTCTTCAAAGCCCCCCCCCCCCCCCATCCCCGCTGGGTGGAGAATCCCATGTTCCTCTGTGCTACCCTGGGCGTTATGGCTAGGGTGCAGTGGCTAGGTGACACCCTTAGAATGGTTGTATTTGACCCCACCAGCCCATTTAAAGTTGGTGTCTTTAACATCATTTCTCCTGACCGCCCACCCACCACTGTGTTTCTTCCCAATTGGGCCATCAAAGCTGCTTCAGAGGGGGAACCTGAATAGCACACGCATATACTTGCTCCAACGCCTGCTTGAAGGGTCTGTAGCGGCCATACTCGACCTGACACAATCTTGATTCTAATTCGACTCGTCTGGTCAATTATTAGGCCGTCTGGGTCAACATTCCTTTCCATGCTTCCATTAGGCCCTTTACCCCCGTGACCCCGCCCCTCTCCAGCAGACTCACCCCTTCGGCCGACTGTATATAACCGTGATGCCATACATCATGTAAGTAACAGACATCTGCCTTTATGTCCTCAAATACTTCAATCCCCCTCAGTGCTAGGGCATCACGACAATTCAAAATACAAAGCCGGAAGTTTGGGTTTACAAAGCTAAAATCGGACATTGCACCCTTTAAAAAGCATGCAGTAATCTCATCAGCTTCAATCCTTTCAACAGCAATGATTATTTTCATGGATTGCCCGTAAATTATTTCTAATTGATTATATCAGCGGTTATATCCATCTAATCAAAAGTTAAGAATTATATTGTTGGTAATATTGAGCCAAAATTGACATATTGAAGGATGTTTGTTATCGTCATATCATGTATGTATCACCGCTAAGACTATTCACTATGTGCATGCATCAACGGCCTTAGAAGCCTGTAGTTTTATGTATCTACTATATACACCGATATTGTATTTGCAGAGTCTTTGTAAAAACTAGCCTTCTTTCACCACGCTGGGGCCCCCATGTCGAGCAATGCAAATCTGCTGTAGCCTGAACAGTGCTTTCGAAGTAAAAATATGTTACTGGTTACTTTACAGCCCACAAACGAAACGATCAAGACATCCCCTAACAGTGTGTGCAAGTTCATCACGAACATTCCCACGCGTGCTTCAAAACCATCTGCCTCACTTGCATAGTCATGTTTTGAATTTAAACAAAAGCGCTTTCTGGGATCAGACCAAGGTATTAAAGCCATGGTCTAATTCTGCGCGTTCCAAGATCTTTATTGCTGCAAATTGCGTCTTTATCAAGTTGCACCCAGAAGCAATTTATTGATTTCAAATGCCCGGCTTCCACTCATTCCTCCTGATGTTGGTTCCCCGGGGGCAGGGATTTAAGCTCCGTCTAGCAGTTTTAGAAAGGGAGTTAAGTATATGGAACCTATCTGAGCCAGATATGTCCAAACACTTATTAAATTGTGCCTTCCAGCCATTTATCGACTTGCAGGAGGCTGGCCTTTCTCGCTCGCGCCTCTGTTACTATCTCGGCTTTGCAAAAGACACGGAGATGAGCTTAAGGTACCATATGTGAAAGCCACAAGCTTAGCACCAGCAATGCAACCACAAAAACGCTGAATAATAAATAACGCGGATAGAAGGCAGGAGTGGCATCTTCATTTTTGCCCTTTTCTTCATCAAGGCTGGAAAGGAGGCTCATCACCGCCTCCCCTCCTCGCCTTCCCACTGGCAAGGAAAGACATCTGTGCACTTTCATCGCCATTCATTGCAAACCTTGACACGATTGCGCTACAGAGCCACAGAAAACAACTTCTAGCCAGCTCCCAGGTAACCACAAAAGCGTTACATGCCCAAAGCCACATTTCCCTTTTGCTTTCTCTCTAACAAACTTAAAATTGTTTGTTGCAGTACTTCAACAAACTTTTTATGTGAACACAGACGCCCAGAGGAAATGCAGCTCATGTATATTAAAATTAATTTAGCATGCGCTTGCTACACAATCACACAGCAGAGAACTTCAATGTGGAAGTGATTCTAAGGATTGCTGGATTATTTTCAGAGGGAAGCAGGGCCCTACAATTTCCAAAAGGCCCCTTTCTTCGTCCCCCCCACCCCCAGTCACAGACTATATCACTGTGGGGAAAGAGAGCAAACTAGCACTCTGAGAAGCGCACACATTGCCAATCCTGCTTGAATACTCCCGAGGCTTCAAGCCCTCCACCCACATCTTGAAGAAGCTGCCTTCTTCAGTTTTCCCAACCCCCTGACAGACATCAAACTCAATGTAGCTTCCACACAACTTGACTTGCCAACACAAGCAGATTTGGCGATTTCCCGGGCGAACTCTTGATGCGGCTGGCTATGGTTAAACCATGACCAGAGAAAGGTGATCATGGACATGCGAAAATAATAGAACAGCAGGGGAATGTGTAGGAGGGGTCATTTTACCCTATTAATGGGACTTGATCGGTCTCCATGCAGAGTGCAGTGTCTCAATATTTTCAGCAGAGAATTCGTCCTTAGTTGTGCCGACCCCGACGTGCATAGCTTGCCCATTTAACCAGTAAATCGGGTGCAATCATTAATTAATGAGTCAACTACTCACACTATCGGGTACACTGATGGGTTCTCAATGATCTGGGTGGCCATCGGCAGTGTTCTGCACACAGTGAAATGTGGTACCTCTGCATATTCAGCATATGGTTAGTTGGGGTGTGCCAATTTACACTGGTGCACAAGCACTGGAACGGATAGCTGAGATGAGACTATGAGACTGTGTGGTTCTCGTCCTAACACAACTCGCTACACAGACAATACAATTCCATGTCATTTCTACAGCCAAATCTTTCTACAAAAGTGCTAGAGTTTATTTTAGTGTGTAAAACAATTGTATCTTACAGTGCACGTTTTATAGAGGTGAAATGAGGGCCCTTTCAACCATGGGTAGAGAACACTGGAAAATGCAGGCATTTAGTTAAAATGTTTATATTTATTTTTATAATTAATGTTTTATAACAAACCTCTAGTATACAAAATACTCCAGCAGGCACAAAAAGTTAGGAGATGGCAGGAAATATATGAATGTGTGGGATGCATCAACCGATAGTGCCTAATGTTACAAAATAGAGTTTTAGGAGTTTTGCAAAAGCTGTACACAACGCCAAAATCAGAAATTGCCAGGCACATTTTAGAACTTTTCAAGCAGGGCCTGCTCTGGAAATCAATTGGTTGGAATACTTAATTGTTTATTAGCCAATGGCAACATTTTCCTAAACAAAAGTGTTATCCCTTTCCTGAATTTCAGGTGGTCTGGTGGTAGTCTTGATTCCTAGTGAAGTGCCTTCCATATCCTTGTGATTTATACTGCTGGTCTTTTTCCCTGAAATCTTTTGCGTTTGAAGGTTCAATTGGCAAATGTATTATCAGATTCGATCTCAGGGTGTATTTGTTCAGGTGGTTTAAGAGATACTTCGGACCAGCCTTCCAAAGTGCTCTTGTGATGACGCACGCTAATTTCAACCTATTCTCTTTTGTATTGACTGCCGGTGTAGGTGGTTGTTTCTGCAGCCTGAAAATTATTTGAGCTGCCCTGTTCTGAAAGGCCTCTTGTCTATTGATATGCTTTTTGGGTAGCCTAAAGAGGAAACGGGCAGTAATCTAATTTGGACAGAAAAGCACCTGTACCAATTGGATTTTGCCTTTCATCTTCTGCGCTGGCAATGGCTCATTGTGCAAGAGATTTGTTGAAGAGGTCTCGGTCAGGCTTATTTCTCACCGTCTTTGATGGGCCAGACGTTTATGTCGCAAGGCCAACAATTGTGAATACTTGCATACACGACAGTAAGCCAAGCAGGATTCTCATTTACCCAGGATTCAAGCATACCTGGCTTTCACACACTTCCAGGCACATATCATGGCTAGACACTCAGATTTTGGTTAATTGGAGTCGATGATTAGTGTCAGCTAATCTTTGAACCCGAGCTTGTCGTGGACATCTTGGCGCGTGAAGATATGGCCAATCACTCTCTGATGCCACCTTGCCACCAGCCTAATTGACGACTGGTAGTGGGTGAACCTCAAGTGCATTGAGTTTTTGGAGGAAAAAACCCCAAAGAGGGAAAAACCCCAAAGAGGGAAAAACCTCCAATGAGCTGTGAAGCTTATGGTGAATGGAGACACAGGATTAAAGCCTTCTGGAGCATAAATGATAACTGCAAGTGGACTCTAAGACTCACAAGAAAGGAGGGGTATCACAGAGGAACAGAAATCACAGAACGGGTCACAGGAAGGTAGAAGAGGATCACAGTCAGTGACAAGGAACAGCGAACTGGAGAAAAGTCAAGCTGAGGTACAGAGTTACCGGACGTATTGCAATGCGTCTACTATGCAGCCGCTGATTGGTGAAGTATCTCATTGTGCGTTGCGACACAGGAAGAGCAGCCATCTTGAGTGTGGCTATGGAATGACAGTCGTGCTGCTTCCATCGCTGCAACAGGGAACCAGGTAACTGCGCCTTGACAATTCGAGCTGTAAGTGATTTCAATCCGGCACACACCCAAGTCAAAGCCCAGCATGTAGTGCACAACTGAAACCCTTAGTTATTTTTGTCTCCAAGTTCAATATTCTGAACAATATACCACTCATCACACCATCTCCTGGAACCCCCCCCTGTTCCCCTCCCGGGTCACATTGAACCAGGAATCAGGTTGTTTTGCAAAGGTAAATATGTATGTATTTAAATTTAATTACAATATATTTTAATAGGTAAACAATCACCAATGGGGCGACGGAACACAGAATAATATCTTTAATGCACTAGGAATAAGTAATGAGCAAAACAAATGCAGCACAGAAAACAATACTTTTCTGCTGGTTCAGATCAGATAGCACTATGGTTAGAGGTTCCCCCTGCAACATCCCTCAACCTCCAATAGGCAATGCAAAGAGATGGGGGGAGAGAGCAGGTATTCAGGAATCACACAAATCAAACAGAATATCAGTCCCACTTCCCCCTTCAAACACAAGAGAAAAACAGAATTGACTTTTCAGCTTTCAGAATGGCTTTAAAATTGTCTTTTAGAATTGACTGGGCAAAACACCAAACATGGTCAAAAATACTTAAATGGTTATAAATTCCTATGGGAGCCGCTTTGAATAGGTGCAAACAATCACAAACAAGGATTCAGTCAGCAGAAAACATTTGAAATCTTAAGGTCCAAGTCGGAAGCAGTTTAAATCTATTTTACACGTATAAACCTTTCCGATTTTTAAAATTGCGGCAAACTTTTCCTTGTGCGATTTTCGCTATAACGGATTATCATCATCATCTCTGGATAGCTAGGTACAAGTAGGAGTTGGAATTTCGTTTCTATCACAAAAATTGAGGGAGTTAGAGGTTTTAGTAAAGGTCGTTTTTGCGAGATAGGCGTGAGAATAGAAAACAGGAATGTACTTTTAAAAATAACAAATGGGTTTGCTTACACTAGAGGATGACTATGAAAAAGCCAATACCACACAGGGATCTTATAGTGACATGATCAGTGTGACCCGCCTGCTAAGGAAACTCAACTTCTTCAGATGAGAAAAGGGTCAACGCAAAGATAGTTCCAACAATACTGGTTCTGAAAGAAAGATAGGATGGGTTTGAAATAGGGATAAGACAATGCAAATAGACTATGGGTCAGAGTTCTTCCTATTAATACTCACAGGATAAGTTTTTAAATTGGACCGTCAGCTCTGGTCATTGGATTGGGTCTGGTCTACGAAGACAACACATCAGGCACGGTACTGGATCAGCGAGGTGGTCGCCGGATTTGCACAGGATCTGCCCTCCTAGTCTGTGGGTATTTGAATCAGCTGGATGGAGAGTTCCTCAGGCAAGCCTAGTGGTGGCAAGCCAGAGGATTTCAGGATACTGGTTCAAAAGGCCTCCTCACACCACACAGCGCCTTACTGGGTGGAGGGAATAAATTAGAGGATTTGGGCGTTGCTGGAAATCAATAGTTCTCTATTGCTGGCAAGAGATTTGGCCTCTAGAACTGGAAGAATATTAAAGCTGGATGTAGAATGCTGGATCAGAGTGCTTTGCTGGAATCAGGAAAGTGGCTGGATCAGTGAGTCCCTATGTGTTGTCAGCTGTCTATCTTTATGCTTTAAAATTACATCACAAAGGGGTCTATGGGCAGGCTTAGCTAAGCTTGCCCCTGTGAGCTGGGATAGGACCAAACTTCATCTCTGCCTTGCAATTTGAGTGATTGGATCAAGGCCGGATGTCACATTTTATGGTTTGCTTTATAGTCCTCAGAGACCTCCCTTTAGCCACTGGTCTCAAAATCGGATTTGATACTAAATGTACATTTCTACATTGGTCACCTTTATACAAATCACACATAAAGAAGCCATATTTTATGTGGCAACTATTCCTCAAAACCCTGCAGCGGTGGGATCTTGTCTCAACTTTCTACAGAATTTTGCCCTTTTCGCTATTAACAATTTCCAAATTTTATGCAAATTTCCACAAATGTGCGTGTTCAACATAGGCATATGCGTGTACATTTTCACAATTCTAACATTAATACATTTTGTATAAAATCCCATATATTGCCATTCCTGTCCAGAACATGTCACACAGTTCTGCCGCCTCTTCACATGTGCAACCAAAAATTAAATTAGCAACTCTGTCCTTTTTATATTTTTCACCCTTTTGGATGACAAGTTATGAATCTTTAAGACTGGTTCTTTGTCTCCCTGCAGTCCAGGGCATCCCCCTCCTTGTATGTTCCTTCCAGAGACCATTTACGACCCCCTTCACACTTCCAGTTACCTGGGCTGAAAAGCTTGTCATTGTTCCTTTTCTTTCTGTAGACAGGATTCTGTTCTAACCCGCAATTAGCACCTCTCAGTGAGTTTCTGCTGAGAAGAAGGCCCTCCTAACTAGGAGAAAAACCTGCTTTTCCAGTTCTTGCAGCTTCAGCCAGGCCAATTAACCTCTTAAATCCAGCCAAAACCACATGTGTTGCATTAAACATAAATACATTTCTTTCTTAGCCTTAAAGTCTGTGGGATCTAAAACACAACTAAAATCTGTATTCTTTTTTGGCAACAATCCTTTCTATGTTTTGCTAATCCAGCATACTTTTAGTTTTAGCTCACTTTAAAGTTTCACCAGTAACTCCTCCGATGGCTGTCATTCAGGTAGCCCCGGGTACTGCACCCAGATTTTGGCATGTGCTGTCAGTTTTCAAGCAATCCAGTTTGTCTGAAGAATGTTTTTCTCTTCACATTGGGACTTTGTATGTTCAAAATACTTCATTAGATACATGAATTTTAGTACCAGGCAAGATTGTGAATGTTGTGTTATAGGCGTTTTGGAGTTTTTGGCAACAAAGCAAAGGTCATTTGTAGGCCCATTTTGGGGTTTCACTTGCAAAGTGCTGCTTCTCTCTCTGCACTACATTTGCTGGTCATGCACTCACTGGCACATTTCTGCAGGGTGTGCTCTATTCCATCGCACATGCACCATGGGTGGCAGGTTGTGCATTCCTCTTTTTGTGTGCTGAAGCACACAGTGTTTGTAGGTGTTTGTGGGTGTTTGGCGCGCACAAGGGTTTTGCCGCCATTGTTGCCGTTTCTTTCACCATAACTGGCAGGGTGATGCCACATAGCATAGCGGAGTGGGTCAATACATCCCACAGTGCCTGGATGAAACCATCATTGTGTGTGACTACATACATGTTAACATCTATCTTAAAATGCTCCAAAGTGTCCTGGTGTAAACATTGAAAAGGCACAGTGAGAGGGAAGATTCTTGCAGTAGCTCACAAGGAAGGGTGAAGGTTTTAGAAACATAGTGACACCCATCTTTCAGAGGAATGATGCTATCCATTTCAGTGCTGTCACTTTGCTGCACATATGTGATTTCAAGCCAGCAAGGACATAGTGATGCACTCTGTCATAGGGTATAGACCTAGGAGGATGATCAATTCCCAGATATTGGTAGGCGTTGAGATTCCTCAAGTTGTCTTCAATTGTGTCAAAGAAAGTTGTTTCTCTCTGGTCTGAAGTCAGATTGTTGTGGAAGAGGGTTTCTCTTACTATACTCGTGTAGTTGCTTAGCAATCCCTTATCCAACAGCTTCAAAAAGGTAGGGCCGAGACTGCATGGTAGTTTGCTAGATTGGTGGCGTCCAGGGCATGTCTATTCCAGAGAGAGGTAATGAATGTTGCGTTAAATTGAGAGGGACGAATCCTTGCAGCAAGGGAGGAGCTGCAAAGGCCCAGTAGGTTGTCAACCAAGTGCACCACACGTCATCTGGTGTCAACTTCAGAGGATTTGGTTATTCAAAAAGTTAAACAGAAAGCATGAAAGGGTTAGTGGGCGCAGATGGGTAGGTAATATCCAAATCTACTATTTCATGTATTCATTTGATTCTTTTGTTACAGGATCTTCATGAGCCTCCCTCCCATCAATCGACAGAATGCAGTTGTTCGTATGGTGATAGGTGGTGGAAATTTAGCAAATTGGGCAGAGGGGTAGGCCGAATAACAGTGACCTTGGGCAATGAAAATTGAGCCAGATGTTAACTGTCCAAGGCAGAGAATTACTGCTGGTTTTTCATCACTCTACAAAGTGAAGTGGAATAAAGTGTAAGCAAACAAACGGTTGGAGGAACGAGGATTTGACGGGTAGAATATCCTGGGTGGGTGGCATTAAATATTTGATGCCTTGCCAAAGTTTGGCACCAAACGGTCAAGACTTCAACAAATGGAACAATGTAGAGTGCCGGGGGTGGGGGGGGTGAGGGGGCTGTTGAAGTGTTACTTGTACACAAGATGGCCAACCCTGAAGTGGCTTGTAAGCATGAACAGTCTTATGAAATGCAATAACAAGCATTGGCAAAAACCAACAGTTTTGGCTTTGGAATAGACATTTGCAAGATACTGCCAAAATGTTACCACCTGGCGGTAAGATACAACAGCTGGAAAACGGTGTGATTACCTGGGCATATGATAGCAAAGCCTTGCAAATGCCTATTCAATTACACACATGACAAACAATTTGCTTTGTCAATGCCTGTTCTTAACAGGACTTCAATGCAAGGAAAACAAATAAAGAGGCTGAAGGCACACTTGTGCAAGACTTTTATACTACACCAGAAGGACATGTATAGCTGTAATTAAGCCATCAACTCCCAGCAGACTCCCTAGAAGGAACACTGGCCATCAAAGATGCTACTGCTCGATCGTGCTAGTGGGCAAGTAATGAGTGTGAATAGCTATAGGGATAAGCAAAGCCATATGCGGTCAATGGTTGGGTACATAACCAAACAATGTCCACAAGCATTGTGTCCCTCCCCACATGCAATCTTCGCTCCCAGCTTTAGTCCAATTTGAGCGCCACCTTACAGCCAAAGCTAATTAAACAGGCACTTCTTTACAACCATGACTGACCTTGTTTGAAATGCTTTATATCAGTGCAGATTTAAAACAGTGCCCCAGCAGCGAGTACATTTGTCAGTAACAAACAATACATACGGTGATTGGCGTAGTCTGGAAGCAGAGTAACTCGAACTTTATTTTTTTTTATTTTGCCAGATTTTAAAATGCTCAACAAATACGAATCTCTCACAACACTTTCGATCGTTGTCTAAATAGACCCGTTCATTTGATGACTTCATGGCTGTTACTGCGGGTTTCGGCTGTCACGCTGGATAATTGATACCTTTGTGCCTTTGAACAATCCATACTTAAATAGCACATGAAGTCAACTGCTCCCATAACAGCTCCCGTAGCATTATACACTCCCCCATACCACGCCTCGCCTTCAAATCTTTCAGCTAACTAATGGCAACTTTTCAAAAGTGGCTGTCTGGCATGAATGTTTTTATAACACGGGGCATTCTTTTATCTGCAGTCCTCCCATTTAATAGAGTTAATGTTGTTTTGGATTGCAGTCGACATTTACAGATCAAATGAAAGATCGCGTTCAGTGTTCCCGATTGCCTGGCATCACTGTTGCAATAAGGCTGTTTTTATTGGAAAGCAGGCCAGGGAGCGACCGCCTACTGTCCATTTTAAAGAGCAGTAAATGGCAAAAGTAATGTTGTAATCTCTGCGGTAGGAGCAGCCTGTGTAACAGTAAAAACATGGCATGGCCTGCCTCAGATACGTAACAGTCCCCCAGGTGGCATAGTGGCAGGCCAGGCCATCTGGCTAGGTGAAGACACTCCACACGGCGGTTCTCCCAGAAGCAATGATGGGGGATGTCCTCGCGCACGCCCTTAAAACCAGGGACATGCGGGAGTCCCAGTAGATTTGTATTCCCTCAAACTCTCCCTTTAGATATGCTCTCACTTGGAAGAAGACCATGTAGGTCTCCCTCCATCTTTAGGCTCTGCAGGCAAATGGATCATTTTGGGAGTTTGTCTGCTGATCCTGCAGGGATTGCGATGGAGAAAGTGCCCTTAACTACTTGCATGTTGTAAGGTTTTCGCAAGGGTCGGGGCAAAGAATGTGGCGAGACCCACTTACTATTTTTGTACTGGAAACCACCAACAGGACACAAATTCTCACTTTCAGGTTGTGTGTAAGCGAATTTGGTTTATTATGACTGAAAATAAAACAATCTGTGTTGCTCTACAGGAGAAAGGCTTATTCCGACTAACTTGTATTACAGGCATGCATATATTTACACACGTTTTAATTTTAATGGGACATTTCGAAGTAACTTGAGAGTAAAACCCCATGGACGTGACCAATTTGCAAAGGATTACAGCAAAGATTTTGCATCTGTGCACGGGTGGGTCTTCAGAGTCATGCCCTCTAACACAAGAGCATAAGTGACAAGATGTAAAGCAGTAGCACTGCCCCCTTCTGCTTCCAACCATTTGGCGGCCTTGAAAGATGGGATCGGGGTTAGAGGCCTCTGATGTAAATGTTCGAAGGAGAAAAGACCGAAGATTTTTTTCTGAAAATAACCTTCAGTCTTTCCTCCCCTGAACATTTCCAACTTAGCACCTGCCCCCACCCACACCCACACCTACGCCCCTGCACTCCTACTTACCTTGCGGCAGCACACTTTTGGCTGTGTCCCTGCAACGCCTGTTGCCTTTACCTTCCGTGATCGGGAACCGGCGCCGCAGGGACATTTCCTTTTTATTTTTTTGCTTTTTGGGGATCAGCTGCGGAATATAGTGAACAAGGGTGCGGGGGACACTCCCGCAGCCCTAAGCACCGAATGGGGGATTTGATCGAACTTCTCGAACGTTCAAAATTTTCAAGCGGACGAAATTCTGCTAAATCTTACATCCGGCTTTTTTTTCCCCTGGGATTTTTAGACGTTTCCTGAAGGACATGAGTCATGCCTACGCAGTAACTTGGTGACAGGAAAAACCCTTGATGGAGACAAAAAGAAGGAAACTACCCTGTCTGCACAAGGCCTTCTTAAGGCTTTGTGTGGAGCTGACACATTTGGAGTCACTGGCAAACCAAGAAATGGCATCCGAGAACTTCCGTACGCCATCCCCACACATCCCAATCACAACCCCTAGCGTGATACCGTCCGAAGAAGCAATCAAAATATGCATGGGATATCCCTTAAAGTCCCCCAACTCTCTGTATCTAGGCTAGAATGAGAATAATAAGCATGTGACCGATCAATTGATTAGATTCGTACATAGGTGTCAACAGCCATGGCAGACAGCAATACATCCTCTGGGACAAGTCTGCCTCAATGCTAGATAAGGCTTTGGGGTGGGATGGGTGGAGGGGAGTTTGATGATCATATGCTTCAAATCAGCAGCAGAGCTGAAGGTTGCAGAGGAGTGAGGCCAGTGTAAAATGTGCAGCTGAAGGATATGAGGTGAGCTGCCTGTAATCACACTCCTTGTAGCCAGGTAGTAACCCTGCCATGGCCTTGCTCGAGAATTAAAGCAGCAGTGGATGGGAACAAGGTGATAATTGTCTGATGGAGTGGAGAACACCAGCCTGCTGGCATCAGCAATGAAGTGATTATCCCCTGTAATGTGCGTTCTGAAAAGCGTGCATACACAGAGAAGTAAGGGTTTGGTGGGTTTTTGCATGTCATTTCCAGATGCGATCATCAGGGTGCACCCCTGCCCCGCAAGGCCCAGGGAAGTTTGCCCCCTTGGAATTCCCTGCTTGCGATCACTACACCAATGAATAAAGACTCCCCCACCTGGTGGACACTTTGAAATTGGTAGATACTATTGTTGGTTCCACAGCAGACCTCCATTGAATCCAATGGTGACATCACTCCTTTCCTGGCAGGGTCTTCTCCCCATGTGGCCAGGGGATGGCAGCCGCTACATGATCCTGACTCTGGGAGCGGCTATATGAGGGAGGATCACATGGGGGTGGGGTCGGGGGGGCAATCTCTGGGGGAGTGGCATCAGACAAGGAATGGTATTCCCCTTCCTCCCTTGGGGATACTCCACCCATACCCAATGCCTTAATGGCATATTATAACACCTTGTGAATGAATGGGTGATGGTAAACTAAAGTAGATGAAATAACCCAACATATTACATTTATTGACTCTTCTTTCTCATTGTTCTCTGTTTAGGTGTACTGTGTTTTGTTGTGGGAGCCTTGTAAATTGAGATGATTTATTGACGGAACTGTGTGGTGTTTAACGTTGTTTATATAACATCTGGACTAAATGCTCTTTACACCACCACTAACAATTTCCGCTTTTGTGAATAAAAATTTAAATGTAAGCATGGGCAAATGGCCCCGACGAAGGACACTGCCCGAAATGCATAGGGCTACCATTGCCCTTTGCTTAAATCAAGTACCTAGGAGAGGTACTATTACTGAGAATAAAAATCAGTTAAAACCTAGCCAAGTGACTCATCGTATTTGTCGATAATCTAAATAATTGGAGGAAAGATCAAAGAAATGGACTACAAAAATAGAGCCTTTTTCACTACTTTCTGAAGTATAATGAACCCTTTTAGGGCATTTGGGAGTGCGGCCCACAGCAACGGCTTATAAGCCTAGGTCTCTTCATGATATTTTAACACCTCCCCCTCATCCATCTAGGATGAATACTGAAAACCTTTTCTCAAGATCTGTATGGAAGTCTCATGAAAACACCTTAACAGACTAGCTGCAAGTCATACAGAGCTGACTAGCCCTTAAAGAACACTTACCCAGACTTTGTATGCAAAACACCTACAATGGACTACCATTCCCATAACCACAAGGATACTGGGACGAGGAAGAGGAGCCGAGTAATGCAGAGCGGAAAATACCAAAAGTACTGGCTGTGCTCGAGTTGTTGCAAGTGTATGCCTATAGCTGGGAGATTTAAAAAGCAGCCACAGGTGACTGCCATATGCTGCTGGAGAGAGAAAGCTGCTTCTCTCGGTACGACTCAAGAGACCATGAGGCTTGAGAAAGTGTAGTGGAGCCGACCGGCTTGGGAACCAAAGAAATGGAAGTTGACCATGGAAGAAACACGCTGCAGGAATGCCAGAAGCAAATGGAGGGCTCCTGGGTGTTCGCAGGTGTTTGGAGGCAGCCATTGCCTTAACGAAGCCTCAAGACACGAAACAGAAGAGCCCAGCAGGGACTGCGAGAGAAGCTGAGAAATGGATGCGGCAACAGAGAAGGAGACACCGAACGATTGCTATGTGCTTACCGCGAGAGAAGAAATATGCCAGCCAGAGCCGATGAGTCCACCAAAGAGAAGCAGGGATGGCGGGGCATATTGGCAGCCATTCCAAAACCGAGTAAGTATTAACTAAGCATATGAGAAAGAGCGAAAGAGAATTTCTTTCAAAGGGGAAACAGAAGAACTTTCAAGTTTGTTAGTGCATGCAATACACATGTAAGAAGTCCTGGCAGGATAATATAAGGGCAATAAAATAACAGAAAAAAAAATAAAAAAAAAAAACTAAGTTTGGAGCGGTGTGCAGAGCCCGCATGAAAAAGGCCCTGGCAGGGAAGTGTAACAGGCAGTTGCATGTGTGTGCTACCAAGAAAGCCCTGGAAGGAGGGTATAGCAAATGTGTCCATAAGAGAAAGTCCTGGTAAGTACACCAGGAAAGGACAAGCTAAACACTGTATAGGAAAAACCTGATCTAAAAAGACCTGAGAAAGACATATCAGGTCTAGCAAAAAGGCTGGGCTGATTAGGAGAAGAGGAGAAAAAACCTGGGAGGCGAGTACACCTGGTATCCTAACAAGATAAGAATCAAGATGTTTTGTTCACCAGTTTATTGCTAACCAAGGGAACAGGAGTGAAAACCTGTCAGGGGTGTATACCAGGTATCCTAACAAGATAGACACAAGTCAAGTTGTTTAGTGTACCAGTTGTGTTGTTGACCAAGAGAAACCCAAGGAACTGACATTGTTGAATAAACAAAAAGGGAAGAGAAATCCAGGGGAAGTGAACCACCCTCTGGAACAAGGAACTATTGGTTTGGAACTTCTGTTGGAGTTGCACATTTTCCTTTTTTAACATTTATAATTCACTAAAGGCCAATGACCCCTTTCACCTTCGAGTTTAGTTTGTTACAATGTGAGGTTTCATCCAAAATGTTCACAAACAAAATACTGAATGCGTGATTTGGTCAAATTTCAACTGTTTCAAAAAAGCTGAATGGCCGAAAAGTTCGACCAGATCACGCATTCGGTCCTGGGGGCTGCAGGGGTGTCCCCACACCCTTGCTCACTATATTCTGAGTGGGGTTTGCGGGGGTGTCACCCGTGGCCATCACATTAAAAAAAAGGAAAGGACCCTGTGACGCCGGTTCCCAATCACAGAAGTGAAAGGGAAGAGGCGCTGCAGGGACACAGCAAGTCGGAATGCAAGTTAAGTAGGTGGGTGGAGGTGTCGGCCAAGTCAGTAATGTTCAGGGGAGAAAAGACCAAAGATTATTTTGAAAAAAAAGTTTATCTTCGGTCTTTTCTCCGTCGAACATTTCTAATTCGATCTTTGAACGCCAATCCGAATGTGAGGGTCAGAGTAGTACTTTGGACACGGGACGATTTTGCTTTGGGCATTCTGACGCGGACCCTTAGTTTTGGTTTTAGGTAGGGAAACATCTTTCAGAGCAGGAACAGCTAGGCATTTACCCACTGCTTTTTATAGTCTTTGGCCAAAACTATGAATCTCTTGTGTCAAGAGTCTCATTGCTGGCTCCTCAAATCCTCGTTAACAAACATTGTTATCGTCAACAGTTTTGCCTTTCATGTGGTCACGTGATCAGCATTTTCATTAACAGCACTACCTGGACACAAGATAGCAACAGCTGACAAATGGTGTCAGTACTGGACATTTTATTTTAGTGCCTAGCAAATCCCAAACTAACACACAGAGAAGAGCCAAAACAATTGCCTTTGCCAAAGATTATTTTTTTTAACCGTAATTCAGTGCAACGGAATAGATGTAAAGACATTTCTTGCCAATCGTGTGGCTGATGGAGCACTTGGTCAAGGGACTTATATCAGCAGGGGCTGGTTTAAAGCTGTAATTAGACCATTGCCAATCTGTTTTGGCCAGGTAGTGGGTGAGGATGGCCTTAGGAACTGGTATTGACACGAGTGCTCAAAGGCTGGGTAAAAACCAAATAGCCACAGGCTATATCTCGCTCCTCAGATGCCTTCTAAAACCTAGATTCACTTTCCATGCCAAAGGTTTTTGGTAATCGGCAGTGATTACAGCGCCACCTAATGGCCAAAAATAAAACGAGTGTTACAACTAAGCTGTTGTACACAATCTTAAGGCCAGAGTTTAAAAGTGACCTTTATAGAGGTAATACCAACAGTAGAAAATGATTTGTCTGAAAAGATCACAGCTGTGTAAAAGCAAAGACTAAGAAAAAATCACATGCTGAGTGTGAATACATTCATGCATTAGCGCACTAGCAAAAATAACTTTTTTGCTATGAATAGATGCCGGGATTTGCGTTCAGGAGATCTATTTTTCCAACATTTAATACCAGATAGATGGCAGGTTCTGGCTCATTTCAAACGTTTGAAAGCAATATTGATTAGCACACAAAGCTGCCTAAGTCGAGGCGCAAATCAATAGCCAATGACACTACATCTGCAAAGTTGCTGCATGGAATAAATAGCAGAAATGAGTGAAGCAGGTATAGCTAAAAGTTAAATGGATTAGTGACTATGTTAATCTGGCCAATCACTGCCAGCTCCAAGTACAAACAGACCACTAGATCCCAGACAAGTCGCTGCACAGGGAGGTCAAGAGTGGATTAGACCCGGCCAGGTCAAAAACCGTGCACGTACCAGTACCCAATTGCGAGTAAAAACAAGCACTTGGCAAAGAAGAAACTTTGTGCATACGGAGAACTTTCATTCATGCCATGGACCACCGACATGGCAGGATAGTAGATTGCAACTTAACATTTTAGAATTAGGTGCGAGGCAAAGGTAAATTGATTAGAATAAGAATCTAAAGCATTCCAGAACGTATTTCTACTAGATTTTGTATGCTCCATTGTAGCTGAACAAAGTTTAATGTTGTGCTGGGCAACTAATAAAGTGTGGTTAGAATGCATCGTCTCGGTAAGGATGGTATGGTATATGGAAAGAGTCAATAATACAGGGCTGAAATTAATGTGGGTAGAAATTCTAGGGAACGTAAATGAGATTGCGGTGACCTGAGAAGCAAAGGAGCCTGAATGTAGCGAGTGCAATCTGTGAAGAAAGGACAGAGCCATTACAGGATGTAAGGGGAGAGACTGGTCACAGTGCTGAACAGTTGAAGGACGACTGTTCTCTACCGGTTTAACAGACTCCGAGATTATGAAAGCATGCAATTTACAATTGTACTTGGTCTAGGGTCTCCAAAACGCAAGAGGGTGGTTTCAAGAGGTTGGTTTCAATTCGGTAGGAGCAAACGTTGTGGATCACCAAATTGATATTCTGTAGGATTCTCGAGCTATGAGGTTGAAAAGATCTCCAGACCTTTAGGTAAAAGTGTCAAGTTAACAATGGAAAAACAGTTGCTCAAGCAAAGATCAAGAAGTCTTTCCTCAGAAAGTTGCCATGTTTACACGCCTACGGGCAAGGTGTTCAGACAGAAGGAAATACTTGTACGTCCGTAGGGCATTTCAAAACTATAGAGGGGAAGTGGAGGCAACAAGGGAGTAATGGGGAAGAGGATTACAGTGAATTCAAAGTCAAGGAATACAGTTGGAACGAGACTAAGACCAAGAAGGTCCCAAGATAAATTGATAGTTGCCTCTTACTGCTTGCTACAAGGCTCTCATTTTATTGTATACATTTTCCTGAAACTTAAGCAAGGTGAAGGGAGACCTGTAGGCTATGCATTTCCACAAACTAATCTGACTAGGTACACAGGGCATTTGTGAGGACAAGGACAGAGTTACACAAATTAATCTTTTCAATTTTTGTTTGATTTTGAACAGATCAGTGTGAACGGTTTCTCAGATGTCCAGGGGAAGAGAACTCCATTCAAGTGGGGCAAGAAGAGATAATCTACTGTGGTGCTTTAGGAAAACATAGCGCTCGCCTAGGCCAGTCCATTCAGACCTATATCCCAGGGATCAAGGACGGACCACGCTGCGGGAGTGGCTGCGCTGTACATGCTTTAATGGTCTTGACTTAACCTCGGCTGCCGACATGCTTGGAAATCTGAAGGATACATGGAGGACACAGGGCACAGAAATGTTCCCATTCCACCCAGGATTAGGCACAATCTTTGCAAGGAAGTTAGGGGCGCAGAAAGCAAGAGAGTTAGTGAATCTGACAGTTAGATGAGTGTGGAGGACTAAATGGGAACAAGAACTCGAGATACTGGAGGAAGAAGAATGTTTGGCAGTCATGTAGGCACATAGAGGGCCATTAGCACCAGACTTACTTATTCCATTCAAAACCATCAGTGCGATTTATTATTCCCCAGAGAAACCGCTCAGGGTGGTTAAGAGAGAGGCTGATTTGAGGTCCAAATGCCAGATGGCCACCAGCACTTAAACATATGTTCTGGTCTTGCTGGACACTCATGTATTCACTTAAAGTGCTAAATTGGCTTGTGCTTGGAAACTGGGATGAGTTGAAATGCACAACTTAAAATAGACCTTTAATTGCAGTGGAGTTGATAGCTAAAAGGGCATAGATAATAAATGGGATTCAAGAATAACAGAATGGCGAGTCAGATTGGATGGCTTTGTGGAGATTCAAAGATGGAAATATAAATGATTACGTTCAGGGAAAAGGCAAAATGGGTTAAAAACACACCAATGGTTTTATGGTGCTGTCCGAATATGATCACCCATTTGGCTCCTGGGGATGACGTTTTCTCTATATTTTGTAAATATATAATTTTGGTGTCTATTTAGTGATGGGGAGAGTTAGGATGGTGAGAGGAGGATCAAAAAAGGTGTTTTTGTATCTTGTTGTTCTATGTATTACTGTATTATGTTTCGCTAATTTCGACTCTAAAATGTAACTAGTACTGCATTATACCACTGTCAAGATATGCACCCGGTTGCCCTTGGGCCTGGCTGCGCTATATAAATAAAGTACAAATACAAAATACAAATATATCCCAAAGTGTCAATAAAATGCTTCATTAAAAATAAGCCAGAGGATATTTGAATGCTTTATAACCGTTGCTTGTTTTTTTTTGTCTTCTCATAAGTGATGAGACTAGCTTCAAAGAGGCTTTCTGCATCACAATCTTAGGTTTGCACCCTTGGGATTGACTGGTCCTACACATTGGAGGGAGACCATCAGGATATGTACTGTGAAGGCATCATGAAGCAAGACAGACAACAGATTCAAAGTTCAAACAAAAATAATGTATTAAATCAAATGTCAGGATGGTAGAAGGCCTAACTTGCCCTATGCTAAGGTGTGAATTCCCTACCTGAACGAAACTAAGGAAAGTCTGAGTCAAAGAGTTCAACTTAAAGTCTGTGTGCAAAACTTATATTTGCCCTCACAACTAAAGCTTGATAACTGAAATTATGTGTCGTTAGGGTGCAAAGAATGTACCAGTGCGCTATTGACCACTGTAATTGCTTGGAAACTTTATATGTTGCGTCCACCACTCCACAAAGCCCACCCAACTAGAGCTTTGAAAAATGAATCAAAACTATTTGGATTGGATTAAGTGAATCACGCTCTATTTTGCCAAAGTTACTGAGCTACATATTAATGAGCAACTGATTCAGAGTCCTTCAGACAGGTTTATAAATACGTTTAATTCTTGATTAGGTCAGCCGACACGTTTCGACCTTGGTCGTCCTCAAAACTGACAAAGAAATATGATTTCCAAAAACACAGATACATTGCTGATTGTCATACCGGCCAAATTATGAATATCAATACACAAATCAATATACAATAACATCTATTTGAAATGAAATATGACCAGAGAAGACATTAGACATATAATACATTGTATGGAACAAATACATATTTTGCCAATAATATTGCATGGAAATGAGAAGTGTTCACATTGTTTGTATGAAATTGGTACATACCCATCATTGATTCAACGATGGAGGGACATGGAGAAAAGATAACAGAAGAAAAACCTATTTTTTACCATCTTGCTACTAACTGATATAAGTGACTAATGCATGAGACAATCATGTGATGCACCCCATTACACCCCAACCATTGAGTAAAAGGAGATCTAAAATGGTTTGTGTGAGCTACGAGTGTGTCAAGTAAATATCCATAATACTCATCGGAGGTAGTTTTTTTGGGCATTGGTAGAATCTCAAAATACTGTGATTAGTCCACTCATGTCGGTATTTGGAGCTAGTCACCCATTGTGTATTTTCATTTGTTTGCCATGCATTGGTTGTGAAAATTGCTGACTCACCCCTCCTCTTACTTGTTACAATTGGGGATTCCTGGTGGAATGAAAATAATTGCAATCGATGCATTAGAATATCACATCTGATTCCAATTTCATTTTTGCAGTCTGGTTGTCATAACTTCCATGAAACCATACATGTACCCAAATGAAAATGAGTCCTCCTTGGGATGTCTGCTGAAGCTGATACAAATTAATTAGTAGAGGATGCTCATTAATATGTAGCTCAGTAACTTTGGCAAAATAGAGCACGATTCACCTAATCCAATCCAAATACTTTTGATTAATTTTTCAAAGCTCTAGTTGGGTGGGCTTTGTGGAGTGGTGGCAGAGCCTATAATCATCCAAGCAATTACAGTGGTCGATAGCACACTGGTACATTCTTCGAACCCTAGCGACTCAATTTCAGATATTTCAGTTGAAATCACCGGCACCTAACTGGGAGAAAATGAAAAGCGTACAGCAGTCTGGGCACAATTGACATCTTCTCAGTAGTTACCCTACCAAGCCAGGATATCTGCTGGTGCTTCCACCAGTGCAGATCCTGTTAACATTCTTTAAACAAGGCTGGGTTATTTGCCTTGTATAGATCCTTATGGTTCAGGGGTTAGAACAACCCCCAGGTAACAATGTATTCCGGGTCCAAAAAAAAATGAAAAAAGGAACAAGTTACTTACCTGTAACTGTTGTTCTCCAGCATGGGCGGGCATGGATTCACATGCTCATGAATATATTCCCCCGTCAGGCTGGGAATCCAATCAGTATCAGTTTCGTTTCTGATCTGTCTTTCGTAGTAGTAACCAATCACTGATCTCTGCATCATACTGACCACAGCCAATGACTACCATCTCCCTAAGCCCCGCCTCTGGCAGCCATCTTCAGATTTGGTAGCACGTGAAGTGGCAGTATGACCAAGTGAAGAGCCGCAGAGGGGTAGGCGGGAGGGTTTGCATGTGAATCCATGCCAGACCCATGCTGGAGAACAACAGTTACAGGTAAGTAACTTGTTCCTTCTCCAGCATGGGGTCTGGCATGGATTCACATGCTCATGAATATAAGAATACATAGCAGTACACACATGCACAACCACGGGAGGTGGCAAAAGGCTCAACATTAAGCAATACAACAACTCAACATTAAGCATCTCTTACCTCCTCACCAGGCTCACCTTAAGCGAACAGGTTGCGCAGCACTGCTTGGCCGACCCTGGACTCCTCCCTGGAATCCCGATCGACGCAGTAGAATCTCGTGAAGGTGTGCGTCGACCTCCACGTAGCAGCCCTGCAGATGTCCAGCAGGGGCACACCAGATAGGAACGCCGTAGTAGCAGCGATCGCTCTGGTCGAATGGGCTCTCGGACGGCCTGGCAGCGGTCGGTTAGCCAACCGGTGGCAGTGCATGATGCAGCCGGAGAGCCATCTGGAAATAGAAGACTTCGAGAGAGCCTTCCCTTGATTCACAGGTCCAAAGCTCACAAACAGCTGTGATGTCCTCCGAAAACTCTTCGTGCAGTCCACGTAGAACTTCAGCGCTCTAGCCACATCCAGCGAGTGCAAAGTCCTCTCGGCCGGCGACGAAGGAGACGGGAAGAAAACAGGTAACACCAGGGGCTCGTTAAGATGGAAGTCCAACGGGACCTTGGGCATAAAGGAGGGGTGCGTCCCAAGCACCACCCTCGAGGCATGGAAAGTCAAGTACGGTGCTTTGCAGGATAGGGCCTGGATCTCTCCCACTCGTCGTGCGGAGGTAATGGCCACCAGGAATGCAGTCTTCCACGACACAAACTTCATCGGTGCGGAGTGCATCGGCTCGAATGGGGGCCCCCATGAGCCTGGTCAGCACCACGTTAAGTTCCCACGCCGGGGCCGGGGCCTTCACCGGCGGGAACGACCGGAGCAGTCCTTTCATAAACTCTTTTACCAGTCGATGGGACCACAGGGACGTCCGTCCTGTGGTTCTGGTATATCTGGAGATCGCCGCCAGATGAATCTTAATGGAGGCATGGGCTAGCCCAGCCTTTGCCAGCGATAGCAGGTACGGCAGCACTTGAGGGGCTGTAATCCGTAGGGGGTTGATCTTCTGTGCTCGGCACCAGATAGAGAACCTCTTCCACTTGTGACCGTAGCATTTGAGAGTCGAGGACGCCCTGGCCTTTGCAAGAACCTCTCTGCAGTCGGCCGGTATATCGTACCCTCCAAACTCTAGCACTGCAGGAGCCAAGCCTGCAGGTTCAGCGACGCCGGGTCGTGGTGGAAGATGGCACCTCCTTCTCTGGAGAAAAGATCTGCGTCCGCCGACAGCTTGATGGGTGGGGACGTTGACAAGTCCAGAAGGTCCGGGAACCAGATCTGCCCCGGCCACGCCGGTGCGACGAGGATCATCCTGCACCGGGACCTCTTGAGCTGGTTGATGAGTCGAAGCAGCAACGGCAACGGAGGGAACGCATACAGGTATAGGCCGTCCCAGGGGAACGAGAACGTATCGCCCATGCTTCTCGGCTGGGGAAACCTGCTGGCGAACCTCTGGCACTTCGAGTTTGTAGCTGTTGCGAACAGGTCGATTTGGGGTTGAGTGGAAGAGTTGATCCACCTGATCCTGGCGCAGCTCCCACTCGTTACACGCGCGCAGCTCCCTGCTGAGCGAGTCGGCGATGGCGTTTCTTTCTCCTGACAGGTGGAAGGGAACCAGGAACATCCCCTAGGCGACCGCCCAGTGCCACGGATCCTGTGCCTCCTTGGTTAGGGCTGGGGATCTGGTGCCTCCCTGCTTCCGTATGTAAAACATTGCCGTGGTGTTGTCCGTGAAGATCTGCACCACCTTGCCCTTGAGCGACGGGAGGAACGATTTGAGAGCCCAGAACATGGCTCGGAGTTCCAGGATGTTGATGTGCAGGAGCTTTTCCTCCGGGAGCCAGAGGCCTCTTGCGTGGAGATCTCCGGTGTGGACGCCCCAACCCTCCAGGGAAGCGTCCGTCGTCACGTCTCCTGGTACGCCGGCGTCTGAAAGTCCTTGCCCGCCGTGAGGTGCGCTCGAACGCCCCACCACTGAATCGCCCGCCGGAACACCTCGTTGAGGGGGACCCTGTCTTCGAAGGTGCCCGTCGCCTGCATCCAACGGGCGTCGAGAAATTCTTAAAGAGGGCGCATCCGTAGTCTGCAGAGGCGCACCAGGTAGATGAAAGAGGACATCATCCCCAGGAGGGACTTGATGGACCTCACCCTGGCCACGTCCGTGGCTAGCAGGCGCTGCCCAGAATGGTCTTCGTCCGCTCTTCCGACGGTGCCGCCAGGCGCCTCACTGTATCGAGCTTCGCTCCCAGAAACCGGGCCACCTGCGACGGCACCAGGTGGGACTTTGGGTAATTTATTGCGAATCCCAGGTCTGTGTAGCTGGACGGTCCTCGCAGTGTGCTCGACGGCGAGTTCCCTCGTCCTTGCACGGATGAGCCAGTCGTCCAGGTAGGGGTAGACGTGAATCCCCTGCAGGCGCAGCCGCGCTGCCACAGGTGCTAGGCACTTGGTAAAGACCCTGGGGGCCGACTTCAATCCGAAGGGCAGTGCTCTGAATTGGTAGTGGCGTCCCTGGACGACGAACCTGAGGAACTTTCGGTGACTCTTGAGGATGGGAACGTGGAAGTATGCATCCTCCAGGTCCAACGACGATAGAAAGTCGCTTTCCTCCAGCTGTCCCAGCACGTGCTGGTGGGTGACCATCCTGAACTTTTGTGACCTGATGTATTTGGTCCAGAATGCGGCGCCAGCCGCCTGTCTTCTTCCTGACGAGGAAGTACCTTGAGTACACCCCGGAGCCTCTTCGGAACGAGCTCGATGGCGCCTTTCCTGAGCATCGCCCGTACTTCCAACAGCAGTTGCGGGACGTGATTTTCCTTCCTGGCCACAGGTGGAACGTGAGGGCACTTCTTCAGGAATTCGATAGAGTGTCCTCTTGCCAGGGTATCCAGCACCCAACGGTCGGTGGAGATGGACTTCCACACGCCGACGAACTTCGTCAGCCGGCCTCCCACCAGGGTGCTTTGGTGGGGGCCCGAGGCCACGGCCGGTTCAGTCCTGCTTGGAGGTGGTGGCCTTGCCGCCCTGGCCACCTTGCTGATGGCGGCGAGGCGCTCCCTGCTTGCCGCGACCCCTGTAGGCCTCCTGAGACGAGGAGCGTGCCACCTGGCGGTAGGACGACGAGCCACCCCTGGATCCCTTGGAGGCCCCCTGTCTGCCTCCGGAGCTCCGAAAGGGCCGTCGTTGCTGAAGGGCTCCTAGGGCGCGGGCCGTCTCCGTGTCCGTCTTTATGGCTTGGAGGGATTCGTCCACCACCTTCCCGAACAAGTTGCTGCCGTCGAACGGCATGTCCAATGCCCTGGTCTGGACATCCTGACGGAAGTCGGTCGCCCGGAGCCAACCCCGTCGTCGTAGGCAAACTCCGTTGCCCAGCTGGCAGAACCCGGTATCGGCAATATCGGTTGCCACCGTTATGGCATGGTCCGACGCCACCTCGCCTTCTTGAAGGATTTCCAGGGCCTCGGACCTCTTGTTGTCTGGTAGGAAGTCCAATATGGGGGCCAGCTTATACCAGAGCTCCCTGTCGTAACGGGCCACGATCGCCAGGGTGTTGGCCGCTTTGATCATCGTCGCCGCCGACGAAATGACCCGTCGCCCCATGGCGTCCAACTTCCTTCCCTCGCCGTCCGGAGGGGAATTCGACGTTGAGGCTCCTGACCCCGCCGCTTTCTTCTTCGCCGCCGAGACGACCAAGTCTGGCGTTGGCTGGGCCCTGAGGCACAGGGGAGCGGTCTCGGGGACCCGGTACTTCTTCTCGTACCGGTCCCCTTTGGCTGGTGCCGTGGAGGGGTTCTTGAGTACCGACAGGCCCTCCTCCCAGATGCCATTGATTAGAGGCACCGCGATGACAGTCTTCCTCTTGGACTCCCTGCGCTGATAGAGGAAACCTTCCTTTTTCTGCTCCTCCAGGCAGAGCTGGAACAATTCGGACGCCCTGGCGATCATGGCGTGGAATGAGCCAATCTCGTCGGGCGGAGAGGCCCTTGCGACGGGAGACGGGAGAACCGTTCCGTTGCCCTCAGAACCCGTCGTCGAGCCCACCGCACCATCATCTCCCGACTCGTGGGAGGATGAGGGCGGAACTGCAGGCCTTACGGGGGCAGGTGGAGGAGAGGGTTGGGTCCTCTGTCGTTTGTTCGGAGGACTTCCCGACGGGCCAGGTTGCGGGTCCTCCGGCCTGGGCCGTGGTTATCTCGTCCTTATCTCAGAGCATAAGGACTGGATCGCAAACAAAATGGCCGCCGAGCTATCCTGAGGCCTAGGTTCCGGCTGCGCCGGAAGGGAAGGCTGCTCTTCCTCGCCATCGTCGTCGTCGTCTTCCTCGGTTATCTCCCGAGGATCTTCCTTGCGGGATCGAACCTTCTCGAATTGGACTTCCGAGATTCCTCACGGCCTCGGTCAGTTCCCCCTCCGAGGCGGACTCCGAGCTCGAGGAGGATACCGTGTGCCCCCCCCCCTTTTTCCATCACGGGGGCCACGACGATGGGCTGAAAAGAGGATTCCCTCCTTGGCGGCAGGGAAACTAGTCCCGGAGGCCGTCTCCGCTGGTGGGGTCTCTGCCGGCTTGGCCAGAGTCGCCGCGATCACCTCGATAGAGGCCTTTGCCTGCTGGGTAGGGGCCTTCACCACCTTAGGTGTGTCCTGGGCCTTCTCCTTAGGGGGAGGGGCGTCGCCTCGCTCCCCCTCTCCCGAGATCGGACGGGGCTTGTCCCGAAGCTTACCCGGGGTCTCGGACTTCCTCTTCCCCGGAGCGCTGGCTCGTGGTTGACGGTGCCTGGGAAGGTGCGCCCTGCCTGGCGACCGAAGAGCCCGACCTTTCGGCGCTCCCGGAGCCAGCGGACTTGCGGCGCTTGGCCTGGTGTTGGGTTGCCGGGGCGCCCGCAGAGGACTTAGAAGCCCGCTCGGACCCTTTCTTCTTCTCACCCGTTGAGCCCTTCTCCAACCAGCTGGCGAGACGGGATAGACGGTCCCTCATGGTCCGCTCTGACAAGTTCTTGCAGAACTGGCAGTCCTTCTCTACATGAGTCTTGTCCCCATGAAGACAGTAGAGGCATTGCGAATGTTCGTCCTCCTTAAACACATTCTGCAGCCCGCATCCAGGGCAGCTGCGAAACAGCTTGGGTCCGGGTGACGAACTCGCGTCCTGGGCCATCTCGAAGTAGGCCGCAAATCTTCTGGAATCCTCCAAGAGGTTGATTCGACTAAATCTTCACCCTTGAGGGGCGAAGGAAAATCCCGCAACAGGTATCCATTAACGGAAGTAGAAACGGTGGAGCTTGAGGCTCGATTACCGAAAAAATGTGAAAATTCACCTGAAAAAGCGCGAAACACGCAGCGAAAGCTCGAGAGCTGAGCACGAGGACTCCCAACACTTGAACGTGTGGTAAAAATCTGAAGATGGCTGCCAGAGGCGGGACTTAGGGAGATGGCAGTCATTGGCTGTGGTCAGTAGGACGCAGAGATCAGTGATTGGTTACTACTACGAAAGACAGATCAGAAACGAAACTGATACTGATTTTTCTTTACCGAGGATTCCCAGCCTGACGACGGGGAATATATTCATGAGCATGTGAATCCATGCCAGACCCCATGCTGGAGAAATAAAAAAAATAAAATTGCATTATCGCTCGTAAACCTGCTACAGTGTGTTCAGATTCTGAAATATTAATGTTCAACTCTTGGTGGTCGTGCAGATTAGTACTACCTCCGTCCCCAAGCACCACACGGCCAGAAGTAAAAAAACACTACCCGTGCGGCACTTGAGGTCACAGGTGAAGAATGCCGTTGATCAGGAACCAAAAACGCCAAAGGACCCCCTGACCACTGTAAGGCAATGGAGAGTTAATCAAAACAGGGAATGAACAACAATACCATGTGGTAGAAGCTCAGAAAGGGGCTTACCCAAAAGTGAGGGAGATGGCGGCCTGTGAGATATGGAGGAGTAGTGGGGGTACAGCATACACTGGTCGGTTGTTTCTTTGACAGTATTCGGGAAGATGAAAACACCTGAGACAAATACGTAGGGCAATCCGTGAGCAGTCCAGAAAAAGCAGTTCCGAGGTCGAGGGCCAAAGGTAACCATAAAGTTCAGCTAGAGGAGATCCGTGGGCAGTCCAGTGAACAAATCCGAGTCAAGAAACCAGTAAGAGGAAATGGAAACCAGCAGGTTAACAATCCAGGGATGATTTCCAACAAGGCAGACAAAGCAACGTGATATCCGGGGCAGAGATGAGGCAATCCGTGTAACATTCCGTGGTCGAGCAATCGTAGTAGTCAAGAGTATCCAAAACGCCAAAGCAGTCCGTGAAAGAAGCAGCTGTGAAGCAGTGCTTCCGTGTTTCCCTGCTTCTTTTAACTGTATGGAGGGTCACCTGATTCACATCACGTGGGGGACGTGAGGGTCCGTGTCACATGACCCGTGATGATGACGAAGGCCGTTGTGGATGCCTCGTCACGTGACGCACGGTCCTGTGTGCGCCCAAGCGGCAGCGCCAGTCGTGCGAGAACCTCCATGGGAGGTGCCAGTGAAGAAAGGGGCGAAGAGCCCTCGGGCCGTAATGAACGGGTCTCCTTTGTTTGGCGGAATATCGCTGCCGTTCGTGTGCAGGGACACGAAAGTCACGTGAGCTCCGATGGTGGTGAATGACTGGTGGGTGATGCTGACGAACACTGGGAGACATGACAGAGCCCCCCCCCTAAAGGCCCACGTCCCCGTGGGCTGGACGGATGATCACGATGGAACTGGCCAACCAACCGGGGGGCCCGGACATCCCCAGAGGGCACCCAGGAGCGTTCCTCAGGACCGTAACCCAACCAGTCCACGAGATAGTGTAAGCGACCCCGGATAAAGCGGGAGCCCAAAATGGCACTGACCTCAAAGACATCGGGAGAGGACAAGGAGACAGGGGCAGGAGGGGTAGCGAGACGGGTAGGACCTAGGCAAGGCTTGAGCAGGGACGTGTGGAAAACCGGATGGATACGCCAGGTGGAAGGGACAGACAACCGTAGAGCCACAGGGTTCAGGACTTTAGTAATGCGGTAGGGACCCACAAACCGGGGAAGCAGCTTGCGACAGCCAGGGATGTGTAGGTGGCGGGAGGACAACCATACCCGATTCCCCACCCAGTACTCGGGAGCCGCCACCCGTTTTCTGTCAGCCGCTAATTTCATGGAGACCTGGGCTTCGCGCAGGTGGACTAGAGTTTGCGCATGGACCGAGACCAGATCACGGGCACAGGTATTGGCAGCAGGAGTAGTGGATGAAGCGAAATCAGGGAATGGAAGGGTGCGGGGATGCTGACCATACATGGAATAAAAGGGAGAGAAGCCAGTGGAGGAGTGCAAGGAGTTGTTATAGGCAAATTCCGCCAGGTGTAGTAAATTAAGCCATGTGTCTTGGTACTGGAGGGTTAAACAGCGTAAGTACTGTTCTAGGGCTTGGTTCACCCTCTCAGTCTGCCCATCGGTTTGCGGATGATAGGCCGAGGAAAAGCGGGCATCAATGCCGAGTAGCTTTGTCAGGGCTAACCAGAAACGGGACGTGAACTGCGTACCACGATCTGATATTATGATCTGTGGCAGACCAAAAAGGCAGTTAACAGATTTAAAGAACAACTGGGCCAGTGTAGGAGCAGAGGGTATACCCATACAAGGTACAAAGCATGCCATCTTGGTATAGGAGTCTACCACTACCCAGATAGTGTCGTAACCCTGTCTGCGTGGTAGGTCCGTGATGAGGTCCATCGAGACAGTGTGCCAGGGTCTGGGGGGAATCGGTAGAGGTTGGAGTAATCCCAGTGGGCGGCCCCTGCGTGATTTGCACTGTGCACACACCGAACATGTGTTTATGTAGTTCTCCACGTCGCGCTTCATTGATGGCCACCAGCACCAGCGTTTTAGTAGTTCTAGAGTGCGACGTTGCCCCGGGTGACCATTGATGGCGGCATCGTGTGACCATTCTAGTGCCTGGTTGCGTGTGTCACTAGTGGGAAGAAATAGCTTGTCTTGAATGAAAGGCAACCCCTCCTGAAGAACCAGGTCCCATTCCGCCAGCACGTGTGGATGTTGGGAGACCCAATGACGGATGGTGGACTGCATGGATGGGGACGGAGTACAAACACAAATGACATGACCCCCCTCCAGCAACGTGGCAGGAAAAGACGGAAGAGACTCCCCCCCTGGAGAACGTGACAGTGCATCGGCCTTCCCATGGACAGCACCCGGTCTATGCCTAATCACAAAGTCGTAAGCTGCGAAGAACAGGTGCCAGCGTACCTGTCGGCTGTTAACACACTTAAGGGTAGCCAGGTCCTGCAAGTTCTTGTGGTCGGAGTAAATCGTGGTCTGGTATCGGGCCCCCAGGAGGTGGTGACGCCAGGTTTGCAATGCGTCTTATGGCCAGTAGCTCCTTCTCAGTAACAGTATAATGTGACTCGGCTGAGGTAAGCTTCCGTGAGTGAAAAGCCACGGGATGCAGACGGCCAGTGGTTGGACAGGGTTGGGAAAGAACTGCACCCAAAGCAAAAGAAGAAGCATCCGCCTCCACCACGAATGGGAGTTCTGGGTCGGGATGCTGGAGCACAGGAGCTGTTACGAATCTGGTTTTGAGCTCCTCAAATGCCTGCTGATGTTTCGGGTTCCAAGAGAACGGAACCAGTGGACTGGTAAGGGCGGTAAGAGGAGTCACTATGGAGGAGAACTCAGCAATGAATCTCCGATAAAAATTAGCGAAACCCAGAAAAGATTGTAATTGCTTGAGGTTCTTTGGAGCAGGCCAATCCGTGATGGCACGAACCTTTGTCTGGTTCATAGATAGACCCCCAGGCGTTAGGTGGAAACCCAGGAATTCGACCTCCTTGGTGTGAAATAGGCACTTTTCGGGTTTGGCGAACAAAGCGTTTTTTTTGAGGCGAGCCAAGACTTCCCTAACGTGGACGATGTGGTCTCCCAGAGTAGGGGAGAAGATCAATATGTCATCTAGATAGACCACTACGTACACGTCTAGGATGTCACTGAATACCTCGTTGACGAAGCGCTGGAAGGTGGCTGGGGCATTACATAAGCCGAAAGGCATTACAGTGTACTCAAAAAGGCCTTGTCGGGTGCAGAACGCTGTTTTCCACTCATCCCCCTGACGCATGCGGACCAGATTGTATGCCCCCCGGAGGTCCAGTTTGGTGTAGATGGACGCATGTGTTAACTTGTCTAATAACGTGGAGATGAGGGGAATAGGATAACGGTTCTTCACGGTGATGGCGTTTAAACGCCTATAGTCCACACAGGGACGTAGGTCGCCCTCTTTTTTCGGGACGAAAAATATAGGACTGGCAGCCGGTGAGTTGGAGGGTCGGATGTGACCTAACCGCAGGGCTTGTTGGATGTATTCTTTTAGGGCCTGTTCCTCCGACTGTGATAGTGAATAAATCCTGCCCCTTGGTATCGGGGCATCAGGGAACAAATCTATAGGGCAATCATATGGCCTGTGAGGTGGCAGGCCTTCTGCAGAAGCCTTGTCAAAAACAGTCAGGAAGTCATGGTATTCGCTGGGGATTCCAGCCTGAACGGCTCCAACCGTATGTGGTGTGGTGACCATAGGGTTCCCATCGTTCATGTGCAAAGCAGCCAAGGCCCCAAGGACACTAGCAGGATTGGAGATAATCTCGGGTTCTGTTAGGCAGTAATGCTGGCAGATCTCGGACTCGAATGAGACTTGTCCAGTGCCCCAATTAATCAATGGGTTGTGTTGCCTAAGCCATGGAATACCCAGAATGATCCCGAATTGCGGTGTGGCGATGAGATCGAAGGACCTGGTTTCCTTGTGGGTGTCCTGGATCACCACTTCTAGAGGAGCGGTTTGATGCTTGATTGGGCCAGAAGCAAGGGAGGTACCGTCCACCGCTTGTACGGGTTCTAGGTTTTTCTTTGTTATTAGAGGCAAGTTGAGGTGGTGGGCCAGCGCGATGTCTATAAAACAACCCGTGGCTCCTGAATCAATACTATATGCACTGGGTGAATGCAATTCCCGGTAGGTTTCAATAGAGCCTGGACAATAATCGGTCTAATGGGACCGAACGAGGGCTCAGTGGGGGTCAAAGAAATGCTCGCCCGTCCCCCCGGTCTCAAGGGCGAGCTTTCGGAAAACCCGGATTCTTGTTTCTTGGGCGACGGGGGCATTCTTTGACGTAGTGTCCATTGATACCGCAGTAAAAACAGGCGTTATCTGTCCTTCTGCGTTCTCGCTCCGCCTGGGTTATAGGACTACGTATTCCCCCTATTTGCATGGGTTCGGGTTTTGTGTCCCCCAAGGGAGGTGACTGCATGGAAAGACCGGCTTCTGCCCTCCGCTCCATGCGTCGAGCGTCTACCTGCAGGGCTAGGTCCACCAGGTCCGAAAAAACGGCCAGGAGAGAGGGAACCACAGAAAGAGCGTCCTTCATTGCACTACAGAGGCCCCTGTAGAACACAATAGCTCTTTTGTTCTCCGGCCATGATGTTTCCGCAGAGAGTTGGTTGAATCGAGTGATGCACTCGATGAGTGTTTGTTTGCCCTGTGTGAGGTCGAGCAATTCCAAGTCACGAGAGTGTGCTTTGTATCTAGTGTCGAACACCTTGGCCATCTCGTTTATCAGGAGGTCAAAATCATAAAGTGCCGGGTGGTCATTCTCCAATAAGGGATTCGCCCAGGTGGCTGCTACACCCGACAGGTGGGAGAGGAGAAAAGCGGCCTTGGTAACAGAGTCTGGGAATGCTTGGGGTCGGCATAGGAAATGGAGCTTGCACTGATTTAGGAAGGTACGATACTTTCTCGGGTCACCCTGGTATCTTTCCGGGGCTGCAAGGGGGAACGGGGTTGGGAGAACCAAGGGTGTAGGCGTGGTGGGTGGAGTGGAAGATGGTGGATCACGAGCTGGGGTGTCCCCGAAGTCAGTGTCGTCGGGTAAAGGGTGACGAGCACTCTGTAGGGCGTCAAGGCGATGGTGAATGGCAGTCGTAGCTGCGGCCATGTCTGTCCTAAGGGCCGCGACTGCCTGCATTAGAGCGGTCACAGGGTCCTCGGCCGAGGTATTCATAATCTGGACGACCAAAAAGAAGAGAGGCTTCACAGTCTGTTCAACTCTTGGTGGTCGTGCAGATTAGTACTACCTCCGTCCCCAAGCACCACATGGCCAGAAGTAAAAAACACTACCCGTGCGGCACGAGGTCACAGGTGAAGAATGCCGTTGATCAGGAACCAGAAACGCCAAAGGACCCCTGACCACTGTAAGGCAATGGAGAGTTAATCAAAACAGGGAATGAACAACAATACCATGTGATAGAAGCTCAGAAAGGGGCTTACCCAAAAGTGAGGGAGATGGCGGCCTGTGAGATATGGAGGAGTAGTGGGGGTACAGCATACACTGGTCGGTTGTTTCTTTGACAGTATTCGGGAAGATGAAAACACCAGAGACAAATACGTAGGGCAATCCGTGAGCAGTCCAGAAAAAGTAGTTCCGAGGTCGAGGGCCAAAGGTAACCATAAAGTTCAGCTAGAGGAGATCCGTGGGCAGTCCAGTGAACAAATCCGAGTCAAGAAACCAGTAAGAGGAAATGGAAACCAGCAGGTTAACAATCCAGGGATGATTTCCAACAAGGCAGACAAAGCAACGTGATATCCGGGGCAGAGATGAGGCAATCCGTGTAACGTTCCGTGGTCGAGCAATCGTAGTAGTCAAGAGTATCCAAAACGCCAAAGCAGTCCGTGAAAGAAGCAGCTGTGAAGCGGTGCTTCCGTGTTTCCCTGCTTCTTTTAACTGTATGGAGGGTCACCTGATTCACATCACGTGATGATGACGAAGGCCTTTGTGGATGCCTCGTCACGTGACGCACGGTCCTGTGTGTGCCGAAGCGGCAGCGCCAGTCGTGCGAGAACCTCCATGGGAGGTGCCAGTGAAAGGGGCGAAGAGCCCTCGGGCCGTAATGAACGGGTCTCCTTTGTTTGGCGGAATATCGCTGCCGTTCGTGTGCAGGGACACGAAAGTCACGTGAGCTCCGATGGTGGTGAATGACTGGTGGGTGATGCTGACGAACACTGGGAGACATGACAATTAATTTGTGTAGATTTAGTATAGTTAATAGTGAAGCCAGAATACCTACCAAATTCTTCTAGGATTCCAAAGGAGCTGGGTATGGATTGGTCTGTGTTGGTAAGGAGCAAGTGTACATCATCTGCATATAGTGCTATTTTGTACTGACCAGTTTGTGTAATGATGTCCTCGACCTGGTCGTTCTCCCCAATTTGCTGCGCAAGGGACTCCATTGCCTAGTCAAACAAAGGGGAAGAGGGCATCCCTGTCTGGTGCCACGCTTGATCTTAATTGGGTTTGTGTATCCCTCATTCACTTTTATTCTAGTCATATGTGCGTGAAAACTTGCTAGAATCATCTTCGTGAACCCTGGGCTCATCCCCACATGCCACAAAGACCCTTTCCATCTATAGCCAGAGCAGGCTATCAAAGGCCTTGTTTGTGCCGAGTGAAAGGGCCAACACCTTCTGGCCCATGGTAGTATTCAGCTCGATTTCGAAAGTGGAACGCCCCCCAGATGAACCCCATTTGATCGCTATCAATAAGAGTTGGCATGAATGTAGAGAGTCTATTGTGAGGATCTTGGTATAGATTTTAGAGTCACTGTTAAGCAAGGCGATAGGCCTACAAGATCCACAATCTGTTGGGCATTTCCCCGGTTTCAAAATTATGTAAGTTGTAGACTCAGTCATAAACACAGAGACCCTTGCGGTGGATTGCAAAGAGTTAAAAAGTTTCAACAGATGTGGTACCAATAATGAACGGAAAGTTTTATAAAAACTTTTCAGAAATCCATCAGGTTATGGAGGGGTTCTGGGGCGCCATCAGGGCTCTCAAAGCACAGCACTCGCCCCATCAAGGAACCGACTGTTAGGTTACTCAACTGTTTTCGCAATGGGTTATTGGTTAATGTTAACAGTTGGTTGATTTTTGCAAAAGTTACTTGGGTGTCAATTTTTCCTGGTCTTGTTGTGACTTTACTGTGGATAGGGTTTCGACATAGTAGAGGGAGTGTTTCTCCCCCAAGCATAGGCAAGAGCGATTCTGGGGCATGGTATCATTCGCTGAATTAGCATTGGCACTCAGGGTCGGTTTGTGGAACGTAAGGAGTCCGAATTCCCCCATGAAACGTAAAGTGATTTTGGGACAACTGAGGGCCCGGAGGTGGGAAATCGCTTTTTTACAGGAAACCTATCTGCTCTCCCAAGACGAACTGTGCATGTAAGATCGGACATATACAATGGGTTATTTTAGCATTGATGTGGCAAAGAAAAAAAAAAGGAGTGGCCATGCTGTGGGCTAGATGTACTCTATTTTGAGTCAATGATGTATTACGGGCCTTGAGTGTGCGGGGGTGGTAAGGAGAGGGGTTTGATACTTGGCTTTGAGAGGGCTGTGCTACGGGGCTCCGCTCCCACTGTTGTTACTATATCCCCCGAATTACAACCAGGACACATTTTTCACAAGGCTCATACCTATAATTCAGGCTTTTAAATCTGGGGACTTGATCATTTGGGGGATTTTTATTGCATTATAGATGCTCAGATGCACAAGACCTCTGCAACTTTAGCTCCATTATGAAGTTAATGCATGAGGTGGATGGGATAGAAACTTGGAGATACCACCACCAGGATGAGCGGGACTACAATTCTACTCGGCAGTTCATAAGTCCTTTTTCAGGATAGACCAATTTCTCACTGCCCCAACCTTGGTACCCCCATACAAGCGCCATAGAGAGATGTAAGGAAGGCATGGTATCAAACAGTAAGACAGACACAAGTGTTCAAATTTCAAGGGTGTTTATTGAACTTCATTTGGATTTGAAAAACACCCATCTAATCCTAAATCTAAAGATGGGAGTAAGCTACGACCATCAAATAATAATAACGCCATCCTAGTCGAGTCTGTCAAAATAAAAGGGTCTATACCAATAAACCTTTTGCAAATCTTTACTTGTAAATACAAATAGTTTGGGAAATAATGTTATGCAAAAGAAAGTGTTTAAGACGACGTTGGCTTCACATGCCCACATTTTCAGCACGGGACAAGGCAGCACACTCAAGCTTTGTACACTCTCTGGCTGCTCTAGCATGAGGATGCAGTTCAAAACTTCACCAGGAACTTCTGTGCCAAAGTCTCTTTGCCATTCAAAGTCTCTTATTTGAGAGTGCCTGATCTAACACAACAAACATTAAAGTTCTGTTTTTCTTAGGATTTCACATGTACAGCTTCTCTGGTGATTTTCAGTTCACCCCGGACTCCCCTCCACTGGGCTCTCACCCATTTTAACACAAAATCTTCAATTGGTCAAAAGGTATTGTATCTTGCTTTTAAAGTTCAATCACTCATCAGCAGTTCAACTTCACTTGTGTTTCTTATCACACTTGTTTTAACAATGTTCGTTCCAGCGATCGCCATGCAATGTTGCTGCTTGCAACCTTGGCTTCAACACAGACCGGTCTTGTATCAGTCTCCTGATCTTGCACTTTCTAATCTAATCTAGAGGGTTCTGCAGAGTTATGGTTCCTTATTGAAAAGGTCAAGGTAATTTGCCTCCTTGTGATCCCTTTCTGTTTTGCCTTCTCTCTTCCCTCGCTCAGCTGCCATCTCGAAACTGTTTTTTCCTTGTGTGCTCTGCCTCGCTTAGGGTGCTCTCGTGCTCTGCAGTTTAACCGTTTGGGGAAGCTTAATTTAAGTCAGGTGTGTGTGATGGTCAATAATTGCCGGACCTCGCCTGACCATTGTATTGGGACATGTCCGGTATACTGCTCGGGTGTTAGTCCGTTTTCTCCCATAGCGGGCTGTCCGTGTGGAAGTGGTTGTGTTGTGTTGGTGGGGGTGGTAGAGTTCCTAAATATCCTACCTGGTAGGATGGGGTAAAGGGATTCCAAGGAAGGGGATGCCGCATCTCCCCATCCAGTGTCACCCTCCCGGAAGACCCCTCACCCAGGTGATCCTCCCGTACTGGTCCACCCCCAGGAAATTGATCCAAAGGTGATGGCTGTGTCCTGGGTACTTGGATGACCGATCCCTGGGGGGGAGTGGGCGAGACACCTAGTTTCTCAGAGACTACTTGCCTTACAGATGAGCGAAAGGCCTGGAAAAGGCAGGAATTTCTGGTGCAGGTTGTCACCATTTCCTTTTCAATCTTCAAGTATTCTGTCGTGTGGAGTCCCCCAGGGGGTCATCTTTGTCCCGCTACTTTTAATCTGTATTTGCGTCCACTGGCAGACTTAATTCAGCAGCACAGGGTCCGGTTTTATACCTATGCTGAGGACTCGCAGCTTCTTTTTCAACTAGATTCTCCATATAGTGTACCCTCTGCCTCCTTTCCGGGCCCAGTCTCAAATAAGGAACTGCCTTGAAGCAGTGGGGGAATGGATGGCCAAAAACTGGCTGAAGTTAAACAGAGAAAGACAGATTATGTTAACTGGGGCTGCTGTATTACAGGCAACCTGAACCGCAGACTTCTGGCCAGCTTCTCTGGGCCCCAGCCATATCCCGGCTAATTCCATTAAAAGTCTGGGCATTGAAGTCCAGGCCTCAGGATCCCGGGTGTTGCAAATTGCATCTGTCTGCAAGTCTGCATTCCTGAAGCTAAAAATATTGAGGAAGACGCTGCCATTTCTCCCTCTTGAATCTCGAGCAAAGGTGGTCACAGCTACGATTCTTGGGTCTGTTGACTACTGTAATGGAATCTATCTTGGCCAACCTGCCTTTTTTGGTCCAAAGACTGCAGCTTCCCCAGAACGCTGCAGCTCGTCTAGCACTTGGAGTGGGTTGAATGTCCCACTCCCTGGATCTTCTCCCGCAAATGTACTGGCTTCCAGTGTGTAGCAGCATGGAGTTCAAGACCCTCTGTATTACTCACAAGGCCTTTTACGAGCTTGGTGTGAAGTATTTGCAGACAAAGCCTACTCTCTACGTTCCCTCAAGGTGGCTTGGATCATAAACTCATAATAGTCCCCCGTTTTAGAAAAACTCGGGCAGGAGGCCAAGCTTTCTCAACCCTAGCTACTGCTATGTGGAATTTGTTGCCAAATCATCTGCGAAACATTGAGGATCATTCAGTATTTCGGAAACCATAAAACCTATATTCTTTAGTCTCCTGCTCTAGCGGATCTCTTTCATGCTGTTTCCTATCGCCTAGATGCCTTTGGCCATAGACTAGCGCTTTACAAATGATATTACATTACACATTAAAGACCATGCCCCAATCACACACTGGAGGGTCTTTGTCCTGCACGAGAGAGGCAAGCACCTGAGCAGTTGAATTCCTTGCTCCTCCCCCCTCCCCCCCCCCAATTCTCTTCCTATCTCCAAAATGTGCCCCGGTAACCACTCTTCCTGCTCGTATCTGAAAAAAAAAATTTTTTAAAATTAAAAAAAATAAAATCAGGAAGCGCAAGGTCAAGTTCCATTGTCATGGCAGCTGTGGGAGTCGGACCATATCAAAAAGGTCCTGTGGATTTTGATTGGGTTATGATGCAAACGAGAAGCCACAAGTAGCTAGTAGGCTTTAGTGGACCAGTTTGCCAGCTTTATTCTTGCCTGCCTTTTGGTCTAGGCCACTTTCTCCCAGATTCTTGTGTAAAGTCTGCCAGTTACTCCTCGCTGCAAATTTTTGCAGTGCCCGTGCCTTCCAACAAGGCCGAGGTCGCCTCTTCTTTAGAGATGGCATACCTCCTGCCTTCCATCTCAAACAACTTACATGGCTAACCCCATCTAAATGGCATTTTGTGATCCCATAGCCAGACTGTAACCACATTCAGCTTACGACATATGGATAGTCTAGTCTGTGACAAGTCCTGGTAGAGCAGAAGCACCGACTCCTTTTACCATATCTCCTTCAACTTGTGGGCTTCCCGCATGATTTGTTCTTTCTGGTGGTAAAAGTGAACCTGTGTTCAAACATCAGGCAGAAGGTTATTCTTATTTTGATAAGCGGTGTACACCCTGTGGGTCCGATCCAGAACGATGTTGCCTCCTTAAAGTTCCAGAGTCAAGGAGCGGAATAGACTTTCCATTTAGGCAGGTAGGTCGTAGTCCAAAATGTTTCGGGATCCCTCTAATGCAGAAATTATTCTGCCTCGATCTACTTTCAGCGGTTTTTTGTCTAGCTAGGACCTCCTCTAGCTGTTGTTGCAGGACTTCTACTCTGTCCGTCAGAGCAGACTGTTCCTGTGCCTGTTCTCCCACTGCTCCCTCCACTTCCTGCAGCTGCAATTCTGCTGCCGTTATGTGGGATTTTAGGTCGGAAATGGAGAGAGCCAGCTTGTCTGCCTTAACCTCCTGCTTGAGCTCAGTCAGAAAATCCCCCATATTGGCCTTAGAGGCAAGCACATCCATCTTTTCTCCCTCTTGAGCTGAGATACTTGTCATATGAACCCAAGCACTGACCTGGAGCCATTTCTTAACAGGAAGTTCTTGTACCATTAAAAGTTGTTTAATATTGCCAGCTAGGGCATCTTTTCCTATGAGTGTGCCTGCAGCCATGTTGCAAATTTAGCCCAGTAAATGTGGCCTTCAACATCCAAAGCAGCTCTCGAAGTCCTAATGTTGACTCTACCTAGCCAGCAAGGTCTCCTCTCCCTAGGTTCCAAGAGGTCAGCCTGCAGGATGCACCACCACATGGGACCGTTCCAAAAAGGGTTGTGTATTTTTCCCACTGCTAAAGGCAAGTGTCTCTCCCAGGCTGATACGCAGGACTCACTGGTGCCACTAAGGGAGCCCATTAGCGCGCAGTCAGCCACAGGGTACCCCTTTCAGCTCCATCCATAATCTCGTTTTTTTTGGCCCCAAGGGTGCGCCTCCCTCAATCCTCTCAGTTCAGCTGGGCCGGGGCCGGATTCAACCAGGCGGGGACGAGGAGGCAGGAGCGCTTCCCCTTTCTGACTCACGGGGAGCGGTCGGCTGGATCGCGTGGCAGCAGCGTACCTTGGCGTCCCTGGAGACCAGCAGATCACTCCACGGCCAGTACTCCCAGGCAGCTCCCCAAATGCTGGAGCAGCTCGAGGGGCGTTCGCCCATTACAGGCACCTTGGAGCCAGCATCTTTCTTACACAGCGACTGTCGGGTGGCAGCATCCATCTTGCTTGTGCCTCGCAGGGACAGAAAGGCACGTTTTCAGAGTGGAATACTCCAATTGGGCACCACGACTCTATTCAATGAGGTGGGGGGGAGGTTAGGGGTTTAAGGAGTCTTCTCACATCAGCTCCATTATATTGGGGGGATTCAGGACCACTACATTGGTGTCCACGAGGTCCGTTCAGGCCCCGCTGCCACAGAGCTCACAGATCCGACATCTGCTCTGCTTGCCGCTCGGCCATGCCCCCATGAGTATAACTTTTCAAAGTAGCAAGTGCTGCTGCAGCTTTAAGCTCACAAATATTAATGCACTGAGGCCTCACCCACCTTAAGTATTTTCCAGCTCTGAAGAAGTTTGAGTCGATGGGCATGTTGCAAGATCATGTTAAAGGCTTGTTCGCAGCCAAGAAGGCTTTCACACAGGGTCTACAACTTGCCACAAAGCCAGCTGCTCATGGCTTGTGGGGCAACAGCCCATGTGGCTGGCCTCCACACAGTCCAATGCCTTTCCCTGCACAGGAGGTGGATGTGAGGGCAGGGGGAATCTCATCTCCAGGGAACACTTTGGTAGCAGTGGGTCCGTTATTTACCTGGCAGTACACAAGCCAGTCTTGCACTGCAGACCGATGCGTCACTGCCAATGAAGCACCCATGAATAGCACCCAGAAAGCCAGTGCTTTAGTCTCTAGATTTCTACAACCGTGTTGCTTGAATCTTGCTTACAGCTACTTGGTTGCTAATCATGACATTATTGGCACTCAACTTGCTTTTGCAATTTCTTGCCTCTGCTATACCACGATCACTGTTTAATTAGGAGCTACTTTTGATGACAATTCGAACTGTAGCTTCCCACATAACTATCTCCTTTGACACAGTCCCCCCCCTTTAATTCATAGTATAGCTGTGCTGCACTCAAACACGCCATTTAGACATTGGTGACTAGCAGGGCTTGACCACTCTCGTACAACTGAAATGCACAAACACAACAGCATCTCTCAAATTCTCCCATATGTTTGGACTCCAGTCCCTCCGTGGGCACTCAACCAAAAGCACGTTGAGACGAATTATGGTGGAAGGCGCTACAACAAATGACAAAACGAATGAATGACTGGAACTATGCTTCTTTGCCAACAAAAATACAAACTGATCGAATTCTTGAAATCAATCAGCCAACACAAACAGCACTGCAAAGCAACAGCACAAACAGCAATGTAGTCCACCCTAGTTGCCTACATACAAGCCCAGGGCAGATGTACCTCAATTTGCCATTGTTCGCAAGCCTGCGCATGACCTTTAGCATCTGAAGCCTCTTGAGATATAAAAGCGTCATTCTTTGCTATTCAATGCTGCAAACATCCGGTGTGCCTTGTCCTTCTATAGTGGCACAATCCATTTACCCGAAATGAGCACACCGAGGGCCACGGGTAGGAGGGAAGGTAGTGGTGATTGGTATTTGGTATACAGTCGGTGTTAAAAGGCAATTCTACTGGTTCAGCCCTCGTCCCCGGCTTCTGCACTTGAACCTCTGGCTACCTAAGAGGAGCAAAGGGGAATGAATACGTGCAGAATGGCTGGGGTTCGTGTACATCCATTTCCTTTATGGGTAATTCCAAACTGCACAATCCAGAAGCAGACAACCGCGGGCTAGCCAGCACACAATGGGTGGTTTTCAAGAATTTTTATTCGGATGGTGACATGCTGAGGTACCCAAATGCAAAGTACCTTAGCAGGAACACAACGTGACAGAAGAGATGGCTCCACATAAAAAAAAAAAAATATTATGTCGAACCTACACAGAGGCTGCTGCCTTCTTTAGCAGCACAGTTTGGTTTGTCATGGAAAGCTGTACAAAACAGCCCCCATAATTTAGCAGATGTTGGTATGCAAATGTTATCTGATGAATGCGTGTATTTTCGCTTCAACAGCTCTTTTCAAGAATGGCATTACAAGACGTCGGCTTTTTAAAAGGTAGCCCGTTCAGCTATACAAAGAATACTCAAGCAAGTACAATTACAAACTTGTACCACCCAGCTTGGCACTCATCGGCGCAACACAAGCTTTGTTATCGTGTCAAAAAATTAATAGTAGTGCAAGGAGGGGAAAAAAATACATCAAACTAATGATGAGAAGAATAACTTCTCTTTAACATCTACTCAAATTCAAAAGAAGGGGCAATTAGTGCAGGGGCAGTTTTAGTGAGGGGGAAGAAGGATTGGTTTTGTATCATTTGAAACCGTATATAGATTATTAATTATCATGGTGCCACTATGGAGCGTGGCATGTAGCATTGATGAATGCATCGAGGCGGCTGACAACGAAGTACATAGTCTTCAGAATTTGTTATTTAATTCTATGGACATGTTTTAATTTCTAATGTCTCATTTCACACAACTTACATATTTTGATACCTTTTATTGGACTAAATGAAAAATCTATGCAGAGATGGAACAAAATGGCTTATGAAGTCCCACAGACCTCTTCATCAGATGTTGCGGAGTGAAACGATTTGTAAAGGAAAGCACAGCACAGATCATTCTCAAAATAAAAAAAGGAACATTTAATTAGCTGGAGGAACAGAATGAATGGAATGTGGGCCTGGAATTGCTTTCTTATTTAAAAGGCTATGAACACTCCAGGAAGTAGGGGACACAAGGGGTTGAAAACAGTACACATTCTGCGAATTGCATTTATCAGAAAAATTGAGAATTTTTTTTTTTATTATTTTCACATGTAGCCATTATGTCCGGTCAATCTCTGCTGAAGAGTAACCACTGCTACACCCTAAGTGTGTGACCCCTTGTGTGGGTGGTCACAGAATTCTCATGAAACTGTTCTTCTGCACAAAAGGGTTTTATTTTGAAGTGCAGTGGTGTAGTAATACACTGGTATTTTTCAAAAAACATAGGACATTCACATTTGAGGACATACATGGTACCTAAAATGTCAAGATTTTGGCCCTAGTGACGGCCTGCATCAACTCCAAACAGGCATTTAGGTAGTCACCCCACTACAGGGCTCCTGTTCTTTAACATGGCCCTGGCCTGCACTTTGCATCCTCGACATCCGAGACGTCACACTGCTGCTTCAACGATTTTGGCAGCTGAATGCACTGACAATAGGTAAGCTTTACTGCACGCGGCTTCATGCACAGAAACTGGTAGGCCTACCCTCACTGTAAGGAATCTCTAAACAGCATGACTCTGCACATTTAAACACCCATAGCCCTTCATGCCACCTACACCATAGGCTGCATGACACTTGTTGTGGCACCGTAATCCAGAACTTGCACAGCCCACATAGATCACGGTCCACCCTTCCCCCAGGACCGATGAGAAGGGGCACTCTTTTTAATCACATTGTATTAAATACAGATTTGCACCAAGTTTTCCGTGCACTTGATAAATGGGATTTTGTTATTCCACAGAAGCCCTTTTTATCCCATTTAAGCGCACTCCACGTTTAGCGGGACCACCACTAGGTCTACTCTTACCAAATCTGCTAAAACCTACACCACCACCTTCCTAGTCACACACTATGGGCTAGAGAGGAACCGCACCCCTGGGGTGCCATTTAGTAATCCTACTTCCTCATCCCCTTACAGACGTGACCACGCCTGTTGGCAAGATGACGACTGCATCCTAAAGAAGTGGATCCTTCCACCTCTTAACCTGAGCCACTAAGCTCCTCGGATTCGGTAAGCACCGGCATCCGCCCTACATAGTATTCATAACTTTTCTCTGCTAGATCTTAGCTGACCACGTTCATCCTGACACGTTCTTTGTCTGTTTCACTCCTACAGACCACATAGGACCCTCCACTCGTAAAGACACTCCTGTCCCGATGAAGGCCTACACCATTAGAGCTCACCTAGCTCCACGCAAAATGGCCGAAACACTTGTTCAACTCTTGATTGTGCCCACACTCTAAGGGCCCCCCACCTGTTTATGATTCCACTGAATTCTCCAAGCTTCCTTCCCAAGGAACCTATAGAGAATGAACAAACTGTACAAGTAAATGTCTCAAATATTGACTACTTGATCATTCGTACTTCGGTACTACACTTTGTATGTCCTCAAATGTGGATGTCCTATGTTTTTTAAAAATCCCAGTGTATAACTATACCACTGCACTTCAAAATAAACCCCTTTTGTGCAGAAGAACAGTTTCATGAGAATTCTGCGACCACCCACACAAGGGGTCACCCACTCAGGGTGTAGCAGTGGTTACTCTTCAGCAGAGAATGACCTGACCTTGCTCATTCGTTTGATATTATTGTACCAACCTGGGCAGAGCAAGGCAGTAACCAGGTACCCTTCAGAATACTAGCCATTAAGTCAGGGGCAAGCAGTATTAAGGTGGGCCCTGCTAGTTTCCTAAAATTACTGAATTTATTTTGGAGTGAGCGGTTTGAAAGCACATTATTGGGAAATGGGGTCATTTTGTATTTTAATCCGAATTTAAAAAAATGTTTTGAAGCCTCAACGTAACGTCCGGGTGTTTTAGTGATCACAATGTAGCAGTTGAGGGTTCCTGGCTAGTATGTACTTTGGCACTACGAAAATGTCCTCTAAGGTTTAACTGATGCAGTCTCCAATGTTACTTCACTATGCCTGAAGCTTCCCAATGGTTTCCTGGCTTGCATACAGTGTGGTAAATGAAAGAACATTTGTGTTTTACCAATTTTGGGACAGTGCAGCTTATCGCATGCGCTCTAAAGGGTGCCAAACAATTTGAGTTAGACCCCCAAATTTCCGTTGTGGGTGTCCTGTGCCCCTTAGGCATTAAGAATCATGGGCAGTAGTGTCTAGCAGCTGTTGGTGAGAAATGGTACTGGAGGGGAGTCTTCTAACTTTGTGGATGTGATTGCACTGCTGGGCCTGGTCTCAAAGTTTGCTATTGTGTGTCATAAATCCAATGTCGATAAGACCGCTGACTTTCAGGTTAAGAATCTGCAGGTGACCTCCCCGTTAGTCCGGTGTGTGGTATTAGAGAGGCCACTGTTAACAGACAAGGAATGCCCATCCTGTGTGAAGGGTCGACCCACTGGTGTTTGTTTTGTGGTTTGAGATGTATCTATGTAGGTTCATCCTTTCAAGCAGCTCTTTGCAGATCTCACCCACATAATTTCACAGAATACATTTTATTTAAATTGGATGAGGTATAGAGCATTGGATGGTCTGCAGTTGTATGTGCCTTGTATCTGTATTGTTCGGTATGGCAGATCTGGTGCAAATGTATTGGCATGTTTTGCATCTTCTGGTGTTGCCAGAGTACGTTTCAGGTCTTCCTTGTTCTTGATCTAATGGAAATGTGCTCTTGATCCAAGACTGCTAGGCTTCTTGGTTGCTTGTATGCAATTAGGGCAGCTTCTTTGAATAGGTCTCTCAGTTCATCATCCCTGTTGAATATTGGTTGTAGGTCCTTAATAATCCTATTCAGTTGGATTAGTGCTGGGTGGTGACAACCAAAGATATTCGTTCCGTCTCTCCTATCTCTGTATTCTAGCAGGTTGTCTGAGTATTTTCAAAGCATGGTCAAACTCCCCACCATATTGTCTGGCCGAGTGACCTTTTTGAAGGAAGCATGTGTGTGGCAATGTCTCATTTGAAAAATATATTGTAGATAGTCCAAAAAGGGCAAGGTCACCTCTCTCCTTGCCACCCTCTAGATTCCCGTCACCTTTCTCCTTCTCTTGAACTGCCGCAGCTGTGCCGTTGTGCTATCTGCCGTGCTTGCCTTGCTCGCTGTGGGGAAGGGAAAGGGCTGTCAGGTGTGCGTGCGTTTCTGATCAATTGCCTGACTTTGCCTGACCCTTGTATTGGGACAGGTCAGGTAAACCGCTCTGGTCTTAGTCCGTTCACTTGTGTGCCGTGCAAAAGTGGTCATGCCGGAAAGGGAGGGACAGTGGTTTTGAATGTCCTACGTGGTAGGAAGGGGAAAAGGTGTTGAAGGAAGGGGGGATACCGCATCTCAACCGGTGTTCCACCGCCACTCCCAGAGGAGCCCCATCCCGGTGATCCTCCTCACTGGTCCACCCCAGGAACTTGATCCAATAGCGATGACCGTGTCCTGGCCACCTGGATGACAGATCACCCGGGGACTAGCCGAGGAGACACCTTCAGGTTTCTCACACTCCCAAATGTCCATGTTTATGATTCAGATCTGCAATTAGAGTATAGGGTTATCATTTCAGTTCCATTTCTTTCAACGATTATTATCTGCTCAGGGGCAAACATCTGACTTAAGTTAGGTGTGTTTTAATGAAGGCAGACTCCCTTACTCAACAAAACAAACCAAACCACACGTAGACTCGCACAACAGCACACGACTACGGACCGTAAAACACCACAAGCCCAGCCAACGAACCCACCGGGCTGAGGCCGCCAACAGCACATCACTGCTCTCTAGCACTTTTCCATCTTATTCGCACTAACTCACCCCCCCTCTGCCTTTTTCAGAGCCGCCAGGGGACCACGCCGGTGGTGATAGAGTGTGGTACAAATATCCTTTAACATTAACATAAGTCATCCAACTGCAAGTGCTTCAGTGGTATAGTCTTTCAATTCATTTTGAATAAACGCCAACAAGGCTTTAGTTCAGAAATCAACCTACTGAAAAAAGACTTAAAGGATAGTTCCGGGACTTTTTTTTTTTTATTGTCCCTACGGTTCGGCCATGTGTTTTTAAGCATAACTCGGTAGATCGTAGAAAACTTTCCAATGGACCTTACCCGACTTTTCGTCCATTAACACACTCGAAATCAGCCGCCATTTTCTGATAATCCTATCATTTCCCCCCATCGCCCTGGCTCACCTGCTTTTGCTGCGCTAAATCAAATCCCCCGCCCCTGAGCCTGACATCAGCAGACGCGTACCGCCCATTTCCCAACGCCAAAGCACGTTTCGTGTCAACAATCGCTGCGCCTCAGCTAATGAAGTGTCGCCATGGAAATGGCAGGACGCCTCTTTCCTCAATAAGTGTAAACACACCGTTTCACAACACACAGCAGCAGATTTTCGATTCCATTACTCTCTGTGTGTTACTTTGAGTATTCTGTGACTCGTTTCTGTGCTCTGGTCAGCTACCTTCGCCGCTTCTAGGCCTTGTGAACACCTGTACCATCTCTGTAAATTATTTTACTTTCTTTACCACACAATGGCTACAATAATGCCGTATATGTACGAGCCCGAGTAAACCGAGGAGGAACTACTGGAAAGGCAAGCACGCGAAAACGATGGGGATTCTGACGGCAGTTGGGAGGACCAGTCAACGGATGAAGAGCCTGGACCATGTCGCATGGACGGCGTCTCCACCTGGTGCACGTGCAATCGGTGCGAGCTAATGCCAACTGAGGAGAACTACTGCTGCTGCCGTGAAAATTCCGGGTGCTTGGCCTACATTTCGGAAGGCGAGCCAAGTCCGCAATGCATCACCGAGCTGCCAGAGTTCAGGGAAGCCTGCCTCTCACGGACCGTGTTGAGGATGATGGTGCTTATGCACGAACTTCGCGGCACTGTTCGTCCGCGTAATCCGAGTAACGAGTAAGTATACTCTGGTTGTGATGTCAGGGATGCCACTACTATGTCATGGTCGTCTCCCACATATAAAATTACATCTACATATCATTCGAACGCATGTAAATTGGTTCCATATTGTGCATTTTCTAGATAGAATTTTTTTCAAAGCAGAATGACATTTTTTACCTGAATCGACAGTGATAAGAAAGTTTTGTCATTTTAATACAGTTTGCATCTTTCATTTTCACAGGTGGTACAGGCTGGTGGCCTATCGTTGCTTCACTTGGTGGCTTCACGGGAGGCTCGGACACCGCGTTCGGAGAGTAATACCTGCCTGTGCGGTACTTGCCATTAGACAACATTTCCCCAGCGACAGTGGACAATACCGCGGATTTTCCCTGGATGTGCTGCAACCGGAACTTTACAATGTGTAATGTTTATTATTTATGTTCAATTGAAATAAAGATCTAAAATAAAACCCAACATATATTTTAACAATGGTTGTTTTGATTTTTTAAAAGAATCTAGTGTGTCTCCATTGAATAGTCTTCCTGTGCCTTGTCTTGTCACACCACATGTCTCCGGCCAGCATCCTCCCTCACGCTGGCCGCCCACCTTCAATCCACATAACCGTTGAACCCATATGCAGCAGACATACATATGTTATTTTGCGGGTTGGCATCAAGCCTCCCGGCCTTGCCTCCTCCCCCAAAAATACTTACCACACCACTTTGTCCAAGCGTTGGCAATAAAAGGCAGTTGGATTTTATTGATACAAAACAAAAAAATAATCAATATGGTTGATCGTAATAAATCATCCTTTTGGGCACCGGGTACAGAGATGACCCCCTCTGGCCCGTGCCGCCTTGCCACCACAGGCCAGCCTGCAGCTGACTAACTGCCTAGGCATCCAGGGTCTCCAGGGTGAACTGCACCCATATATTCTCCTGGGAGGCTGAGGTATTTATAAACTCACTCCCCTGCCTTCCATGTACTAGATCCTTCACCCTGCCTCTTACATGCAGTGAGATGGCCTCTCCTTGGTGAGGCCCTGCAGCAAACGAGTCTTGTCTGCACGAACAGCGCCCTAATCCACACCCCCCCGCCCTATCAAAGGCAGTTCGCACCGGGGTACTTGCGCTGCCAAGTGGAGCTGTCAGGGAGCGATAAAGGCCAAGAGGTGCCAAAGACCATGTACACTTCAAAGTGGTCTATAGAGCATGGGTTGTTGTTCCCATGTCTACCTCCAGACCCCGTGTCTCCTGCCAAGCATCCCCCCTCACGCTGGACGGCCCCCTGCAAACCGCATAATGCCACGACATATACACGTCATTCATTCACAAACACACCCCTGTTTCGTATTCTTTATAACCCACTTCATATTTCTAATGAGAACTTCTTTGCGCTTTGCTAGTCAACCCGTGAAGGTGCTGGTTATCTGCTCTTCGTCTCTGCGAACTTCCGTGACCACTTCGAGGAAACTCGTCAGTTTGCAACCTGTGAACTGCTCCCTGTTCTACGACAAGAAACTGCTCTGATCCCTGCATCTAACTGTTTGTTCGTCAAGGTAAGGCCATGTACCATAATCATTTTGCGTCCAATTTCTTTTCGTTCAAGACAGTACATGCAAGGAACTAGTCACATGTTCTGAGTTTAGTCAAATTATTTTTCTATTTTTTTAAAGTTATTCAAATACTTATCCGCATGTGAATAATGTGTATAGTTACAAGAACCAAAACGAACCTTGCATTGATCCTTTTATGTGTCATTTAATTTTTTAACACATTGGTATTCATAGAGAATTGTTGATCTTTACTTTTCAGAACTTTCCACAATGCCTGCCTGTTCCATTGGCGGTTGCCCTTCGAAGACCCATAATAAATCTGAAGGTACTATAATGCATGTTTTCCCTAAGACAATAGATCAGATAAGAGAATGGGTCCGATATTGCGGATATCCACCGTCTGAGCTTGAAAGTAGAGTCCTAGAAGTCTTTGCGGACAAGAGGGGTGATCGATACCGCATCTGCAGCAGGCACTTTACCTCTGACATGTACTCCACATCATTGCTAATAAAGAAGAACACACCGCGAGCGAGGCGAAAATTGCTCTCAACCGCTATTCCCACTCTATTCGTCCACATCCCTCCACTGGTGAGTCAAGTTTACGTATTTATCTCTCGGCCTTGCGGTAGTGTGTAGCATTAGCTAACAATAATTTCCCCATTTATGTATCCACTCAATATGAAGGCGGAAGATTCTCCATCCGTGTCGTTATTGCAGTCATCAGCCACTTCAAGCGCCTATCGGGTAATCTTACTTGGCTATTCTGCCACTGAGTGTACTCGTCCTCTAGTCTTTGTTTTCAGTTATAATTATTGTTATCCAAAATAATGCAAGTACTGTCTTTCAGGGAGATGCTGAGGAGTCCAACGTATTGACGACTAACGTTGATGTCACTCAGATGCTCGAGGTACGTTTCCGGACAGTTCCATCGATGGAGATCATCAGATCTTGCATTCTTGTAGCGCGATTGTTACACACAATGTTTCTTTCGTTTTTAGTCATTGATATGTCCTTCTGTCGTCGCCCTCCTATGTCTCTTCTTTTTTCAATATTGTGTTCATTACTAACGAAAGTCCTATGTTTCAGGGAGTCGATGGAGCATTAGTCCAAGAAGAAGCGGGAGCATGCAGTTACGGGTCGGCGCAACAGCTTGCAGAAGTGTGCACCGCAGTTACATCGTCCCTTGATGTTCTTATGTATTTCGAGGTATGGATACTGACAGTTCGATCAAGCGAAATCATATGACGTGATTACATCCGCTATACTTCCTTCTTTATTAACGCAAGTACTATGTTTCAGGGAGATGACGAAGCTTCTTCTACAAGAACATCACCCCTAGTAGTTGATGCAGATCTCTGGGTGGTGACACTTCCAACGATCGAGCAAATCGAATCATATTTACATATCCATTATTTATTTTAGACAACTGATCATTTGTGCAGGTCTATTTAGATGAGCCGTTGACGCCTGCACAAAGTTTATGTTCTTTTTAACAAAATAGAAAACCATACTAATGCAATTACTGTGTTTCAGGGAGTTACTGAAGCATCATCTTCAATAATATCATCAATGGAAGTCTATGAGGAGCCCGAGGTATGGATCTTGACAGTTCCATCTAACTAGATAAACAATGCGTGAATAATTGTCGTTTGAATGTTCTACACAAAGCGTTCATTCGTGTTTTGCTATTGAGATGTACGTGGGTATTGGTCCCCAAGTACATTTTGTGTTTTCGATATTATTATACATACTAATGAAAGTTCTATGTTTCAGGGAGTCGATGGAGCGTCAGTGCGTGATGGATGTGCTTATCATGAAAATATAGTCGTTGCAGCGCAAGAGGAAGTGGAGACATGCACACACGAGTCGGAGCAACAGCGTCCTGATGTTGAAGTTCGAGGCAAGAAAGTTTCAAAGAAAAGAAAGCAAAAGAAGGTTAGTGTCCTGGTCACTATATTATGTTGTTTTTCACTGTTAATAGTTCAATACTGTAAGTTGTGTTTAAACTGAACATCCCTTTTCCAATCTGTCCTCTAGTTGCGAGTGGGTGTACGAACTAGATCTACACAGACAGTGAAGCGAACGAGAGATGTTGGTTGTCAAACCTTTTGGCAGGGACTTGAGACTGGAGATGCATCGTGCCAATGGGAAGAATATGAAGTGATTGACAACGGAGCTATACCACATCCAGCCATTGATGGTGAATGTCCTCCTGGTAGTTTGGATGCAGTCGGAGATCAATTTACAGAATCCACACCCGCAAAAACTAAGACCGCGAGAAAGTTGAAGAAATTGTTTTATTCACCCATCGCCGGAGAAGGAACAGATGTTGCAATGGAAGAGAATGAAGTGGACGACAATGAAACACCATCAATATCACTGAACATAGCGGAAGACGATATCAGAGATTCTACCTTTCATGTGAGTGACATGTCCTCAACGTTACAGGCCGAACCAGCTGGGATGCAGAGTGACAGTATAAGGAAAGAGGCCAAATTCATTGTATTCGATAGTTGTTTGATTGATATTATTATTCGGATGAAATGTGGGCATTCGGTTGGTGGGGAAGTATGTGGGGAGCCATTGATTAATGTGACTCGTGCAATTCGAGGCACTAACATTAAAATACATGCCACCTGTACAAAATATCATCCTTTCTCATGGTCTGCACAACCCATGCTGGGGCAACTGCCAGCAGGCAATCTACTTTGTGCAGCGGCTGCACTTTTTAGTGGTTCAAGTTTTAAAAAGTTAGAGTCTTTCTTTCAGTTTGTGGGAATCCATTTCATTGCGAAAACTCAGTTCTACAAATACCAAACCGATTATCTATTTCCTGCCATTAGCAAAGCTTGGAGAATGGAAAAAATGTCTATTGATAGTACATTCGCGGGCAAACGGTTCAGGCTAGCCGGTGATGGACAGTGCGACAGCCCAGGATTTTCAGCCAAGTACTGCACCTACCACTTTCAGGACATGGAAAGTAAGAAAATTGTGAGTTCGGTGGTCGTGCAGGTGTCACAAAGTACATCCTCAGTGGCCATGGAGAAAGTTGGCTTTGTAGCATCATTGCAAGAACTACAATCGCGGGGAATGGTGATCGACCTGATAGCCACGGACAGACACGTTTCAATTGCCAAGACAATGAGAGAAGAGTACAAAAATATAAATCACCAATTTGACGTTTGGCATCTTGCAAAAACAATCAATAAAAAAATGTCGGCTGCAGGTAAAAAAAAAGATATGCAAGGTATTTCACAGTGGTCCAAGTCAATCAGCAACCATCTTTGGTGGAGCTCAAAAACATGTGGAGGGTCGTTGGAAATTCTACTGGAAAAATGGCGGTCAGTAATGCTACACTGTACCAATGTTCACCGTTGGAACACAAACCAACATTTCCACAATTGTGAACATGGCCATTTGTCCACAGAGGAGGCACGGAAGAAGAAGTGGTTGATTCCTTCATCACCCACTCACAAAGCCATTGAAAAGATTGTATTTGATAAAACTATAACAAGAGATTTGAGGGGACTCACGGTATTCTGCCACACAGGAGATTTGGAGGTGTTACACAATATGTGCCTAAAGTACAGGCCAAAACGATTGCATTTTGGCATGGAGGGCATGATAAATCGGACTCTTCTAGCAGTCTTGGCACATAACCATAATGTTGGCCGTCAACAAAGTAGGACGACCGGAACTTTAGGGACGCTTCGCTACAATAAGGCCTTCACTAAAAGAAGTAAACAATGGGTGATCAAACCAGTGTTTGAGGATATGCAATATGAGTTTATTGAGAGACTTATTGTTGATGTCCTAGATAAGCACATACATGGAGTTGTGAATGAACCTGTGCAGGGGACAACTGCATTGCCACCCAAAATTGCCTCTGTTCCATGTCCACCTAAAGAAGAGCTCATTGAGAAATACACATCACGGTTTAAATGATTGTAATTTGATTGTCTGTTCTCTCGAGTCTCCTCATGTCGCAGGCCCATTGAATATATGTATCTATGTAATGTGTAAATAAAAGTGATTGCTCAGTGTACATGCAATGTGTCTCTCCACCCTTGCCCCTCCCTTCACCGTGCAGTAGTGCGAACCACCCGGGTGTCACCTGTGACTTTGCTCTCGAGTCTCCTCATGTCGCAGGCCCATTGAATATGTGTAGCTATGTATTGTGTAAATAAAAGTGATTGCTCAGTGTACATGCAATGTGTCTATCCAACCTTGTTCATTTGCGCATTAAATTAAACCAAACAGTAATATAAATCATTTTTCAAAAAATATAGAATGTCTCCGTATTTATGGTTCTCTGGGGCTGCAAAGCACGCAGACAAAATGCAAAGATGGAGTGTAAATTTCAAGTCCTGTGAGATGGCCTTACACTGAATGTAGCTAACTAGGAATGTGTGCTCGTTCAAAGTGAAGGTCAGCTGCTTTGATTTTTTGCTCGGGTGCCGGAATGGCCCACGACTCAGTATAAGGTTCTATTGTTATTTGACCTTGACAGGCCGGGACCATCCCGAAAGACTTCTTTTTGGGGGTGTGGTGCATTAACGTAAGAAACGATAATAAATAAAATTTCAGAAACGATAGCCATTTAATGTTCGTTCATTAGAAGAAATAACGTCAGCATAGAAGGAGTGGTATTTCGGGGCTGCCCTACGCACAGAAACAATGGAAAATGCAAATATAATGTAAGTAACTCTTTAGATGAGTTTATACCGCAATTTAAACTTCTATGTGGCATATTGTTTTGTACCGCGCACTATCTTGAGGAGAACCATCTCCTTTTACGGAAGCACCTCAAAACCTTCCTCTTTGCTTCTGCTTTCTCTCTCCCTCTCCCCTGCTACAACTGGTCCACTTTCTGCGACCTCGGTCCTGGGCCCTTCCACTCTCCACCTGCACTGCCTCCCTGTCAACCCCTGCACTGGGGGACTGTCTCAGTATCCTACAGCCCCCCCTTGACGTATAATACCCTGTTGCACTGTCCTAGCTATGAAATAATTTCCCGACCGAATATATAAAATGAATAATTTTAATAAAGATCTGATGGTGAGACCAATTTAATTTTTTATGTTTTTCAAACAGGTACATCCTTCATTATTGCATGTGTCACGAGTACCAGACACCGGCGGATGGATTTTTCAACCACCAGTTGCTTCTCCGCGTGAACAACGTTACCACCCTGACCATTTTATGGGACGATCGCCAAGTACAAGTATGCCCTTACGCGATACTAACGGCTAGATGCAACATACAGACCGTTGTGGTGGCCTAGTGCCTCGTTGTTGGAACAGCCATGCGATTATCAGTGCGACCGAAGAGCTTATTTTATCGTAAACCAACACCCTGTGTACTGCACACGAACATCGCTTGCCTCAAGACGAACTATTTTGGATCGAGAGCAAAGAAAAATGCAAATCGCTGAATATTCTCTAAACATTTGATGTCCAATAAATGTACTTTACCAAATTTACAATCTTGCGGTTTAATTTAAAAGTACAGTTTCATATTCCCAATTGTGGCGCGCTGTGTTGTGTGAGCTCATCTATGTTGATTTCCGGGTTCTGTGTGGAGTCGCGTAGAAGACGCCTGGGCGCGTTTGCCTACGCAGCTCAGTCACGTCACGGATAGAGGCGGGGAATATGAATGTTTTGATAAAGTCTGTTTCAGGGGCGGGGGATTTGATTTAGTGCCGCAAAAGCAGGTGAGCCAGGGCGATGGGGGGAAATGATAGGATTATCAGAAAATGGCGGCTGATTTCGAGTGCGTTAATGGACGAAAAGTCGGGTAAGGTCCATAGGAAAGTTTTCTACGATCTACCGAGTTATGCTTAAAAACACATGGCCGAACCGTAGGGACAATAAAAAAAAAAGTCCCGGAACTATCCTTTAATGCTCTAAGAATTCAAAATTAGTATGAAGACAATGATAATAAATGCCTTACAGAACACTTCAAAAATAAAACTGCAGAAGAAATTAACCAAAGTAACGGAATGTGGCATCTGCCCTGTTACAATAAGCACACACAGAAAAGGTAATCTCGATAGACTACAGGCCAGATACAAAAAGCATAGGTCAAAACATCAAAATGCTGGCGATAGCTCACCAAGCAAAAGGAAGCTTCCTTGTACAAAATCCAAATTACTGGTACACAATTCCAAAATAAAAAGAAAACTGCCTATTGTGCGATAGTCCTGTAATTGGGCTGCGCCTATTGCACATTGTTTTCATTGAAGATGGATGACTTAGGCAGAGCAAAATTAACCAATTGACACTGAAGTTGAGTAGGTGCATCAATCCAAAAGATGTTCATGCCTATGACCTAGTATATCACAAGGAATGCTATAAGAAACAAATACAATGTCTTGCAAAGTGCAGAAAACATCCTGAAAAACGACTGAAAGTGCAAGTCCGATATAATTCAATGACTTTTGTTCGGAAACGCAAGGTTGTCAAATTGGCAGATGCTGAGCAACACTACAAGGAAAATGTGTTATTCCTATTTATCAGATGAGTAGTGTTCTATTGAAATGTAGTCATGTTCACAGAGAAACACAGGTTATGCAGAATTGTCAGTATGTCTAGTGTTTATTAGAATACAGTAGATTTATAAAGAATGTGGTGATTGAAATTGGATGCCTTTGTGGACTAGGACTAAGTGATATTCACATATGCAGGTAAAATTGTGTTTGATGTGGATATCTATATATCATTGTGGTGGGCTTCAGGGTAAAGCTGGAGAACAAGTTATCTTAAACTGATTTAATTCTTTTAAATACATTTCGATTTTTGAATACCTCACTGTCCGCTCTTTGCCCTGTGGGGTGAGATTGTATAACCGATGGAGTGTTAAATTGATGTGTAACATCTATGTGAACCTAGCCAACTACACACTTAGAATTAAATGCAATTAGTTGATGAATCCCTAAACACATTTACTTAAATGGGTCTATGTTCGGCCTAACGGTACAGGTTGAGGCACTATAGTGCATACCGAGGATCATATAAGGCATTTGACAAGGGAAAACTGAACTTGAGGGGACAAGTGAAATCAGAGGGCACAAGTAGAAATTCTGGAGGGATTTAATCATCTCAACCAATTTTATGTTAAACCTCACAGCTAGTGCCTAGAAATGAGAAAGTGGGTTAGACATGGTTCTTTAAGGGGGAAGTGAGGGGACATTTCACAGCTGCATGGAAAAATGGCAACTGCCCAAGAACTGGGTTACACCTTGAAGGAACGAGCATTGAGTAGTGACCATTTTGGCTTTGCTAAAGGAAACTCCTTTAGAAGCAAGCAATCCTCCCAGGTCCCATGCAGATACACTGGGATAGCTCCTTACGTGGCCAAGTTGAACCTCCACAACAGAGTACTGTTCTGTCCTCGCACTCCTCCACCCCACTCGATTCCAAGTGCATGTACCTTTCAGCATTGCAATTGTCTACAGCAAGGTTGTCAAACTCCAGGCCTCGTGGGATGGAAATGTGTGGGATTTTCAGAATCCACCTCGTTAAATTTCATGAGATAAATTTGCATGTGATTTTAAATGTATGCAATTTTTTTCTCATGATTATTGAGGGTTATCCTGAAAACCAGTCATGTTTTCACCTCAAGGCCTGGAGTTGGAGACATTCCTGGTCTAAGGAATATGTATTTATTTTCATAGTGGATCCTTCGTCACAGAATAACCCCCTTCCCTCTACCACTGTAGTGATCTTACCCCACCAATCAGACAAGAAACTGTTTTAATCTGAACACGCAGTGCAGAGAATGGGCCGGAACAAGAGAGCAGCGTTCCCGCAAAAAACGTCTTGCTGGAGTGCTGCTATGTCCCGCAGACCCTCGGGCTAGCACAGTACTCTCCCAGATCCTGTGCCTAAACGAGCAAACCACATTCCGTGAAGACTAACAGAGCGCTGCCTATTCTTCTGAAAGCAGTCTGTTGAAGTGCAAGTTGCTCATGCGTGCAATAGCTCCACAGAACACAGCCCTAGCCCAAGGCCCAGGGGCTAGTGCAGAACACTACCAACCATATCTGAAGCTGTATCATCGCAAGTATTGCATGCACCAATAAGCCATTCTGCAACGAGCTGTCAAAATAATCTGCACTGGAGATTGCATGCAGAAACTGCCAAAACCTCAAAGCCTGCAGCTGTCCAAACTGGTATATTTCCTGCAATTTACAGACATCTTTTTATTAGGGTAAATATTTTGACCAATCCAAACCGAAGAGTCCATTATTTGCTTAAAAGGATTTCTTACTTAATCACTCTAAGACATGTTTAACATTTAAAATTGTGGACATTATGATGCTCCCATAATTCTCTTTGCTTTTATGCAAAAACATCAAGATTGGGTTGTAAGAAGAGATTCTGTGTTGTGCAACCTTGTCTCCGCCCCCTCATTCCCAGAGACCCTCCCCTGCAAATGGGTGACAGTTCCCCCAGTAAATTTAGTCAATTTCCAGCATTGTGAACAGGTTCGTTTTATTAAAATAATGCTAGGGAATCACCTCACTTATAATGCTAGGGAAGTCTCCTTCAAAACACATACAAGTAGAATTAATACATGTGTGTCTCACTAACATTCATTCAAATTCACACATTCATACATAGAAAAAGATATATTAAAGATTATTCTATAAAATTTGCTCCAGTATTTTTACTGTACAATTCACCTCTAAATGCACGTTTTTAAAGCATGATCCAGATAAGAAGGCGATCCCCTAGTAGGGGATAAACATTTTGAACTGGAATATTAGTGTTCACATATGCAAATTATGAACAAATCATACATTTTAATATATCCTGTTATATGCATATGATTCTCCATTGCCATTTGAATCTTTATTAGTTTAATGAGGCAAATGGTTCAAAAGTTATAGTTGAAATTCTGTTTTCCGATTGTTGTCTGCCCTGCATCATTTTAAAGTTGAATTTTACTGTACATTAGCTGAGCCTCATCTGTGTGGCTTGATCACTATATGTAGAAAAAATCGATTGATTGAAAAGCTCATTTAAACTTAAGAGAACATGACTTAAAAAGGGAAAATGGACAGGCAAGGAAGGTCAAAGTTGCATTCAAACCGCCCAAAGCATCTCCCAAGAAAGACACTTGGTCATGGCTCCCGTCCGTCCTGGCGTCTAAAGTGAACCAGTAGCTAAACCCAAAGACACCAAAAAGAACCTGTTTGGCCCTAGCATCTAGGAATACGAGGGGTTTTTCACATCTGCTGGAGGAAGGTGCCATGTGCTGAATTATACTTTATTTGCTTCCAGGAAACCTGGTTAAGAACAGAGCCCTGCTTAGATGGCTTTGAAATCCTCATGAACCCTGCACTTATTGGAGCGGCGGGCCGACGAAAGGCTGGGCTTCTAACTTTAATCAACAGTGAATCTGGCAATGGTATAGCCAGCAACATAAACAAAAGCCATTATATCCAGCAAACTGTTTTGACATGTGCAAATACGGGGCGACCCAAAAGCAGAAAAGGTAAACTCCACCCGACTCTGAATGTCTATTGGAACCCCTTAAGCCCCTACACAAATGATATGATTGAAACCACTGCAGAAATAGTTGACGGGGAATGTAACCTGGAAGAACCTATCATTTTATGTGGGGATCTAAACTTGATCTGCATGAACGCGAATGGAAAACTGATCGGAAATTCTTCATACCCAAGAAGGGAATAGTTTCTTACCTGTAACTCCATTTCTCCAGCATTGGTATCTTTCATGGATTCACATGCTTAGAATATTCCCCGTCGTCAGGCTGGGAATCCCCGGTACATTATATAGACCCTTTCCCGTAGGAAAACTTTTTTCGACGCTTATGCGTCCTATCCACCTCGTTTTGTATCATGCGTGCCCGCGCCGTCAGGACGCCATGATATAAATACAGGACCCGCCCCCGCGCTCCCTCAGATTTCGGCCCCCAAAGTAGTGGGGGAACCAGTTTGCATGCCCAGGGGAGGCAGGCGGGCGCATGTGAATCCATGAAAGATACCAATGCTGGAGAAATGGAGTTACAGGTAAGAAACTATTCCCTTCTCCAGCATTGGATCTTTCATGGATTCACATGCTTAGAATAGATTACATAGCAGTACCATCCCGAAAAGAGGAGGCGTGCATGCAAACACACATACTTTCCTCACAATGCCCGTTCCCTATGGTCGCGTACCCATCAGCAATTGTTAACATAGAAAACGAACAATATTCAATCATAATTGCAACAAGATCTAACCCCTCAACCGGGGCTTACCTTATTGGAATAGGTGTCGAAGCACCGCCTGTCCCATCCGAGTATCTTCGGCATGTTGTTGTGACAGGCAGTAATGGCGGGTAAAAGTGTGTGTAGCCGCCCAGGTAGCCGCCATGCAGATGTCCCCCAGAGGGACTCCAGACCACAGCGCCGTCGACGATGCCGCCGCTCTAGTTGAATGAGCTCTTGGGCGTCGCAGAAGAGGCTTCCCAGCCTCGGAATGGCAGTACGAAATGGTAGACGATACCCATCTTGACAGTCCTTGCTTTGAAATGGCTTTGCCTTTAGCACCCAAACCATAGGCCACGAATAATTGCCTCGTTTTCCTGAAAGGTTGCGTGCGATGAAGATAAAACTTGAGAGCCCTTTTCACGTCTAATGTGTGTAACGTGCGCTCCGCTCCCGAGCATGGCTCTGGAAAAAACGTAGGTAAGACAATAGAGGAATGTTTATGGAACACTGAAGGAGCTTTCGGTATGAACTGTGGGTTAGTGGCAAGGACCACCTTGTTCTTGAAAAATCGTAAGTATGGTGGGTCTACCATTAGAGCTTGGATTTCCGAAATAAGTCGGGCTGAAGTGATGGCCACCAGGAAGGCCAATTTCCACGACAAAAACTTTAGAGACGATGATGACATTGGTTCAAAAGGAGGTTTCATAAGAGACGCTAACACCAGATTGAGGCTCCACACCGGAGGAAATCTCTTCTCGGGAGGGAAACTCCTGAACAAACCTTTAAGGAAGTGCTTAATCAGGCGGTCGCTGAATAATGGTGCGGAATGTCGTTGACGTGTAAACCTGGAGATAGCGGCCAGGTGTACTTTTATCGACGACACCGATAAGCCCTTTTGAGCTAAGAACAGCAAGTATGGAAGGAGCTGTTCCGGCGTAATCGACTGCGGAACCAAACCTGGTTGATCCACACACCACTGACAGAAACTCCTCCATTTGTACGAGTATGAAGTGTTTGTGGAAGGTGCTCTTGCCGCTTGCAGAATACGACGACACTCCTCCGGAATCGTTAGCTGACCAAATTCGGCGAAGTCAGGAGCCAGGCCGTCAGCTTGAGGCTGTCCGGGTCGTGATGCCAAACGATACCCTCCTGTCGAGACAGAAGGTTGGGGATCTTCCTGAACCTCATTGGCTCCGCCGCCGCTATGTGCAGCAGGTCTGAAAACCACACCTGTCTGGCCCAATACGGGGCCACCAGAATCACCCGACATGGGTACTTGAGGATCCATTGCAACGTCCTCCGGATAAGAGGAAATGCGTACAGGAATTTGTTCGTCCATGGGAAGGAGAACGCATCCCCCAGTGAGCCCTGCTGAGGCCATCTGCTTGCATACTGCGGGCATTTCCAGTTGTCCTTCATCGCGAACAGATCGATGGAAGGATGTCCCCACTTCTTGAATACATGTTGTAGTTGCTGGTCGTTCAGCACCCATTCGTGAACTTCGTTCATTTCCCTGCTGAGGGCATCTGCCTCCACATTTCTCACACCTGGCAGGTGGAACGCCAAGATTAGCATGTTGTGTTGCAGGGCCCAATGCCAGATTTTCTGTGCCTCCATCGACAGGGACCTGGAACGTGTTCCACCTTGTTTCCTTAGGTAAAACATTGTAGTCGTGTTGTCCATCATGACACGCACCACAGAGTCTCTCAGTTGAGGAAGAAAAGATTTTAGAGCCCACCGCACTGCTCTCAGTTCTAGCAGGTTGATATGCAGGGAGGACTCTTGTAACGACCACCGGCCTTGTACCTGTAACGTATCCAGATGAGCTCCCCATCCGCTCAGCGATGCATCCGTCACCACCGTCTTCTGGAACTCCGGTTCCACCAGAGGCATTCCTTTCGTTAAATGAGTAGAAACTCTCCACCAACAGAGTGCTTGTACCAGTTGTTCGTCGATGACCAGTCTGTCGGACCAGCGACCTTGGCTCTGCGCCCAACGGTCCGCTAGAAATTCCTGGCAAGGCCTCATAAACAGACGGCAGTTGTTTATCAACGGAATGCAGGATGACATGGTCCCTAGCAGGGACATGTATTTGCGCACCGACACCCTGGTACCGCATCTCCATTCCGACGCCTTGCTTTGTAGCTTCTGTATTCTTTCGCTGGATGGTCTTACAAGGCTTGTGTGCGTATGAAACTCCGCTCCTAGAAAGACCAAGGTCCTCGAAGGCTCTACGGAGGACTTGCTGAAGTTTATCGCGAAGCCCAGTTCCTGTAAGAGGGACATCGTGGCCCCCAGACTGTTTCGTGTCTGTTCCATGGACGAACCTCTGACCAGCCAGTCGTCTAGATAGGGATAGACATGGTGACCGTCCTTCCTTAAATGGGCCGCTATAGGGGCCAAACACTTGGTGAACGTCCTGGGGGAGGACTTGAGACCGAACTGGAGGACCTTGAACTGAAAATGCTTTCGCCCGACGACGAACCTTAAATATCTCCTGTGTCGTGGACGTATTGGGATATGAAAATATGCATCTTGAAGGTCTAGCAACGACAGATAATCCATGGGTTGCACTGACCTGATAACCTCCGGGAGCTGTAGCATTTTGAATTTTGAGCTCTTCAGCCATTTGTTGAGTACCCTCAGGTCGAGAATGGGCCTCCATTTTCCATTTGGCTTCTTGACGACGAAGAACCGGGAATAAACCCCTTGTCCTTCCTGTGCCACAGGAACCCGTTCTACCGCTCCTTTTTGCAGCATAAGCGCCAACTCTTGTCTTAGAACTCGAAGGTGGGGCTGGGCCGAAAACACTGGCGGAAGACTTGGAGGCTTGTTTTTGAATTGCAGCGCATGACCCCTGCGAATCGTGTCCAGAACCCATCGATCTGTGGTGATGCATTTCCATTGGTCGATATGATGAGACTCGACCCCCCAGGACGTTCCGAAGGCCGTCATTGGTTGCTGGTTTGCTTGTCCTTCGTCGACGTGGGACCCGAGCCGCGTCGTCTGGAGGCTTGATAATCTCTGCCTCTACGTGCCGACTGGGATGCACGTCTGTAACCTTGTGAGGAGTATGAGGGCCTGTTAAATCCACGGTCCCTAGAGGCTCCAAAGCGGGAGTTTCCGGAAGCACCCCTGAAGGGGCGAAAAGAGCGAAAACTTCTACCTGTCTGGAGGGCGCCGAGAGACCTAGCGGTATCCGTGTCTTCTTTCATCCCCTTCAAGGCTTCATCTACCTTGTCTCCAAACAGATGTTCTCCTTCACATGGCATGTCTAGGACTTTGTATTGGACTTCAGGTCTAAAAGTAGTACATTTGAGCCACGCTTGTCGACGTAGTACTACGCCATGATTGATTTGTTTGAACCCAGACTCTGCTAGGTCCACCGCAATATTAATTGCGTGGTTCGAGGCCTCCTCACCATCTCGTACTAGCAACATGGCTGCTTTTTGATGTTCTTCCGGCAGATGTTCTAGGATAGGGGCTAGTTTATGCCACATCTCCCTATCGTATCGTGATACAATCGCCAAGGAGTTGGCTGCTCTTACCGTCGTGGCGCCGACTGAGAGCACCTTTTTTCCAAAGGCGTCCTGCCTCCTGGCCTCCCTTTCTGGTGGGGTTGAACATTTTTGCTGTACTCTGGCCTTCCTAGCCGCTGCCGCCGATACCACAGAGTCTGACAGAGGCTGTGATGTTAGACATTTTGGAGTGGACTCCGGAGCTTTAAACTTTTTCTCAATACGCCCCTTAATAGCCGGTTCCGAGAACGGATGACGCATCGTCTTGAGGCCTTCTTGCCACACGTGGTCCAGGATTGGGATGGCAAATACTGATTTCCTCCTTTGACCCATGTGATCAAAAAGAAAACAGTCTTTCTTTTGCTCCTCAGGAATTAAGCCGAACTCGGAACACGCTTTTCCCATCATTGCATGGAAGGCTCCCACATCATCCGGAGGAGATGGTTGTGCCTGGCTCCTCGTAGACTCTACCTCTACATCCGAATTCCATGTCGGGTCTCTCGACGGTGACAGGGAAATGTCCGACCCCGAGTCACCTCGTATAGAATCGGACTCCGATAGCTCACCCTCCTCCTGCGCTCGAGGACGATCCTTCACCACCTGGGAGGCCGACGGGCTTTTGGTCGTCGAGCGAGCTGCTTGAGCTTGTTCGTCGACAGAAGGTGCAGAAAATATCAACGATGAAGTGCCAGGCTGAGGGATCTGCGTATCCAGACGCTGCAGGAGTTTCTGAAGTGTATTAAGCACATCCAGAGACAAAACCGTCTGGGGGGTCAGCAACGTCGAGGATAGAGGGACCGCACCCCCACTCGCACTCGTCGTCGACGTATTGGAAGGCCGTAAGCCCAAGTCCGACGGCTGCATAACCATGCCACATTCTCCTTCCATCGACGACACCGACAAGGCCGTGTCTGGCTGCAGTAGGACCTCAGGGGGGGCCGGGTCACAAACCTCTGGCTGCCAGGCCATAGATTGAGTCACCGTCGACGAAGGAATCCCCACCGCTGCTGCCTGAATAGTAATAGGCATCGTCAGCGACACCGGGGTCGACGAGCAAGTAGCCGGCACCGAGCCTTTAGACTTCGTAGCTGATTTCGTTGCCGACTTCCCTGCTGAAGCGTCTCGACTCACGGAAGACCTAGGACGGTCCCCTGAGGAGGATTTTGATGCCGCTTGCCTCTCCGTCTTAGAGGATGAGGGGGAGGAGGACTTTTTGTGTGATGAGGAAGACCCAGCATGCTTCCCCGTATGCTTGTCCGCAGGGCATTTTTCGACAGACCGCACCTTCTTCGAGGGAGGTTCCGACTTGCTCCTGGAGGCCGTGGAGCCAACTTCTGATGCCGGATAGGCACCCGCTCCGTCGTTAAGCCAGTCGACCAACCTTCTTTTCCGGTCTTTAAGGGTTTTTTGGGAGAAACCCTGGCATATCTCGCATGTATCCGCCGTGTGGTGCGGGTGGAGACAGTAGATACAATCCATGTGGGCATCACCTTCATAGACTTTTTTGAGTCCACATGTCGCACAAGGACGAAATAAAGCTTTTCCGGACATATTTTTTCCAGAATGTAATGTCGCTGAAGCGAAAATACAACCTAATTTCGATTAGCAGTAACCACGAGGATCCCACTACTTTGAAAGACGGTTGAAATCTGAGGGAGCGCGGGGGCGGGTCCTGTATTTATATCATGGCGTCCTGACGGCGCGGGCACGCATGAAACAAAACGTGGTGGATAGGACGCATAAGCGTCGAAAAAGTTTTCCTACGGGAAAGGGTTTATATAATGTACCGGGGATTCCCAGCCTGACGACGGGGAATATTCTAAGCATGTGAATCCATGAAAGATCCAATGCTGGAGAAACTCACAATCTCAGAGGGGATTATCATAGCTTGATCTGATGGAAAGCCGCAATCTCCACATTTTGAACAGGTATTTTGAAGAAAACAACTGATGCCACCCGACTTGGAAAAAAGGAACACAATCGTTGATGTTGGATTATATGTTTGCGTCCAGGGACATGATGGAGGACATAAATCATTTCAACATAACACCAGTGACAAATAACACTCATGGTTCTCGGGGATATGTCGACCTATAAATGCCAAACACAGGTGAAGGTGATTAATAGTGGATGTAGGCTGAAGATGTCCAAGAGGGCGGTGAAACAAGCAGTTACCACCTATTCTGCGAGACTCTGCGACAGTACGGTCTGATCGGGACTTGGAGTGGACTAAGTTCCAATCCTTGCGCTTTTTCACACAAAACCGAGACCTCACAAACATGATCGAGAGGAAATACACCAACACGTTTTTTGCTCGTCAGTTGGTAGAAAAACAGCATGAAAAAAGAAAAGCAGTGCAGATCCTAAGAAAATCTACAGATGCATCTGTGATGGCTGAAATCAAAAAGACCCCAAATAATTTTAAGTCCTGGGTTATCAATCATAGGAGCGTCTTAATCCAGCAAAACGGCAGAAAAATTATGAAGGAAATCGACAAAATCAACATCGGAAATCTGGGGTCTTATAAAGACAACTGGCCAGACCCAGAATAATTTACAGATAAATGGAATGACTGAGGCCAACTGGACTTCTTTTTTTGGAGATCTGTTTAGGGAATTACCATTCACAATTGAAACTGCATCAGTGCCTACATGTCCCTGGACCTTGTATAATCACGAAGATCTAGTGAACATGATTAAACGTGTAAATCCATCACAGCCTCCTGGTCCAGACAGGCTATCAAACATGACCCTCAAAAAAAATTCAGAGCAATGGGCGACTGTTGGGTTTGACCTTGGACAATGTGATACCATCCAGATCTATAACCGCGCCATGGAGGACGGCTCATGTGATTCTGATATTTAAAAATGGTGCCAGAAAAGATGCACAAAACTATCGACCCATAGCTTTACTGGATATGAAGGGGAAAATGTATGCATCCCTGCTATTGAAAAGACTCAACAACTGGGCCATGAAGGAAAATAGAAATGACATCTTTCAGACAAGCTTTGTAAAAGGCTTAGGGACCTCTCCCACGGCCCTCCTCTTGGCCACCCTGAAAGCCAAAGCCCTGAAGTCAAAGACCAAGATCCACCTGGCCTTTATTGATTTCTCAAAGGCGTTTAACAGCATAAGTAGGCAACGTCTTTGGAATAGACGAGAGCATTGGAAATGCCCCAGAGATCTCCTGGAACAACTTGGAGGCTTGCACATGGATATCTCCATAGGAGTATGCCTAAACGCATCTGGGACACTGAGTAAAGTGATATCAACTGGCAGGGGTGTCAAACAAGGATGCCCCCTAACCCCCCACTCTTTTCAATGTATACATTGCAGTCCTGAAGGACTTTATGGCAGTAGTCAGATGCTTCCAACCAAGGATATGTGGGGGGAAAAATCAACCAATAACTTTATGCTGACGACCTAGCCCTCCTTGATTACACTGCTATAGGTCTGCAACGCCAGTTGAACCGATTGACGGAATACGCCAAGCAGAATAACATGCAAATCAACACAGAGAAACCAAGATTCCGACTATAAAAAAAGGACAGATTTATTTACGTGGAGTCTGGGGAATATGGAAATTACATCAGTAGACTCCTTTAAATATTTGGGTATCCAAATTGGAAACAGTACAGTTGAGACTAATACCGTCTACTCCTTAACAGGGAAAGCAATGGCCCTGGCTAATCGAGCTTTGATCATAAAGTCTGCCGATTTTCGATTTGACCTATACAAAGTCAAGGCGGTCCCTACATTCACATATGGGGGGGGGGACACTTTCTTGGTGCTGCCCCCAAAAGAACTGGGCAAGGTTAGAAGGCCTATTTTGGAGAAAAAAAAACTCTTGCCTCCCAAAATCAATTCTGATTCAGATTATAAAGGAAATGGGTTTAACATCATTAAAAGCCTCAGCTGAAAGGAAGTTGTTGCACCTGTGGGGGAAATCCACGAGTCGAAATACACCTCCCATGCTGGACCTTAAAAACAGAACTGGAAGAATTCGCCCATCAACGTTTTGGCAAATTGGGCTACTGAAAGCAGGTCTCTGCTAAGGGATATGGGCTCCACAGCCGATGAACTACTCGCCTATCCAAACAAAGAAAAGAAAAAACTATCGACATATGATTGGAAAATTACCACGGAGGAAGCAAGTAAATACAAGCTTTAATATTCATTATCACAGGAGGTAAGAAGCCATGGAAAGGCTTCTGAATATTTGATAAAATGCCCGGACCCTAGCATCAGATCACAATTTCTGAGGTTAAGACAATCTGTGCAAAACTAAAGAGGTGATATCATCCAGAGCTGGCCAGGGCTTAACGAATACCAACTGTAGGTTCTGTAAAAATGAAGGTTCAGTGGAGAAGCCATCTCACCTATAGGTGAACTGTACTGGTTTGGCCGAGGAGAGGACAATGTATTTTGGTTGATTCCTGGAGGGATTTAAAGCAACGTCGCCTGAAAATTGGTGGAGGATATTGATGAGGGGAGGAAACCTCACTGATTATAGCAGTGGTCAAAAACTGTAGGACATGTCTGAACCCCTGGTTAAAAGAAGGATGTGTGTAAATAACGCCTACTAGTTTAACCGAGGGGGTGGCTAACGTGGCTGGTTGAGGAATCATTTTATAAATCTGATGATATGCTAAAAGGTTTACATTTTAAACTAATAAAAGCATTTTAAATAAAAAAAAATAAAAAAGAAAAGAACACTACTTATTAGATTGTTCACTATTCACCAAGGCCTAACAGAACATGTGAACATTCTTTGAACAAATTAACATGAGTCAAAACTAAGCCATCTTAAGACTGTCTCTGCACCACCATTCATACCTTATACTAGTCAGATAGGTTTGCCTCACCGTAGGAGGGGTAATGAGTAAACAGGCCAGTGAAGTCAATGTTCTGCTATGAGAAATAAATACGTTATGGAAAAAAATACCTCACTGGAGATGGGGGGGGGGGGGGTCTCATCCTGCTGCTATATCTTGGTAACAGTACTTTCTCACAACCCCAGGGTTTACAGAGTTCATTTGTTGCTACTAGGTTATGAGTCGCTCTAAATGAGAGAATTTGAATACAATTTGAAAAGCCTTTGCAACATGAGTGGGATGTGGTATGGTTAGCAAGGGCAATCTCCCCACTCCACCTGCAGGTATGCCAATGCGCAGCAGGCGGCAGCACCGGCCCCCCATTGGCATCCCCATCTCTGGCCTAAAGTATCATGCAAGGGACGTTGCCACAATGGTCCACAACATAATTAAAGAAATTGGGAGAGAGCATGTTTTCTGTTAAGTCTGGGGTGGATGTCACAGCTTACTCTATTCCACATAGTTATGTGGGACTGGGCTCGATAGGAACAGAGGAACAGGAAACAATTCATGATGGGGAAGTAATATTCATTACTGCATAGTTTGAATAATAAAAGCAGAAGCGTACCATTCAACTACACCATTGACATCTCATTATTAGTGGGGAACTACAAGGTATAGGGTGTACACCATTAGTGGGCTGCACACTTGGTGTAGGTTTATTGGATGCACTGGTGTTCCTTTTACACAAGTATAACCAAGAGAGGTAGAGAATGTGTGTATAGGTGGAATCATTCATCTCTCATATAGTCCTATGAAGTATTAAGCTACCTAGATCCGAGTCTGGTAACAACCCACATGGCTCAGACATGTCACTCACCACACCCACCGGCAGCCTCATACAATGTTATCATACCCGGAATCTATCAAGCAGAACTACCAACCCAAGCATTAATAGCACTTATGAACTTGATCATTGCCCTGCAAATATGCACTACGCCATCATTCCAGAAAATGCCCTTGCTTGCTGACCCTGCACATCTGGGAATCCCTGAGCAGAACTATATACAACAGCAAACAGCTATGTTCAACAGCAAACAGGGTCCCAAGGAAAGCACACAGACACTCAAACACACCATTATGTAAACTATTTTGTCTGCATCAACAAACGGAATGCAGCTATACTCCGATTAATTTGGCCTAGCTGCACACATAATTATACACCTCCACCTAATTAGTCTTTAGAACGCAGCTGTACCCCTCGAAATCGGCCTAGCTGCACACATCTCATTCACAAGCCGCAGCGCCTCCAGAATGAAGATACCCAAGTCCATTGGCCTCGCTGCACACATTCTATTGATCACACAACCACTGCACCACAACTAGCACTAGTATGCAGCTACAAACCACTTATTCCACACTGGCTGCACATATACCAAGTGCACCCAAGCATGTTATACTAAAAGACTCTCTCCACTGACCTGGACTCCGGTCCCTGTGGGTGTTCAACCCACAGCGCTTTGGAATCATACCAATGATAAAAGGTGCTATACAAATGTCCAATAACATACTGTTGTCAAACGGGTTAGGTGGGATGAGGTCGTCTGTGATTGCTTAGTATTATTGAGAAACGTATGCCCCTTTCAGAAACACTGAAGACATCGCTTTTTGATTAATGAAAATTAGCAACAAAAAAATAAGGCCTACCCACTGCCCCGCCCACTCAGCTCTACCACGCCCACACGCCACATCTAGCAAGGCCACTGGTTTCTTTATAAAGATGATGCTCTAATTCTTCGTATGCTGTCAGGCTTTGTCTTTCGTGACTTCCCCCACTTAGTTCAAAAACACGGCTGCTGTTCAGTGCCACATGTGCTTAACCACTTTTGACCATATTATATTTGATCATGCAATTTGAAAGGACTAGAACATTTGAGAATCTAAAACGAAGGAACCCTTCCTTCTCTGCGTCCTTCTACCGCTGGCATGGCGACGTGTCAGTCTGGACTTGCGGTAATAGCAAGAATGCTTCAGCTAGTAGTCAGAGCACATCCATGACAATTGAAATCAGCCGCCCATTAGAACCAATCAACACGCGCCCAATTTCATTCCTTTGCTTTGTGGAATCGGCGTGTGCCTCTGGGGTGCTGATCACGCCGCCACCACTTCGCTAGTTAAAAGCCATCCGAAATACATTACCACAATATTTTTTGTCTCTTTTGAGCACCGCTAAAAAATGCGCCGCTGCAGTTCTAAAAGGCTGAGCTCATTAAAATAAGCATGCAACTATCCTTGGGCTCTAAGCTACCTGATCTGAATCAGCAGTCCCATTCCCTCCCCAGCCCCCGCCAGCCAGACTGCACCCGCCCGCACGGTAATGCTCTGCGAGTCTAGGGAGGCTGCTGCTGCTACATGAAAACTGCCTCGTGGCCGAGCCATAGGAAACGCAGCTCACATAATAGGTAGTTGCTGCTCAAAAGGAGGTATTCCATCATAACTGCCCATGCAAGATCCAGAAAAGATGGAAGCTCATGAAGCACATAAGGCAGACATCCCCCAAAGGCAGTGAAGAGAAACGTAATGTTACTAATTTCCCCCATTTATACTCCTATTTATACTCCATTTAGATTGATCTTGGATATTCAATGCATGTATGCTCCGAAATAAGTTTCACATATAAAGTAGTTAACTCGATAAGTAGATCAGCTTTAGAGCAGCTGTTCTCGACACCAGATCCTCCACAAAATAGTTGCTACAAACCGAGAAGTGCAGGAACACATTATGCCAGAGTACCCTTTACTTTGGAAAAGTGCTGGTACGTCTCCATAAAATGCATCGGGTTCCTGCTGAGAAGTGCCTCAGGCCGGCAAGTATCTGCCCATTTAAAGTGCTGGTTGCTACACGTATGTATAATAAACGTGGCAACGCAACCCGAGGTTCATGTCTCTTCTGTCACTTTGTCTTCACTGCTACAAGTGACTATACTTTATTGATACTTCAATAAATAACACTTTGTCAAGAGGGCACAAGGATGTACCAGTCTGCTTACTTTTTTAGCTTTGGCTAGTACTACCTACAACCCAAGGCCTCCCTTGAACCCTTCGCCCCTTCACTCCAACTCTCTTCTTTCTCACCCATACAACCAGATGAGATCTATAGACAAGTCCTCTCTGAAAATCTCCAAACAGGTGCTCCCCTGCTCCACCAGAACTATCGAGGACAACATTGCATCACTTGCCCCAGCCTTGGCTGATTTTTGCAATCACACCTTTGCTACTGGTGCCTTCCCTAAAGCACTCCCTTGTGCACCCTCTCCTCAAAAAGCCTTCTGCCGACCCGTCCTGCCTGGCTAACTATCACCCTAGCTCCATCAGCCCCTTCCTGGGCAAGGTCTTGGAGAAGCTGGTCATCCCTCAGCTGATTTTTTTAACATAAAAAAACGGAACCTGGAGAAGTATTTTCAAAGAGGCGATACTCATCTCATACACAAAGCACATTAATACTGTCCCTACCAAGAAGAACACCCTGACCCGATCAGGCAAAGCTCTCCCTAGGAGGCTGGTGCTGTGTTGCCTATCTAATAGGGATAGCAAGAGGACTCTCCCTCGTCAGCAGATCTACACGGATACCTATTGTATTTACTAAGAAGACCAAAAGCAAATGTAAACGGAGACAGTGAACATTAGATAGTATCTCATCTGTGTGTTGCGAGAGGCTCCTGCTACCTGGAATTTCTGTGCTTGTTTAATCACCAACTGTGTAGTGGTCTTTCACACATCAGACCTTGTTCTGGACTATTTAAAACAAAAAACCCTCAACGTAAGGCAACGCCTAGTGGCTCGAAGCCCAACTAGTACATAAGGTAAGTGTGGCATATTCAAACACTACATCGTCTTGCTCATGAGAGAACTCATGAACATTATGGACGAACGGTTTCAATGACCACTGTGGTTCAGGTCATCTTCAGGACGTAGATTTCTTCTATGATGGGCTTCCCTCCATCTGTGGGCCGCAAGTACGGTCCAGGCGGCACCTCCGTTCCCTGAAGGGAGACACAAGGTGAACAGTGGGGAGGGGTGGTTTGAGTGGTGTGTAGGTGTGGAGGGGGGACCAGTGATAAGCCAAACCAAAGGGTTCCTTATTATCCAGTTAAACCATGCCACCTCCAGTGTGTCCATGGGACCATGCACTGAAATAGGTCTATTGTAATGACACCCACCCAATCTTGAACGCAATGTCTTGTTCAGTAAAGGGATGTCAGAGCGAAATTGCAAAGGGGGCGCAAGTCTCTGCCTTTTGCAGTTGAAAAATCTGTCTGTATGAAAAGAAATTAATGTCTTCAGTTTCTACTACAGTATGATTGAGTCCGTGTAAAGACAATTCGCGTATGTCAATAGCGGCGTGGTGCTTCGTAATCCGATGCTGTTGTCACCATAAACTATGCAGTTATCACTCAGCTGATCCTCCACACTGAATCTGTTGGTTGTCTCCACTACCAGCAGTCTGGCTTCAGAGCAGCAGCAAGAGGCACGGAAACTGCTCTCATGAACACCTGTGATTACTTCCTCTCTAATATAGATTCCAACTCTCCTTCTGTTCTCATCCTTCTTGACCATTCCTCTGTCTTTCATACGGTCAATCATGCCACCCTTATAAATCGGCTCTATGATACCATTGGCATCGCTGACCTGGCACTGGACAGGTTCACCTCCTTCCTTTCCGACCGACCTTCCCAGGTTCAACTGGGCCCTTTTCTCTCCCCCATCACACTCTCCACCTGCAGCAGCCCTCTGGGTTCTATCCCCTCGCAGTGGCTCTTCAACATCTACCTTGCCCCTCTAGCCCATTTAACCTCAACCTTCCCTCCTCACTTCCAGTGTTATGCAGCTCTCCCTTCACTTCCTCCTCTTTTGTGCTCTCCCATTCCTGACTGTCTGACTGCTATTCAGCAATGTGTGCTAATGAACTCTGCCTTAATGCCAGTAAGCCTGGGATGCTTCTCATTGAGAGCCCTGCTCTCTCCTACTCTCTGGTCGGCCTCAACGGGACCCCTCCCCTCACTCCCTTTTCTGAGGCTAAAAACCTTGGTGCCATCTTTGACTCTTCTCTCTCCTTCTTGCCTCACATCGCAGTGCTTGCCAAGAAGGCCGTTTCAGCTGCACCTCCTCAGAGGCATTCACCCTTTTCCTTACCTTCCCCCAGAAACTCATGGTCTCCAGAGCTCGGATCCTCTCTAGGCTGGGATACTGAAACAGCCTCTCCCCCAATCTGCCTAAATCCTCCCCCCCCCCCCTTCAACTAAGCCACAATAGGACTGAGAGACTTAACCTTGGCCTCAAGCCCAGGGGCAGCATCCCTCCTGCCCCAAAATCTCTCCACTGGCTCCCGGTTGCTGCGAGGATCAAGTTCAAGACCCTCTGCATCATTCATAAGGCTTTCTGGGTCCAGGGACCCCGCTACCTCCAACTCTCTCTCCCTAAACACCTCCCTGCTAGAGCCCTTCAGTCTTCTAACTCCAACTCTCCGCAGATCAGATGTTTTTCCAAGCAGAGTGGGGGGGTAGATCTCTCTCTTCCGCAGGAGCCTCCCTGCCCCTCTCAGGCTTGAGCCGAATATCCTTAAGCTCCAGAAGCTTCTCAAGACCCTCCTTTTCTCTTCCCCTCCCTCGCCCCCTCCCCTGATAATTTCCCCCTCTGCTGCATTTTGACTGGTTGCCTGGTTCTTTCCGAGTCATGCAGGGTGTTGGGAAGGAACCAGGGTCGTCCTGCAACCGCAAGCTCTTAAGAATTAAGCGCTATAATGGACTTGTGGGGATGTAAGTGGTTTCAACCCAGCACTCCACCTAAGTCAATGCCTAGCGTGTGATGCCCAGCTGGAACCCTTAATTATATATTTTTATGTCTAAAGTTGTTTTATTTCTGAATGATGTACCCTTATATCACGCCCCTCTCTTTGAATCCCCCACCCCGGTCTCACTGAACCAAGAAGTAGGTTGTTTTGCAAGGTTAAAAGATTTATTGTATGAATTGGAACAATATCTAGATATCACACTATTAATATTTATACAATGATCAGCGTTGGGTGATATTACAATCAACAATCTCTTTAATCAGTAGGAGTATGAATAAGAAGAATAATGTAGCACAGAATAAAACTTAGTGTGGGTTCAATGAAATGCAATGATAGGAAATTAATGCAGCACAGAAATAAAACCTTTGGGTGTTCAACCAAATGCAATGTAATCCCTCTTTCCCCCGATACTACTCAATCCCCCCTAATATGCAATATAGAGATGGAAGGAGAGAAAACAGGTTTCAGGAATAAACACTCTACAAATGCAGTTTCAATCCCAATTCCCCCAGCAAGCTTAGAGAGAAACAGGAATGATTTCAAAACAGGTCAATTGCTTTTGAATATGATTTTAAATGAATGGGAAAAATGCTAAAAATGGATTTAATTCTCTAAATTGGATTCAAAACTAGTGGGAGCCGCTTTGGATAGTTCCAGGTAGACATGAGCAATGATGGTTGAATGACTGGCAGATAGGAAACTGAATTCTGAGGTTGAATGCAAGAAATGGCTATTTTACATGTGCTGAAATTGAGCCAAATGCAGATTCGCGGCAAAATTTTCAGCGAGCAAAAAAACGCAATTACAGAAAAACTAGAAAGTGTTGGAATACGGTTTTAGATTTGTTTGAAAGCTGAGGATGTTGGCTTCAATTTGACACTTAAAGTTTCTAGCATGTACGGTTCAGAAGTTATGAAGGTTTTAGTAGATGTACATTTTTTTCAGGAAGAGTCAAGGTTTTCAAATGAAAGATGAGTTTTTGAAAATTACAAACAATTTTCTTGGCACTAAGGAGGCTATGAAGATGCAAGATACCCAACGGTACAGCGACCAGAACAGGGCGCCTCCGCTGTGACTTTTGCCCTCCGGGACACTTGTCTTTCTTCAGCAAATATAGTAGCGCAAAGATGATATTATCACTACAAGTAACAAAGGACTATATGGATGAGGGAAAGATTCATAACAGACAAAAGAGATTCTACAATGCAGTCTGGATATGTTGGAATGGGTTGGATGGGATTACTTAAGGAAAAGAGATTGGCTATGGACAATTCTATGCTAAATACTCACAACTATGGTTTGGAATAGGCCCGTCAGGATCTGGTCAAAGGTTTTGGATTGGAATTCTGCTAGCCCACCAGACAGGATTCAGACACCCGGCTCTGCACTCAGCATGGCACTGTGTCTCTGCACAGCACTCTGGACCAGATCTGATGGTTGGGTTCTGGAGTTACAGCTATCTGGTTTGCAGCTCTGGGTTCTGGCAAGAAGCAGAAAACAGCACAGCCAGGCTATTCAAATTTTGATGTGCCCCTTGGAAGTCTGGGGTTAAAATCAGGTTGCAAAAAAAAAAAAGGTGTGTGTGTGTGTGTGTGTGTGTGTGTGTGTGTGTGTGTGTGTGTGTGTGTGTGTGTGTGTGTGTGTGTGTGTGTGTGTGTGTGTGTGTGTGTGTGTGTGTGTGTGTGTGTGTGTGTGTGTGTGTGTGTGTGTGTGTGTGTGTGTGTGTGTGTGTGTGTGTGTGTGTGAGTGTGTGTGTGTGTGTGTGTGTGTGTGTGTGTGTGTGTGTGTGTGTGTGTGTGTGAGAAAGAGTACCTATTTATTCATTTCGCCAAAGGGGTGGGTAGGCTGATTATACTAAGCCCACCCTCTAGGAATCTGATTGGTCATAGTATTTTCCCTCTCCGGATTTGAGAAGGAAATCAAGTGTCAGTTTACAATCAAGGGGAAAAACCTCCCTTTGTTTCTACACAGAAAACCTATTTTACATATACAGCATATTTACAATATCAGCAACTTGCTAATAATACATATTCACAGCACATATTTAATAAAGCACTTATCCGTCCGAGTGCCATCTTCTTGAGAGTTTCGGGTGCAAACTGACAGTTTATCGCGCTTTTGGTCGGTTACCCAGTGTCAGATCTGTACACATTTTTCCACATACATGCGCATGACATCCAGGCATAATCCTGTAAACTTCAATATACCTAGCATGATCACAATTGCTACAATTTCAACATTTTAGTAGTCTGGTCTCTGAATATCGCACAGGGTTCAGAGTAGTTTCAAATTGTGAGCAGCATTTTCAGATTAACAACCTATAAAACACAGATTTTTCCAAATTGTTCACAGTTTTCTGAGTCTTTTTCCAAAAAGATATTTCCTTGAAGTTTCAGATACACATCAGTCTAGCTCCGCCTCCAAGGTTTGGCTTGACCAAGAGCAACCTGAGCCTCTCTTCCTTAGCCGTTGGTTTCTGTTGAGGCCCGAATTTGCATTTCCTTTCAGTCAAGGGAGTCTTTTGTCTCCACTCAGAGCAACAGGCCAAAATCCTCCTCCCACTTCCATTAACAACTCCATGCCAGTTCCTGAGCAGAGAGCAGGAGGAAGATTCCTTTGTTTGGGGAGAAGCTGTGGAATGTCTTTGAAGTCCAGTGTGGCTGACATTAGTCCACTTTAAAACACGGTTTAAAAATGGGCTTTTCTAAAATACAATTTCTATTTTCTACAAATATACACACAAATCTCTTCATTCCAGTCTTTTAAAAACATAGAAATTGAGTTGTAGCAACCCATATTGCCATTGGTGGCAAGTCTCTTTTCTACAATTTGATTTTAAGACAAGTTTTAAACTGACAGTATAAGTAGTGACAGCTAGGACGCAGGCGAGCAGCGGTACTGCGCCCATATCTGACATTTTTCCAAGCAAGCACCTTTTGAATGTGGATTTTCTTTTATGATGAAAGGCGTTTCTCCTGACATTGTGCTTATGGGGATTCCTTAAATAAGGTGATGGTGAACACCCCACAAGGATGTTGGATCTTCTCTGCTGTTTGAGAATCATTATTTTGCAAATTTAACAGCCAAGGAAAAACGGATTTTAGGCACTTCTGGGTTTTCCTTGGGATGTAGCACTGCCTTTTCAAGCAGTTCTATTTTACTCTGTGGGCAGCCCAATGATGGGTTTTGGCAGTGTGGTCTCCTGTTTTACCACGGATATAGACAAAAATAGATTTGGCAGCCTATTTTTCAGGTTTCCTTGCGCATTCTCACAGATTTCTAGCGCACATAAGGCTTTTTGGCGGCCATATCGTCGTTTCTGATGAAAGCAGCACACAGTGATCTTGCAGGGCATAGACTAGTGGGTCAGAACATCCCAGAGGGAGGAGGGGCATTGGGAATATTCTCTCATGCAAATGTAATTCACATACACAGACATGGGCAAGCACTGTAGAAGTCAGTTATTGTTTACATAAGGCGCAATTAACTGTTAGCTAGATAGATTTGTAATGTCAGATCCTATGCATTGTAAAATCTTAGTGCTGTCTAACTCCCCCCCCTCCGTCCCAGAAAGAATGCGCACTGTAGATTCTAAAAACGACCACAGGCGCTTCCGCAGTGTTTCGGCACTATGGCCAAGCACTGGCAGCACACAGAGGGACTCACCAGCTGTTTACTGTCCGCCAAGGGTCCATGCAGGCTAAGAATAGGAATAGGTTCTGTGCGACAAAAGGCAGAATGGGGCAGATTATAAGTATTAAGTGTGGGGGAACCTATAGGGCCCAGATAACATTAGCAGGCGGAATGAAATATGGATTGAAAGAATGAAAATTGTTTATTAAAAGGTTTAGTTTTTCCAGGGGCTAGGCCTCAAGGTTTGTAAAAGTCTGCAGGGCTGCAGTGTGTTTCTGAATAAAACAGCAAAATGTAGAGCAGCATGCCCTGACAAAAAACACTGAATGAAGAAAAGGCAGCTTTGGAGCATCCCTACTATGGAAGGACGGTTTGGGATGAAGCTATGGTCCAGATCCAATGACGCCACTACAGCAAGACAGGACCGTTTATGGTCATTGAATCAAATTCCTTGCATCTAAATGCATTTGATTCACAATTTTCCATCAAAAGAATTAGCATCTAATGCATTTGGGGGGGGGGGGCACGCCAAACCCCTGTTTAACCTTTAAAATCCTCATGAACAAAAATTAACCCTTTGCTCCCCAAAAACATGCATTCGATGCACATTTTTTTAGATGGAAAAAATTTGATGGAATGGCATTAGATGCAATGACCAGATACCAGACAGGACTTTATAAACCCTTGCCTGGCACCTCTTTGGCAGGAAGGAATGGAAGAGGGACAGGAGAAGACCGTTCAGGCAGCAGAGTCCCATGCCACCATCCTCATTTTTGTAACATTAAACTTGTTATCTTTACAAGATAGACTGTTTGCCTTATTCCCCCAGAGGGGTGCATTTATTCTGGTGAGAGCCTAATTAGGGACACCCTTTCAAGGGCCCTCCTAGCCCAGTCTACCCCAGCACTTTTCTCTCCTCTGACCCCAGCCCCCACCCCCCCAATCCTGCACTTGCCCTACCAGGCTCCCTCCCCCTGTACAAGCCTGGTGGGGCCTACACCACTTCTGAGCCTAATCCAGCCTTGTCCTTACACTTAGAATGTGGTCCCACATTCCCTGCACTCTCTGCTTCCCCTGGCACTTGTCCAACTGGCCTCCCCTTAGCACTCGCCTAGCCAAGGAGCTCCTTCCCTCCCCCCAGCACTTGCATGCTCTCCACTCTTCCCTTCCCATCTTAGCATTAACACATTCCGCTCTGACCGGCACTCAACCCCACCCACCAATCCCCTGCACTTCTGGTTACTGTACTTGTACAATCCGAATGACCAGGCCTAGTTGGACCGTTTTTGTTATCCTGCATCCCGGTCCCCACCAGTTCCTTTTTTGTCTTGTGGCCCCTTGAATACCTTTTGCTCTATAGGCACATTTTAAATACAGCAGAGATAAATAAAATAAATAAATAGTAATTTCTAAGCAGCCTGTTGCGAGTTAATGGGTTAATTGCAGCTGTGTGTTACTGGTGTAATGTCTTAACTAAGTGTGCCTCTAGCCGCTGGATTTGTGTGTGTTCCTTGCAATGAAGTCCTGTTAAAATCAAACATGGATAGTCCAAACGATTTGGCTTTTGTGCAGGTATTAGGTAGGCATTTGCCAGGAACTGCTATCATATGCTTAGGCAATTGCACCCTTTTCCAGTTGTTGCCACTTATTGCAGTGTCCAGTAAACGCCCGTCCCATACACACAAAAATCAAACCGGTTAGCTAAGCCAATGTTCATTTCAGACTGTGGGCGGTCCGACCCCAATCCCTTTGAGTGTTTTGGTGTTCCCTTTAATTGAATTAACAGGTTAGTGTACAAGCCGGGTTTGAACTCGGGTCATCAAGATTCACAGCCAGGCTCTTGACCACAGGACCACAAAAGAACGAACAACCGAGTGGTCTCGCAGGAACTGCGCTATGAAGGGAATATTTTGACACATTTTTGGGTTTAAAAAGTGCACATCTTTTATATTGTGACAACAGCTCTATAGGCAAATCTCTGTAGGTTTATTTTACTGGTCTTCATGATTAATTTAAATGCACTTTTGCCTGTTTATTTATTGTGATGGGTTTAAAATTTAAACCTTACACAATTATTACAGAATATATATAAGTGCATTTTAATATACAGATGTACATAAAAGAAAAGGTGTAATCCCCTCTACAAGATTAACAATTTCATTTTCAATATACAAAAATGTTTATTTGATAACTTCCCAAACTATAAATCCTTATTTAAAACCAACACTAGGTAACATGTCATCAACGTCATAAAAAATGTAGTTACTGCAAGCAATAAGGAAACATTCTCAGTTTCCAAACATCTAATTTGAAGGCGTTCAGCACGTACAAATGAAAAATTGGAATGCGCTTTTGTCCTGTTCATTTTCTTCAATTAGAAAAGAAGAATGGAGTAACCTTTGTATATTTCACTTCCAAATCTGTTCGCTTCTGTGACATCACGTCCCATTGTGTGTGAGGAATTCGACCATCCGCACGGGGGTATGCGCTCACCTGGGCTTTTTAAACATTTTTTAAATGAAATTGAATGATGGTAGATCAACCTCCGGAAAATGTGGGGGCTGATGTGCACCCGTTTTTCCTATGCTCACCGTACGACATACGCATAGACCTGTGTACTCTGGGTGGACACAGCCTACAGGCGCAGTTCCCCTCTGTCATATTTAGTTGGGATCCGACATGTGAAGTACAAAATGCATTTCCAGAAGGGGGAGGGCCAAACCTTTCCCATGCCATGGCCAGTCTAATTAACAACGGCTCAATGGATCCATATGTCCTTTTGTTGAGCCCTGTAACTGGTGGCAGCATTTGCATACTAAGAGTTTGATTCAAACAGGAGCACATGGGGCCTGGCTAAAGAGGGTAACAAACGAGACAGGCAACCACAACACCCTTTCATATGCACTGTGCCAACCTGATGCCAGCTCCCACCCTCCCTATCGACTGACAGTGAAATGTCATGTCTGGGGCTGTGTGTTTACATTAGTTATCCCCAGAGGGCAACCCCATTCAGAAGGTATGAGTATGTGGTTTGGCAGAGCCAGAAAGTCTGGTCTTGCCGCTGATTCAAGGGAGACCTGCCGCTTTAATCAGGAACCACAGAGTTCCATTAACCTTTGATCCACAACGTACAGGAAATGGGTGGGACTTAGCATTACATGTTTTCACCCTTTTAGCTTTTCTGTTGCAAAGCATTCTGGTGATGACCTCACACATAAAAGGAGATTGTTGGTGGGGACACAGGATTGGTTAAATAAGGTATGCTTAGACTACACCAATACCTGTGGCCCATTTTGCTTTAAAGGAGGGCTGAATCCCTCTTTTGGCAGATCATCTGAAGGCTTCTCCAGAATCGGAAGGAAGAACTCAGCATTGGACCCTTGCTGAAGGTACAGTCGGTCTTACATCCGTAAAGGAAGGCCACGACCTCCAAGAGCGAAGCAAGATCCCTCCACTATACACCTTCCAGATGACAGTTGGAGATACCGAATCCAGAAGACCCTCCAGCAGCTCAAGAACCAGTAGCCAGCCAGCACATAGTGTGCCGAGCTAGGTTCTGCAGCAAACTTCCTAGGTGGGAAGTGTCGGAGTCTCTGAACCAAACCAAGGACAAGGCAGCTGCCTGCAACACACTCCTCAGCTTTGTACTCTGCAGAAAACGGCAAAGCGGAAGGGCATACAAAAACAGGAGGTGAAACCTGAAAAACATGAATTAAATGAATGGGAGTACTAAAGCTGTAACCGGAACTTGACCTAAGTTCCTAGAACCATCAGAGAAAATAAATCCCACAAATCTACTTCACTACTGGATACATCTCCATCCTTGTCTTTATAAAACAGGATATGAAAAAGAGCAAGAGGAAAAATGTATTGTCTGGCATGATGTCTCCAAGTCCACCTGACGGGTTGTATTAAAAGAAAATGAAATGTGAAGAAATGCTGCCCTGCACACAGACTTTGGTACATGAAAGCAAACAAGAACCCAATGCAGCACTTATTTTTCCATGTGAGCCTTTACAGCGACCTCGGCTGGTCCCACGGTTCAAACAAAGTGCTGAACAAAGGAGACACTCTTGTTTTTGACATACAATTATAGACACACAAGGGTGGGGATGTATGTATCTGGTAGTAAAGTAGACTACTAAGAGGATTGATGGTGGTGAAGAGAGGAATTCAGTCAGATTAGAGGATGGTCAATTTATGGGCCCATTACAATAGGTTGCTTCATACAGAAAGCCATCCCTATAGTGTGGCCTTAAAGTTAGTCAGGAGCCTTCCACACCACGCTTCAGGGGGTGGGTATCAATCTTATCAGCTAATGAAAAAGCACAGTGAAATGGCGTTTGACCCAGTATCAGGTAATTTGGATACTTGAGTTGAAATTATTAAGCATGTCCGCAGCAACACTGGGCATCATACTTTGTCCCAGATTTCTCTTTTAAAGTTGTTTTATAGCACTTACTGGCCATCATTTCATGGACTCCGTTTTTCTACATAATTGGACAGCCACACAAAAAGCCTGGATTGGAGCCCACGTCTCCACTTGGTTCCAAATTATAAATATCCTCCATCAGCTTCAAACAAAAATACATTGTTACGCAAGATCAAGTAAACTCAGTGACAGCTATACCACCCATATAAATACAAATGATTGCCATTACTTTCCTTGCTAAACCGGGAGGACAGAATGCTACACATGTTGGTTTTACAACTAGATTGTGATTTTCAAAATCTGGTTGGTGCTAGGCGAGCTGCACACGAGTTGACGTTTCGCAAGTGTTTTCTCATGTTATACACTGCCCTGAGTTCACACATGGGGAAAAGTGAGATGTGTGGCTAGAAGCTTACAACTTGAAATGTTACACCGCGAGAAAAATGCAGGTCAATTTCGAACCAATCAATGGGACGATGGTGGGCGTTTGTCACTGGGATCACAGATTAAATGGCTTCTAATACATTGTGACCTCCAGTGACAATAACGCTAGGGTTCTCGATGTAACCAATGTTAATGGTCAAAATATCAAGACAACATTTAGAAGCAAGCACACAAAAGGATCAATGCTGTGTTCATCATCTCATTTGCTACAGGTGGCCCAAACGTCCTCCAAAATAGGTTGATCGAGACCCAGTAATTGAAACAGTCTGCTTCACACCTACCAAGGTGAATTATGGGATCATATGTCTCCTGCCAAAAATATAAATAATATGGTTAGCCACCCCCTGCACATGCAATGTAAAACTTTACCTGTAGACAAAACAATGTTGAAGAGCCCGTGGTGTTGAACTTCTGAAAGAACCATTAGGGACGGGGTTAGGGAAGTGAAAGGATGATTACGTCCCACCCACTCGGCAGGGGTGGGGGATAGAAATCTGGAGCAGGTGGCTACTGCTGGTGCCAGAAGGGCAAATAAGGGCAATAATGTGTGCGGTGTGCAGACATGGGACTTGGGGCATTACACAGCTCACACGATCAGGATATATACGTTTTTGATTTGTATTGGTTTTCAACATTAACTTTATCAACGTGTCTCCCAACACCACCTCACCCCCACCCCCTCTCACCCTGTTCCCCCTCCGCCAGACAGGAGTTCCTTCCATGTCAGTGGACGCAAGTGAGTCACGAGTTGAATATGTTCAGGATTCTGATCTTGTGTGGGCACCATTGCACCGTATAGTCACTTTGGAGGAAGGCTAGCACTACCCCCCCCCCCCAATCGTTTGAGGTTTTCTTGACTGCCCTGAATCTTATACGTTAGCCATTCCATTGTGACATATGACCAAACCTTCTGCAGCCAGTCATAGATTGATTGTGGGTCTTGTTTCCAATTTTGCGCAATTGCCACCCATGCCACTACCAGTAGGCCCATGAAGTTTCTTTTTATGTGCTTTCGGCACGTTACTGCCCCAGGGCGCCTACATTCCACAGAGCCATACTTTTTCTCCCACCTGGCCAAAGTCTTTACACATCTCCTGCATCTGAGATTTCACCTCAGACCAAAATCCTTTGATACCCGGGCAGTCCCACTAAATGTGCTTCCAGTTTCCCTCCCTTTTACAGCCTCTCCAACATTAGTTTGATGTTTGCGGGTAGATCGCGTTTAGCCTCTCTGGGGTGTAGTGCCATTGAACCATACATTTTACCCACAATTCTCTCGGTTGTATTGCTCGTGTCTGTTTTGGGATGGCTCCCCAGGTGTACTCCCACGGTGAAATTGTTTCCCCTAGGGCCTTTTCCCACTTTTTCATCTAGTTCCATTGGATCTTCTCCTTTTGTGCATTTATAAACTTAAACAGGGCTGAGACAAGCTTCTTTGAGTCTGTATGAGTCGTTAAATAAAAGCTCAAACGGGGTGAGATCTCTGGTCACTGCATGCCTTATGGGTGGGATCGACAGCCAATGTCTCAGCTGTTCATAATTATATCTGTCTTTAGCGGTCAGGCCCAGTAAAGCCTTGCAGTCCTCAAAGGACCCAATTTCTTTGTCCTGATGGATATCCCCAATTTCTTTACAACCCGCCGTCTCCCACTTTTTGTATGCTCCCTTTTCTACCCCCGGGTTTCCAAACATGGGTTTAAAGGGTGCAAGTGTGCTCGTTAGCTCGCCTCTTTTGGTTGTTTCATCCCATACGTCTATAGCCGCCCTCATCACTTCGCTGACCCGTAGGTTGGGGTGTCTATGCTTTCTCTCTCTCCAAAGCACGTCGGACAGTGGTGTCCCCGCCCTGTCCTGGTTTGCCCAGATTTTGTGCGTCTGTCGGGACACAATCTTTTAGTACCCACAGCTAAGCGGGAGGGTTCGCATGTGAATCCATGCCTCTATCTTATTTTCTGAAACACAAGGGTATCAATCCTGGTATTCCCACTTCTTGAGAGCAAAGGCGCTGAATGAATTGTGAAGGGCACAGAGGGTGATGTCGGACATGAGAATGCCAACTGATGTGAGCGAGTCAGGTAGAATGCTGTTCACACTATGAAACTAAGACTCCATCCTATTGCGAGAAACCTGGGTTATTCTCCCATTTAGACCCCGGAATCCTCCATTGGGGTGGTCAGGGGAGGGCCATCGCTTTTGGATCCCAACTCTGGGGGTTGGGAAACAAGGATGGATCACCTGGGTAGGGGAATGCTGGGATTGCCCTCATGAGAATACCCTAGGAGAGAGACAGTATTCTAACGAGACAGAGGTGGAAGAGGAAGTCCCAGATTCCTTTTTGGGATATCTCGATTCCCATGACCCAAATCTAGCTAGCGAAATCCCTGAATCTCATTCTATCTGTCATGACCCCAGAGTGAGAAGGAAGAGAGTTGATTACCCAAGAGGGAGAGGGTGGAAGACGCAAGTAACAAGATCAGAGCACTAACAAGATCTGTTCACCCTCTCCAAATCATAGGTAATACCACTTAGAACCCTATGCACACAAGCCATCGGGAGACAAAGAAGGGGACAACTCCCTTAGGCGAAGAACGAATTAGGAGATCTTATACCCTTGTCAATACCATGATTAAATGATCAGAACTCAATCTGAATCTGTTTCCACTTCTAATCTCTTTCCCTAAACCTCAAGGGGATATTAACAAATCGCACCCCAACTCGCCCTCCCCATTTCCAACAAATACTGAGACGAGGAGGAGGCAACTAAGATCAGTAAAGATTACCAATAGGAATAACATGGGGTAAATAAGGGAAACCTACCATAGAATGAAATCAGATTATCCCACTAATGGAGTCAGGCAGGGTCAGGCATGCAATCGTAACCCCTCGGACCAGACTCCCCATGACTGGTTTGTTCACTATAAAAAGGTGTGGTCTTGCACAAAGGAATGAGTGAGCTGGAGATGCAGTCGAGACCAGAGGAGACCAGGCCTCCCTTGCCCACATTTTCAGCACGGGATAAGGCGGTAAACCGTCTCTGGCAGAAGCTAGAGAACTAGCATGAGGGTGCAGTTCAAACATTAGCATCAGGGCCCTTTGTGCCCAAGTCTCTTTGCCTTCCAAAGTCTCTTCTTAGAGGGCCTGATGCGACAAACAAGTTATTTTCCTCTTGGAATTTCACATGTACTCAATTGCTCAGATGATTCACTATTCACCTCGGGTACCCGTCAGCCAGGCTAAGATCATCTTTAATACAAACTTTGCAAGATTTTTATGTGTCCAATTTCTTGGGTGATTTACTATCCACTCTGGATATCCCTCAGCCGGGCTCAGATCTGCTTGAACACAATGTTCAATCGGTCTCCTTCTGCCAGGCTCGGACCAATTTAATTCACTTTAAAACAAACTTGCTTTATCCCAAAAGCTTTCAACTGATCACCCTCGTTTGAGCTCGGATCAACTTCCCCTATTCCCCTATTTTGTCATCAACTGATTCCATTGAGGGGGCGTGGTCTAACGGCCATGGAGTAGGCAGCTCCTCCTGTGAGCTCCTGTGAATCCGACATTGATCCTGGCACACGAGATGATAAAGGAGGCTGGTATGCGGAAAAAAAAACATACATGCAGACGTCGGAAACTGCGGAGCGAACAATAAGCGTATAATGAAGTGAGACAATTGGGGATGTCGGAAGATATGGCCTCATGAGTGCAGAAACGAAACTCAGCGACAATGACATCAAAATGGCAGAAGCCAAAGAACAAAGTATCTCGCCAGTGCACCCATCGATAAGGAGAGCGAGCTTGACGCGTGGTGTGTTGGACTGGAGTTGAGCTTGTGAAGTACGGGGCATCGCAGATGCATGACGAGACCGCTACAGTGCGATTGTTTCAGTGATACACTGTTGCAATCTCTCGTCGGAGACCCGGCGGTGCGTGCCGCCGAACAATCAGAAGTGCTGACGGGAGCACAGAAAGCTCTGTGAGCGCTCGGACGTACATGGGGCACGACAAGGGTCCTGGAGGCGCAAATGCGCCAGTCCTAATGTGCGAGTGACTGAGGGGGAAGCGGAGCCGCCGCCGCTGAAGGACATTGCCACTGTGTTGTGCCAGTGTCACCACCCGCACTGCCAAACAGCTGGTGCGCGACCATACACACCCGGCAGGCGGCAAACACTGGACAGCAGTAAAAGAGGATTGGAGAAACGAAATGTAGTGAGAACTGTCCGTTACAGAGACGCTCCGTGCTACCATTAAGGACAATGCAGATTTCGTTTGAAATGGGCACTGATTGAGATACTGTCCACATATGTTGCCTGGGCAGGAGGAATAAAGCCTGGATGACATGGGGGATGCAACTCCATGACATGGGTGACAGTGGCAATTCCGTAAATAGCATACACATTAATGTAGACCTGGTGGCCGCACGAGGAAGGACAGAAGCAGCACAGGGGAAGGATTAGTCTATGATGAATCCCCCCATGAATGGCCAGACACGGGAATTCCTGGAGGGGGCGGTGGTGCCTGCGATGATACCCCCTGACGGGAGGCTCACAATGAAACAAAGAACAGACTGCAGAAGCCAGTTGGGGTGGCTATAAGTACGAGAGTGAGCTACAATAACAACACGCACCGGTAAGAGTTGAATGTGCGCGCATGTTGACGTACGAGCCGCCATGTAGGGGGGAACATTAATCACAACTATGCACGTAGTGGGTGCAGTTTGCGAATAAGCACTGAACATTGTCAGGAAAGGATGAATACTGGCCCCCGGGTGGCGCGAAGAGAACTTTGCAGTTATTCCCAGATAGCCAGTGGAGAGCTAGGGGGAGGTATTGCATAACATAGCACAGTGTAAGGGAAACTCGAACAATCCACAAGCGTCTGCACACACAGACACCCTGCCTGCTGACCAGTACATGTGTCCCGGTACCGCCCAAATAACAGGGAAGGAGGGCGTAAATGGACTTGTTGATCGCTGCAGATTGACTGGGGCACGCCACGGAGGAGGCTGGCTGAGCTTTGGAGGTTCTGAGGCCCCCAGGCTTGGGTAAGGCCTTGGATATTGGGACGGAGTGTGCGCCCCCCCTACTTGTGGAGCATAAGAGGTGGGCGGACCCACAACATACGGTTGCTGCGTCATGTCTAACAAGCCTCTAAGACAAAAAGTGAAGCAACCTACGCTGGACGAATTTGCCAGATCATCACCGGGCCCGGAAAGTGCCAGGAGCAAAGACAAGCCCCCGGAGGTGGCATGGCCGCCGCGGGTACAAATCAGGAGGTCCTGGCTGCGATTGCGGACTTGAAAGCGGCCTGGGAGGCCAAGCTCGAAATAGTTGTGTCTGAATTGAAAACAGTGTTGGACCTTAAGGTCGATGAAGTGCAGGAGGAGGTGAATCTACTCCGACAAGATGTAAGGTCCCTGTCGTAGCGCACAGAGAGCCTTGAGTAGGAAGGGAGCTCGAACACAGCGGACTGCGCCTCACACAAGTTGGAACTGCATGCCCTGGTGCAAAGAGTGGGCAACCTGGACAATAGGGCGGAGGAAGCGGAAGGACGCGCCCGAAGGAACAACATCCGCATTGTGGGCATACCGGAGGGAGCAGAGGGCCACAACCCCACGGAGTTTGTCGAAAACATGTTGCTACAGGAGATAACCGGAGGAGTTCTGTCTCAAGGATTTGCTGTGGAACGAGCGCATAGGGCTCTAACGAGGAGGCCGCTGCCAGGCAACCCGCCTAGGCCAGTTATCGCCAAGATCCTTAACTATCGGGTCAGAGAAAGGATTCTGGAACACTTTCGCAAAGGTGGAACAATCAAGCGAGGGGAGGCAAACATAACAGCCTACCTGGACTATACCCTGATGGTGCAGCGGAGCCGAATGAACTTCGGGGCTGTTAAGAGGAGACTGAGGGAAGCGGGCCAGAAGTATATGCTAGTTTACCCGGTGAAATTGAAAGTTTTTCATAAGAACAGAACTTTGTTTTTAGACACTCCGGAGGATGCCATGGGATGGCTTGATACGCAGGGTTGCCCCAGGAGTCCGACATCCAGACGAGAGAAGAAGGCGGATGAGATAAGTAATGTCTAATGGGAGCACTGGAAGATGGTGCAGTTCAAGATTATTGGACTTGACTATAGTCATTGACGTGGCCTGTTAGTAGATGGGACCAGAGTAGAATAGATAATGTATTATGTGCACTGTAACTGTTGCTTTATTAAGGAGCCTTGCAGGGCTAGTCCTCACACCCCCATTTAGTATTAATAGTTAAGTGGCCATTAGGGCGACTTCACCCTACTGAGCTCTGTATTGCGCAGGCGGATGGGAGTGGCTGAGAGGGAGGGAGATGGGTACGGACGAGCCATGGGGGATCTTAGAATAGTGACGTGGAATGTCAGGGGACTTAATAGTTATCTAAAAAGGAATAAGGTCATGCTGTATTTGAAAAGACAAAAGATAGATATTGCATTGTTACAAGAGACGCATCTGACACGGGAAAAATTGGAGCTGGTGGGGAGAAAATGGAAAGGTACTGTAGTGAGGTCTCCGTACTCGGCCTATGCTAGGGGAGTACTGGTCTGGGAGGCGCTGCACGTCCCCTTCCAGCTAATACAGGAAATAGTGGAAACTGAGGGGGGTTTGGTCATAGCGGAAGGGTTGGTAGAGAATAAAGGTGTGCATTGTAAACACGTATGCCCCCAATCAAAACACGGCGGAGTACTTCCGGACTATGTGCACCAACCCGAGTTTGTGTGTGGGTAGCGCAGTGATCTGGGGAGGGGATTTTAATTGTGTGCTGAACCCCGAAGTAGACACATTGGACAAGATGGTCAGGCCCGCCCCAGCAGCAAGGGCATTGCAGACGTTGCTAGACGACTTCGAATTGGTAGATGTGTGGAGAACAAAGCATCCTAATGAGAGGCAATAGTCACATTACTCGGCCCCGCAACAGCTGCACACTAGACTTGATTATGTTTTTGCCACACCAGATGTAATGATAGAGATCGTTTACATAGAATATAAAGCAAGGGTCCTGTCGTATCACTCGCCCCTGCTTCTGGGGTGGCAATATTGCCGCCCTAGGGCACGGATTCCGACATGGCGCCTCCGTGCGGAGGCGCTTAAAGATCCGGTTTTTAGAGAGGTTATAAGAGATGAGATCATTAACTATTTTGAGGTGAACACAGGCAGTTTTGGCTCGGCCGGGATACTGTGGGAGGCCTTCAAGGTAGTGATGCGGGGTGTGGCCATCGCTAAATCGAAAGGCCTGCAAGATGGGGTCCTGGCTGATTTACAAAGAGTGGAAGGGGAATTAGAAATAGAACTAAAAAGTGAAAGCATAGACACCGAGCTGGTGCTTAAACTACAGCAGCAGTGTACGGAACACTGGGAAAGGCTCTGCAATCTTAATTACAAAAAGTACGTTGAGAGACAACATGCGGGTGGAGATAAAACGGACCATCTCTTGGCGTGGCTATACAAGAGTGAAACCCCTAGGCCCCCGATTAGGACAATAACCAGAGCAGATGGGGAGGTAGCAGACACCCAAGAGGGAGTCAATAGGGAATTTGCGGATTATTATAGGGAACTATATGAGGACAGAGGAGGAGGCAGCCGGGATGAGATGCTAGAAACTCTGCAAGATATAGGACTGCCCAAGATCAGTGCAGAAGAAAGAAGAACTAGACGCACCAATTACTTTGGAGGAGTTGGAGGAAGTTGTTAGGCAGCTGCCTACTAGTAAGACCCCGGGAGCAGATGGATTCCCTAGTGAATTTTATAAAGCGTATGGAGCCGAAGTACTCCCCCCCACCCCCAATGTTGGAAATGCTCAATGAGGCGTTTGAAATGGGACGGTTGCCGGAGTCGCTCAGAGAAGCGATCATAATACCGCTCCCTAAACCTAATAAACCTGGACATAGCTGTGGATCATACAGGCCGCTGTCGATGCTGAACCAGGACGGCAAGATATTAATGGCTGTCCTGGCGAATAGACTGCGGAAAGTAATTCGCAAATTAATACACCCGGACCAAACGGGCTATGTCCCGGACAGGAATATAACTCACAACCACAGGCGACTCCATCCGGTGATCGAATGGGGCTGTGACAATGAAGGAGAAATGGCAATTGTGTCTTTAGACGCAGTAAAAGCTTTCGACTCGGTTAGATGGCGGTGGCTGCTGGCGGCTTTGGGAGAGTATGGAATGGGGCCGGGGTACATCAGGTGGGCGGAGATGCTGTATAGTGCGCCGCTAGCCAGGGTGCGAACAGGAACAGTGATATCTGAGAGATGGCAACTTAGCAGAGGCACCAGACAGGGGTGCCCCTGGTCCCAGATGTTGTACATTCTGGCTCTGGAGCCCCTGGCACTATACCTGAGGCAGCAATACGACGTGATAGATATTGAGGTTGGAGGAGAACGGCACCTGATATCCCTATATGCGGATGATTTGTTATTATACGAGATACGCGGAAGAAAATCTTCAGTATGTTCTGGAGGTGATGGGAAGGTATGCGAGGTTGTCCGGTATAGCGGTGAAGCCCCAAAAATCTTGCATTTTCCCGTTGGGCAGTTACAAGGGAACCTCTATAGAAAGATTGCCGGTGTTGCAGGTGCCATGGACTGTGGGCTCCTTCCGCTACCTTGGAATAGATGTGTGCCATACGGCGGAAGAGGAACATAGGCGAAATACCGAGATGGCCGTTGGAAAATTCCATAAATGTATGAGGTTTTGGGAGAAGTTGCCCTTAGCGATGATGGGGCGGGGAGCAATGCTTAAGATGGTGGCTCTGCCTAGGCTCCTACATTATTTTACTAATATCCCACATATGATTCCCAAGAGGTTTTTTGTTCAACTACATGGTATGTGTAGAGACCTCCTGTGGCATGGTACCCGGAATAGAGTAGCGCTCTGGAAGTTGCAGAACTTTCACGAGAAAGGGGGTGTTAAACGACCTAATTTTGAGGTCTATTATATAGTGAGCCAATTACAGTTTGTGGCCAAATGGCCCTCTGATGAAGCAACCCCTGAATTTAGATTGTTTGGGCAGGAATGTACCCCGTTTTACCTGAAGGAAATTATCTGGTTGCCTGAGTCAGAAATGAAGGAGCGCCCGGGGATGAGGCTGGGGTGGAAAATGTGGCGTCGAGTATGTACGATGATGGGGGACCCGCTCCCGTGTTCCCCGCAGGTACCTCTGGTTGCTTTGGCGGGAGGAGATAAGCAACTGAGGGCGATTATCAGAACCTACGGGGAGTCGGTTGGGCTAGTAACGTTGGGAGATATATGTCAGGAGGGGACCATCAGGGATTTTGAAGGACTTGGGGAGGACGCAGGATTACATGGGGGCCAGTATGTTACGTATCACAGGTTGATGCGGAAGATTCGGATAACTTAGCCTGAGACAGTATTGGCGGAGGAACCAGACGCCATTATGGGGATGATATAGGACACAGCTGAAGGGGGGCATGAGATCTCTAGATTGTATGAGATGGTAATGACTAAGGTTGGAAAGGAATTGACACATTTGAGATTGGATTGGGAAACAGAGGTGGGAGCCCAAATGGAGGATGGGATGTGGGAGCGGGCCCTGGGATACCATAAGAAGGTGTCTAGGAATGCCAGATTGCAGCAAATACAGCTGTACATAACGCATAGAGCGTATATGACCCCGCTGAGGATATCTAAATTCAGAAATGCTGGGAGACAGGCGTGCCCTAAGTGCGATGAGGAGAATGCGGATATGACACACATGTTTTGGTCATGCCCAGTAATCGAGTGTTTCTGGAGAGAAGTGGCACAAAAGCTAGCAGAGAAAGGGGTCACGCTCGCCATAGACACGGCCTGGGCCTGCCTTTTGGGAGGGTTCCCTAGGCCACGAAAACTGAAGCATGTTGGGAAACTGAAAGATTTGGCGTACGTGCTTGCAAAGCGAAGGATAGCTATGGGATGGAAAAAGTGTCATAAGCCATGGGTGGAGGTGTGCTGGAAGGAATTACAGAAATGGGCGGAGGCTGAAACAGTGGTATGGCAGGAGGCAAGTAGCATGTCTTGGGAGGAAGAAGTGGGTACCCTGGTGGCATGGAAAGCATTGATATCTGGACTATTTGGAACAATATTAGATCCAGAGGAATCTGATGAAAATGACGCCCTGCCGTGTGTAGCAGATACAGGGTGTGAAGGATAAACAGGCTCGTAAAGGGGGGTGGGATCAGGGGGGCAGTGAACAAAGACTAATTGATGTTACTGTAATGGTTGTGGATTGCACTGCATGTTTGGTTTGTATATTTGGTTGTATTGAAAAATTAATAAAATTCCTTTAAAAAAAAAAATACTGATTCCATTGATCTCCCTCATTCGGGCTCTGACCAACTTTCTCCATTTTGTCATCAAGTTGTAGGTAAGATCCAAAAACCGAAGACATTGGGCACATGATTTACTTGACCCGTCGCAGGACCACTTTGTTGCAGAGTTGTTTGCCACCGTTTCACCTTTCTCAACTCTCAGTTCGATACCTTACAAAGACCTTCGAATGAGCATGCACATGTTGCCGGACCACTGTCAAGGGTATCATATCTTGGTTTCAAAGTTCAATTACTCATCTGTTGTTCAATTTTTACTTGCGTTGGTTATCGCATGCGTTTCATAAACTGTTCCGTTCAGTGCTCACCATACCATGGTGCTGCTTGCAACCTTGGCTTCAAGACAGACCGTTCTGGTATCAGTCTCCCCAACTCACCAGCTGTGTTGATTTCACAGGTGCTGCTTTGTTGTAGGCGCCAAGGACAGCGTGACGGCGGCAAGCGATTCTCCTCGCCTTGATTATCTATGCGAGAGGGCCCTGGGTACCTGCAACTCACAATGCAGGATTCTTCAGCCTGGTTTCCTGGTCTTACTTTCACAAACCCTCGAGAATCGAAGCGTAACGGTTCCTCGTCGAAAGGTTCAAGGGCACTTATCTCCTTGCGATCACCTTCTGTTTTGCTGTCTCTCCTTGTATTAAACTGCCATCTCAGAACTGCTGCTTCCTCGTATGCTTTGCCTTGCTCAGAGTGGACTATCGTGCTCCGCCATTTATCCGTGTGGGGAAATGTAATGGAAGTCGGGTGTGTGATGGTCAGTAATTGCCTGACCATTGTATTGGGACATGTCAGGTATACGGCTTGGGTGTTAGTCTGTTTTCTCTCATAGCGAGCTGTCCGTGAGAAGGTCTGCGTTTTGTGAGGCGGAGGGGTTGAGTTCCTAAATATCGTACCTGGTAGGATGGGGTAAAGGTGTTACAGGGAAGGGGATACCCTGTCTCGCCATCTGGTGTCCCAGTCCTACTCCTCGAAGACCCCTCAACCAGGTGATTCTACCACACTGGTCCACCCCAAGGGACTGGATACAAAAAGCGCTGGCCATGTCCTGGCCACCTGGATGACAGATCCTCGGGGACTAGCGGGTGAGACACCTTCAGGTTTCTCACATGGTATGTAAGAAAGACTGTAGATAAGGAAAATGTACATCCTGACTAGCTGAATGTGTGTTCTAAATTAGAGGGGCCTACACTTGTGGAAGGGCACCCTATGAAATCAAGAACTGCGATATGTTGCGTTTTGTGTTTGAAAGTTGGAAGGAGCCTGAGCTTGGGGAAGGGAACCCTAAGAGGCCCAAACAAGTTGGAGACTTGTTAGATTTCTTTATAGTATTGAAAGGATTGAAGCGTGGGGAAGGGTGGGGAAGGGTAACCTGAGAAGCTTGCAAAAGGAACATTGTTACAGGTCTTTCAAAGTATTTGAAACTTGAATCACTGCAAGGGCCCTGTGGAGAAGGTCTTAGGAACAGCCGTGTTAATTGAACTCATCTTTGTGACATTGACCAAAAAGCACCCGGTAAGAAGACCACCTGAAATAAACTATGGTTTTGACTTTTTATTGAAACCCTATTTTCCTTTTCAAAAGTCTACATGTCAAATGTTTGTATAGAGTGAGGGCAAGCATAGGTTTAGACACAGACACTTATTTTGGTCTATTAGACAACAATGGCCATTAGAAGTATAAATTAAGAGAACCGTCCCTTCAGTGTTAGGGCCAGTCAGGCATTATACCAATCCAGGAACCTTAGTAAATAAAGGTTTTCAAACAAACCCTTTTGAGTCGGTGTCACTCTTGATACCATGCCCGTCTCACACTATACATTAGCTTTTTATGTATTTTAATATTTCAAAAACATGCACATGGTTTGAACAAACCTTAAGTACATGTTAATTCAAAAAATGTGAAATATTTGGGGTTCCAAAAATAACTATAATGCAAAGTTATTCACTGCACAAAAATGCAATGATCATGAAATATTTGCACAAGGCAATTTTCTTAATTGATAAATCCTTGATGTATATCCCTTAATCTCACAAATATATACAATTAACCAGTGAGCTGGTTTCAAAATTTAAATGGATATTTACAAAATCTAATAAGTGATTGCCCCTTACCAGTCTGTTGTCCACTACAGGCATTGGGCAGAATCTTTCAATCCGGCTTTTTATGAGATATTGCGAACAGTACAGTATAATGGCTGCCCATTGTCTACACATTAACTTAACAGAGTGTGCAAAAGAGGACAGGTGGTATTAGGCATACAACTACAAGGGTACACACGAATCTTTTATGACTGGGGCGGCCACATGAGCATCAGGCCATGTGCATCACCAGCGGAGGTAAGTTCCCCCACATTTGATGTAAGTGGTTTACTGGCGAGTGCTTCACACTTAACAGAATGCTAGCTCTTCCTCTCGATCAGCAGGAGCATGTCTTCTGGTGAAGAAGACTGGGTTGTAATACAGCCAATCAAAAAGGACAGGCGTGTTATTGGACAGTGACAGCAGCCCATTAAAGAGGGGTCACCATAATGGCTACATGGATGCATTAGGTCAAGTGAGCAACAGTTTACAGGGAGAGCAATAGTTCACCAAGTGAAGATGTCATGGTGGTACACTGTGGGGGAGGGGACAGAAAAACATGAGCCAGTTCTATAATGCTTATTTGGAGAACTCACATGGATGGCACATTTCTTCAAGCACGGGAAGATCGCCGGGTTAGGAAAAAATACCAAGGGGATAGTGGGTTGTAAATGACGAAGAGAAGGAAATAAACACCTGCGACAGAAGAGTTAATGCCATACTGAAAAAGGTGATGTGCGGAGTGCAGACTGAGGTTAATTCTACATAGCAGGTTAACACTTTAGGAGTGGTTCCACAAAGACTTTCAAACCATTGTAGATTTTATAAATGACGTTGGTGGTAGCGGCGAGTATCCAGTAGGCCCCCTACCCCGTGTGACATGATTTTGGTCCCACTATTAGTGATGCACCCTTTTCTCTCGGATCGGGGAAGGAAATCATTTCTCATTGGTAAGGTCTACTGGCGGAAAACTAGGTGCATGCCCAAGGAAGGAAAGAGCATGTGGTTTGCTAATCAGGCGAGGTTCCATTATAGGGAATGCAAATGACTTGGGGATTTCTTGGACTTTTTTTGGCGAACTTACATCTATAGTAATTTCACAGCAGGCCTCAAATCGCATCCCTTTGAACCTATGGTCAACCTGCTTGACACAGGTTTGAACCGTGGCAGGGCTGATTTAGCTGATCAACCCTCACAATTCAATAAACTGAGTACCATTATATTGGGTAATAACTGCTGCTATTGACACCCAGAAGCAGGAAGAATCTGCCATGAGGCACTATGTGGAAATGCGATATTACCCAGTAACCTGGGAAATGTAATGGGTTACTGTAACTGATGATCATGTTCAGGCTTTTTATGTATTGCAGCAATCTGGGTACCAATGGTAAATGTTCCATGAAAATAAATAATTTAAAATACTTCTGGGTATTCTAATGTACTGTACACATACATGCATATATTTATTTCGAAGCATACCACCAGACCATTATAGATATATTTATAATCACTGCTGCCAAATACTGCAGGTGGTTTTAATGAATTATCCATTACGACCCCAAGCCCTTTTCCCGATAACGTAATCAGGCTGATAAATGCTGCAAGGGCTTATTAGTGAGAAGGATGGATGCGTAGACCGTGAAGTGATGCTGAGGTTTGTCAGGCCCAGTCATCACAAGCGATAATGCAAAGCAAATGGGAATGTGTGTACGCTCAGCGATGCAGAGGACAAGAATGAGGTCACACGAAGAACGCATGACTTGCAGAGTTCCATGTCAAGCGATGACGTTCTGCCTGTTTTTAGAATATTCTTCGCTGGCCCAATATAAAGATCAGATGGGATAAAAATGACGCATATGCATATTTTAAGTTCCATGTTTTTCCATGTTGCATTTTCATGGTTTTGTGAAGCAGGCTTGAGCGATATACGATGGTCCATGTAACATTTTGATCTTTTTTTGTTTAATTTCCACTGTTAAAAAGTCAGCAGAGGCTTACAGTGAAAGGTATGGTCAGCTCACACACACAAAATATCCTCCCCTTAAGTTGTACAAAAAAAACCCGTTAGAAATAAAATATACCTCCACTCTCACGAGGTAGTCTACAAACTTTGAGCTGTTCCATTCATGCGGTAGGAAACAACTAAAAATAAAGAAGCAGGTTTGCATTATTTTGAAGTATAAAGGGCCTTATTTAAAACGAACTCACAACCAAATGACAGCTTTGTATGTGTTGGGTAAATGGTGTATGGTCAGTACCCCACCCCTCCCTCCCTCTGAACTCTTGGGTGGGTACTGGAGGCTCAAAATACACAAAGTGTGCGGCGTAACCAGGCAGAAGTCCAGTTCATCTTCGGGAATCCTCTGAAAGCCTGCACACATTACTCCCTGCACTCTGGTTCAATATACGACCCCAGAGAAATGTCTGCGGGCATCCAAAGCAGAAGGTTCTGCTCCAACATTCAGACGATTATTCCAACCAGTCAATGTGGTAGATCTGAAAGGAAAACCAACAAAACTCAACAGTTCAGAAGGTTGAAAGAAAACCATAATCGTGGACAAATGACGCATTGAAAACGGGGTCAACGCCAATGCAGGCCTAGACCAGCAGCCTTGCTTTTCATGTTTAACTGGACAGACACCGCCTTCCCTTCTAAGGCACAGAAGCCCAGCTACCCGCACTGGGTGACAAACAGGGCACCAACCTAGCCTGTGGCAAAGGTGACCCAGAATGTTGCATCAATGGCAGCCCCAAGGACATGTTCCCTTCGTGGAGCAAAATAATTAATGGTTTAAAAAAACCCGTTTTCTCAATATTTGCTTTTTGGTTTAAGCCACTCGTTAGCCCTTCCTCAGAATGTGCTTGGTGTTCGTTGCCTGCAGTGCCCACAACCGGAAAAGTCTTTGCACTACCTATGCAAAAACAAGTAAGAATAAAGACCTATCCTTATGACCTAACAGGAGAGAACATTTAAATTCTGCGAGATGCAGTGCGAGGTGTGAGGTCAAGATACTGCAGGACTTAAATACTGAGCTGGACACCAAGAGCTGCAAACACTGCAGATCCTGGGTGTTGGTAGGAAGATAGTATGAATGTAATAGTGCCTGACCTGGTTCGCAAACATACTTCCACCTTGGAATTTCCTACAAGGCATACATTGATAATGCTTTTCAAGGTTGTGCAACGACTTTGTGACAGGCATTACAGATAATTGCAGTTTTTACCAACTTGTCCACCAAATAGGAGATCCTGAGAGGATCCAGAGAGAACGGAAAAGGTGCTTGAAATGGGCAAGATATTTTTTGCCCAGACTATGCCAAGGCAGTGGTTGAAAGGAAGAAGGCTGTTCATCATGGCCATGGAACTCCTTGCAATAAAAACAGACAATAGTAGTGGATGCAGGTGTGGCTTCTGCAGGCGTACTGCAAACGACATGGCTCTACATGGACTATTTGCTTCTGGTTTTTAAGATGGTGCAGTCATCCTAGACAGCAACCCTGACAGAAATTGAAGAGTTTGGAGATGTGTCTCGGTATAGAATTAACGGAATAAAGCCTGTCAGGCAGATCGGGATGAGCTGAAAACATCAGTGGACAGATGTTGGACATTAAAACTGTCCCTGGGGACAGATTAATTTAATCAAGATGGTCTTAGCACCCAAAATGAGCTAGGCTCTGCCCATGCAACCTCTGCCCATCCCCGAGAGGTTCTTCAGAGAGTGCAACACTATTATGAGAAAGTTTGTGTGGGGTGGACAAGATTAGCATTAAAAGGCTTCAGGTTCACTAGACCCAACGCAGATTTGGCATAGCAATTTTTGAGAAATACCTATTCAGGTTTACGGCCGCCCAGCTGGATAGAAGGCTGCTGTAGGACTACTCAGAGGACATGTGGACAAGAGTAGAAGCTATCAAGGAAAGCCTGTTACCGGCTAGTGATGGACTGTGCCTGCTGGACGGCATGAGAAGAATTTACTGAGCTGCTTCCCGAGATCCTCCTGGGTAAAGATTTGCAAGTTGCGTAATCTGGAACCTCACCAGTTACCAGCAGCTTTGCTGCAGCCAGACAGCATGAATGCCAAAACATTGATCATGAACAAACTGGTTCTTGGGTAGCTCGAAACTCATGGGGGACCTACGGGAGGTTAGCTGATAGACTTACCTAATTCAGGAAAGTATGGCCTGGATGGCTGCAAGCTTCGAGGAGTGTTGCTCTCTATGAAACTCGGATGTTCGAGCTGATGGATCGGCACATGCAGCCTTGAAAGACAGAAGGCTAATGTCAAGGATACCAAATGGGGTTTCACTAATCTATGCGACGCAGATGGAGACATTGAAGGCAGCTTGCTTGCAGACTCGTGCTCGGACCTTGGAAGGGAAGTGGCTCAAGATGAATGGCCCTCCTTGTGCTTACGTATGAAAAACTCCTGCCTGGACACAGGCGTCCGTGCTTCTCAAACCACCTGTTAGAAATGCTTAATGGGCTCCAGACAAAATGCTTCAGACAGGTCTGTTCGACAGGCACCAGCTGGGGTTGAAACATGCTGGAGGCATGCTACCACACATGTTGCAGTGTGGGAGTGTTGAATATTTCTGAAAACAGGTACGGGATCACACAACAAGTGTCCTGAACAATGCCATCATGGCGAATCTATGTGAGCACTGTGCTGCCCGTAACTGCACCAACGAAAAGGTTGATGCCAATTACAGCACAATGATCAGACAGATCACTTTACCCGCATCCCCCGGCCTACACTCCCCTACCGGACCCCTCCCACTTACCTTTACGGCAGAACACTTCTGTGTGTGCCGACTCCCCCCTGCTATCCCTGCAGCGTCAGTTCCTCGCACTTGTGTGTTTCTGAGTTGACGCCGCAGGGTGCTTTATTAATTTGTCTTCCACTTTCTTGTTCCCAGCTTACCACAATGGTAAGCGGGAGTCACCCCTGCTCCCCTCCCCCCCCCCCCCGACTCCTGTTACTGCGCCAAAAGAGAGCGGTGGAACATCCATGCAACCCCCGCTCCGCTTGGGCGCAGTAATGGAAGTCGCCTTAACTGCTTAGTCGCAGTTACGTGGTCAACATTTTGGTACATTTCCAATCATGGCCACATGCGAGGTATTCATCATGCCATTAGTCTAGAGAGCCTGAACTAGGCGTCACATAGAGAAACAATGGGGTTCAAGAGAGGGACCATGTTGGCCAGGAAAAACATTTTGCAGGCCTGAAAGTCATTCTACTACCCACTGTCAAGGACTGGAGAGTAGTTGCACACAGTACATACGTGATGGAGAGACCTTTCTTGAGAGACAGGTGGTGAAATGAAAATGCGCAGGGCAATCTCGTCGTCCTTTGAGGAATATAATGCAAACAAAATTGATCACTTAGATTGCATCAGGCCTACAACTATCCTGTTTTGGTTAACTGTATTGATCGCTTTGAACCAGTTCTTATGTTTTGGAAAACGTTTTCCCATTTGCTTTGGTTTTGTAGATCAGAAAATCCTTTAAAAAAAAGGTTTCAATTAAAGAAAAAAAAAAAAAAGATTGCTTCAGCATGCAACTTGGCTTTCGTTTCTCTGCCACAGTTTATAGAATGAAAGAAATGCAAGTAACAAAAATCAAACCAACACCCTTGATCCAAACTCTCCCACCACTTATTAAAACAGAAGGAATACTTTTTTAAATGTTTTTTTTATTTTATTTGGTTTCGTTGCAAAGCAACTTTTCAAATATATGAACAAGTATACACAATAAAACACATAATCACATCATATTAAATCTCGATAAAATATAAAATCACATTAATATACATTATCAAAATAATCATAATGGGGCACAGGTTACCTTCTTCACTCTCATTGCCCCAACAAAGGCAGCTACGCCATAATCTACAGCATAATACACATACAATTACCAGACCAAATCATTACCCTTCTCGCATAGGCCTATAGGATAAGCTCATGGCATAGCATATACTAATAAAACACTAGGTATGGTTTCCAACTTTGAGCCCCACGCCCTTGTAGGTGTCCTTGTCTCGAGGTAGTACCATGTTTAAAAACTGAACTATTGCTACTTGCACCCTTTCTCTCGGGTTAGAGAACAGAATTTGCCATATGTGATCGTTAGACAGCTCAGAGTGGATTACAAACACATTGTTGAAGCATCTTGACCGTATATTCTTCAAAGCACCACATTAAACTACCTTCAAAAGGTATCAGTTTTCGCCTACACAAAACATCACGGGTGTCCCAAAGGTTCAATCTGAACCTTAGGAAGTCCACCCAGACTTTCTGTGACAGACATTTCACCAAATATGGGGCCTTCAAACCATATCTCTCAATTCTGAACAGCCAGATATTAAAGTCTTTATACTTAGTACATTTTGCTAAATTTCTTGTCCAGTCTGCTTGGAAGAGTTTCACTTTCGCACGGTCGGGGTTCAAAATTAGCAAATCGAGAGACACATCCGCCTACGCTAGTTGATCCAGCACATTATCACGCCATGTCTTCGGGAAAGCATTACTCGATTGTAACAGGTTATGGGCCACTATTTCTAGAATGGTTCGATTATTAACTCTGTTCAGGCATTTTCGTAAGAAGGCACATTGTCGCCATACTGCCTGAACATGGATAGATAGTAGACCTAGTTCATGGTGAATCAAAGCAATTGGTACTGCATTTGGTAGATTTAATATCTGTCTCCAATACTTTGCTTACAGCATCTCCCACTCAAGCCCTTTGTCAAGTAATTTTCCTTCTACACCATATAGCATAATTGGTAATACCTTCATTTTATAGAAGGTCACCACATGCTTTATGGAGAATTTCCCAAATTTGGTAATTAGGATTCTAGACTGAGATTAGGTGCTGTAATGTGTTCGACAGCTGCCACCTCAGCAGATTTATTTTGCTCACGAGTTATATCGATCCCCAAATATTTGTAATTCAACACTCTTACTAATTCACTGTTTTGAAGCGTCCAAGATAGAGGTAGGGCACGGGTCTTACGGCCCCCAGTTGCTGCACAACTTAGGACTTGGGATTTGGAAACATTAATCATTAGGTTATTTGCCTTTACATACTTTCCCAACCGCATCAACATACGTTGCATAGCTTTTGGCGTTTGGGAAAGCAACACTAGGTCGTCTGCATATAGCAAATACGGAATTTGCTGAGGACCAATTCTCGTGGCATCGCCATTACAATTTACAAATTCCATACCCAAATCTAAAATGAAAAAGTTAAATAGGAACGCCGCCAGTGGGCAGCCCCGTTTTAGCCCACGTAGGGTCTCAATTTCAGGGGAAAGTCTCCCCTCAAGGGAAACCCGCACCCTCATTGATTTTTTTGAGTTAAACATAATGATTAATGACAAAAGGGAGTGAGGACAATCATACTCAGCCAGTTATTGAAACAGCCGTGCCCTATCAACTGAATCAAACGCATGTCTGAAATCAATAAACCCCATATACAGTGATTGCCTATGTTCCGCCTGCTGGGCTGAAGGAAGGCAGGACTACAGATTCAAAAAGGTGAAACTGTATTGTTTAGTAAAAACATAGTTCTGGGATGTTATAATTATGGTATCATCAGAAAGCTGGAAAGGACAAATGGGGGAATGAGGTTTTCGGCAGGGTGTTGAGATGGCATGAATGGGGTATGCGTGTTGCCACCATATTTCAAGGTTAAAGTGCCCATAAGGGCAGCGGCAAAAGATTACAAGTGATCAATATCGCAGTCTGTTCCTCCACCCCCTTTTTCTAAGCAGGCTTTCCTAGCCGCTGCTCCCTTTTTTTTCCATTTCTCCTTAGCATGTTGAACGGACTGATCTCGGGGCAATTCAGACATCCTCATCTTAGCAATGTTTTCATTGTCACCATATTGTTCTTTAAAACAAGCGAACACCTTGAAAGGAAAAAGCTAGCCTTTTCTGCATGGCTGCAAGCCAATGTTGCATTAGGAGGTGTGGGTGTTGGTCTGTTTGGGGTATGAGGAAAGGGATGAAGAAAAAAGGACGGCATTTAAACCTCCGGTTGCTTCCTCGATCCACTTAGAGGTTTGCATGCTCTCCACTGTCTGTTGCTAGAATCCCATTAAAAGGCAAAAGGATTTTGGAAATCTTTTGAATAAACAAAAAAACATTTTGCTTGTTGCAGGAAAAGGGCCTACTCGTCTAATCAGTCTTGTCAAAAAATGCATTTTTCACAGGTTTTAACTAAATCACGATTGGGTTATTAAAAAGGTTTCTGAAGATTTACAAGTCTATTGCTCAAATCCCCATTTCTCTTCTGCTGCTGATAAAACACCTACTCTGGGAGTCCAATTGAGCAAATGCATGTGGGTTGACATAACGGGTTTTATAGAAATCCTGTGTGTATTAAAAGAGTTACCAAGTTCTCTGTTGCGCAGATCACAATTTCTCTTGCCTGGGAGTCTGATCTTGAGCAAGTACATTTTTGCTTCAATTCCACTTTATCCGCTTTGGCCCTGAAGTGCTTTCTGGTTCTCGCCCACTTGGAAATCCCACCACATGCCAAGCATTCACTCCTAAGTGAACCAATGAAATATACCAGAACTGCTACAGGGCAACACCCGACTTTCTGATCGTCAGGTAGCTTTGGCAAACAGATTTAGGGCCTTCTCTGTACTTTTCCTAACCTCACACTCCCACATTTGTGTTGGTCCAGTTTAGTTCTGTGCTATATAGAGAGCAAGTTAGTCGCCCACTAAATATCTGTTTCTCCAAGTCATCTGGGTCCACCCTACTGCCACAATTAGATTAACTAGGCAACTGCAGCTCAGTGAAGTGGTCGTAAAGGGGTGTTATATTTGCCAGTTATTCCCAGAGGAACCTACCTATCGAGTGCACAGTCATCGCAACACCACCGGAATCCTCAGATATTTGCTGGCAAGGCCCAATGTTTGCTCCAACAGCAGCCTCGGAGATGTATTCTCAGCAGGAAGCATACATCCTGAAGGGTACCCCAACATGAAAGTGTCTTTGGGGTCATCCACTTAACCCTAGTATACGAACAACTGTTTCGGGATAAGGAAGCCTCCCACGGAGTTCTTTGGTCATACTGGTGCATACATCTTCCACCTGTAGCCTCAAGGACTCCCATCCTGCTCCTTGCAGTCAGTTTTGTGTGGTTGTTTTAAAGTGGCATAAGGCGTTGTAAAAGCAACAATCATATCACATAACCGTATGTGGTTACAGTCATTTAACAACCTCTGCCCCTGTGCTCTCAGACAATACAGAACCATAATAAGACATTGCTGTCGCTCACTGCAACCTTCCTTCAATCTGTGAACTTGTATGTAAGTATGGCACGGAGGGATGACCCCCTCACACCAGATTTCTCTTCCCATATTCCCAACTCATTCACCTTACGCACAGTCCACTCGGAGCTCTGTCGCTGGACAGTTAGGCTGGGCAATACCAGATGCATCTCCCTGTGGTTTTAGGTTCCGGCAACACCTATCAGACAAACAAGCCTCCAACTTTAAAGGGATATGCTGGAGCACATCTTTAGCCCATCACAGAACTACTCAATTACTAATTTCTGCGTTTCCCTCAAATTACTAGAATTTTCACACATTGGTATTCGCTTAGGTGCTTTCGCAGGATCATTAAGCATTTGCCTTTTTCAGAATCGGGCTATATGCTTTGATATATTACAAGTCTGTAGAGACAGTGTAGAAGGATAACTCCATCCGTAACAATCAAATTTTCTTTCATGTCCATTTAACCTTTCTTTCCCTTTGCCCCTTTCCCCCTCACCTATTGGCCTTTTCTATTCTCACAGACCAAGGTCTGGATAGCTCTGGCAGAGGCACTATTTGAGAAGTGCGATATAACTTGCATCATAAAACAGGCCCCACACGTTAACTATAAAGTGTTAATTGTTCTCAGATTCTGAAGATCCCAACCAACTGCTTGTATTAAAATAAAAAATGTCTGCAGATTTTCTAAGCTCCTATTTATCACAAAGGCCTAAAACGCCAGTGCTGGGGCCAACTAGAAATCAGAAGCATGGCAACCAGTTAATGTACATGTCGCTTTCCTAATAGGTGGTTGCGAGGAATTAGACCATCCACACGGTGGGTGCGCGCTCACCTGGGCTTCTTTTGAAATTTCAAATGAAAATGAATGATGGTAGATCAGTATGCGGAAATTAGATTCCAAATGGAGACAAAATGGACCCCGTGGCCTCTTACCTTCCATCGCCCGTTACCTTGAACTTCCGGAAGTCCTGGGAAGCCCTGACTCTGTCCCTTACCCCTGACTGGCTGTTGGGTGGAAGATCCATATATGGTAGTGTGGGAAGTGCTGACCAGACTGGCTGGAGCCTTCTCAACGACTGTATGTTGTGGGTACGCCTGTGGGTGGGACCTGGGTGAATGGAGTGTGTGACGAATACGCATTCTATGTTGTGGGTGTCTAGTATCTGGTGTTTGACACAATGACTGAGACAGCCCTGCCCGAAACCGGTATGAATGGAGTGTGGAGTATTCAATGGCTGGGTACTTGTCCCAATGCACATAACGTGTTGCGAGTGTCTGGAGAGAAGTGAATGGCCTGAATGCACTGTGTGCCTGATTGGCTGCCTGCCTGCATGATTGCCCTTCGCCCCAATTGGATGCTTGTGTATAACCCAGCGGAATGAATGGGAGATCAACAATATAACTGGAGACCACTCACTGCTAGGAATCGTGTTGAGAAGCTGAAGTCCACTACGACGAGTAACTAGAGTAAATGAAGCTTGACCTTGAAGCCCTGCTGGATGAGAAGAATTGATGTTGCTCTCCTTCACAATCTGAAAGCTGCTGTGCCTCCAAGGACTGACCCAGAGGACCTGGTAAGGCGCCCTCTTCCCGAGCTACGAGGGACCATCGTGCAGCAACTGATCTTTGCTAAAGCTCCCTGGTAGACAGACCTTTGACAGGCTGCCGACCCGAGACGGGGACTGCTGCGGAATCCCAAGGAGAAGCGCCCGGACTGTTGTCTGCAACGGTCGACGACTGCCATCGCCGACCGGAGCCGCCGTGCTCCCGTTTGCCCAAGAACTTCATTTGATCCAAGGACGCTCTCGTCCGCATCGTTGCCTCTGTATCCTGCTGGAGAAGGCATGACCGTCGACGCGCCGAGGAGCATATGCCAGTGGGTTTCCCGCCACCTAAGGACCACAGAGACGCCAACGACTCGACGCCCTTGCTGGGCCACAGTTCTTCAAACTCTTTGCGGTCCAGAACTATCGACACCGAGGTGCCCTGCACGCCTCTTCCGTGCAGGACGTTTACGCTTCCCTGTCAACGAGCACCGCTAGGAACGAAGCTGCCACTTCACCGTCGTAGCTCACCCTGTTCTCCGGACGTTCAACGACCCGCGACTCCTGCCTTAAAGGGAGGGCACTCAAGAAGGGCCGTCGATTCCCTGCCGAGGAACGCTACAACACCAGGTACTTTGGGGTTGCAGAACTATTTGGAAGTCTTGTGAACAATATATGGACTGGGCTTCTATCTTCATTCTACAGGTTGCCCAGGTGGGGGATCTCCACACAGAACTGTGTTTAGTGGTACAGGGCCAGCATTCTGCTAATTGTTCAACCATCTTGCTTTCCTTCCTCTCTCTACTGCTGGTTTCCTCTTTATTGATCTGTGTGACATTTTGACAGTATAGTTGATGCACTTTAAGGAGATCAGATAATAGTTGTGGTACCACTGTAGAACTGTATATATTTACCATTGTTAATTTTCTCGGCACAAACTGAGTTATTGTGATAGTATACATAACCTTGAGTATTAATTATATAAAGACTGTTTTAAACGATACAGTGTGCGGACATTCCTTTGTGGGTGCTTGGAGACTACACTGTTTGTAAGAACCAGCCTGCATCACCTCCTGAGAAGCTAGGCCTTGATTACTCAACTACATTACCAATAATCGTGAATCTTGGCTGGGGTCCTCTGTGCCTCTCCTCTACTAAGAGCAGAAGTACAGACACCCCCCTCTAGTCTTTACAGTACCAGAGTGTGTATAGGAATATACGTAAGCAAGAGAATACACTGTGGCGTCAGGAAAACTCCAGAAAATCTGTGATAGCTTTTCTCCATAATGGAATCCCACTGCCTTGGGGTTGTGCTTCCAAAATTATGCTACGAAGGCTTATTCGTTAGATTAATTTTGGCAATAATGTTGCATTCCAAGGAAATTACAAGGTGGGAAATGACATAACTATGGTTTAGTTATTTATTTTATTGTACATTTGCAGAGCGACTATACACAAGTGTTTACAGGTGCCATGATGGACATTATCAGGTGGTCATGAAATTACACATGGAAGGCAGAACATTATTGCTAGACGAGTAGAATTTACAGTTTAAAACAAGGAAAGACAAAAAGGCGAAACATTGGAATCCTGGCCAGAAGAATTACACAATCCATTCACACCTGGGGTAGCGCCATCAGCCAATCAGGTGGCTGAAATGACGGGTGAGAATAGACATTGTCCGCTCACTGTGCCAGTCCCTCTATGCTGTTCCCCGGGTGGCGCCATTTTATTTTTGCTAATGTGAGGAGGCAACAGGGAGTCACTCACTGTTGCCTCTCCACTCTGCCCTCCCCCAAAAATCAACAGATCCCCTTTCCCACTCACTCCATCACTCCATCCATCCATCCACACTTACATGCGTGACCGAAGCTCTTGTGCTCCATCCCGGCTCGTCTCCCGGCCACCTTCATAGACAGGGAAGAGGGAATTAGTCCATTTTCCATATGGGGGTGGGCATCTTTTTTTCCCCCCCATTTTCCTTCCCTTCCTTCAGGAGATCGGCTGCGCAATCAGAGCGAATCTCCAATGAAAAATAATGAAATCCATTTGCTTCCCGGATGAACGCCGGGGTGCTAATGGCATTCATGTATGCCCAGGAAGGTGGACAAGGCCGGTAACGGCCGACAGCCAGAGCGGAGGCCTGCCTTAGCTGGGGCTGGTGGCCTGTTACCGGCCATGTCCGCCCTCCTGAGCGTGCATGAAAGCCACATTACCAACCTCTCCCACTGCATTTGTCTGCAATGCAGCTTCTAATAGTCCAATGTTCCAACTAGCTGATGGCGGGCTCCATTAAACTCTATTGCAACCAGTCTCAGATTCCAAATTAAAAAACGTAACCCTATGGCAGCCATGTAAAAATCAGAAATGTGAAAAGTGGCCCCAACATTAAGGAAGCAGCAGCATGCCTAGATCAAGAGAACCTAAAGGGGCCACTAAAGATGAACACCACCAAATTTAGAAAAAGGCGGGCTTACTGGTTTATATGCAGCATGTCCCGAGATGGGCCTGGCTGTTGACACAGCCAGATTGCGAGTCGTGTGAGTTTAGCATGAGCTTATGAAACGGGAATCTGGTCAGCAGACTACATTTTCAGAGATGGAATTACCTGCATCATTTTATTAAATTAATTTAAAAAATAAAAAAAAGCCAAGGTACCTGCACCCTTGCTAAATGCCAATCAGCGACAACAGGACTATCATTCAAATTCAGCTCGACCCGGAGGAGATGAGGAGCACAGGCAGGGTGGCTAGAGTGGCGTTGTAGAAGGCACAGATCTGGCCACAAACCCACTCAGGAAAGGTCCAGCTTTGCTTGCCTCCGTTGTCGACCGAGGCCAGGGGAATGATGCAGATGTGGCAGCCGTTGCAATTTTGCCAGATAGGAGGCACCGAAACTCTGTACCAAACAAAATCCCAGCAAACCCAGATGCACTGGTATTCAGCGAGCGAGACGTGACTGCCAATCTGAGGGCTTTACCACCTGAGAGTACACAGATTGCCCAATCGTAGTGCTGCGGTGTCATTTAGGGGGTTATAATTGAGCTTTAAAGATATGGTCCAAAAGCCACTTTGGATTTTATGATCCTTGAAGACAGAGTTAAAGCCTAATACGGCCGAGGGTGAGGACTTCTATGCTATCAGAGCGGCAAGAAACCATGCAGGTGGTGACACAGTGCACGGTATAAGAACCTATAGCATTACATAACTTTACAACCACACCCATTGTTTCATGAGAAAACAAAAAGCACTCCAAAGGGCATAAACGGGGCAGGTGACAACAAATTCCTTCATAGGTTATAGTAAAAAAGCTTTTATAGTGCACCCATCAATAGCGTAGTAGTTTTATGGCAACACGTCTGGTCTGGATAGCGGCGTATTGTGCTCCTGTCCAGGGTGAGCCAGACTATTGTCTGTGAAAGAAAGGAAATAGCAAAAGGGTGAAAGGTTAAGGAGGAGGAGTAGGCTAGAAACAAAAAGACTAACAAATGGGGTGGTAGAAGGGAGCTGAAGGGGACGGCGTATGTTTGTGGATCAAGCTAATGTTGACCGGAAAGGAGGGGGGGGGGGGGAACACCCATGATGCCGTGCCACCATCATTGGGGGCATTTTCTAGTAGAGTGATTTGTGGGATTAGATTTCAGCATTTGGTTCAGTGACAGGCCTCCAAATGTGCACTAGCCATTTGTTAGTAATAATGGTGTATTATGTGTATGTAGAGCATTGAAGGTGGGTGGATTTTATGCCTAGCTAGTAGTTTGTAACTTGGTGTTTACCCTTTACTTGAGAGTGGACTACTAAAACATAGTAATATGCAGCCATTCATAGTGAGAGAATATACCTGTAGCTATCTGTCCAGGCTATGTTCAATAGACTGTGTGAAAGGCAAATGTGGATGTGTGACAAACAGAATAGTAAGGAGAGATGGGCCGGATGTCTGCCCTTAAGTATGCAGTGACAGTCTGCCACCCCCTTGTGTGAAATTTTCCAATGACGACTCTGGCTCATGGTTTCAAGTCTTCCAAAATGCCAGGATGTCGTCATATGCCCATGGGTTTTGAATCAATGCACATGGGAACAGGAGAGGAAATGCCCTTTAACTTAGTCTGTAGGCTCCAAACCCCAAGGTTCTAGAGACAAGAAAGCTGGGAGGCACTAAAGGCACTTTTACACGACGGTGGATTTTGAAATAAGGCACCTCTGATCAAATCTCTCTGAGATTCCTGTAAGTGCTTAAGGCTTGCTGGAAGATTGATGGGGATGGTTAAAATATTGAGGGAGGCAAAACTTTCAAAGATCAATGAGTTGCAGAATGAAGGTGTCAATAAGCATGGTGGTATTGGGGTGGGCAGACAAGGGCTCATTAACCAGTCTGTCTCCATCAGTACAAATATCAGCCACTAGAAAATGAAAACGCAGTTACAAGGCTATTACCGACCACAGGAACAGAATTACCTTTTGTGTAGGGTAAAAGTGGTGGTTACCAGTTTGTGGAGCAACAGGACGTACTGAGAGGGATGGTGGTGGCCATCTTGAGGAGAAAAGGCAAGCCACAGGAGACACCCGTTGTCTAACTGCCCTTTTAGAAGACAAAAAAGGTCCATGGAGAGGACCCTCCCGCCCTCTGCACACTATACAATGCTGAGTAATCAGCCAATACGCGTTAATCAGAATTTAATCTATTTATGCAGTAGGGATTAATACCAATAGATACACTACCTGAACCTGTTTTTTTTTTTACAAAACAAGTATAGTTTAATAAACATCAATGTTTGCAGGACAATTAGCAGTCCAAAGTGAGAGGACACGTTTCGGGGTATACAAAGGTCTCATTTTTCCCTGCCAATACATTTTCTCCACTGCCATCCATCTCCTTTCCACCATCAACTCTTTCCATTTCCCCCACTGCTCGTAACCTTGGCCTATATCTCGATTCTAACCTTCCCTTCACCCATCACATTTCCTTTACTTCCAGTTTTTGTCGTTTTCACTTGCACAACATTTGTAAAGTCTGTTCCTTTCTCACTGTTCATGCGACTATATTACTTACCGCTTCACTTATTTTTTCTTGACTTTTCCTATTCTGTTACGCTCTTTGGAATCCCCTCCTCTGAAATCTATTCATCATTCTTCTATTTGCGTACTTTGTCTTCTCTCTTCCATTTCAGGCTCACTTGCATCCCTTGGATAGTTGTCTTTTCAGTTCCAACTTAAATTTCATTTGGTTTAGTTTTTAAATCTCTCTATGGGCTTGCCCCAGACTATCTTTCTGTTCTGCTCTCCTTTTATATTATTTCTTGTTCTCTTCGTTCTTGTCTTTTTACGTTGACTGTTCCCAGTCCACCCTGTGCCCAATCTCGTTTTCGCTCTTCTCAGCTTCTTGCTCCTCTCCATTGGAATCTTCTACTGCTACCCCTTGCTCTCTGACTTGATATTTGAGTTATTTCATTTCAACAATTTTGTTCCGTTGTTTTTATGCCATGAACAGCACTTATAAAAGTGCTTTAAAAGAATTAATAAAATACAAAAATCTCAGACTGCTTGGAAATGGGCAGGCCAAAGTTTGATGTTACTGCCTAATAGAGCTAGGTGTGATGATCATTAATGATTCCTCCCAGAAACTTGCTCTGGGACCATTCTTATGTCAGGGAAGGCAGACTCTTCCTGATCCTGGGAGTGGTATACCATGGCATGATCACATGGCAGGAAGAGACAGGCCAGGAAGACTGGGAACCCCACCCCCCCCCCATTTAACTTTCCCCATCAACCCACACTTTTGATGGCTATTTTCCAAACAGCAGAAGTTAGAAAAACTAACAGGACTACAAATCCCATGAGTACTGGACCGAGGAAGAAGGCTGAAGAGGCATGCTAGGCAAACTCTTGGAAAAGAAAGGCCTACTCCCAACTTACTCTCGACACTGAATCTGTTGGTTGTCTCCATGATCATCAATCTGCCTTCAGAACTGCCATAGGCATGAAAACTGCTCTCCTGAACACCCTTGAAGATCTGCTCTACAACCTCGATTCAAGCATTCCCACTGTCCTTATCCTCTTTCCTCTGCTTTTGACATGGTCAACCACGCCATCTTGATCAATCTACTCCGTCAGAACCTGGGCATCATGGATAGGGTCCTGGAGTGGCTGACCTCCTTCCTCTTGGACCGCCCCTCCCAGGTCAACTTGGTCGCTTTCTCTCTGCCACCTCTCTCTCCACATGTGGTGTTCCCCAGGGCTTTATCGTCTACCCTGGTTCTTCCAACCTCTACTTGGCACCTTCGGCCCACCTGACCTCTACCATTTCCTCTAACTTTCAGTGTTATGCGGGTGACACTCCGCTTTCCTTCAGGCTCTCCTCTCGCTCATTCCCAAGTGTCTATCCACAATTCAGGATTGGCACGCCTTAACGATCTCTGCCTTAATGCCAGAAAGACAGATCCTTCTCATTGGGACCCCTACCCCCGCTTTCCCTCTCTCACTCTGCCCACCCTCCTTGGGTCCTCTTCCTTCGCCTTCCAGCAAGGCAAAAAACCCTGGTGTCATCTTCGACCCCACTTTTTCTCTCAGGCAGAAAGAAGGCGGCTTGGTGCTGGCAAACCAGGCAGAAGTGGGAGAACTGAAGGGACGCCGGAACTCTGATGCAGAAGATTTCACCTGCTTGCCCTCCGAGGGTCCCGTTCCCCCAAACTCGGAAATGCAGAGGATACACAGTTGAAGGCGTGCAGGAAGATTGCCTTTCCCCAGGTGAGCCTAATTGTAGAGGGTGCTATGCAAGAAGCATGTCAGAGACAGAGGCAAGGAGCTGCTGTAACGCTGTGAGTGTTAGAAGCAAGAGGGGTTACATCGAGTGGCCAGACCAGAGACCCCCCTTCAGCAAGGAAGGGTGTGGGTCCCAAGTGAAGCCTGAAGCAGAAGTTGTGGAATACGTGGAACAAGGATCACAGAAGTCAGTGAGTTAAACTAGGCGTACCGATTCCTTGTGCGAGCACTGCTGGCAACATTATCCAGCTTAATATTCACTTGTGTGTAAGCAGCAGAGAGCGGAAGTTGTTTGAAGTCTTTAATGGGGCAATAGAGCAATGTAGCACTCGCTTATGATCAGGTATTCTCTCTTTCACTCGCGTGAAGAGCCAAAGCTACGGAAAGCCACTGTTGAACATTTAAAATCTTGTAAAACCTAAGTGGTCGTGTGTGCCTAATTTCAATTTTCCAGAGAAGAGTGAACTTTGAATGTGTATGCAGGTGAACAATTGTTTATAAAGAATTGTCAAGTATTTAAACATTGTTCCTCTATTACGACTGAAAGCGGCCTTTCTCAAAGCCAGAAAACCATCCAACAAATAGAAATGGGGAAATCTGTAAGCGTAATAGAAAGTCAAAGTTGCCTAAGATAGTGTGCAAGCATGAAAGTGGCAGCAAGACTTCTGGGTAATATTTTGGCTAACCATTGGCAGAGAGATGAAGGCAAAGTTGGGGAAGGGAAACTTGATGTGTATAAATATTATTTGAAGTTGACAACCTATATTGCCAAAGACGGTCATAGAAAGAGAAGTGGGTCCTAAAGGCAAATCTAGGTTGCTGCTTGTTACGGATAGACAAGCGAGGCAAAGAAGCTGCCCCTTTTGAAGAAGAATATTCAGGGGAAGGTTGCCTTGCCTATGTAAAGGTGTTGACGTACCTGAAAGTTAATCTTGTCATAACCTATTTGAAGAAACAAACACTGAAGTTGTGGTGGTACATCTTTTTGTCAGTAGATGAAGACTTTAGTAGTAAAAGTGAAGTGGAATACTACGAGACAAAGGAGAATGTCCTCATTGTGAACTGTGGTAGAAGTGAAATTGTTGAAGTACAAGCAGCAGCACTGCTGTCAACCGGACAAAGATATCAATTGTAAATCCTAATCTTGTAAAGAGAGACATAACTATCAACCAAGAACTGTGTTTCACTAACATTTGCAGAATCTGTATTTCCTTTGAATTGATATAATTCTTCTTGGACAACTAGTTGTGGAAAAGCATCGTGGCTAGGACTAACCTTAATGCTATTATAGTGAAGTGATAAACAAAACTTTACCTTGACATTGAATCATCAGGAACTGACCTGCGACTGTTCCATCTACATGGATTTCCTAATTTCTTTTTGTTCAACATTGAAGCTGAATTTATCTCGAATCATGGGGAAGGGAATTCACCCAGGTTACTAAAAGGTTATCAAGGAACTACATATATAACTGTTGATGTTATTTAAAAAGCTGTATGTTTTCTTTGTATTTGATGTTTAAGTGTGAGGGCAAGACATACTGTGTTAGCGTTTCCCCTTAGTTTTGCTAACCAGGGAAATCGTCGTCAGAGTAGGGATAGTGAGGCGTTTCATTTTTACAATTTAATGAAATGGCGAATTTTGAACGAACATACAAAAGTTGTCACCTCGCATTGCTGACGCCTCACATAGGTCGAAGAGATCTGAGGAAGATGCGTTGTTGGTGCAGTGGGAATGGCCATGGAGATCATCAAGGCCAGCGATGGCTGAAGCTCTCTCAGGGCTCATGAGGGCCCATTCCAAAAAGTTTGGGGGCCCCCTTAACTACAGCTGGCTGGGAAAACCAGTCTTTGGCGCCAGTCGAGTGCATAGATTAAACTGGAGGGAAAAAGGAATGTTGGAAAGGCGGATAATAGCTCGTGAATTTCATGGGACAGGCAGCCAGCTGAATGTCAACTAAAAAGCATGTCAGCGGGATGCTAACGTAGTAAAAACCAGAGTAAAAAGGCAATGAAGTGCCAAGCATGTTGCTTATACAGGCAGTCTGTGATGTGGGTAATGCAAAGCACACCTTTATTGTACTAAATTGAAAAAGTATGTGGCTTTGTGACATTTGAAAGGGCCCGACACCGTCCCAGAGCACAGCCATGGGCAGTTAAAGGGTGGATAAATAACCAAACAACCACAAGGGGTAATCCCCCTCCTCACTTCATCTCCCTACAAGCTGTACTCCAATGCAATAGTTTGAGTTTTTGGGTGGCACTTAATTACTAGGTCACTCTGGACACTGTTATTTGTCTGCCCCTTTTACCTCCTCTCTTTTCCTTCCTGACCACCAACCCTCCCATCCCTCACCCTGCTTCCACAGCCATAACCCTCCCATCCCGCACCCTGTTTCCACAGTCATAACCCTCCCATCCCTCAAAGAACGTCTGGCCTATCTTTCAGTGGGCCAACTGATGAGCTTTAAGATTTAGTGGGATCGAATTTCAAAAAGAAAATTGGCTGCTTAGCCATGCTAGGTCAACGGGATGTATATTGTCGGTGAGACTAGCGATGCCTAAGCAGCTAAGAAGTTACGATTATCAACATATTGCAACACCGCGAATCACCCAAGGACACTGGTTCTACACAGACTCCTGGGGGGTAAGGAAAAACAGGCGCTACATCAGGAGGGATTTACTTAGCACACTGGTATGACAACAATGCAGGCTCCATTGGTACATCCAGTTTTATTTAAAGGAAAATGTTGACCTTTACTTTCACATTAAAAGAAACACAAATAAACAGCAATGTTTAATGGGGAGAAAAGCCATCTTTCAATTAGTTCTAAAAGTGCATTAGCAAACTCCTGGATCACACAACAGCTTTTATTTAAATGTTTTTTGTTTAAGCAAAATGAACTCCAGAAGTCAAAAACTGAGCAAAATATTCTGTTACACTAGATACAAATCTCTGAATTTAGGAAAGGGCTTTATAGATGGTGAACAGGTGGACCTCTGAAAACAAGCTGGATTGCAGCCTGCCACGATTTAGTCCGACTGACCATATTTTGAGCAATACATTCATATGTTATCTGTGCCCTGAGATGGAAGAGTTTGAAGACACACAAGCCAATGCAAGCAGCTGAGGATTTTAAGGTGAGTCAGCCATAGCTGAATGGGCTTCCAGCAGTGTTCCTTGAGCTGTGATTTACAGCTTGGTAGTCAGATAAGGGCCACCTAGTAGGCTTCAATTAATGTAAAATGGGTCATGGGGCAAGTTCACCTTAAGTGACACATTAATGTGCAAAGCTCTAACTCTTCAAGCTAAGGGGCTGTTATTTTTGATAGCCCATATGCACTTTAAAGCCAAGTCCAGGATCCGGTCCAGTGGACTAACTTTTCAGAAAATGTTGGTGGGGACAACATCTAAAGGAAAGGGGCCCCTACCAAGAGGGGGGCAAAATGCTGTGCAACAAACGTTAGGGGTGGGACAAACACCATTGTCTCCCCCTAAAATGATGCCCATGATCAGGGCTCACAAGCTATTTGGTTCGTGAAAGGAAAGGTCCACTTTATATTTTAAGAAATCCACAAAGATGCACGCTAATATGAAAGCAAAAGAACATTTTTCTCCAGAACTGACCATTTTATTTACAGATATGCAAGACCGTATGCTGGACGCCATTTTCAATAGTGCAAAAAGCAAGCAATGTTTATTAATATACATCTCTACTTCACAACCACGATATAGAGTAACGAGGCAATGGAGGCAAAGAAGCAATCAAGGTGGTCAGTGTTTGCTTTTAAGCCAATGGCAATTTTCTTTTGATTTGTGGTACAAATATTGAAGAAAAAGCTAAACTACAAGTCCCAGAATGCAAACTGCTGTTGAATAAGCAGCCAGTGCTGGATGAGAGATGGCAGTCATGTTATAGGACCAATTCTCAATGCTTAAGGCTGTCTTGGAATGCAGTCGCCTCTCTGTAGATCTATAAAGCAAATCAACTGCAAGTGAGTTGCACTATTATTATTCACAGTTTACATGCCATCTAGGAAATGGGTTATCTATATAGTGCTTTTATCAAAGCGTTTTACACGGAACATATTTACATACAATATCAACCAAACTTAAGGTGGTACTCATTTATGGACCTCGGAAGGATAAAAGGCTGAGTTTGCCTTGCCGGGATTCGAACCTGTGACCTGCAGATCACACAGAGATCACAGCGGCACTTGCTTAACCCGCTGTGCTACCTTACCAGCATTCATGGCCTCTATGCCCGCATCAAATTTCAAGCCTGTTACTTGTGGATCTGCATTTGATTGGGAAAAAAACGTCACTAATGTGTAAGGTAGCAATTAGTCTATAATATTGCGCTACGATCTGCCTATCAAGTACAACAACAAAGATCAAATTGGGATATGTAATGAAAGGCCAGTTTCTGCAAAACAGCAGGAGGAATGGGGAAAGAAAAACAAATCTGTCACAAGTCAGTGTAACTGGCTATGCCTCTAAAAATTGCAACAGGCAATTTAGCTACTGGTGTGTGCTTTATAAAATGGTTAGAGAATCACTCACCTTTAAGCCATGTGACTTTATTTTAAAATGTTTGCTTGGTGGTTTTAAGTGCCTGCTGCAGTGAACCTGTAGCTGGACCTGTGCTGCAGGTTAACTCACGGAGCTATTCCAAGGATTCACTTGGGGGATCATAGCTTAAAATAAAGCTTATAGGAAGGTTTTTACAGCGGTTTTTAAAACTAATAAAATGTTCAGAAATTAAATGATCAAAGTCATTATTCATCTGGCAAGAGTGGCCCAAGTTAGTTAATTCACATGTCGTTAAAATATGAGCAGCTGGACAGTTACTGGATCAACTTTTGTCAGAATCGGGACAGCTCTTCATTGCTCCATGGAAGAAAAAATAATGTATGTTATATAGTTTTGCGAAAATTTCATTTTCAGCCTTACTTTATTTGAATATTTAAGATTTTTTTTAAAAAACTACTATAGTATGTTTTTAAAAAAACTACAGACTTGATTTATCTCTTCCCTTGTTATTGTACTACAGATTTCAAATCTATAAAAGTCGAGTGCCAAGGCTGCGTGCCTTCTAAAATTATAGCTGAAGCTTCAAGTCCAATGTTTGCTCAAAACAAAGGTGACAAGCCAGTTTGAAAAAATTCTGGGCGAATAAAATGTCAATCTGAGGACCTAGAGTTGCTTTTAAATTTCGAAAATACTATCGTTTTTTTTAGGAGCCTTTTGCAGGTGTGGAACATTATGTGCAGATGAAGGTGTAGTTCGGGATCTCGGGGTATTTTGGGACCGAGTAATGAGGGGCGAGAACACCCTGCTGACACTCCGGATGTTAAGGTATTCGCATCCAAAGAAAGCAACTTAAAAGAAGCTGCTAGACCAGGAAACCTGCTTAGCGGGGAGGATTCTCCGGCTTAGATCTGCAATGTCAATTCTCGTGCGTGAGTCCTAGGTGGCGCTACAAATATGCACTTCACTTCCACTCAAGAGTCAGACGCCTAACGTTTATAGATCAGAGTCGACGTGGCGGTTCCGATCCCAGGCCCTGTCCACCAGGATTCCTGGGGTTTAGACAGGATGAAATCAGATAAAACATGCACATCAGACGAGGATGACATTATGAGTGGTTTCAGGAAGGGATTTTAATGAGTTCCAGAAGCCTCTTTAGAGTGCACTGTGGATTAGCATGAAAACCCGAACCTGCTTCTGTCACACGGAAACTTTCGCGCGAGCACAAACCATTCCAGCATAAAAAGGAGCCTCATTAATCCCCGAAAGGAGCCAGACTTAACTTCGGGTCCTGCTGCAGCACCCAAGCACGCCTCACACCCCCTCACAATCGATCAATCTGCACTGCTAGAAAGGCTTTCCCGTTGTCGGATCTGCCACTCATCGCAGACCTTCGTGAAGGAAGGGCCAGGGGATGCAGCAATAGACGCGTCATACTTTACACGCAACCTAAGCCATGCACAGTTAATGAGAACCCATCCTTCCGCCAGAGCGCGCACAGGAAGTCTCCAAACAAATACCCTGCAGACATGAACACGGTCAGTGCTTTAAGGGTGAAGAGGATAGGGGGTGGGGGTTATCAATTAAGGGGCATGGCCTAAGTGGCGGGGTGACGAACTTTTTGAAAACTGCGAGGGCTCTGGCCTGTGCTGGCCGCAGCCCACTTCTAGTCCTCCTAGACACTCTCCCCCCATCTCCAAAAATTATTTTGTGGGGAGGCGTGGCAATAGTCACTTTGGCAAAGGAAGCATCAACATTTAGCCACCTCTCATGCACTTGCTACAGTAACACATAACAGAAGGAAACGAACGACATTTCTTGGGTCACACGGCAGTGTGCAAGTAAGAGCACAGCTCCCGTTCGAATCGCGGCAAGATAGCGTCGGGCCTGTAATGCTGACCCAGATAGTCATTCTCCTGAGAGCAATACATCGGGCACCAGTGCACATTCTATACCAGTGCGTACAGTGGGAGGAATCTCATTTATTGCTACATAAAAATGTGGTTATTTATTGCAATTATTTGTCAAAAGAAGTTTGCTAAGACCAGAGCCACAACATGGTTGCTTCTCCACTCTGCTCCTGCATCCTTCATCCTTCATAAACCCATGTGGTTCCCATAAATTGTTCACCATAGTTTACAAAGCCATGAATGCAACAGGGAATGGCAAGTTGCTCCACACTACCGAGTTTGTCTATGCTAGTGAAGTAGTTGAAGGCCAAGCTGTGCATTGAGAAACTTTAGTCCTGGTGACAAAATGACTACTGCTCTGCGGGAGTAAAGAAGTCGTGGCTAAACCACCTACTCAGCCACAACTTTCTACTACTAAACTAGCAGTGATCCCAGTCAGAGGTGAAACCGGAGCAGCCTTAAAAGTTTGGCTTCCAATTCTCTTTTGGCAACGTGGGCAGGCTATATCTTCAGAGGAGCAGTGAGCCAGTAACAGTAGCAACCCAAACAACTCAAGTGAAATGCTTCGAAAATAAAAAAGAATATCCAATAAAGGTTTTACCTATTAATGTTTAATCAAGCAAAAAAATCCAATAAACTAATGAGAATACACAAAAAAAATCCACCTAGTAAAACAAACAGAATGCAGAACATGGTGTGAAAGGGCACTCTGGGTTCATCAGCTGGGGTGCGAAGGCAAGAAACTTGGCAGCAATGTCACTAGTTCAAGGATAGGTCTGTAGAACAAAGGTAACGAAGGGGTGCTTAAGTTAAAAGTCACTACAGTCCCAAAAAGTGTATTAGGACCGCTTCACAGTACCTCAGGTTTATTCTATTTGGGGGCTCAAAAGCACCGAGCCAGGCTTCTAGGAACCTCCTGAGGTAGAGATTTGGTGTTGAGAGCTGGTCAACTGGGTCCAACACGCAGTGCAATCCAAGCAACAAAGGCGCATGGTGCAATGAAGCTTGGCACAGGCAGCTGGTGTCCGGGTCACTGTAGCTACCCAAGTGGTACACTGAGGGAAATCGGAGCCCAGAACGGTTCCATGACTTCTCTTTTGCTGGATGGAACAATCTAGTATCTTCAGGGACAGGGTGAGTTCTTAGTTCTTCACTGGGTCCGTCACCTAAAGGGAGTGGGTCAACTACAGTGGGCAGGACCCTGGTTCCAGTGCACAGCCAGCAGAAGCCTTTGTCCAACAGCAATAGAAAGCCCAATGTTCCCTGGGGAGGGTTAGAGTACAGAGTTCAACTCTGCCTTAGATGTCTTATCTTCACCTCGCTGGGGGAGAACTGGATATATGATATGGCATTTATAACGTGCCTATACACAAGTGTTTCGAGGCGCGACGAGGCAAGGGAGGGGGAACAGAGGGAAGACAAAAAACGATCCTACTAGACCAGGTGTCATTCAGATTGCGCAAGTGCATGGGAAGGGGGAAAAGGAAAAGTGTGAGGTGGAAGGGAGAGGGGAAAGTGCAGTACATGGGATAGTAGAATAATTAAGATGAATAAAACGGCAAGATGGTGGCAAGTGCAAGGTAAGAGCCGACATAAGTGCTGGTAGGAGGTCTATAGGGATTCAGAATAACAGTCCCCAGGTGCGGGGTTGCCAGGGAGGCAGTGCAGGTGTGCAATTGGCGGGCCTGGGCCCGAGATAAGAAAGGGTGGCCAGGTAACCAGTGCAGTTTCAACCAGGAATTTAGCAGGGGAGAGGGGGAGAGAAAGCAGAAGCAAAGAGGAAGGTTTTGAGGTGCTTCCGGAAGCGGAGATGGTTCTCCTCAGGTTTCAGGGAGGCAGGAAGTCTGTTCCAGAGGGAGGCCCTGCCGAAGAGAGAGATCTACCACCAACTCATTGCTTGGAGAAGCAACTGAACCTGAGGGAGTTGGAGGCAGATGAGCGAAGAGCTCAAGAAGGAAGATATTTGGGAAGAGAGAGTTGAAGGTATTGCGGCCCCAGGCCCCAGAAGGTCTTGTGGACAATGCAGAGGGTTTTGAACTTAATCCTCGCAGCCACTGGGAGCCAGTGCAGAGATTTCAGTCCTGGAGAGATACGATCCCTGGGCTTGAGGTCAAGGACAAGTCTTGCAGTCCTGTTCTGAATAAGTTACAGAGGGCGGAGAGTAGAGGCAGGTAGATTTAGATAGAGGCTGTTACAATAGTCCAGCCTAGATAGAACCAGGGCTCTGGAGACGGTGAGCTTCTGAGGGAAGGAGAGGAAAGGAAGAATACCTCTGAGGAGGTGTAGCTGGTAGTGCGACTTCTTAGAGACGTCAGAGATCTGAGGAGAGAAGGAGCGTGTGGAGTCGAAGATGACCAAGGTTTTTAGCCTTGCAGGTGGGAGCAGAAAGCGTGCCAAGAGAGGCCGGCCAGAGAGCTGCAGGGAAGGCGGGAGTGGGTGTGGCAGTGAGTAAAATCTCAGTCTTACTGGCATTAAGGCAGAGGTCATTGGCAACACACCACTCCTGGATAGCAGACAGATCAGAGATGAGGGAAGGAGAGGAGGTGGCAGAGGGTAGCCTGAAAAGGAGCTGGCTATCATCCGCATAGCACTGAAAATTGGGGTAGAGAGCAGCGATGCGGTGGGCTAGGAGTGCCAGGTATTGGTTGAACAGCCAAAGAGAGCGGTTAGATCCCTGGGGGACACCACAGGTAGAGAAAAAGATATCCGAGAGGAAGGACCCAAGTTGGACCTGGGAGGGTCGGTCGGAGAGGAAAGATGTCAGCCACGCCAGAGCGTGACCAGTGATAACAAGGTTATCATGGAGACGGTTGACCAGGATGGCATGGTTGACAGTATCTAAAGGCAGAAGAGAAGTCAAGCAAGATGAGGACACACGGGGTGTTGGGGTCAAGGTTGGAGAGCAGGTCTTCAGGATAGCCTGCCCTCCGAACAGAGGTCCAAAGGGTAATCCTTTTCTAGATGGTCCAAAGATAAAATCAAAGAATGAGGGGGTGCTGTGATGAATTGCCATCTGGAAAGGGCGTGAACGTCCTGGCTTTTTAAATTTGTATTAAATAACATTATGCAGGTAATTCCATCTCTGAAAGGTAAATCTGATAATCAGATTCCCTTTCATAATCTCCATGCCAAATAAAGTGTATACTTGTGCCCTGCTGCATCAGTATCCTGATTGAGAGCACCTGCTGTACCAGTGGCACAGAGCAGGTTCAGAAGCCTCAAGTGCCCTTGTGACAGCTACAGTGACACCCAAGTCTCTGCAGCATACAGGCTGCATTTAGAATATGCACCCCTGTACCAAAAACTAAAAAACTCTGAAGATGTTATTCTGGTGGCACATAAAACTGTATATGTAAGCCAAAACCGAGTGAGGGTATGGTGGCCATATCCTTCAGGGTTATCCAAGCCACATTACATTGATTTTGCACCAGTCAGCCCTGTGGTCCCAGATCAGCTGTAGAAAAATGGTGTATTTTCCTCCCAGACAAAGGCCACCCATGTCCACTGACCAGACTAGCCTTGGGGGATTGCTTCTCTTTGTCAGGGCAGATAACACCCTTTCCCCCAGGACAGCCATTCCATAGAACTCTGGCATGGGAACATAAACCAAGAGGCAAACCCATTTACAGAGAGCCAGGACTCACACCGGATGGCTGCATTTCTAAAGACTGCTGATCCTATTGAGAAGGGAGGGGTGGAATTAGGGTGAGCCAGAGAGGGAGGGTTCTGCCATCTTGATTCTCTCTGCCTCCATCTCTTTCCTGCACCCTCCACCTCCTCTGGAACAAAGCACTTTGGGTGTGCCACCAGAAGGGAAAAGCCCACTCATTTCAAGGGCAGTGATTGGACCCCTAAAGAAGGATAGCTTTAGTCCAATCACTGAGGGACGCATGCCTAGAAAAGAAGGGGCTTCCCACAATTTCTTAAAACATCATGAGAATCATCCTTGGATCATCCCTTGATAAGATTTCAAATGGACCCGGATGAGTGTACAGGCCTTTCTAGAGATGAAAGAAGGTGTTCCAAGGCACAGACCAGCTCTGTCCCCCAATCATCCCCCAGGGACCATTGGGGTGATCTGCAGGAACTGCCTCTCTGCCAGCCACACGTACCCAGGACCTCAGCGTGTTGGAGGATGCCCGCTGTTGTGTGCCAGCATCCCTCATGTTTGGAAGCCTGAGAACAAGGAACCATCTCGTCTCCAAGCCCCAAGATTGGGACTCGCAGCAGCCCAGCCGGGATACTATTGTTTTTTACGTTGAACTGCTTGGAGCTGGTTTCAAAAACTGTCCAACACATTTGAACTCGCAGGATCCTCCGTTGCTGCCTTTTACTCTCTCCTGGTCTTTACACAGCACCAAGCTGTCTGCTTCGATGCAACTGAAGAACCAAGAACTTCAAAGGAGGTACTATTGACTGCCAACTGCGCCCTTGGTCCATTTTTGGGGCAGAGAGACTGGTCCGGTCACTTTGAACCCTTTTTTCTCACAAGTACATATCCTTGTCCAAGAACATTGTTTTTGCCTGCCCTTCACCCCCGATTTATTACCCACAGTGCTGCATCTATTTTTGCTTATTCTGTGGTCTTTCCTCAAGGGTGCATTTTGTGTAGTGTTTTTCTGTTTAGTCATGTTTGTACATGGCGCATTTAATTAAAGTGTATTGTGACAAATTCCAGGATCTCGTCCCTACTTCCCTAGGGGGAGCCCCTTTCCATGATGCCAGGGATGTGAGGCTGTTACCCAATAACCACCCTGGGGGCGATACTCGGCAGGTGGATGTCATGGCAAGGGAACCCCCCATGTGGGACTGGGGTTTACTGTTCTGGGAGAACGTGGCACACTCAAAATACATACACTCCTCCCTCACTCTCATACCCTACACCAAACCCTATAGTGCCCGATACCTCCATATACCCCCTCTAGGGTAGAAGACTTAGACAACACAGTAGGGGATGAGGAAGAGTAGATACTACCTATGTGAATCAGGTATAAAAACTGGGATGAAGATCATAAGAATCCGACTTGGAAGTAAAACCATCAATACTAAGATGAGGAAGAAGCGCTGAGGAAGAAGCGCAGAGCAACGCAGAACCAACCTGAGTGGTCCAGACAATGAGAGACCACTTAACAATTAAGGAGACTAAAAAGGGAAGAATGACTTGGTAAGCAGTCAGTCCCTCCCTGGAGATACTGCAAGTCAAAAGGACGTTTGGATTGGAGTAAGGTGGAGAACGCTGGCCGGAACGCAAGCAGTGCTGCCGAGACGTCTCCAGTCGGTCCGCCGACCGAGAGAACCAGAGGAGCGGGAGCAGCGTGAGAGCAAGTCACTTAACCACCCAAGCTTTGAGAATGTTTCTAGATGCTCAGCCTCCTTGGCTGCAGAGCTGCCACAGTGTGTGCAGACCCTGCGAGGGAAGACTATTGCATAGGAGTGGCACCCCATGCTCAAACACGAAACCCAACGACAAGTCATAAGGTGCGAGCGACGCTTGGAAAGCCAGATAAACAGTGCCTGAGACCCGTATAAAAACCGGGAAGATCCTGGAAGCCAGTGAAACTGGGTCTGGAACCCATGTAAAAACCAGGAAGACCCGGGAAGCCAGAGAAACGGGGTCTGGGACCCATATGAGAGGCCAGGGAGGCCAGAGACACAGGTTCAGGTACCTCTATGAAATCCAGAGAAGCACGGGAAGCCCACGAAGGGGGGTCTGGAAACCTAGTGGTTTCTGAATATTTTCAGAGGATGCCGCCTTCTTCCTCAGTGTCTGTCAGGTTAGCGAACCTGAACTATTACACTAAGAAGGCCAAGGGAAGAGCCATACCCCCTGGCATTGTGAAAACCTGAAAAAGGTTAGGAGAAAAGGCATACCCCCTGGCATTGTGATTTGTGCAAGGCGAAGAGAAACCAGGGGAAGGGAGTCAATTCCCCTGGTGTTTGTGAACACGTCATAGAAAACCAAGAGAAGGGTAGAATACTCTTAGGGAACAAGACACAAGTTGGAACTTTTGCTTTGTTTGGGAATTAAAACATTTTATTTGCTAATCTAAAACTGTGTGTGCTACTCCTCAAAAGAACTATAAGATGGGGAAAGGAGTCTCTGCCTCAAGAAATAGTCCTGACAGACTAATGGTCCAATCTTCTGCTTTATGAAGACTCAGCAGACCCTTTTTGTTTAGTTAGGCGTGTAAAGGGATAGAAATAGGTTTGCCACAGGGCAATGAACTTTTGATTTCAGACTTCCTGACCAATCCTTAGTTTAAGATGAGGCAGGGAACACTGCTCTTAGTAATAGGGCAAGATGGGGTTTTTCTTTGGTTTCGTTGAAAATAAAAGACTATAGCCAATACTATATCTCTACTGTGCCAGTCTCCTACCTCTGTACCCTGACAGTATATACATTTTTTATAGAACCTTGAGTGGACATTCCTTTATTTATGACCGTTTTACTACGCTGTTTGGGTTGCTACTGACCACAATCACTCCTCTCTTAAAAATATAGCCTTCCCTCTGCCCAAATTACAACAAAAGGTGAAGGAGGTATATCTCTTGACTGTGCCTGTTTTACATTTATGATTGTGTTGGCTATTGGTTTGTAGAAGTTTGAGGGCTGAGTGGGCGTTTTAGCATCTTCTCACCTTTGTACTCCTGCAGGGCAGAAGTCAATTAGTCCCAGGTGCCCCTCTCATTTTAAAGGAGAAGTTTATCAGGAGATTGGGGCTGCTGACTTCAAATGTACATCAGTGTTCAGTGCCCTGGTGTGAGAGTGGCTTTGTTAGGTTAATGCTGCCTTTGAGGCGCCAGTGCCTCGGGTACCTCTTGGGGGAAGTTCCTATGCGGAGGGTGGGGGGGAGGGTGATAGCCTTCCTGTAAGACAATCAAAGCAGCAGCATCCTGGCTATTGTTACATATAGCTTTACAGGAGACTGCAGACCAGACACTAAAAACGTAATGTCAAAGCTGGATTCTGCTCACAGAGCTGACACAGACAACATTGATGTGGCTGTACAATTGGGTACGCTTAGCAGCTGGCATTCCACAAGCAGGCATGGCTTATATGTACGGATACATGCGGCTTTCCAACCTGCTCCAAGCACCTGCAAAACCAGTGTGGGGGCCACTGATGGGCTATTGCAACAAATGCCCATATCGGCACCTTTGATTTTGGCATGAAACATTGATGAAAAGGGAGTCTGATTAGCAGACCTCTCCTTCAGAAAACGAATTGCATGCAAAATGTTAGCATTTAAAAATAAAGAAAAGTTTGGGCTATACTGCCCTCACTAGAACGCATTCTGTCACAGTTACAACCTACAAGAAGTGCTTTTGCACCTGCAATGAAGTGATTCAACTACCAGATGCTGATCTGGAAGTAAGAGAACGAATCACAGCCAACAATTTCATCTTCAGTTGGACATGGATGAAACATGGAGGATGGGAAAATCGCACCTGTTGTCTGTGAAATGCCATGTGCTACAGAGTCTAGTCTGCAACTGATAAAATGCTTGTGTACGAAGAATAGAGACTTGCAATGGGAGCAACACCAAGACCAGGCACCCTATTTTGAGAAAGCGAAGTTAGCCATATGTGGAGTGGTCCATGGCCTTTGAAACTCTTACTGTACCGTCGTATCGTGATTTGTGTGATTGAACACAATCTTCCTGAAACCCCACCCACTGGGAAAACACATACAAACAATGATGCACAGTATTCCACACATACAATTTAATACAAAGATAAAGACGCATGCAGAAGCTTTAAAAAAAACATTCCATGGGGTGTAGGACACAGAAAGGGAACTGGAAAACGTATGCAGCAAAAATGAAGTGTATGGCAGCAGCAAGCCCCCCAGAAGTTGGTCATAATAAAAAATGTAACGAAGATGGAAGAGGCTACGATTGCCTGTGATGCGAATAACCAAGGAGGAGGGCCATTTCAGTGTGGGGGAGGGAAAGGGTGCAGAGGTGTACCCAACTCATCTCAGTAGTATTAGTACACAGGGCCCCTCCTTTAAATAAAAATACAAGCAAGGATAAAAGGCAAATGAGAGCTTGGTGGATAGGAGGCAAAGGGGGTGGATGGTAGTGTCCCGCTGCAATGGAACATATAACGTACAATACAACTAAATCTGCAACAAGGGAGTTCAAACAGATAAAATCATTAACTTTATATTTCGAGCAAAAATCTGTGTCATGTTAGATTCCCTCGGGAGGAATTTGCCAAGAAAGGTGCAATACGATTACACAGAACCCCTACATTTGCTTTGTACAATTAAGAGAAAGACTGCAGGTCATTCAAATTCCAGAAATCCTTCTCAGGTCATGCTATAAGTGCCAAAACTTGCGCTGCTTCGTGCGATGCGTGGGGTTGTGCGGGGCACCTACCACTGCATTCAGTCTATGGATCCCCGAGTCATTACTTTAACATAGAATTCAATAGAAAGCACAGACTCTCATACCATCATCACGCGGCCACCGGCAATGTCTGTGCTTCTGTGTTTCCCAAGGATTTTAACAAATTGCGCTTAGAATGGCACCGCAAAAAAAAAAAAAAGAAAAAACAAGAGAAACGCATCTGGCTGCTCTCCATGTGATCCAGCCATCATGGGGAGTAAAGGGACATATGAAAGGGAGGATGAGCGCAGCATAATGAGGTACCAACCTGTAAAAACAGGCTCAATGGGACAGTCTCGGTTTTCTACTTTATAGCGCTTCCGTCTACTGAAAAACACAGACATTTAGTTAGTCCACCAAAATGAAATGTTCGCTCTTCACATTTCAACTAACACTTCTCTCCCTCCTGCCTCTCCGCCCCCCCCCCCCCACCTCTGACCCAACTCTCCTTTATTTAAAAGAAAACCAATTATCAAGCGGGTCAACGTGATATTTTAACAACAACCAATGGTTTAAAGTAGTTCAGGGGAATGGTAGTTCGCAACATTTATACAACTAGAGCAAACCTTTTTTAATACTTAAACTGCACGTTGCTTTTTGCTGGCCATTGCTCACATGCAGATAAACATGGCGTGTTGCATACTCTCTCTGCTGTGCAGCTCGCGGCTTCTTAGCCCTTTATCAAACGAGATGAAGTGTACAGTCCCGGCTGGCAGGCTTTGGAAGGGAGATTTCGCTTGATCATACATTCACAGAAAGACAAATGCGCGCACTCCCTGCGTGGACATCAATCCACAATCTGAATTAGCAGATGGCGCGTCGGGAAGCCAGCAGGTATGGCACCAGGCCCGACTAATGATTAACCACGGAGTCTGTGCAGCAAAGAAGTACCCTTGACATAACTATAAAACAGCACAGGAAGAAAAAACCTATTAGACTCCTAAGGGAGGGCGAAAGCCGAATAGCCAGGCAATAGTAACCCACGGCTCCTGGCATTATCACACCTGCAATCCAGGACCGACAACCACCATACTGTCACAGCATTCAGCACAAAGAACTGTTGCTCACATCGAGTACCTACACCCTTACACCGCGCTTTGGGTCGGTGGTTTTAGCCAGGCCAGCTTCGCGCCCTCCAATCCTGTCGATGGGGATTACTCTGCAGCTTCGGCGCAACACAGCAGTGGGGTTACTGTGCATCAATGATACGATGCCTACTAAAACATTTATAAATAACTCTACCAAAGAGAGTTGCGGCACTGTTAAAACATTTAAATAAATATACACTTCAACAATAAAAGTTTAAAGAAACCTAAACATAATATCGGTCAAAAACGAAAAACATCCAAATAAACATCAAATCCTAAACATTAAAAACAGAAATAGACAAATGACTCACTAGAAAAAGATTACTCCACAGCCAAGTCTTTAGGTCCGGTCTGCTACCCTTGTTATGGAGAACTTCGGAAGAAGTTCAGCTACTTTGATGAATCCAGGCCGTTTGTCACTTCTCTCCAAGGGGGGAGCCACCCCCTCAGGAACTAGGGAGGTGAGCTTGCCATGCTTAGCACTCCCTAGAGGACACGGTAAGCAGGATCACTCCGGAGCACACTGCCCCCTACGGGACAGGGAAACCTCGAAGATTTAAGTCACCATCCCTTTTTACCCGGAGACTAACACCTTTAATACGGTATGTAGGAACTAAGTGAGAACTCTCCCACAATGGATGCCTGTGCTTCTGGCCCAAACCTTTTCTACCCCTTTAGGAAAAATGGCAAAGAAAACTAAGCAGGCCAGCCCACTCTTCTTCACCACAACTGACAAAAGGAAAACAGCAGAAGGGTGGAAAGAGCATACTCCTGGGCGCACGTCTGGCAAAGAAACAATCAGTAATGAGTATCCACACAGCCCCCAGAGTGTCATTACACCGAATGAGCACATTGAGAAGAAAGGCTCAGAGAGACCGAACGCCAGACTTGGTGTTGCGGCTGGAGGATTGCACTAGGAGAGTGCACTGTGGCCGGGCAGCAAGAACCCGGTGACATGGATTGTGGCAGCCCGAGCGAGAACAGAATACCTCAACAGCACAAGGCAGAACCTGGAAGATGAACCACCCTTAAGCTCCCGCACTGCGCCAGCAGAAACCATTAGGAGATACCCACTGCCACAGAGACCAGTTGAGGCGTCGCATAAGCAGCTCTGCTGCAAGACAAGAGGCAATCAGCCTATGCAGCCTTCCCAGGGAGCACTGAATTCATACATGTCCCAGACATACAGAAGCTGGCCATTGTCTATATTTAAAGGCCCTGCACATAGCGAATACATTCACAACCCCACACTTATAAAGGGGAACAAACGTGTATTTATAAATGTCAATGTTCAAGTAATGTTTACCCAATACCATACTTGTTTTGATACTGTAGAAACGCAAGTGCTTTTGAATTTGTTTTCATATCAATAAATGCACATGCTGGCCAAAAAGCGGATGTTATGATTGAAATAAATTGTGTTGCCTAGATCGAAGCAAACTTACAAGGGGTGTATTGAAAATGCTTAGTATCTTTTAGAGAATAACATATACAGAGGATCAAGATTGGAAGTGAATGCATTCATGAGACCCAGTAGTGAGATTACGGGTAGTACAGCTCAGTGGCAACACGCTTGTCGTGAAAGCAAGACGACGCAGAGCAACAGGTTCGAATCCCGGGTCCACGCTTAGAAGCCTAGTTGTTATTATTATGTATGAGTCCATAACCTTGACATAATTTCCTTGGGGCAAAATTGGAGAACATCTTGGATTAAATTGAGAAACACACTTAATTGCCGGGAATTGTGGGTTGGGCTGTGTATCAGGGGGCATGAAATCAGTTGTGCCATCCTAGCAGGGCCTATAAATGAAGTCATATATTTAAATAACCATAAGGCAAAGCTACCAATAAGAAAAGATAGAGCAAGTGTGCTTTCAAACTCAATTAACGCACGCCATAAAAAAGCTCATAGCCTGGAGGCAAAGTTGGAGTGATCCTACTGGCCGAGTGTGGTAGCAGAGCTTGGTGGGAAGTTGAAAGCATCTGGAATAACAGTGGATGACCATCAGGAGTTTACTTCTAGTTTTCAACTTTGTGCTCAGCAGAACATAGAGGTGGCCCTGAGGAATGAGTCTCTGGAACATAAAGCACATTAATTTACTTCACAAACGCTTGGATTCCCACAACAAGCAGATGAAGGAGATCTGCAAGGTGAAGGTGTTTGTTAGACAGGAGGTTGTCCGAGATACAGCCCACTTCCTCCTTGCAATAAAGAAAGCACACAGACTGTCCTGGAAAAGAAAAGAAGTGAGGAGAAAGTAGGTTGAGGCACGATCATGAAGGTATTTGCTGATCCTGGTTTAAGGGAGGCTCTGCTACAAGGCACATCCAGGAAACAGATGATCCCACATGAAAATTGAAAAATAAAATTGTCCCCAGATCTCAGTTGGGGTGATGGGCCCAAGAGGATGATTTGATAGCAATTAGGAATTGCAGGGGGATCTTCACTAGCATTCTCACATCAAGTAGACTCAGGGGTACTTGACATTTCGACATTGCTTCAATGAAAAAGATACAGTGACTGTCAGGATGTCCAACTCAAAAGTGTCCACAGTCCTGTGTCAAGAAAACCTTACTTCTGTCCCTTACACCAGAAACTAAAGAATAAACTAGAATATGTTAATACTGTTCTTGTCCCAGGAGAAATGCTTCCATCTCCTGGATTAGGGTTCTTGCGTTGTCCAAACAATTCCCACATCTTAGAACAGTCTTGTGTCTCCACACTGTCAGGAATGCCTCCCTTCCCCTGATGGTCAAGTTCCAAATACTTCTATTCTTCTTCTGGATGGGCCAGGAGAATGTCTCCCTTCTCGTTGCATCTGGTCTCACATAGTCCGGAGGAATGACTTCCTTCCCCAGGCTTTTGGACCTTACTGCTGGTCCGCGTTACCAGGAGAATGTCTCCCTTCTCCTGGTATCTTGGTATCAGTTACTTTCGAGGAGGAATGACTTGCTTCCCCAAGTCTTGCTTTTCCTTTGGCTTCACACCTACAAAACCCAATTCGAAGTGTTAGGAGGGTCCATGGCCTTGGCTTCTTTTTTTATTCGACTCTCTTGATTCATTACTTTGCCAAGCACTGCGACTAGTAAAAGGACTTGTACCACTTTCTTGCTTTGGGTCCCAGACCCTAGTTACTCCTCTTCTTTGAACAGGCTCGCTTGGTTCACTTCCCTGCCAAGCACGACTACAAGGAAGATGACCAGTACTTTGTTTAGGGTCCCGGACCCTCTTTGCCGTCAGTGGATGAATCTCTGCCACTGTAGTGAAGGACTCTCCCTCTCAAGTTCTCTTTATGGTGCCTAAGGTCCTCGATCCTTACCTGGTGGTCAATGTACTTCGTTCGACTACTACAATGAGAAGGTCTGTAGGGTTTCTGCCCCTGCCGTGCCACTCAAGCATTATGATTGCAAAGGGGCCTAAGGAACTCTGCTTGCGCCATCTTGGTGAGCCGCCCGCATCCCCTCTGGGTCTCCCAAGCCACCCTTTTCCTTGTTGGGGTTTTTGACATGTCACCATGGCTTCCTGTGATGGCAGGTGTTTTGGTTCCTCCGGCATCTTTCTTTCCCATTGGCTGAGCGACAGCACTCTGTGCTCAGTCTGCATTCCTTCCTCCTCTAGACAATGCTGTGTGCAGGTCTGCCCCCGCCGACCTTCGATTATCAGACACAGGGGACTGCCAGCATCCTTGGAGCTCTCTCACTTCGGACCAGCAACCCATGTTTGAATCTTCCAAATTCAATGTGCAGCCCACCTGCAGGATTCTGCAGCTGCCCAAGGCCCAGTGTTTAGTCCATTGTTGATCTTTATACAGTGTTGCCAGCAGTGTCAGGGCCCCATTGTACAAGTGCTTTGTCTCGTTCATTGGTTCCAACTTAATTGCTTTGCGGGGCCAACTCTTCCCAGTACTTGGATTACCTGGGTTTCTATAGTTCCTCTTCATCTCAGTACTTCCAAGAACCTTGAGGTACTCTGTTTTATAACAGTACATATGTCTTTCTACAAAGAGGTGAGCAGAGGGAGGAGGGACTAGAGTATGAAGTGGTGTGATGTTCTGAGAAGGGCTGTACCCTAGATGGTCATTCTGATCCCCGGAGGGGAGTCTCTCGAGATTTTCCTGCTTTAGACCACCCCCTGAAAGAGTATCATGTATTCTGAGAAACGTGTGTGTATTTTGTGAAACCTAAGCCTTCTAATGGGCTAAACATGTTTGTTGCTGTGTTAGTCAAGTTTTAGGAAAAATGAAACGTTTGACTTTCAATGCCCTTTTGGTTGGACTAACTTAAAATATTATATTGAGATGGAAAAATGCATTGGCTTTCAAAGTCCCAAAGAACTTCAACAGATTAAAAACAAAGATGAGGAAGGAAACAGTAAATCATTTTACATAAAAGTCCGACATGCCAGGAATGCAGTGCTGTGATCTAAAGGGATAACAAAACACTATATAGAATAAACCACCATAAAACTAAAACCAGATACTTCATGTTAAAGGTATTTACATAGCACACCATCACCTACGGAGTTGGCCCCAGGCGCTCTGGCAGATCTGTAAACAAGAAGGAGGGCGGGGAGGGTTAATCAGGTGGAGGGGGAGTAGGAGAGTGGGAGAAGTGGTGTGCTGTTGGTGGCTTCAGTTCAGTATAGTCTGTGCTCTGAGCTTTGGTGCGAGTATCGGACCGGGAGAGCCCTCATGTGAGGTTGGTGTTGTTGATGAGTTGTGTGTTTGTTGTTGATGCAGTTTGGTATAATGCATGCGGTTTGCTGGGCGAGAGATGGTTGTGTGAATTTTCGGGTGGGTTAGGTATACAGAGATTTGAAAGTTGATTTAGTGGGGGCTGTATCCTGGTTTTAGTACTTCTTGTACCATTTAGATTGTATTCTTATGGGTGGGGTCATTGCCGATGACTTTTATTGGCCGTCTGACTTGTGTGTGATGGCGTGGCACGCTCCCAGCTGTATTAGAACGAACTTTGTATAATGTGATTGGCTAGGTCTATTTCTCTCCCTCCGGTGTAGGAGCGGAGGATTGGGTGCTCCCTGTTCCCTTGCTATCTGTTGTGGCATAGGTCTGTTGGAGCTTGGATGTGGTTCAGGCCAGGGTGCTATTGATGAATCGTGCAAGTCCTTCCATCTTTGTCAATCTACGATGGTGACACAAGAAAGACCAAGCTGAAGAAGTGGGTCTTACAATATGCCCAGAATAACTTATCTTAGTAAAGGGGGGCCTTGCAATAAAGACTTTCAGAACTCGCCTCCCCAGCAACATAAATACCTTTGGCACAGTGAGGCACATCCCCTTGAGGACCTGAGGTTATGTGCCAGAACTCCAATGCAAGGCCTGTGACTGCACATATAGTGGTTCTGCTCCATGTAAACCATTAGGGGCTATAATGGCCATTTCTTACTTCAGACAAAAAACTACGAGAACCAGTGGAAATCACACAGAACCGAGGTAAAATGCCAAAGCACAAAACATGTTGCAGCATTTGAGATTCTGCTATGCACACAGTAAACGTGGCTTACAATGCTTTTTATGAAGCCTACCCACTTTTGAAACTAAAGTATGGAGCAAGGATTCCCACTCAGTTCGCTTCAAGCAACTGCAAAACTCCGACAAACCGGGGGTGGAAATTCCTGGTCTTTACAGGCATAGATTAATATTTTGACCAAACGGGTTTGCAAGTTGTAATGTCTGCATATCAGGGATAACGTGCACAGCATTAAACAGTGGCAGCACAGACTCACAATAACACTGCTTCGTTCTCCTTTCTAAATGCACAATCGTTTCCATCTTGCCTGGATTAAACTTTAGCCACTAAACCTCCATCCGCGACTCAAGTCACACTCTTGTCAGGGCCCCGTTCTCAATGAGTGGTGTTACCAGGTGAGCGAGAGCTTCATGGCAAAAATGGGGATAGATGAGAAGTGAGAAGCATACAGATTACCTTTAAATCCCATTGGTACTTTCGGGCAATCTTTTTTGTGTGTCATTAACATGTTTATTAAATTATGTACAGAATATACAAAGATACATGCAGAGCACTCCCATAGCACTGCTCCCCACAAATCTATTTGCATTCTATTTCATGAAAACGAGATCAATCATCGTCATACAGGTCAAGCCTTTCCACAGAACCCTTTCAAATAAAGACGTCCTGCACACAAAACTCTTCTGTGCAAAAGAATTGTACATCACTGCCCAAAACGAGTGTGTCAAAAGTGAAATCCGATCCATTCGCAGAACGCGATTCATATAACTTGTCACATCTGGCCAGAAATTATGGATTTTGGAACATTCCAACAAGATATGTTGTAGAATACATTTTCTGTGCCTGCACCCCCAGCATAATTCAGAGTCACATAGACCCCTACTAAACAGGGACATAATTTTACCAAAATGCCAGGGGTAGCGGAAGTGACATCACGTGACCTTTGACCACCCTGACATCACAGGAAGTGGTGATTTGACCCCACCCCCAAGTGACATCACAGGAAGTGAAGGCAAACGACCTTCAGATTTTATAGGTGCATCTAGCACCCGTGTTTCCAGGTGCTCTCATATCAGCCAGTTATAAGCACTGAAGCACAGAGGGAGGCATGATGTGTCCACGATTATACATTTGGGGAATGCCATTTTCCAGATTCAGGGGCTATACGTAAAACATACATAATGCAGTATTTTTAACATGGTAACGGAAATCTGTAATGCAGGCTACAGCTAGTGTAAGAAACATCTATAGATCAATGGAAACAGAAGTACGTACTTGTTGTCTGTGGCATTGCTGTGTTAAACAAGCCCAAACAGCACTGACCTGGGAGGCGTGCGCTGCAGTTTAACTAGGAGAAAAATGCTGCACGAGCAAGGCCTGAAAATTAAATCATTGACCAGGATTTAGCATCATAAAAATTCCCTGGTTATAAAAGTATATATGATTCAGCTACCACTACGATAGAATTAGACTGGTCTGCGTGCACAGAGGGGAGGGCACCTTTTAATGTCATCTTTGCTGGAGTATACTACCAGGGAAAGCTTCCTTCAATATACCCAAGACCCCCCCCTAGTTTTTATTATCTAAGCGTAATACTTTTTGCCAGGACTTCACAAAAAAAAAAAACACCAATGTAATCTCATTGCTGCACACAAATTCATAGCATCACACAGTTATTTAAAATTGAAAACACCCACAAGTTGCTTCTCACCTGGGGACTCAATGGCAGAGTTGCGCACTGCATACTATGCGTTTGCCAGTCCCCGTGGTGCCCAATGGCATAGCACACAATTTGCAAGCCATGCTTTGGGCCCTGCTGCCCCCAAGCTCCTTAAAGCACAGGGCACGCTACACCCCAGGCCGGTCCGGACCACCACGTGTGCGCAAAGTCCATGATGATTATGCGCTGCAGGGGCATGCACTACTGCAATTGAAAAATAGGTTTAGCAATCAAAGCTCAAATCTTTAACGTAACAGAGAGAAGGGGGCGGTGCCTGCTCCACAAATACCACCAACCAGTGGTGGCTGGTGAGTTGTTTTTTGGAGGTTGTAAATATTTGCCACAAGTATGTGATTGCGACAACTTAGCGAGGGAGCCCGAACTAACGAAAATGGGTTGGGGGTGGGGAGGGCAGGGGGATTCTTCACTCTCCCCAGAGTATGTGTGTTAATACTTTCTGGGAACATTTGGGTAAATGGCCAACAATGTGAGTAAAAGGTCAATAATCGGTTTTGAAGGGTAAATCATGAAAAAAAGTATGATAGAAGCAAGTCACCAAAAGTTCACAGGGCATTTCCCAATGCATTACTGTGCCGGTCCCTTCAATATACGCCAGTATAAAAAACATTTCTATGCCGGCTGTGCCCATACATTTTCCATGCTGGCTCCACCAAGATATGCTAGTATTCCCATGCAAGGCCATACTTCTGTTTGCTTCAAGACATTTTTCTATAGTATCATTACTGGCACAAAACTGCTCTGCCAATATATGGCAGTACTCCTATGCAAGTACATACTCCCATTGGTTTGGCCATTAAAAGTGACATGTCACAATAGGAAAACCTGTCCAAACTGGTTCCAATGAAAGCCAGTCTAGAACCATAAGAACACTCATCTTGCTTGATTCATCATAGATGCTCAGTTAATAAAAAGTCACGTAACTTCTCATATTCACACCTTCGCTTACATCCACTCATTGCATTCTCTACATAGGCGCACACACCCACCCACCACGAACATTAAAAATCTCACATCACTTCTCATTCATCCAGCATTCACATACATACATCTGACGTGCACTTCACACTTGCTACACATTACAAAAAAAGCCTTACCTTTTTCTTGCAGCTTTCGGTGCGTCCTTCCAGGCCCCTTCGGCTCCACCTTTCTTCTCACAAACAGGAACCAGGAATCTGCAAGAGATTCCTGGTTCCTGTATGTGAGCTGCAAGGAAGCCGAGGGAGAAGGGGTTGGAACTGAATGTGGCATGTGACATGTTCCACGTGTCACGGTCAGTCCAACCCCTACTGAGTGCCTCCCAGGCCCAGCCTTCACCCTGGTGGGTGAGGACCGGGCTGGGGACCACCAGACCTGGTGTGGTGGGGCCCCCTTTGCCAGAAGGGCCCGGTACACCAGGAGCATCCGTTTTGTTTTTGTCCAAGAAATGAAATAAAAAGTTAAGTTGGGGTCGCAAGGGAGTCCCAAGGGGTTGCAAATGTGGCCCACAGGTGTCGCAATTGCGAGCCCTGGCGACCCTCAAATGACATCCCTGCTACTAAACATAGTAGCTGGTGTCCAGAAAACCATGTTCAGAATCTTTATTTGACGTGTTCCGACATGCTCTGTCCCTTCATTTCAGGGAAGACAATCTTACATTCCCACAAAATGCAGCCCAGTCTGCTTCAGATACTTTTGACAGTATGGCCAGGTTATGCTGTCCTGTGTTTTGGATAAAAGAATACACCACAGAAGCGACATGTCCCTCTTCACAAACTTGCAATGAGACCCTCTTCCCCTACCAACCTCCTTTATATCATTATTTCCCACCTTTTCATTCAGAGCGTTTTTGGCCTTTGAAATAATATTCTTAAGGAGTCTATATTCACTAAATGAACCACCATCTATACATTTAATCTCCTTCAGCATCCCAAAAGATGACCACCACCCATCCAAAAATAAATCTATTTTGTAGATCGCACCTGCCAAGTGAGAGTAAGGCCAATATAATTATTTCCCATTCAAAGCTATTTTGGGGTTAAACCGCAGTGAAACCTTGCCAGCTAGATAGGTATTTGAACCAAATACCGGCAAAATACCTTTCCAGCACCACCTCAAAAAGTCAGAAAGCTCTCTGGTGTCAATTTGTTATTGTTGTAATCATAACCCTGGGTGATGGGGCCCTAGTTTACACACCTCAGCTATTGTCCATGTGCCGGTAAGCTAGCTCAGTGGGTTGAACGCTTGCTGCTGCGATCTGAGAGTGATCTGCAGGTCGCAGTTTCGAATCCCGGCAAGGCCAACTCAACCTTTCATCCTTCTGAGGTCAATAAATGAGTACCAATTTCGGTTGGGGGATATTGTATGTAAATATGTGCTCTGTAAAGCGTTTTGGATAAAGGCGCTATATAAATAACACATTATCAGGGTTGTCCTTTAAAGGATGTAATACATCAATTACTGAGAAGGTCGAGTGATCCATCTGAAAGCTAGGTATGTTGAGACCTCCTTTATTACGCGACTGTTGCACCTTCCACAAAATCACTATGGAAGGTTCACCATCCCAAAGAAAGCCCTGTAGTGCCCTAGCCAGTTCTTTAAAAAGGAATTTCCTACAGAATAGAGAAATCATTGCCGGTAGGTAATGTTTGGTGTAGCCGTCATCTTACTCACATTCACCTTGCCCCAAAGAGACAGTTTCAACACAGACCATCTATTCAAATCATCTTTTAATTTAGCAATCACTGGCACCACATTTTCTTTCATCATGTTCTTCAGAACTTGTGTCAGCCAGATCCCAAGATATTTTAGCACGTGGAGACACCAACATAATCCCAATCCCTCCACATCCTCCCTGCAACACTGGCGTGACTGGCATGGCCTCATATTTTGACCAGTTGATTTTATAACCTGAAAATTGACCAAACGCCTCAGTTTTCTCCATCAATATTGGTAAAACAAATGTCCATATTTTGCAACACCAACATTAAAGTTGTCAGCATAAGGAAAAATATTTTGTTCAATACCTCCATAGTCCACTCCCCAGATCAGGCTATCACCCCTGGTACAATCTGCCAATGGTTCCATAGCAATCACAAAGAGCAACTGTGAAAGTGGACACACCCCTCTTGTAACAGAAATGACTCACTGCATAAGCGCCTTACAAATGCACAATACCTCGCTCCAACGACTTGAGACCATTCATGATCACTGACCCAGTCGGCTTGGTGTATAGCGGCCTAATCCAGCTCAGAATCCTCAAACCAAATTCAAGCTCTTTCATGGTCTTAAAATTATCCTCCTATCCATTTTGTCAAAAGCTTGCATCACATCTCCTCCTGTCAATTTTGTCAAAAAGCATTGTCCACATCTAGTGATAGGACCAAAACTGCTGTGTTCAACTTCTTACCTTCTGACAATGTAAGTAGTAACTTCTGCATATTGGTCACAGAGTAACTGCTCTTTACAAATCCAGGTCGATTTTCATGAATTGTGTTAGGTAAAAACGTTTCTATTCTTCTAGCTCGAAGTTGAGACAGAATCTTACTGTCTGTGTTTATTAAGTAATTAGTCTATAACCACTTGTCTACAGTCCGATCTTCTCCTTTTTGGGCATCAAAGTTATATCTGCATGTCGTAGCGTTGAAGGCAATGTATTGCATTTAATGGACATTTCCAACATGCCTTTAAATGCTTCGAACACCACCTCTGTTATGACCTTATAAAACTCCTTTGGGAAGTCATCAGGGCCTGGGGAATTTCCAACATTCAAACTGTTAGTTACCTTAATTAATTCCTCTATTGTTGGCTCTCTGTTCATCTTCTCCTTTTCTTCCATTGTTAGTTTTGGTAAATTCCCTTCCTCCCGAAATGCATCAAGGTCGTTTTCATTAACCAGTCTCTCACAGGAGTACAACTTCCCATAAAAACGTCGACACTCCTTGTTGATCTCTTCCGGGTTGTAAGTCACACCACCACCAACCACCACCAACCATCCCGATAGCATTAATAACCTTCACACTCATTAACACATTCAGACACTTAGCTAACACGCGGCTACATTTTCGTTGTATGCATTATTTGTTCTAAATAGTGAGAATTCAGCATTTCTAGAAAATAACTTGTTCAGTTAATATTTTTTGGTCTCCACGGACCTTCTTCCCTCATCTGACCATATTCTTTATCCAATATTTTTAAAGACCTCTTACAGCTCAGCAGTCTCTTGTTCCCTCTCCCTTCTGTTTTTACTGGCTAATCCAATCAGAAGTCCCCACATTCTACATTTAAACACCTCCCATATCATATGATTAACCAAAGTACCCTCCAATTCTGTTCCATGAATTTTTCTGCCTCGCTGACCAGCTTCTACCTTATTACGTCATTGTCGAGCAGTGAAGTATTTAATTTCTAAGTGTTTAATTTCTTTCAGCATAAAGTCCAATGTCACCGATAATAGAGAAAGGTGTGTGGTCTGTGGGATGTATTTACCCATGCATCCGAGCCATACCTCAAAAACTGCAGTACTGATATGGAAAACATCATGATGGCCAGAGCTTCCCAGAAAATGCACAGGGAAATGCATGAAGAATAGGCTGCCACTCATTTTTGCCGATGTTATGGGCACAGAAGGACGCTGCCTAAAACCACCATTGGACTACCCACACAGTAGTCTGAAACCATTGGGAGTGGCAATGCTGATTGCCAAAAGCAAACCCATAACTGTTGGGAATTCATTTTCTTAAATCCCAAAAAGGGGTGCAGTACCAGTACTCACCACTATCCAAAAGCCGGCGTTTTAAAACCACCAGATTTTACTTTTTGTAGAAAACTGAATAAATGAACCCAAAACATGCCAAAGAAAGACTTACTAAGAGGTGGATCCAATGTAAAGTTATATTCTGAAGTGACTTGAAGGTTTATAACAAGACTGGCTGAGCTGTGGATTTCAGCAGTTTAAGTAAATTTGGACTGAAAGACACTAAAAAATCTAAATGTTTAAAAGAAATGAGTGACCTACTTTGAGTGTCACATAGGTTGCAATTGTTTAAATGTCATAGTTTTAAACTTAGAATCAGCATCCTAGCTGCATATGTAAAAAAATGTATTGACTTAAACTGGGGAACAAAAAGTGACATTTTATCTGAAACCTGGCTTAAGAAACTGAATTCTGCCTGACAACTACCCCCATCAGGAGTGAAACTTTAGTCACAGCTGTGTTCCCAGGCCTATCTGCCTTTTGCTGGCCACACTAAGGATATGCCATCTCTCTGATAATTGAATTAAGGGGAGCCCCACAGAATACAGGAGCTCTGAACAAAGCCCTGTCCTGACTCAGGCAAATGTTTTATTGGCGGGAGTCGTAAATGGAGCTTCCTCTTGGCAGAAGCTGGGAGGGGCAGGGTCTCTGAGCTTGGCAGAAACTGGAAAGACTGGTTTCTGTACCATGTGACATGAAAAGACACACCTCTATAGCCAGAATATGGTTTTAGAAAAAGATGAATAACTCATAGAGCGGACTTGTGAAAATTATTTAAATGATACCATAATTCTTGTGATTTTTCTGCCCACATTTTAAGAGGTTTTTAGAGCCGGTGGCATGTTCAGGGGGGTTTTAGCGGAAAAGAGGATATTACTCAAAATGTGTGCATGTGAAAAATCTGACACTTCATCAACTAATGTCCATACTCCTTGCGCACATGTGTGTAAATTTGGGGTAATGTCCGGTATTGCAAACCAGTTAAAAAGTGCAAAATATTGCCATTTCTGAATGCAAGCCCCCAGGAAGAGCAGAGTTTGAACAGGGTATACCTCCTGTAATGCATGATGGGTGCATATGATTTTAAAACAATATGTACCTCTGCAAATATGTATTTGGTTTAAATCTAGATTTGTGTGCAAGTTGACAGGAGGAGTGTCCTTTCTGCAGGCTGTAAAATGACATCACTCTGACACAACTTAGCTCCCCCAATCAGGGGAGAAATGAAAGCTTGGCCAATGATAAGTGGAGAGGGGCTGGCTAGTGATGCTGCACACACCCATTTTAAAAACACATAAAAGCAGAGAGACAGGACAGATAGAGACCTTCAAATCCATTTGCAGCTGGAAGCTCTGCCGGGAAAATCCATACTTTACCTCCATCAACCTTCAGAGACCCAGACCAGACCAGCAGAGTAGAGCTGACCTGTTAGCAGAACCAGAGAGAGCTGACCCAGATCACTGTGAAGTGCAGAGACCAGAGTCCAGTCTAAAACCTGACCAGATCCGTGGCAAGCCATATTTCTAAATATAGTGCGAGTACATAGTAAAACTGTGCAGAACCAATCTCTTAGTTAAAATAATATAATTCAATTCTATTTTAATCTAAGTAGAACTGCCTCCTAACTGTCACCTGTCATTTGCAAAGCTGTCACTTGTCATTTTCTAGTTGCAAGCTGCGCTTGTCTTTTTGAACTTTAAAATTTCAAATCTGAAAAACGACCTTTATTTAATCGCTCATATCTCCGTAACCGTTTGTGCTAGAGACTTGCAGTAACTTCCATCTGGAAGCTGAGATCCTAGGCTTTCCTAGGACCCCAAAACGATATTGATAGCCCTTGTAGTTCTTCTGTAATAGCGCCCGGCACATTCGCGAATTTTGCCGCGATTTGAAAATTTCTCCACTTACAAAAAGATAGCTGCTTTTGCTTTCCTCTGAAAAAAATCGTTTGCCTCATAAAAACTATCCCTGCATCACTGCTAAGGTGATCCTGAACTTATTCAAAGCATATACCACTCACCCTAAACCTCTAGAGGGAATTAAAAGCATTTTAGCATATTTTTTTCTACATTGCCAGCACATTTAAAAGCATTTGGGCCTGTGTTTACAACTTCTGTAGTCTAAGTTGCTGGGTGAACTGAATTACATTTGAATTGCATTTCTGAGAATTGTGTGCCTTCCTTCCATTTCCTTGCATTGCATAAAAGGGGGGGGTGAATTGTCCAAGAAAGTGATTACATTGTCTTTTGCTGAAATTCTATCAAGTTATTTTCTGTACTGCATTTCATTCAACATTGCATTCATTTGAACTCTATAAAGCATTCTCTATCACATTATTCTTCTGTCCCCATTTACCAGCGTGCTACCTTATCCATTTCATGTCAACTCCTTAGTGATTATCAAGAAGTGTGCTAGTGCCAGATTCTCCGTTGTTAATCTTTATCATATCAGATTAAGTGTGCTATTCAATTATTAATTTATTCTAAAGTGTGATATATATATACCTATTGTTTAAACTATCAATTAAACCTTTTAACTTGCAAAACAGAACTACTTCTTGGCTCAGTGGGGTCAGGATGATTCCAAGAGAGGGGTGTTGTATAGGGGTAGTCATCCAGAACGCATGAACTGGACATAAAGATATATCAATAAGGGTTTTCATTCAGTATTATAGACTAGGCGTTGACTTAGCTGTAGTGTTGAATTGAATCCTCTTACAAATTGGGGGCTCGTGCCGGACGTTTGGATTAGATCTATCACTTGTGCAGATTAATACAGCGTGCCAGCTGACCAGATACACATATCCGGTCGGAGCACACGCTGTGTTACGCTGTAAAGCACTTCTCAAAGGAACGCTCTTAGGAAAAGGTCTGTTTTGCAAAAATAAAATACAAACTTCTGTAAGTCAGGACAGAGACCAATCTCTAGAATGACGACCTTAGTAGACATGAAAATAGCCAGATAGCACTTCTTACATAAGTTATTTGTGAGAGGTGAGTGGACTCACCAGGACCAAACAGGCTGGTTGCAGGTGCAGGCCATCACACCCCAAATCACGGAAACAGGGTCAGATATATGGAGAGACCAGGGTCCCTTACATGTGGCCCTGAGTGAACTATATATGTCCTCTAAGGCCAAGGATGAGCACAACAAGATTGCCAGGGTAGCGGCATATTTATATTTACATATGGGAGCCATGCAGGACAAATGTGCTGAAGGCCAAGATTGGTGAGTAGGCAACTGCTGGCATTACAGAAGGCCCAATCTGATCTGGACTCTTCTGAGCAGAGGCTGCAGAGGAGCCAGGAGTCAGAAAATGATAGTAGGCAGTATATCATTAAAATAAAAGAGGACATGGATATACTGCAACAGGAAAAGGCTGACCAGGATACTAGATTTCTGGCCCTGCAGAAGGAGCACCAAGACAGTTTGGACTCCTTACTGCAGAGCCAGAAAAAGCTGGAGCAACAATTAGACTTTAACAGGGCATGCACGGAGCAGGTAGCCACCCTGCAAAGTCATCTAGATAGAGTGAAGGTAGAGAGCAACAAGCTGATTATGAAAGACCTGGATACCCAGGCAGAGTTTGATGAAGAACGCCAGAAAGCTGGTGCCTTCCAAAGGCAAAGGGACGACCTGGCGGCACAAATGCAGGCTCTTAGTCAGGAAAGAGACGCCTTAGGCCAGGAAGTCTGCCATTTAAAAAGAAAAATGGAAGAAAATCACCTGGCCCACCAGGGACTGGGTGACCTCCAAAAAGAACACCAGAACTTGTTAGAGCACACCAGGAGGGTGGAGGATGCTCTAGCAAGAAAGGAGCAGGCCAATAGGGACACAGCTCAGGAGGTAACCCTCCTGCAGCAAAGACTGGCCCAGTGCTCCAGGACCAATCAGGAAACACAGAAAGAGAATGAGGCTCTCTGCCAGCACAATGATAGGCTCCAGCAACAGGTAGCGATGCAGGAGAGACTGATAGAGTCTAGTAAGGCCTTAACTGAGGAACTGAAGGCACAAATGCAGGCTCTTGCATTGCAACAGGGAGCAGAGGCGGATAGAGATGAGGTTCGCTGGGAAAGGGAAGCTCCGGAGCATAACCTCAGGAGCCCTAGTACCCGAGGCCCTCACACCTCTCAGTCACTGGACTCTGCCACCCCCATATTCCCTGGCGCACATGAGCACCGGGCCACAGGGATGGCAGACTACTATCCAGACAAAAGTATGGGGCTCATAGGCCAGTACCACCCAGGTATGGAGGGGCGGGCATCCGGGTATGGGCACCCCAGCGCAGTGCAATTTAATGGGGAACCCCAGGAGAGTAGGCCCATTAAGGGCATCCTGAAAACCTCTGCCCAGTTAGGTCAGTGGGGGGGGGTACCCATCAAATCCTGGCAGCAAGGAGGAATCTGAAGACTCCTCTGAACTGCGCAGGACACAGGAGACCAGGTCCCCACATTCGGCCAGCCATTCCCAGGCTCGCAGAATCCGGGAAAACCTGGAAGAGCAGACAGGAACCTCTGGGAGCAGTGCCTCTGAGTCAGAGGAGGAATGGACAAGGGTTACCCGAACCAAAAAGGCCAATAAGGCAAAAAGGGCCTTGCTTAAGGACCCCTTAAAGCAGATTAAGGCGATCAGGAGCGTCATCACGCCTTACCATAAGAACGCTAAGTATTCTGTTTGGGAGCACTTAGAGTTGTTTGAGCAAATGATGGAGACTTTCCATTTGAAGGACAGCCAAAGCTGTATTCAATATGTAAAGTGGACCTTCTCCCCGGAATACTCCAGTTTCTTTGCGGGGCTGGAGGACCAAAATCATTTAAGATGGTCCACCTATAAGGCGGCCATCTTGAAACATTTTTCTGTTCACAGAAATCCTCAAGAGGCTCGCAAGGCAGCCTACAATTTGCAATGTGGGGAGGATCAGGCCCCACAAGAATTTGTGCAAGAACTGAAACGTGCTTTTGCGCAGACCACCAGAAGGGTGCGCACAGACAGTAGAGAATTCATTAATACATTTTTTCATGCCTTGCCCAAATACATAATGACCCAGCTCGTGAGGGATTTTCATGAGAAAAGATCTTTAGACTGGGTCATTGAACAGGCTACCCGGATCTATGAGGTGCAGAAACCGGTAGATAGCAAAAGTAATGCCCAGAAAAACCCCAAAGCCAACAGCACCCCTGCTGCTGCCAAGGTGGCAGAGGTAAAGGTCACCCCCGTTTTGGATTTGGAGATGGGGGGGCCTAAAAACCTACCTGCACCTAATAATGCTAGGCCCAGAAGGTCCTCGGGCCAGTCACAGACAGGGAGCCAGGGAGGCAGCCCCACAAATGGGGTCCCTCGCTCTCCTGATTATGTAAGTCCCCGTTACAAGGGAAATCGACCCATCCTGGGTTATGTGTGGACTCCTCCAGCCCAAGGGGGGGGATCCAGCCAAGCACCTAACCCAGGGAACTTCCCTCCTAACTTCCCACAGGAGGGCAGAAATTCTCCAAACCCTGGGCAGAACTTTTTCCCCAGGTATCCATCCAATTTCCAGCCCCAAAATCCTCCACCCTTCTTTCCCCAATTCCCTGAGCCCAGACAACCTAATCCGGGAGAGGGGAGGCCAAGGGTGGAGGGGTACCCAAATCTTCCCAACCAGGGGTACTACCAAAGAAGGGATAGCTACCCTTCCCGGGATCAGCCCAGGGGAGAAAACAGGGCCCCGTATCAGCCTGAGCGGGTTTCCCAGTTAGAGCGCCAGGTTCAAAACATGGCGCGGGATCTGGGTCACATACTGAGGGCTCAGCAGAACCCTCAGATCGGCATGCCGGCGCAGAACGCACCCAACTCTGGACCTGGTGCTCCAGAACAATGACGGGGGCAGCACCCCGATAACTCACCGGTTCCCAGGGAGGAGGCACAAGGGGAAGGGGGGTGTAAAGCCTTGGAGGAAGCTTCCTTCCTCACTTGTAAACGGCCCCTGGAAACCCAGGAACCGGAAACAAAATCTCTTGCCCCTGAAAGTCTGCCTCCTAAGGAGCAGAGGGGGGGTAGGAGAAACAAAAGACCCAAACAGACTCAGTTTGAGGAGGAGGTACAGATCTTCCAATTTGAGGGAGAGGGATCCTCAGAGGATCCTGGGAAAATGATCTTCTCCTTCAGAGAGGGGGGAACTCCTCCCAAAGAAAAATGGGTCCCTAGGGATGCAAATCCAGACTGGGGAGATGTGGAGACTGAGCTACCGCCGCCCACCATCTCATCCCAGAACCAACAGCAAGAAAATCCCCTGGTTCAAACCCATCCTGGTGACTGCCTCCAAAAAGGGGGGGGGGGCGGCCCGGAACCGGAGCCAGGGGAACCCACAATGGCTCTGATCTCCAGTTGCCAACTTTTTCTTTCAGATTCCAAAGGCTCTCCACAGAATTCTGCCCAAATCTCTTTACTAGCGATGTCCAAAACCAGAATGTTAGCCCACCGTTGTCCAAAAATGTGCATTATCTGTGCCCCCTTGAGGAGAAGGAGGGAAGATACTATGCCCCGGTACAAGTACAGGGGCAGGGTACAATTTTGGCACTGGTGGACACTGGATCGCAAGCTACCCTTCTGTCCAGAAGGGCCTTTGACGAACTAAATGCAGGAAGGGGAGGGAATTACCAAATTCCTCTCACCTCTCTTCCTGGGCAACTCCAGAACTTTGACGGGAAGGAAATTCCCGTCGAGGGGACGGTAGATTTGGACATAAAAATTGGGCGACATAAGTTGAAACACCCGGTCATAGTTGTGACCCCAGAGGGCACCCCTTGTTTACTAGGGAATGACCTCCTGAGAAGGTTGTCACCCCTAATAGATTGCGTAAACAAGGTCCTCTGGACCCAGACTAGCCGACCAATAAAATTAAAACAGAGTGTCAACCATGTTAGTTTAAACGGCACCTGCCACATGGTTGAACAAAAATCTGACCAAGTAGAATTTCACTTCCAGAACAACCAGATTCCAGACGTGACAGTAATAGCAGTAGGACAACAGACTGGTGATGGGGGAACCTCTCTATTTCTGAAAATCAACCTTCCTTCCAGTTTAAGGTGGTACTCCACGCTGGAAGGAAACACTCTGAAATTCTATACTAATCCACAATCAGAAACTCCCACTCCTATAGTCCAGAAAGACGTGAAATCAGCTCAGAGCCTGGCTGATATTCAGCAAATTGGAGAGCAGTTGTTCATCCCTGTTCAGTTAAATGATGGGAAGGACTCTGTTCTCGCTCGAGTGTGTGTGAACAACGGTAAGAGCTTCATCAGCGAAGCCATGTTCCGCCAACTCCCAAAAGATCCAGCCATTCCCACCTTCAAACTGATAGACAAATGGGAAATGGACCTGGAAGCGCCTAATTCCAAACATCTCCTGCCAAGCAGGTGTATGCTCAAAATCTCCATTGGCAACAAGAGCATAGTCCACAATTGTTGGGTCGTGCGAGACGTCCCTGCCGCCTTTTACTTAGGCAGTGACATTCTCAATCGCTTTGCCATTAGTTTGGACCTAATAAACTTCAAAGCTTGGTCCCGATTAGCGGATAATCCCATGGGCTTTGATGATCCAGAAAAAGCATTTAGGTCAGCTCAATTGCTACCTTATGCAGTTGAAATTCAGGTTAAAGAGGAAGTCACCATCCCAGAAAGGACCCGACAATTCTCCCTGGAAGTGAAAGTTAAAAGGGGACAAGAGTTGAAAAACCCTGATGCTTACATACATCTAAACGCTTCTCTCCAACAGCAAAGGTTAGGGGTAAACCCAACTCCATTAGTCAACATAGAACATGACACCATTCCAATAGAGGTGGATAACAGCGACTTAAAGAGTATTACTCTAGCCGCAGGCACCATTATTGGAATGGCGGTTGATGACCGACATTTCTCCATGGATCTTGGAAATGAACTGTTAGGGCCAATCCCCAAGGACTGCTTTGACAGTGACAGTGATGACAATACAACACCAGACAGGATTTTTACCCGGCATGGGGGGAACTTCCTGGTGTACACTTCTTGCCCTTATGGTAAGGAAGATGTGACTTGTGACTTCAGGAGGGATGAGGTGATTTTCCAAGTCCATGAGGGCTGCCTTTCCCACCTGAAGCCTCCGGTCCAAATCAGCACTCTGACCAGGGACTTCTCCACCCAGCTGGAGGAGGCCGCAGAGATAGCCAAACCAGAAGTCTTTCCAGGCTTCAGGCAGATGGTGGAAGAGAGGGTCAACCTAGCTGATGCTTGTGTGACTCTGGAACAAAAGCAAAAGTTGAAACAAGTTTTCTTGGATTTCCAAGATCTCTTTGCGGTAGACTCATATGACTGTGGTCGCACTGACATCCACACAACAACAATCCCCACGGACCCTGGCATGACTCCAGTGTTTGTGAAGCAATATCGCTTGCCTCTCGCATCAATGGAGTCCCTTACTGAAATAATTAAGAACCTTGAGTCCAGGGGAATAATCCGTCCAGTCCACAGCACCTTCAATAACCCGGTGCTGGGAATACTGAAGCCGAACGGCCAGTGGAGACTCTGTGCTGACCTTAGGGAGCTCAACAAACGGGTCCATACTTCCCGATGGCCTCTGCCCTACATTGACCAAGGGCTGGCCCAGATCCAGGGGTCACAGGTATTCACTGCAATAGACCTGACCAATGGATACTGGACTGTGCCTGTCAGCAGGGAGGACCAATACAAACTGGCTTTTACCTTTGGGGGCCAGCAATACACATGGACCCGGACTCCCTTCGGATACCTCATCTCCGGCAATGAATTCAACATTTTCCTACATAAGGCCATGCCCGACCTGGGTGCGAGGGGTAACCTGGCTTATGTAGATGATGTCCTCATCAAAAGTTCATCTGTGGAGGAACACATAGCGGAGATCCGTTATGTTCTGACACAGTTGAGGGCCGCCGGAGCAAAACTTTCCTTTCAAAAAGCACAGTGGTGCAGAACCCGTGTTAATTTCTTGGGGCATGAGATTACTCCTCAGGGTCTCTGTCCCCAGGAAAAGAAAGTGGAAGCACTTCAAAAATTGAAAGACCCCACAACTCTGCGGGAACTAAGGAGCCTCCTTGGACTGACTAATTACAGCAGAAAGTTAATTGAGGGCTATGCAGAGATCACCAGACCCCTGATTCATCTCCGGAAGGGGGGGTCAAGTGGGAATGGGGTCCAGAACAAGCCGAGGCAGTAAGGCAACTCAAGAGAAGCCTCTCACAAGCGCCTTGCCTAGCTTACCCTGTCAGAAACAAGGAGTTCTTCCTGGAGACGGGGTTCTCTAATACGTGCTTGACGGCAGTATTATACCAAAAGCATGACAGGGTCAATAAAGTAATCTCCTATGCGAGCAAAACTTTATCCTCTGTGGAGGAAAAATTCAACGATTGTGAGAAGGCACTCCTGGCAACGGTGTGGGCATTGAAGAATTACCGCCCGTTTATCCATGGGGAACACATCATAGTGGAGACTCCACACCAGCCTCTGCAATATCTCCAAAGTGACAGAATCCGGGCCGGAAATGTGAGTAATTCCCGAATTACTTCCTGGATTCTATCAATGCAAGGCTTTCCTGTGGAGGTCAGATATGGCCAAAACAAGAAGAGTCCCCTCGCGCAAGGTCTGGCTGACTTGCATGATTGTGCCAGAGAAAACTGTCTCGAGGATGAAAGTCTAAAAATCAAGGACAACATGGAGGCATACCTTAATTCCCTACTTACAAGGAGAGGAAGCCCGGTATACTACTGTTCTAATAAAAATTAGCAGTGTATACTCTGTCTATGTCCGGGAGGATAATGATAGGAGTATCAGGAGACAGAGTTATATAGCAGGTACTAGAGGTGTGTGGTGTAAACACTCTTAATAAAAACATTAAGAAGGACCAAAAATGGTTAAAAAAGACAATATCAAATTTTAATAATAAACAGTTCATTAAGATTAAAAACCTAAATTGAATAGATAGGTAAGTAATACAAGCATAGTCAAATCCCATGTACAATGGCAACAAAAGAGGAAAACATAACAGGCTCAAGGGGCCAGTAGAAAAAAGTGTTATAGCAATAATACGACCACTGGGGGTACTATTCAAAATAACAACGTACCCATCCAGGTATGGATAAATGTGTCATCAATTATATTCTCTGTCTGAAGTTCAGAGATATGTCTCGACATGTTTCTGTTCCTAAAGAGCAAGGTGTGGAACATTCATCAGGAGGAAGTACATAACAATATCGCCTATTTAACAATTGGGATGAAGAGTAATAATGCCACTACAGTATCATAGCACCTGCAAGAAAATAAAAACAACAACAATCATCAAAGGTTAACTATTAGATAGTTGTATACTTTGGGAAGTTCAGAGCATGAACTGGGCAACTATTAGAGGAACATAATTACCTTATAGTGTGCCTGTGGGGGCTCTCTACTTAGCATTAGTAGAAATAGGGTTGTCAACATCACGGCCCTAAAAAACACCAAGGGATAATAGCCAATATATCAGCTACAACACAGCCTAGTAGTACTCAACGCACAACAACAGTGTGGAAATGGACACCCCATATCTAAATGAGCGCGATCGCATCTCAGCGTAAACTGGAGGAACTATCCCTGGTAATACCCGCATGCAAGCTAGGGGCCGTCTGTGAAACAGCTGCAAGTGAGCGGGACATAAAACCCATCAGGAAAACGGTGTAATAGTTACATTGACGATATCCTCGTAGTGTGGAAGGGTTCACAGGATGATGCTAATAACTTTTTCATCTGGCTCAATGGTCTTAACCCCCACCTACAATTCACGATGACTTGTAGTAATGAGTCTACTAACTTTCTTGATTTAACCATCTACCCCTGTAATGGGTTTTTAAAAATAAAACCTTATCATAAACCAACTGATAAGAACTCCCTCTTGGACTACTCTAGTCACCATATTAAACATCTACGCGACAATCTCCCCTTTGGACAATTTCTCCGTTTAAAGAGAAATAGCTCGGATAAAGATACCTATGAGGTTGAGGCTTCTGCACTTAGTAAGAAGCTAAGACAGAGAGGCTATCCTAAAAAACTAATAAATAAATCAGCCAAATGCTCTGAACTTCCCAAAGTATACAACTATCTAATAGTTAACCTTTGATGATTGTTGTTGTTTTTATTTTCTTGCAGGTGCTATGATACTGTAGTGGCATTATTACTCTTCATCCCAATTGTTAAATAGGCGATATTGTTATGTACTTCCTCCTGATGAATGTTCCACACCTTGCTCTTTAGGAACAGAAACATGTCGAGACATATCTCTGAACTTCAGACAGAGAATATAATTGATGACACATTTATCCATACCTGGATGGGTACGTTGTTATTTTGAATAGTACCCCCAGTGGTCGTATTATTGCTATAACACTTTTTTCTACTGGCCCCTTGAGCCTGTTATGTTTTCCTCTTTTGTTGCCATTGTACATGGGATTTGACTATGCTTGTATTACTTACCTATCTATTCAATTTAGGTTTTTAATCTTAATGAACTGTTTATTATTAAAATTTGATATTGTCTTTTTTAACCATTTTTGGTCCTTCTTAATGTTTTTATTAAGAGTGTTTACACCACACACCTCTAGTACCTGCTATATAACTCTGGTCTCCTGATACTCATACCTTAATTCCCCACACAAAGTCTTTGAAGAGGACAAGTGTGAGGGAATGCCCACTGTCTATGTGGATGGATGCTCGTACCATGTTGACAACAACGGGGAGAAAGAACTGGTGGCTGGCGTAGGGAATGCATGGGTGAATGAGTCCCCAGAACCCTCCGCTGGATACAAAATTGGTCCCCGAAGTAGTCAGGTGGCAGAATTGATGGCTGTGCATCAGGCCATCCTCACTGCTGTCCAGCATCAACTCCACGAACTGGTCATAATCACAGATTCGGATTATGTACGGAACGGGTTCGTGGAGCACCTGGTTAATTGGAAAGCCAGAGGCATGTTATGTGCTAACAACAAACCCTTGAAACATGGGAAGTTGATTCAAAACATTGACGATCTGGTCACCTCGAATGAGATGACCATCTATTGGAAAAAGATCAAGGGTCATTCCAAAGTAGAGGGACCAGACAAAACTGGAAATGACTTAGCTGATCAGCTGGCCAAAACCGGGGCCCTCCAAGGGGATCTAATTGAGATTGAGTCCCTGTTGGGGGAAGTCCAGGTCACTGCTATCACTAGGTCCCAGACAAATGCTCACAATGATCTTTCAATTGCACAATGGAGCAAGGAGACCCCTGATGCGGATTTGATTACCGCTCAGAAGGGGGATCCAATTATTGGTAAGTTTTACCAACACCTTGAGGACCCTGAGAACTTTCCCCTGACGGATACCGATTACATTGGGAAAGAGGACCTAAGAGTGTTGATGAAATGTCCAAAAATGTTCCGGATCCAGGTTTGCTGGTAAGGAAATCCAAAGCTGGCCACGATCAGTGGGTGGTTCCTACCTCATTCCGAAGCCTGATGTTAAGTCACGCCCATGATGCGGCCACCGCCGGTCATAGGGGGTTTCACACAACATTGGAAATCTTAAGAGAGGTTGCATACTGGCCACACATGGGGCAGGACCTCGACCAATATTTGAAGGGGTGTCTTGTGTGTGCACAATTTCAGCCATCATCCCTCACGCACCGCGCGCCTCTCCAAAAGCGGGGGATGACACTGCCATGGTCAGATTTACAAATCGACTTTGTAGGCCCTGTGATTCGCTCTGCTAGGGGGAATAAGTACATGTTGACTGTGACATGCTTGTTTACCAAGTGGGTGGAATGTCTCCCAGCCCCAAATTGCAAGGCAGAAACTGCAGCTGCCTTGATGATTAACCACATCTTTTCCCGTTTTGGTCTACCTCAAAGGATTGAGTCAGACAGAGGTAGCCACTTCACCAGTGAAGTAATGACAAAGATGTGGGAGATACTGGGGGTCAAGAGAAAGCTGCATATTGCTTATAGACCAGCTTCTTCTGGGGCAGTAGAGAGATATAACCGGACAATTGTGAGCATATTAAAGAAGTTTGTGGCAGATTCTGGGCCAAGTTGGGATATCCGATTACCTCTGGTCCTAATGGCCATCAGATCTACCCCTTCATCTGCAACCAAAATGTCACCATTTGAGTTGATGACTGGGCGCAAGATGGTGCTTCCGCAGCATTTGCTCTACAGGACCCAAGAGCAGACACTGATAAATGCCTCCACTACTCATGAGTATGTGGAGAATTTAAGGAAACACCTTCAACATGCTTTTGCTTATGCTCAGCGGAATCTAGAAAGATCAGCTGACAGCATGAAGACCCACTATGACCTGAAGACTTCCAGGAAGGAATATCAGGTGGGGGACCGGGTCTATCTATACAATTTCCAAAGAAACCAGGCAAAACAGCGGAAATTCTTGCCTACATGGAAGGGACCCTTTGAGATTATAGACAAAATCTCCCCTGTGGCCTACAAAATCCACATCCCCAAAGGTCCTTTGGCAGAGGGGGAAGACAAGTGGGTCCACATAAACCAGTTGAAATGTTGCCATCCCAGGCACACTCTGCAACAACTGGAGGAATCCACTGGAATCCTAGCGGGTACTGTCTCAGACTAATTCAGTTCCAACCATAAAACATACCACATCTAGTCTCTAAAATATTGTGATTTGCATGAAACTGTCTTAGTTATACTGTTTTTTTTTTCAAAATAAGAATGTAATGTTTCGTTATGATGAAATGCATATGCTGCCCCACTATCTCAACAGTGGTGGAAGAACGTCTATGAGTAGGTATTGCCGCTCTTCCTTTGTCGTCCTAGGAGAAAGAAAACCTGGAGACGGGACAAGGAGGACGATCCGGAGACCGGGAGCAGAGACGCAACGGGCCCGGGGTACCGCCCAATATTCCCATCAGGACCGGCGAGGAGAACCGATCGACCAGTACCGGATGGAGGAAAAGATGCTGAACTGTGCCATCTATTGGAAGAAGATGAGGAAACATCCCAGGTCTTGCGAGTCCCATCAGTGAAACCGAATGGCCATCGCAAGAGTGGGGCTTGTGGGATGTATTTACCCATGCATCCGAGCCATACCTCAAAAACTGTGCAGTACTGATATGGAAAACATCATGATGGCCAGAGCTTCCCAGAAAATGCACAGGGAAATGCATGAAGAATAGGCTGCCACTCATTTTTGCCGATGTTATGGGCACAGAAGGACGCTGCCTAAAACCACCATTGGACTACCCACACAGTAGTCTGAAACCATTGGGAGTGGCAATGCTGATTGCCAAAAGCAAACCCATAACTGTTGGGAATTCATTTTCTTAAATCCCAAAAAGGGGTGCAGTACCAGTACTCACCACTATCCAAAAGCCGGCGTTTTAAAACCACCAGGTTTTACTTTTTGTAGAAAACTGAATAAATGAACCCAAAACATGCCAAAGAAAGACTTACTAAGAGGTGGATCCAATGTAAAGTTATATTCTGAAGTGACTTGAAGGTTTATAACAAGACTGGCTGAGCTGTGGATTTCAGCAGTTTAAGTAAATTTGGACTGAAAGACACTAAAAAATCTAAATGTTTAAAAGAAATGAGTGACCTACTTTGAGTGTCACATAGGTTGCAATTGTTTAAATGTCATAGTTTTAAACTTAGAATCAGCATCCTAGCTGCATATGTAAAAAAATGTATTGACTTAAACTGGGGAACAAAAAGTGACATTTTATCTGAAACCTGGCTTAAGAAACTGAATTCTGCCTGACAACTACCCCCATCAGGAGTGAAACTTGAGTCACAGCTGTGTTCCCAGGCCTATCTGCCTTTTGCTGGCCACACTAAGGATATGCCATCTCTCTGATAATTGAATTAAGGGGAGCCCCCACAGAATACAGGAGCTCTGAACAAAGCCCTGTCCTGACTCAGGCAAATGTTTTATTGGCGGGAGTCGTAAATGGAGCTTCCTCTTGGCAGAAGCTGGGAGGGGCAGGGTCTCTGAGCTTGGCAGAAACTGGAAAGACTGGTTTCTGTACCATGTGACATGAAAAGACACACCTCTATAGCCAGAATATGGTTTTAGAAAAAGATGAATAACTCATAGAGCGGACTTGTGAAAATTATTTAAATGATACCATAATTCTTGTGATTTTTCTGCCCACATTTTAAGAGGTTTTTAGAGCCGGTGGCATGTTCAGGGGGGTTTTAGCGGAAAAGAGGATATTACTCAAAATGTGTGCATGTGAAAAATCTGACACTTCATCAACTAATGTCCATACTCCTTGCGCACATGTGTGTAAATTTGGGGTAATATCCGGTATTGCAAACCAGTTAAAAAGTGCAAAATATTGCCATTTCTGAATGCAAGCCCCCAGGAAGAGCAGAGTTTGAACAGAGTATACCTCCTGTAATGCATGATGGGTGCATATGATTTTAAAACAATATGTACCTCTGCAAATATGTATTTGGTTCAAATCTAGATTTGTGTGCAAGTTGACAGGAGGAGTGTCCTTTCTGCAGGCTGTAAAATGACATCACTCTGACACACCTTAGCTCCCCCAATCAGGGGAGAAATGAAAGCTTGGCCAATGATAAGTGGAGAGGGGCTGGCTAGTGATGCTGCTCACACACACCCATTTTAAAAACACATAAAAGCAGAGAGACAGGACAGATAGAGACCTTCAAATCCATTTGCAGCTGGAAGCTCTGCCGGGAAAATCCATACTTTACCTCCATCAACCTTCAGAGACCCAGACCAGACCAGCAGAGTAGAGCTGACCTGTTAGCATAACCAGAGAGAGCTGACCCAGATCACTGTGAAGTGCAGAGACCAGAGTCCAGTCTAAAACCTGACCAGATCCGTGGCGAGGCATATTTCTAAATATAGTGTGAGTACATAGTAAAACTGTGCAGAACCAATCTCTTAGTTAAAATAATATAATTCAATTCTATTTTAATCTAAGTAGAACTGCCTCCTAACTGTCACCTGTCATTTGCAAAGCTGTCACTTGTCATTTTCTAGTTGCAAGCTGCGCTTGTCTTTTTGAACTTTAAAATTTCAAATCTGAAAAACGACCTTTATTTAATCGCTCATATCTCCGTAACCGTTTGTGCTAGAGACTTGCAGTAACTTCCATCTGGAAGCTGAGATCCTAGGCTTTCCTAAGACCCCAAAACGATATTGATAGCCCTTGTAGTTCTTCTGTAATAGCGCCCGGCACATTCGCGAATTTTGCCGCGATTTGAAAATTTCTCCACTTACAAAAAGATAGCTGCTTTTGCTTTCCTCTGAAAAAAATCGTTTGCCTCATAAAAACTATCCCTGCATCACTGCTAAGGTGATCCTGAACTTATTCAAAGCATATACCACTCACCCTAAACCTCTAGAGGGAATTAAAAGCATTTTAGCATATTTTTTTCTACATTGCCAGCACATTTAAAAGCATTTGGGCCTGTGTTTACAACTTCTTAAGTCCAAGTTGCTGGGTGAACTGAATTACATTTGAATTGCATTTCTGAGAATTGTGTGCCTTCCTTCCATTTCCTTGCATTGCATAAAAGGGGGGGTGAATTGTCCAAGAAAGTGATTACATTGTCTTTTGCTGAAATTCTATCAAGTTATTTTCTGTACTGCATTTCATTCAACATTGCATTCATTTGAACTCTATAAAGCATTCTCTATCACATTATTCTTCTGTCCCTATTTACCAGCGTGCTACCTTATCCATTTCATGTCAACTCCTTAGTGATTATCAAGAAGTGTGCTAGTGCCAGATTCTCCGTTGTTAATCTTTATCATATCAGATTAAGTGTGCTATTCAATTATTAATTTATTCTAAAGTGTGATATATATACCTATTGTTTAAACTATCAATTAAACCTTTTAACTTGCAAAACAGAACTACTTCTTGGCTCAGTGGGGTCAGGAGGATTCCAAGAGAGGGGTGTTATATAGGGGTAGTCATCCAGAACGCATGAACTGGACATAAAGATATATCAATAAGGGTTTTCATTCAGTATTATAGACTAGGCGTTGACTTAGCTGTAGTGTTGAATTGAATCCTCTTACAGGTCAGATAAATGGATAGTCCAATTTCATTATGTAAGCAAACTCGATTAGGACCCCCTTGCGGGAGCCGCATATTTTATCGCAAATATACACCATGAACACCAGTAGTCTCATTGTGGCGTTCTCTGAACTCCAAATATCAGTCAGGTTAATCTCCTTTATAAGGTCCGGACGCACGCTACTGCCCAATTATTCATGAATTGCCAGGGACGCATCCTACTTCTGTCTAACCATGGGTCTATTTCCTCATCAAACTCTCCCCTGATTAACATTATCATCCGGCGATACTTCCAAGTATTTAGTCAAATCCTTAAAAAATGATATCCAATTGAAAGAGGGAGCACATATATTGCAGCCAAGCTACTCTGATTCCTGCATTCTGAGACGTAGTAAAATCACTCTCGCTTCTTTATCATGTTTCTTTGAAAGTACTATGGCCGGTACATTTTTGCACAGGAATATAACTTTCTGGGAATCTTAACTTCCAAGACTGGACTTTTTGGCTCTGTTTGTGGTTCATTTCCCTGCAAAAGATCACTGGTCTGGCCACAGAATGTACAAGGATGGTATAATGTCAGAGCATAGTTTCAGTAGGGGACAAATGAGGCTCACCATTTTTAGATTAATGCAAAGCCTATTTTGAATGATTAACATTGCAAGGAAAGGATGGAATGTGGGAATACAGACTTTTTGCTTTTGGTTTGTTTCGTGGCTGGGCTGACACCAAAGCACTGAGGGCTTCAAGGGCAGTTAGAGTCAAACTAGGAATTGGAAAGTTTTACCATTACCTGTTAAATCGATAAAAGTCAAACGAAATGAACCCGGATTTCAGCCATTTCAAAGGACTGACATTTTCAAAATGGTGACTTTCAAGGTCTCAGCTGAAATCTAGATGGCAGCCAAAAACAACAGCATTTATTTGTGTTTCTGTACTATCCCTTATGAACATACTTCTGAAAATCAACGCAGAGGAAAGGATGGATAATGCTGAAAATGCACAGCTGTGGGATCTGAAGAACATTAACTGAGAACGTACATTAAAATGTAACATGTGCTTCAATGTCAAGAAATACAATGAGGTTATGATGGATCACTACGACCATAGACCCTCATTTAACCTTGTGAACACCCTCCTTTCCTCAGTTAGCATACATACATTCCACAAACTAAATTGTAAGTGAAAGCCAAGGGAGATGTGCACATCAACAGCAGGTATTACTGACGTCGAAGCCTTGCAAGGGTTACCTAAGGGCAGAGGTCTGCAGCCAGTGGCTCTCCAGATGTTTTGGACTGCACCTCCAATGACCCTCACATTAGACTATGCTGGCCAATGCTGAAAGGAGTGTAGTTGAACATCTGGCGAGTCTTCTGCTTAAGGGTATATGGTCTATAAGAATTAAACCATGATTTACACAGGCAAAAAAGGCATATGGCCACTATGGAGAGTCTCTCTGACACGAGCACACTGCAGGTAGAGAAATACTTCCTCGGGAGAAATCATTATAAAATTCCCCCTCACCCTCCACCCTCCCCACCCATAGTCGTCATATCCCATGGTGCTTGGTAGAAGAGAGTCACGGCAGGCCTAATCAGCAAACTCAAAAGGAAGGCAGAGGCTGTTTTCGAAGCATCGCATAGCAGCCAAGCAGAAAAGGCATAAATACAAACATTCTACTTGCATATTCTTGTTTGATTAGGAACGATGAAAACCGGCTCTTTAAAAAAGGGCGACCCACATAATACTTCCCAAAACATGCATCGCTGTGAAGCTAATTAAGTCTCGGTCAAGGCCATAAGCAAGGAAGGCACGGCCCGCTAGGAGGATATTTACTAAATCCAAGCAGCACCTTGTGGGGACATTTTTAAAAATAAATAAATTAAAAACAAAAATAAAAAAAAAAAATCACATTTTCTACTTTTATTGAAACATATACATTATATTTTATTTGCGCAGCACAACAAACGGTTTTTAAATATTTAAAATGCTTTACAGTTCATTCATTCTTATACCTAGACCTGCAGGGAAAATGATGTTGTAAAAGTATACATTGTGCAATAGGACTGGGAGAAGGAACCAGTACTCAGTTTTCCCTTTTTTCATTGAGCATTTTCTTCCACTTCCCCACTCTCGTCTTCACAACTCTTGCATTGTATTATGGCTGGCTTCTCGTCACTGTCTTTTTGTGTCGAGGAATCTGACTAGATGACTACCAATTAGGACAATCTTTCTGTGCTGTGCAATCTGACTTGTTGACTGCCAGCCAGGGCAATCTGAATGTTATTTATTAGAACTGGGGAACACTGCTTCTCCTGGAAACTTCAAGGAGTACACAAAAGCAGCTCTAAATTGCACCATGAAAGGATGCTCAACATTGGGAAGGGCACGTTCAGATGGAAAGGTGAACAGTTGAGGTAGGAGGCACATGAACAGGATATAGAGTTGATATAGATTAGCACAAAGATCCTGAACCAAGGAATAACAAATGCAACTATTTCATGGATTGCCCTGTTCTATGCATGTCCAACAGCCAATGTCAAAACTAGTGGACAGCTGTCAACTTCATTTGAGTTACAGAGCGGTACAAGACAGGGGTGCCCACTCTTGCCACTGTCATTTGTTTTGGCCATTGAGCCGCTGGTGATTGCTCTGAGGTGTGATGCTGGGTTAAGAGGTCTAAACTTTCAGGGAGTTGAACAAAAGATATGGTTGTATGCAGATGATTTGTTGCTAGTATTGCAGGATCTGGCTGAGTCATGACCTACCTTGTTGAGCTTACTAGGCAGATTTAATGATGTAGCTGGATACCAAATTAATTGGTCTAAGTCCGAGGTCTTACCTATTACACGGTACTGTGATAAGCGTTTGGTGTCTAACTGGGGCTTCCAGTGGTCCAACAAAAGATTAAAATATTTGGGTGTTTGGCTGACACTGGTGACAGGTGATATGGTGGAAGCGAACATGGCGTATGTGTGCAAGGATCTGAAAATAAGTCTTCAGAGGTGGTCTTTGTTACGTTTATCACTCTGGGGCAAAGTGAAAGCTCTGAAAATTAATGTGGTTCCAAAAGACAATTACATATTTAGCATGCTTCCCAAGAAGATGTCAGTTTTATTGGAAAAAGATTGATGGCTTACTCCAATCGTTTATTTGGGATGATAAACCACCGAGACTTAAGTTATGGTAGCTTCAACTGCCTATGGAGAAGGAGAGCCTTGGTGTTCCAAATTTCAAAGCTTATCATTTGGCCTTCTTAAGTCACTTCATCGTCCCCTTCTTGAAAGAACCCCCAGATAGGTGGGCTGTGGCAGAGGCGAGTCTATTAGGCCCGCTTCCCCCTAGGGCAGTTCTCACGGCCACAAGTAAGCAGTGTAAGAAAACTGACCGTGTTTCTGAGGAAGACATGGAAAAATGTACATGAAATGTTGGGCTCAGTGGCTTTGAAGACTTCTAATGCTTCAATTTGGTTGAACCCAGTAATAACAGGGGTAAGCCTTTATTCTGGCCGGAGTGGTTTCTCAGTGGAATACATTGGATTGGTGATATCAATAAGGATGGTAAGTGGATTGATGAGGAAGAGTTCTGTGCAAAATATAGCATCGACAATTATTCAAATGGTGACTTCAGAAAATTGAAACAAGAGGTGGATGAGCGGGGTAATGCAATTGTAGATGTCTTTCTTAAAGAGAAAGAATCTTTGATGTCCTGGGTGTTAGTCTTAGCAGTGCACGGTGGTGACACGCGTTATGTTAGCTTAGCTTACCATAACTGGCCAATTTCAGGGGGTTTTCGGTTTTACTTGGAACCATAACGTCCCTTTAACAAAGTTTTTTCACCGAATATAGATATAGGTAATATAAATTTGATGTTTGCTAGGATTCCCTTAGTTTATATACATATAACATACTGAACCCCCTACTTGTGCTAGTGGTTCTGATGTCTGCGGAGTATCTTACATTGTTATATCATGCAATAGAAACACTGAACAAGTTCAAAAAGCAGCACATAAAAACATTACATTTAATAATAAATAAGAAGTGGAAACTGTATAGGCAAGACATCAATCGTCCATTTCAATAGCATATGCACCAGAATGGAATATACCAAAACAAAATAAATATGCCTCCAACATAATTACCTCACAGAAGCCTCACAGCAAAAAGCAACAGCAGACCTACACAGCAGTAACAGCTAAACTTACCAAAAAACTAGGACGTCCACTACATTTCTATTATATATTTATAAACTTTCTGTATTAAGTACACTAAAACTAATATTTATTTATTTTACACAGAAAAGTCCAGTACTTTGGAATGGCTGGAAGAAAATTTCCCACGGGATGAAATGAGTGAAGACAGGGATACTAATGGTAGACACTACATTTCTCTATATAAGCCAATTAATAACCATTACTTTATGTGTACTTAACACTTTTTTTTAACAGACCATACAGACACTAAAAATAATATACCAAGAGACGTTAGAAAATCCTCTGCAGTGAATGGAGCTAAAAATGGATATGTTAATGAAAAATGTCATTCTTTTAAAACACTTTGTGGAGGACCACAAAAGAAAACATTAAATATCACTGTCCCACATGTACCTGCTCCCCCCCCTCTCCATGCACCATCCAACTTTCCCCAAACTCTCCCCAGCAAGTAAAACGTTACCATGAGACTTCCATCCCTCCCTCCCCTCCCATCCATCATGTCCAAACCCCTAATTCCCCTGTATTTGTTTGTTTCTGCTTCCCACTTTCTTTCGTAATTTTTATACTGTTATACAATAATAAAATATTAAGTGTTAGTATATTCCTGTGTCTTATTTTTTTTAAAAGGCAGTTAGGGTGTCCGCGGACAGCGCGGCTGTCCGGGATGTCCTCAATTAACCAAAATGGGGGTGTCCTAAGGATACTATACCTGTTCGCAATCAAAATGGAGGTATTCTCAGGACACTAAATCCGTCCACATGTCCCTAACTATTCAAATTAAGGTGTCTTAAGAATATTCCTCCTGTTCGCAATGTCTGCAACCAGAATGAATATGTCCGTAGAACACATATCCTGTCCGCAAAGTTGTGACGCACATTTATTTTATTCGGGGACTTGAACACTGTCCAATGAACATCCGCGTGCATGCGCACAACCGATCCCGCGCATTTGGTGTTCTACGGACAGCCGTCCCATTCACAAACATGTCAGCGACGTCATCATGTGACCGCACCCACGCTGAGCGTGGGTCCATGATCGCGAACACTGTCCAGGCCCCTCAAACATTTAAAAAGTGCTTTTTGGAGCAATCAAAGGTATTTTCCAGTAAAGGTTCACCATTGCACATGTCCCAGACAATGTCCCTGGCGATCTACATACTTTTTGAGCCCTTTTCGGGTGTTCAAAGTGTTAGCAAACAGCACGAGTGTCCGCGAAGCACACGCCAGCACCTCTATAAAAGGCCATACCCTAGAATTGCTCCTCATTGTGCTTCTGGCTAGCTGACCGAGCATTGCTCCTGACCTGCATTGACTGCATTGCTGGGGACTTCTGCCTGCTGTCCTCCAGATAGCAACCATGGCTGCTTCTGCTTCATCACCACCCCCGCCCCCTCCACCACCACCTCCCCAAGGGCCTGCACAGGGGAACAGGCATGAGGATGCAGAGGAGAGTGATGAAAAGGATGAGGTAGTGGAAGTCCCTACTACTAGCACTCATCGTGAATCTTGGGTGTGGAGGTTATTCGCCACTCTTGGTGGAGTACCAAAAGCACGTGCAAACAAGGTGCGCTGCACCCAGTGCCAGATGGTGCTGAGTCGTGGAAAGCCTGGTTTGTATCACTATGGTACTACATCAATGAAGCGACATCTAAGGTCTTTCCACGGTGGGGCTATTCATAAGGTTGTACCTTGCAATAAACTTAATAGGTTGAGTTCCCATGCAGCATCTTCCGTTTCCGCTCCTGCCACCACAAGAGACTCCTGTTGGACAGTGCATCCCTCCAGCTGCCTCGCAGGCCATACGCGATGCTGTTGACCCTTGCCTTTCGAGGGTCACAGTATTGTGCATGTACTGCGATGCAGTACTCACAGGGGGGAGAACCTTTGAAGTGCTTTCGAGGCTGCGATCAAGGAGCATGAGAAGGACTGCCCAATACCTGAATAAGGCCCACTCTACATCTTCACTCTCTCCACCTGCCCTTTCTTATCCCTTTGGTTGTGTCCTTTCCTTACCCTCATTTCCTTGTGTGTCGTGTTAAAAAAAAAAAAAAAGGCTCTTTTCAGAGCCGCTTTTCGCAGTTCAAAAATAGAAGTGTCAATTTAATGCTGCAGGGCCCTGTGTATTTTTTAGAAGTCTGCGGACTGTCCGAAGACTTAAAATTCAGAACCATTGCAATTTTCTCCGGGAGGAAGTGGTGGCTCTGAAAAGAGCCTTTTTGTGGGTTTTGTTTATGTTTCGAAAATGTCAAATGGATTGCTATGATTCCAAAAAGGGTGCCAATGCTTTTTGTATATTTCGCAGAAAAATCTGATTGCCAGCAATCTCTGCGAAAAATGTGTCCACTATCGAACATAATATTTTCATTGTGAAATGAGGACATGCCAACATCTCTCAAAAAGGTACAAACAGCCTTGTTGACATTGCGCCTCGCCTTCTCCATTTGTGGACCAAATGAAGAAGAACACAGCCACATTTGTCTCGGCGCAATACGAGAACAAATTACTCGGGGAGTTTGGAAACATATCCATGACTCTCCCAAGTCCTCCTTTCATTGCAAATTGCAAAGAGATTCCAGACACATGTCCTAAACTGTTCCCTTCACAATGAATAATAATGTCTGGATGACACAGTCACCAAAGTAGCACAAAGAGGTATCAAATCTAGCCACTTCATTCCACGCACTCCATGCCAGTGTACTTCCACATGAGGGAATACAAGATGTGCAGCCACTCCACAGCAATCTGCATGCACCTCCAACCAATTTATCCACAAATCTCCCAAACTCTGAAACACACAGCCATAGCTATCTGCTCTCCTCTCAGGAAAAAGACTGACAAACTCTCTCCTTACACATCACACCCAGTAAACTTTGAGCAATACCTTGCTCTGCTAAGTCTCATTTGCATACCTCTCAACCTCAAAATCCCTGTATGTAATATGTGCTGTCCGCGGACAAATAAAAAAATCTGTATATATAAAAAAAAGAAATTTGGATGGTTTGAATGTAATGATACTACCATTACTCTAAATTCGAGATTACCAGCAAATCTTGTTAATGCTTACTTAATATTCTTAAAACCAAAATTTAATAGCTAATCTGTGCATAAACATTAACAAAATTTCAAAACTATAAACAGTTAGAATACGCCAACAGGTATCTAACTGCAAGAAATAAATACTGAAAACAATGAAAGAAATATTGTACTACAACATAAAAGGGTTTTTTTTTTTAATCCAGCTTGGATTTTTTCCCACAGACCCAATGATTTAATAAACAAACACAGGAACTGAGCAAATTGCACAGTACACCGGTTTGAACTAAAGTACTAACTAGGAGGGTCTATTATGCAATAACTCATTATGAACTACCTACACTAACATATGATCTTTTCTTTTATCACAGAGATTGAAAAAGAATGTCTGCTCCAATTACCCATGTCATGAAAAACTGCATACAACCACTAAAAGTCAAACAGTAAGTATATGATAAATGGACTCACAAACCATGCAGCATAACGCACCGATTCAAGCAAAGATCTAACCATAGACCACAATCCAAAATGTTTACTTCCATGGGCATCTTATGCTGCAATGCTTGTTACCAAACCCTACAATCTTAACTGCATGGCCTAGCCAAAACTTTACATACAGCCTCACAAATGAAACAGTAAACAAACTTTTGAAAACATAACCCCTATAAGCAGCCCAAGACTCTATGACAGGGCCACAACCACTGCAGCATAACACACCCATGGCTACCAAACATTTTGACTGTGGTATGTGGCCTGCTTATAGGGGATATTAATTACAATCAATGCTCTACTAACAACCCAAAACCAACATCATACTAAAGTAAAATAGCTAGTAGTGCGCCTAGTGCGGACGTAGATATATCTAATTTTTTTAGACCTACTTTTTGGTTGTTTTAAAAAGAACTACTGGACGGATTTCCACCAAATTTTCAAAAGCACACTTTCGGGACTAAGCCGCCGCTCCTGCAGCAAATTTGGTGGAAATCCGTCCAGCGGTTTGAGCTGTAGGCGTGAGCAAAGATTTTTCTCCATTCAGTCTATGGGGGAAAAAAAAAAAAAAAACACATTTTGTGACACCCCCCTATAACTTTGCCCTCCACCCCCCCCCCCCCCCCCTTGACCAAACCTCACCAAACATTGCAAGGAAATTCGGAATGGGCCATATACTTTTTTTGGAAAGTTTGGTGAGGATTCATCTAGGGGGAGCAAAGTTATAAAATGGCCAAAAAGTGCTCTTCATATGGGTTTAGCAACTTAAACATAACTACATGGCCGCTACATATAGGATATATAATTAGCTGCTAAATTGCCATTTGCACTTTACCCCTTTGGTTTAGTCATTGCATATTTGCCCACATAGGCACTTGCACTTTATGTATCCCTACATAGGGTATACCTAAATAGCTGCTGTAATATGCACAATGCACTTTACTAGCAATAGAATGGTTTCTGCTGTATTGCACAGCCAGCTTATAGAGACATTTGCATTTTAAGAGGCAATGCCTTGAAACGTATATATGTCCAGGACAAGAACTCTAATTTACCACACATACCTCAATGTGACTTTGCCATAAGCAATCTTAATCTTAGCTATATTACCTTCTACCTTGGGAGCATATATTGTTCTCGATAGACACGGACTCTACAACCAATTATAAAACTTTCTGGCCATTCGCTCACATTCACTAATATGCAGCCCCTACCTTGCTGGATTCACAAATAAGATATTTTTAACTGTGTCCGCGTTTAACGATGAGGGTGCTAGAGAGCCAACCAAGATGGCCGCCTTGGTCTGAGCTCCCGTATAGCCCTGCATCAATCCTGCACAATCCGGCGGTTCCCTGTACAACCACGTCCCAATCCCCCCCCCCCCCCCCCCCCCGACTCCTGGACTCCTGAACTATCCAGCTGCCTGCCACTGTATTCCTGGATAAAATCTGCCTTTCCACGCCTCAACAAGACCTGCAAGTCCTCGAGGCCGAGTTCTGTGTGAACGGCCCGGCGAGGCGTCTGGCCCTACACAGCCACCCCCCACTCGGCTGTAACCTGAGCGCCTGGACCCCGGGAAGGCACCTGGGGTGATCTCGCCGAGAGACGAGCGTGCGACATCCAGCAGGGGTCGGCCAGCAGCAAACTTGTGGGAGGTCGCCTCTGCTCCCCCCCCAGCCCCGGCTGACGGTGAGAATGAGTCCAGAGCGCCGCCCCCCTGTGCCTGTCAGCACTGCAGTGGAGGCTCAGAGGAGTCGGAGGCCTGGTTCCCGCCCCGCTGGCTTCTGGGCCCGTCCGCCCCTCCTACGGAGCTCCCCAGCACCTGGGAGGGCCACATCTCCCTCGGAGCTCCCCGGCGCCTGGGGTCTGCAGCGACCAGAGGCGAACATCGGTGAGATCAGCCAGGATACGAGGTACGGAGGTGGGGGGGATGGAGGGGGGAAAGGTCACGCTCCTAGTTCAGAACTGGGCCATCCTGAGCCGGCCCACCCCCCCCCCTCCGCCGACCCAAAAAAACCCACGCAGTGGCGCCACTTGTGGCTGCGCGGAGCCGGGGCCCATCCGGCACGAGTGGGTCCTCGGTGGCGTAGTGAGAGGCGACCGGAGTGACCCGCAGCCTATCAACACAGCTAACTCCAGTAGAACCAGCGCCTCGTCCAGGAGGCCTTGTGGTCTGTCCCAGACTGAGTGGATTTATGCACTCCGCATCACAAGGGAAACACCAGCATTGCTCTACAAAGGGTGCAGTCAGTGTCACAAGTGTGCCCGCCCCTGTTTTTACAACCCTTACCTTTGTGCTGCGCCGCAACAAGGAGTGGCGCCCATCTCGGGAGAAGGGGCCTCTCCCCTCACCCCCCCCAGACTCCAATACACACTTCGCTGGCAGGCCGGATACACTCAGACACACCGGCGTACCCCATCCAGGCACAGTGTAACCAAAGTCCAGCATCGTAAGAAGCCAGAAAGCAGCAATACCTCCATACTGAGACACCACCACCCTGGGGGATGTCGGATCACCGAAATCTCAGCCACTGCAGAATCGCTCAAACTCCCCTCAAAAGAAAACTAGGGACAGTCCCCACTGAGTGTTCAATAGATCGCTCGAGGCAGCGCCAATTGGAACAAGGCCACTTATCCAAACAGCTGACCCCCCAACAAGTTTGCCCGGTCGGGTAGATCCTCACACCCCTGGGCGGGTCCACAAGGCGCTCTTGGCACTGCAAGACACAGCCGAACACATACAAACGTCATCGGAACCGCATGTAGCATGGGGAAGGCTGATAAATCCCACAGAAAACTAAATTTCGAGGGCGCTGCGACACCTAAAGCCCCCGTACAGTGTGAGGACCAGATGCCCTCTCCCAGCCATTCACACCAGATGGAATCAGATGGTAACTCATCCGAAATCAAAGAACTCCTCTTGAATTGAAAGCCGGCATTGGGAACTTAAACAACAAAATGGATGGCCTCGCCTCGAAAGTTGACCTCTTACAACACCGCATTGATGCACACTCTGAACGTTTAAACGAGGTCAAGCAAAGAGTGTCTAATCTGGATGATAGCACAGCGACCCTCTCAAACAAAGTCTCGCAGTTAGAAGCTCAAATGAAAACGACAATAGCCAAATGTGAGGACTTGGAAGGTCGATCAAGAAGGAATAACATAAGAATCATCAGGGTGAGAGAACAGCAGCCGCAAGGTAAAATGGAGGAATTTGTGGAGTCTCTTTGTATATCATTCTTCAGCAGAGAATCATTGTCACAGGTATTCATAGTCGAGAGAGCACACAGGATACCATCTACCAGACCTGTCCCCGGCACACCGCCCAGGCCGATCATCGCAAGGCTACTCAACTACAAGGACCGTGATACCATCCTCCGGCTGGCTAGAGAGAGAGGAGACCTACTCCATGATGGAGACAAAATACACTTTTATCCCGACTTCTCTCCCACAGTACAAACTCAGAGGAAGTCCTTTACCGCCATCAAACAAAGACTCAGAGCCAATCAAATGCCCTACTCGATGCTCTTTCCAGCACGGCTCAGAGTACAGCAAGGGGGGAGGGTCCACTTTTTCCAAACGCCAGCTGATGCAAGCATGTTTCTAGACCAGATAGGCTGCCCTGATCCAAATCCCAACCGTCCCAGGCCTCAAAGAGACAGAAATCTCAGGAATCTACAATAAACCGGAGAAACCAGAGTCGGAATACAAGTTCACATTCAGATGCAAAATGTACAGGTACAATCACGAAGAACACAACCGGGGCAGGGAAGATCGGAAGGCCCCAAGCGCCCTAGCACAGCACCAGTTCAGTTACTAAGGTTAGCTCAGCAACTGTTTGGTTTACAAGTTGATCTTTTTCGGGGTGAAGTTCACCCAGCGACATGGTAACCACATGTTCCCCTTTCAGTTCTAGTTGGTCGACGAGGGATCTCCCTGTGGGCCAGTTGGGGGGTTTCCCATCTTAAGAGAAACGTCATGGGCCAGTTGGGGTTTGCCCGAGGACGGTGCCCTCAGGGTTCACCAGGAAAGTTCTGCGCCGCCAGTTCCCAGCCGTCTCCCTGCTCCCCATCTCCCAGCCAGCTGTCAATGACGCCACTTTAGTCAATGCCTCACTCTTCAAGCACCGCACAGAGCACTCCGAAGCCACATCATGGCTGACATCTGATAAAGAAAAATTGTCAAATATAAAGTCTAACTCGCCCCATTCAACGTTCTGACCTGGAACATAAGAGGTGGCAATATCCCAGCCAAAACCAGGAAAATACTTAAATACCTCAGACGTCACGAAGTAGACGTGGCCATGATTCAATAGACACTCCTTCTCCCAGGGAAGGACCACTAGTGGGCCAAGAGTTGGGGTTGCCACAGATACTTCTCCACCTACTCCAGAGGAGTCGCTATCCTCATACACAGGAGGATGAGCTTCCGCCTGATCCGCACGGCGAAGGACACCGAAGGGAGAGGTAAGCGGCATCATAGCGGGCCAGAAAGTGACCTTTGTCAACTCCTATGCACCAAACACAGACGGCCCTGACAATTTCAGATGGGTGCTTACCCAGCTCTCGACCCAAGACCCGGCAACCATAATCTGGGGTGGGGATATGAACACGGTATTAGATCCTAGAAGAGACAGATCAAAGGCCACACCACAGCCTCTTTCCAAAGCCGGACTTCAAATAAAAGAAATCTGCAATGCTTTCAACTTGCAAGACACATGGAGGGTTTTGAATGGCGAGTCGCGTGAATTCATATTTCATTCACCGGTTCACAACACAAGCTCCCGAATAGATTACTTCTTCGCCTCTGCAGGCGGTCCATTGTCAAGCGGCCGGTGTTGTATACATCCGAGAACGTTCTCCGATCACTCCCCTCTTTTCCTCAACCTCAAGCCTTCCAACCCCGCTCCGCCACTACAGCGGTGGCGCTTCAAGACCGAGCTGAGGGAGGAGATCAACGTGTTTCTCAAAGCCAACGTCGGTTCGGTCCCCTCCACAGGTATAATCTGGGAGTCTCTGAAATGCTTTATTAGAGGAGTCTGTCACGCCAAACAAAATGGCATCCTCAAGCTCATCAGGCACGAACTTACAATTAGCGAAGAGAAGCTAAAACTTCTTGAGCTCCAGATCACAAACACGGCGGATCCAAAAACTGCAGCAGCTCTGAAAGAAGAACTGCAAAAATTCAATTCAGCGGCTGACCGTGAGGTTAAATTCCTGAGTCGCAATAGTCAAGTCTGACAATACGGGGAGGGCCAAAAACCCGGCGCCCTTCTAGCAAATCTAATCAGAGCCGATAACAAACATGCTCAAATAGAACGGATTCGGACCAACCAAGACGGGTCGGTCCACACTGACGAAGAGATAGCAGAGGAATTCAGGGTCTTCTATCAAGAGCTCTACAGTGCTAAACTCAACAAGGCCTCGACCGGCCTGTTGGAATACTTGGAAGATACAGAGCTATACTGGGTCGAAACAGTCTCTCCGTGAGCCCTTGAATGAGATGATCGCACAAGAGGAGATTATAGAGGCCATAAAGTCCCTCCCCTGCTCCAAAGCCCCGGGCCCGGACGCCTTAACGGGAGAATTTTACAAGTCATTTGCATGCACCCTGGCTCCCCTCCTAGCGGCCGTATATGAGGCGGCGCTGGAAAAAAGGGTACCTCCGTCCCACCGCCTGTGAAGTCAATGTCATCCTGCTGCACAAGCCTGGCAAACCACCAGAAGACTGCTCACCCTATCGCCCGATATCCTTCCTCAATCACGACAATAAAATACTCGCCAAGGTGCTGGCTAAGAGGTGAATGCCATTGATGCCCGCCCTTGTACTGGCAGACCAAGCCGGCTTCATACCAGGCCGCAATACGACCTTTGGAATCAGGAGAATGTTCGGTGTCATCGCGGCACTGGATCCCTCAATGCAGGCTGTTGCGGTTCTTCTCGACGCCGAAAAAGCATTCGACTCGGTCGAATGGCCGTTTCTGTTCATGGTACTCTCCAGGATGGGGCTGGGAGCCCGCTTCATCAACCTTGTCTCTCTCCTATACACCAAACCACGTGCTAGTATTATCGTAGGCACAGCCAAATCAGCGCCAATAGAACTTCAACGAGGCACAAGACAGGGCTGCCCACTATCGGCACTAATCTTCGCCTTGGTGATGGAACCACTGGCCTCCAATCTTCGGGAACAGCGTCAGCAGAGGGGACTCATCATAGGTCCACACAGGCTCATCATCTCCCTCTACGCCGATGACGTGGCACTGTTCATTCGAGACCCAGAAGACAATCTGAATCCAGTCATGAGGGAAGTCATCAAATTTGGGGCGGCCTCAGGATTAAAAATCAACCAGTCAAAATCCATCGTATTCCCACTGACTCCGGCCACCAAACAGTTCTCAGACGACTTCCAACTCACATGGAAATCTTCCAGGGTCCGGTAGCTTGGGATACAACTGTCACTGAATCATCAAGAGGTGTTTCGAGATAATTACGAAGAAGTGGTCAAATCTCTTCAAGACAAGGTGTCTCGATGGAAGTCTCTTCCACTTAACCTTTGGGGAAGGGTCTCACTGGTCAAGATGGTGATCCTGCCAAAACTGTTATACCTATTCAACAATATTCCTCTGCTGCTACAGCAACCCTTTTTGAAAAAACTGAAAAGCCTGGTCCTGGAGCTACTTTGGGCGGGCAAGCCAGCCAGAGTGGCGCACACTACGCTGACACTTCCGGTCACCAGTGGGGGGCTTGCCCTGCCAGACCTAGAGAGATATTTTTGAGCAGCTCAGGCACAGTTCCTCAGCCATTGGTATGCCTCTCAAGTAATCCGACCTCATGTGCAAGTGGAGCGAGCTCTGCCTACACCTAACTTTCTAACCGCGGTCGTCTTTAGTCAGACGCCCGTACCCAGTTCCACAATGAATGTGATGCTTACGACGTATAAACTCTGGAAGACTCTAGCCCAGAAGCTCGGAGTTCAATCACGGTATTCCCCTCTTCTACCCGTCAAGTTCATTCCTGGAGTCCCACTAACCTCAGAGAAGTTTTTTCACCAGTGGGTCGATAAACTGAACATACAAACCCTAGGAGATCTCTTCACAGAAGACGGCTTTCTAACCCCAGATCAAGAAAAAATGAAAGGGGGCAACACTGCTCTGGATGTATTCCTTTACTTCAGGACTGGTTATACCATACAGGCCCTTCTGCCAGACTTCCCGTGTCAACCACCAACCTGGCAATTGCTAAATAACGTCATTCAGGCACAGGGTGAAAGTAGGCTGTGTCGCAGATCTACAAATCCATTATTCCCAGCACAACCCCCGCCATCACTAGTGCGAAAGCTAGATGGGAAAAGTCATTGCACGTTGCCATATCAGATGAGGATTGGTCCTATATCCTGAAACAGACGCAAAAAGTGGCACTTAACTCACGCCTAAAACTTATCCATTTCAACTTCCTCCATCAGACATATTACACACCAGCGAAAGCCAACAAACATCACCCCGATGCAGAGGCGAAATGCAACAGATGCGGGACTGTCTCAGCAAACTTCGTTCACCTGGCTTGGGAGTGCCCCGAGTGATCTCCTTTCTGGAAACAAGTCCTGGAGATGACAACTGAAATTGTGGGAGAAACGATACAACCAAGCCAAACAGCAGCCTTGTTGGGCATGAGCAGGCTGCTCTGAGCTCCAATAAGGAAGTTGGCCGGAGTTCTGCTGACGCTGGCTCGTAGGAGGGTTGCCATGGCCTGGGGCCCGAGCCCCCCCCCCTTCATTCGCCGCCTGGCGCAGAGACATACTTTACTACCAAGATGTAGAAACAGACTTCATCAAACTCCTACCGTGGCACGCCCGTCCACCGGACATTTGGGGCCCTCTGACGCTGTTCTTGATGGGCGAAGCAGAGGAACATGCATCAGACACCTCAGACTCGGAGGGTACTCCTCGGTGAGGTTAAGCCCATGGTATTTCCACTTCCTCGGAACAAAATGTCTGGAGAAGCACATTTCCAGCTAAAGAGGGCACTGAACTTAAAGGGAGGTGCGGGAGGTGGGGGGGGGACGGACGACACGGGGCGAGTCCTGGGCTACGGCGCAACGTTTAATGTCCACCCTAATGTGGGTGTGAAGTTGTATTGTGGTTTAAATACCCAAAATAAAGTTGATAAGAAAATATATATATATCTTAACGATAAAAACTGTCACTGATGAGCTCTACATGAAAAGAAGTTTTAACATATATAAACCTCGGAATGAAAATAAATATTACTGCAGAATGTGTAAATTGCGAATTTTAAATGATCATTGCGCAGGTTTTATTATTGTTGAGAAAAGAGTAACAATGTTAGTTCATTTGACGCTTTTATTGAATGTATTTTAGTGTATTTAACACGACCCATGTGGGTTTGTAACACGTTCAAACATGGCGGATTTTGTCAAATGAGCTTTTATGTTAATGCACGTAACTATCCATGAACACCATAGAGAGCACGCTGGTTTAAATGTCCTTCCTCTTTGTTTGCACCCTAAACGTGACCAAGCGACCAGTTTGCCGCAAAACGCATCGTTTTCGTAAACTTTTTTTTTGTCCATGACATTTACTAATTAAAGTACAATTTTTGATGCTTGGTGTTTCTTGGTTTTTTTAACCCTGGGGGTTCAGTGTGGAACAGCCTTGCTGGACTGCTTTTTGCCCAGGGGAAAAAACCTTGCTGCACAGCAACTAAATATTAGATGATTGGGGAATGATCATACGGACCTCACAGCAGTTAACTTTAAGAATTTCCAAATGATCCCCTGAACCTAGGAAGTCTCATTCTGAATGGATGCTAGGGTTCTGTCCAAAGCCTCCATTTTGAACTTCTCGTTTTCCTAGAGCTCAGCGAAAAACTGGTCTGGGCCTCACCCAACTACGGGCAAGGCTTTTAGTGAGCCATGGCTCAGCAGCCGACAGGTTTGGGGTCCTGCTGCAGCTCAGCCCAGACTTGCAAATTCTCATGCAACTCATGGATGAGTTCATAAGGAGTGGCAAGACCTCTTTGGCTGGTTGGCATATTTTCTCCAAGACCATTACCAGGTTCCAATTTCTGCAATTATCTGTGGAGGCAGTGTGCAAAGCGCCTCCCTTTGTGCCCTGTCATAGCTGCATTCCTGCAATCAACCCTACAGATAAGGGGAGTATCAGCCACTTTTAGGCCTAAAAATATGCAAAAACAAAGACAAATATGGAGTAAAAATACTCTCAACAAAAATAAGAAGCCCACACCTAGGAAGGAGCCTGTCCTCCCCTAATCCCCCTGCTTTGACCCACACAGGTAAATGGAAACATTTGGATCCATAGTACATGCAGTGTCACAGGAAGAAGCTCTACTAGGATTACTTCCTTGGTATAAAGTGGTAATGTATCTTAATTTGCATGATGTCAAATTGTGCAGATGCATAGAAATAGTTATTACAAAAACAATTCTGTTTTAGAGCTGGAGCATATTTTTATTCACTTAAAAAATACTCCAACTAGGAACGAGACTTACTTTTTGATTCCCTGAAAACTCATTTTACTCCCAACTTGGAAAAATAGGGAGTCAAATACTTCAAAATCTTATCTGGAGCACTACCTGCAAGGCTCCTGCCTGGTGAGGTTACTGAGGGGCTGGGTGTCAGACTCGCCCCGACCAAGGTGGGTCTAGTGATAACGTGCATAGATTAAATGCAGTTTCCGTTACGTATTTGGTTTTCAGTAGGTCTACTTTACATAACTAAAGCCAAAACAGTGCATGGACTTGCATCTACGTGTGTGCTTGTTTGAGAGTTATTTTGACTAGTCTCTTTGAAGCCATGAACCTTTTAACTTGTCATTCATAAAGTTTAAACTAAGTAAAATGGCACCCCTATATCTGGATATAAAACTAAAAGACGTAGCCACGCGAGACAAACACGCTCTTCGCGTGCAGGTCCGTCAAGGTTTGCGTGCCCTCGAACTCAGTAGGTAAGTTATTATTTCACGCTGCTTGAGAATACTTGCTTTTGTGTACCTTAAAGAACGCCTGCCTACACATACACGCGCATTAGATGTCATGGTTGTACAGCCAGTAAATGCTTGATCATCTCTTAACAGTTAGTCTGCAGGTGGGGGTGACCTGATGACGCCACTGTCACCATGGACAGTTTATTTGTGATTTCATTTAACGAAATAAATGCATTCCGGCACTTGTAGTCTTGGTTTGCTTCAATGGACTGCAGGTGCCATTGATTTGCGAAAGTGTAACAAATAATAAAGTTGCTTTGGTTTTACGATTGCTATCACGTAAGAGGGTTCTCTTTCTCACAGTTTACTCCATTTCATGCCAGGATGAGAAACCAATTGCATCCGCTAGTCCACTCCTTTAGTTACATCGCCACACAATCTTTGAAAAGTTCCTGGGCTTCTTGACATTCTTGGGTCCTGCCTCCAAATACTGTTGCATGACTCTCTAGAACCCCACCTCCATTTCCTATACCAATTAAATCGCCTGGGACAACTATGTAACGGGAAGAGAACAAACAGTCTTCTGGATTTTCGCTGCAAGTTGGTATTTGAGCCTAGAAGGGACTCTTGCATTAGAAGCGACCATAAAAACAGAAACAACCTATAGGAAGCATAGTCGGATGAAGGAATTGTGGTATCATGCAGCAAGGCTGAAGGTGCATTCTGGCAGGAACATCTTCTGCTAGACGTACTTACTGGCCTCACATTACAAGGCTCATCAGGGGAATGGTAAAGTAAAATGTGTTTTTTCCTGCCCAAAGTCACCAATATGCATAACCGAAAGGTCTTAATACTGACATATCCATGACAAGAGCAGCAAAGAACAAATTGTTCGATATTAAGGGATTATGTTAGAGCTATTTCTACAGTGCATTTTACTTTCACCAATTCACTCCACGGGACAAAAGCTCTCTAATCCATGCAAATAGAGTACAACTGATGCTTTCAGGCAGTGGGCACACCTGGATCGTTCAGCGTCATTACTAACCAAATAGAACAATTGCTGCAAGCACACGCACAGACAACAGTTTAGCAAATTTGCTATCAAAAAGCTGGTTTACTCATACCAAGACAATTTCCATATCCAAATAAAGTAGAAGGAATGCAAAGGACATCTGTTTAAATAACCATTCTGACAGAACCTTTAATCAGCACTTTGTTAGAGTGCTGGCGTCTGTAGACGAGAAGACTTGGCATTTAATATTGCAGAAACTATTATTATATGGTCGTACCAACTCACCCTGAAGGTATTGGAGAGACCAGTCCATTGACTTGAGAACCAAGAGGTCACAGAGAGATCTGTACATGAACGTGTAAAAGCCAGGTCATCACAGAGAGCTGATAACATTGAGAATCAAGAGGTTGCAGGGAGGCCCAACCGTGAGACACTGCAGAAGCCTTACTCCACAAGTGGATAGATAAGAGGCAGCGGAGAGGCCTAAAAGGGAAGCCTGAGCTACACCAGGCTGTTGAGAGGCCTAAAGCAGCATCCTGAAAGCGGGAAGACTGAAAAAGATCCCAGAACTGATAACGCCCAAAGATCCTTGCCAGGAGAATTTTTTGTTGCTTTATAGATTAAGGCTGGATATTTATAGAAAAAGGTTTTGTGAACTCCTTTGTTGGCCTAGATTTGGAATATTGATGCAGAACGCAGGCTTATAGCAGAGAATACAGCCTGCATTCTGAGCTTTGACTGGCTAGCACCCCCGTCCCCCCGCCCCACCCCCCAAGGTGATCATGGAAAATAAACAGTTGAACCCAAATATTGATCGTGTAACTTGTGTTATAGCTAGACTTTCCTACAGAGGATAGCTCAAAGACTAAGTATATTATTACTGTATCATGTTCACTATATTGAACCATGGAAAAGAAGTATATTCCCAAAACGGTGCAGAGGTTTCCATTACTTAAACAGAATCACAGCTACGACTGCCCCATGCAGGAATGCACCAAATATTTAAGTCGGGACAGACCAACACTCAAACTACAAGGACATCCTCTCACCCTTGAATGAATGGATGGATGGATGGATGGCTGGCTGGATAAATGGCAGGCTTCTAATAATATGAAATATTTACCCAGCACAGAACATTAACCATGTTTTATCTGTGCTTGTAGCATAGGTGTTCTCACACTCAATGGTTCCCATTTAATTGACCTCGGAAGGGAGCAGGTTAAAATAACTGCAAGCGTAACTAAGCCTATTTTTAGGCACTGGGCCCACTGCATTACCTCACACCGACAGGGCCCATAACAGACTATTCCGGTGATTGCCTCTGCCACTACTGCTCCATCACCACATTTTCCACTTGCAAGAATTAACAGAAGGAAGAGTTCCATGCTTGCAACACAAAAATTAAACCAACATTTAAGCAAACTGAAACCATCATGTAGTGATGTGCCATCATTTTAGTCCCCAAACTCCCCGACCGCATTGCCATACACAGTTTTGGTTCATTGAAGGATTTTAAACTAAATTGGCAAGCAGCAGGAAACCAGTGTAGGATTGAAGAAAACAGTAAACCTTGCAAATTTGGAGAAACTGGTAAATGTGGTATCTTTTTCTGGGCCACAAATAGAAACATTGCCCCAGTGTACTGCATTCACTAAGGTAAACAATCTTATGATTTGGTAATACAAAGAAGAACAAGTTACTTACCCCTGGTAACGTTCTTTCGACTGGATGTTCCCTCACGCATTCCTCATCTTAGATATATGATAACCAGCTTCAGCTGCTTCAGAAACAATGTTCGGCAAAGGGCGCTTTGCGCCGATGCTGTCGACTAGATATCCCTCGATGGCCTCCGTCTCAAGGATGTCATCGAAGGCATATATAGCAAATGCAGCGCCCGTTGGCTTCAGTTCAATTTTTCTTACAGTACACATACCCGCATAACCACGGGAATGACCATACTGAACTATGAAGGAGCGAATGCTGTAATAGCATGGGACATTCTACCTTGGGGTAGGTTGGGAGGGCGATGAGGAATATGTGGGAGGAACATCCTGTCGAAAGAATGTTACCACGGGTAGGTAACTTGTTCTTCGAATGGATTGTGTCCTCCCACGTATTCCTCATCTTTGATAGACTCCCAAAGCAGTTATTGATTTGGTGGAGGGAATAAGAATTTCGTTTCATTGTTTTCATGAACCGAATGCAGGACTGCTTTTCCAAAGCTCCCATCCTGGCCAAGGGAAGACTCCAGGCAGTAAAGTTTTGTGAACGTGTGAATAGTAGACCATGTTGCTGTCTCACAAATACTTTTTATCAGTACACCCCTTTGTAGGGGTAGGGGTGTAGAGGTAGCCATGGCCCTGGTGGAATGGGCTCTTAATCATTCAGGAGGATCATTGCCTGCCAGTCTGTAACATTCCGAAATTACCAGAATGATCCACCTGGATAAAGTCTGTTTCATAACAGCCTGACCCAATTTGTGGCCTGTATAGCCAATGCAAAGTTTTGACAGCCTAGATATATAAAAACTCAGAGCTCTACGAGGGTCCAACCTGTGTAATCTCTCCTCCTCCTTACCAGGAAGGTAAAACGATATTCTGCCCCAGGTGAAAATCAGAAATGATTTTGGGCAAGAATGAAGGCTTAACCCTCAGAACAACCCTATCCTTATGCAAGATAGTAAAGGGTGGCTTGGATGACAGTCCCTGCAATTCACTCACTCTACAGGCTGAAGTAAAAGCTACCAAGAGAATGGTTTTAAAAGTGAACCTTAACGGACATGAATGTAAAGGTTGAAAGGGTGCACACATTAGAAATGTTAGTACCAGATTAAGGTCCCAAATCGGAACCAGGAAAGGAGGGGGGGGGGGGGGGGCGCAACAAATTGGCGAGCCCCTTTAGAAATTCTATCACCAGTGGAATCTTGAAATATGAACATTCTTCAGACGAGCGCTTAAAGATGGACAGCGCCGCCATATAGCCCTTAATAGTTCCAACCTGGAGCCCCAGATTGGCCAAGGACAGTAAAAAGGATAATACCTCAGGTTTTTTTGCACAGAAAAGGGTCTACATTCTTGTCTCTGCACCAGTGGCAGAATTTGTTCCAACGCCAACGGTACAAAGACTTTGTTGCTGGCCTTCTGGCCTAAAGCAAAATCTCCATTACGTCATCCGGGAGGTCTCAATTATTGTATCTCAGCCTCTCAGAAACCATGCGTGAAGGCAGAGTGTTTTGCTCTCTGGATGGAGAACCTGATCCTCCTTTTGCGAGAGAAGGTCCTCTCTTAGTGGAAGACGTATTGGAGGGCAGATGGACATGTACAGAAGGTCCATGTACAACGTCCTCCTGGCCCAATCCGGGGCATTTGGGATCATGTATTTCCCGAACTTTCTCAACCTCCTGATCACATGAGAAATGACAGGGACTGGAGGAAATGCATAAAGGAGTGGAAACGCCCAGTCTACTTCGAATGTGTCGATTAAAAAAATTAATTTTGGGAGAAAAAGTTACTCCAATGCGCCAACCTAATTTCTAAAAGTATTCAAAGATGAGTCAATGAAACATCCAATTAGCATTGTTTGGTTAAAGATGGATTCAAAAAATTATTTAGAAGAAATCCAGTTCAATAGTGTTCTCAGAAGTGTTCTTTTATTTTTGTTATTTAGTTGAAAAAACAAAATCATATCTAGCATGGTGTTATCATCACACCTTATAATCTTCAAGTCAATTGTCATACATACATCCTTATTATGGTTCAGTTAATATAGCCTTAACTCAACACGTGTTTCCCCAATGAGTGTCAATGGTTCATCAGTAGAAGAAAAATGATTTCTGACAAAAGAAAGGAATCAAGAGTAAAATTGTCAAAATCAGAAATTATACTGGTTTCCCAAATCATGTTATTTCATGATCTAAAAATGCACCTTTATAAATAAACAAAGTTTGACTCACCCTAATTGTGTATTTAGAGATTTTAACTTTCATCCAATTAATGTTTCAAGTGACTTCTGGTCAGTGACATAACATCCAAAATGGGCATTTAATGAAGGGCTTCAAAATTTCCTGAAGTTCCTTTTGTTAAGATCCAAAAAGATCAACATTTCTACAGGCAAGAGAAAATTAAAGATAACCTTTGTTTAGAAAAAAAAGGGGGGGTTGTTTTGAATGAAAGGCCTGGAGTAGAGCAAAAGTTACTTTCAAGCTTGGCATACAAACCTATAGTTGCTTACCTGATAGTTCCACAGTTCCTAATTTTAAAGGTGCATCAGCCATGATAAGCTGTGAGGAAGAGGCCACGCCGGATTCGCAATGCAAGTGTTTATGTGCGCGCTTTTTATATTAACAGCGTGATGCGCGGTGATGTCATCACACCACGCTCAACGTTGCCTAACGTGATGACGTCATCACGCATAGGAACGTTTAAAATCGGCCATTTTACAACGGGAAAAGCGAGGTTGCTTTTTGAAGTTTAAAGCAAATTTGTTTAAAAGATATTTTTACCTAAGATGGCTATTTAACCTCACTGTTACATTGATTAATTCATCAATAGGTGAGTGAATGTTTAAATTTAGAGTTTTTTTAAAGAAAATAATTTATTAAACTCAACGCTCTACAGCGCGATGACATCGCGCATAGAGGCGTTTTTGTTGGCCCTTTAACAATGAAAAAAAGAAACAGTTTCAGGTTAAAGTTTATTAAGGGAGATTTGTTTTAGAGATATCGACACGTGTAAACCCAAAATGGCTATTTTTACTTGCCGATACATTTATTTAGGTGTCAAAAAGTGAGTATATTTTTTTATTTTGGAATATTTTCAAAATTAGAATTTGTTATGCAAGAATTAAATATTTATCCTGTCCTATTGAGAAATGTAATTTTAGTGACAGATAGATGGCAGGATATTAATAGTAGTGTTGTATTCAAAACATACAGACATATCTCATTACATAAAACTTAAAAATAGATGTCAAAGGGGAAATCTAACAAGCAGGTTAAATGAATACACAGTGTGATGCTCAGAAAAAGTGTTCAGGTGATTATAACTACTATAGATAATTAGTCTATGTTTAGAAGGAACAATGAACAGAAAAAACAGGATAATATCTACAACCAGTTATACATTTCAGTATCACAATTTAGACCTGATACGCATGTGTCCATAATACAAATCCATTTGCATTCCTGTTTGTGTAACAGTTCTTCCTAGTTTCCTCCTCTAGGGGGTAGAATTACTTTCTCCAAGCCAAAGATTTTCAGGTTTGCAATTTCAAAAGTTGGATGATTTGTAATGATATGGACAGAAATGGGAGATCTAAGATCTTTATTCCGAATAGCTCTTATATGTTCAAATATTTTCACCTTCAATTTTCTTATTATACTCCCAATGTAAAGTTTCCCACAGATGCATTCAATACCGTATACAACAAAATGTTGAGTTGCAGTTAATCATTTGGTTAATTGGTTTACTTTTTCCATTTGGAAGACCGATTTCCTTTTTTCCTTGGTATAGAAATGGGCATAACTTGCAGTGTCCACATTTGTAAGTGCCTTTAGTGGTAGACTGAAAAATGTTTTTCTTTCACTTGTAACTGGGCTAAGAAAGCTTGGAATGATCACATTTCTTTTTTTATAGTTGGTGCTCTCCGGAAACAAATTCTTGGAAAGTTATCTAGATGTTTTTGTAAGCTAGAATCTGTGAGAATAATATTCCAGTGGTCGGATAGTACAAGTTTGATTTTTTTGGCTTCCGTACTATATGTAGTGATGAACTGAGTTTTGGGTCTCGATGTACCAGTTTTCTGTTTATCTATGAGTAAAGATTCTCTTGAGACTTGCTCCGCTTTGTTAGCAGTTTTGATGTACCTAGATCCATAGCCTCTTTGTTTGAATTTGTGGTAAGTTTGTTGAAGGTTTTCCTGGAAGGTGAGAGGTGTACTGCAATTCCTTTTAATTCTGAGGATTTCCCCATATGGGATGTTGTTGATAGTATGTCTAGGGTGATGTGATGTAGCAAAAAGGAGACTATTGCCAGCCGACGGTTTTGTAAACAGTTTCGTTTGAATTTGTGCATTTTCCACAAATAGTTCCAGGTCCAAAAATTCAATGTTTGTTGCACTGACTGTTTTTGTAAAAGATAAATTGTATGAATTGTTGTTCAGATGGGTGACAATTCTCTAGATCTAGGCTGTTGACCTCTCAGATTATCAAAATATCATCTATAAAGCGACCCCAGAATTCAATATTGCTGCAAAAAAGAGAAAGCTTCCAGGCATGATGTAGCTCGAAAAAACCCATAAATGTGTGTATGCCAGGGCAAATTCTGACCCCCATGGCCGTACCTTAGAGTCGTTTATAGATGTTGTGAAAGGTGAATATGTTATTATGAAGGCAAAAATGTATCATCTCTATAATCATTTTGTTTTGCTCTAGATCGTACTTTCCAGACCCTTATTGTGTTGTATGCTGGTATATAGCTGAACAGCGTCTAGAGTTACAAATAAATAGTTTTGTTCCCATGGGATAAGGTTTATCTGTTGGATTAAAGGTTTAGAATCTTTAAAAAATAAGGCTAAACTTGCTGCCAAGGTTTGAAAATATATGCGTCAATGTATTGTGATGTTTTCTCTGTTAGAAAGCCAATACCATTTATTATCGGTCAAAGAGTTGGAAAATCTTTATAGGTTTTGTGTACCTTAGGTAAAAAATATATTGCTGCCATGATAGAGTTTTTGCATATTACGCCCCGATATTCCTCGTCACTAAGGTGATCCTGTTCGTGCCATAATTTAACTGTCTCATTCCAGACATTCTTTAAATCTAGTATGGGATTGTTTAAGGCCTTCCTTTATGTAGTCAATTCTATTGAATAAAACCATTTTCCTCCTTGTCCACTGCCTTTACTACCGATTTGTCCTCGGCCAGATTTTAATGGCCAATTTTTCTTTCTTTCTTAGATTATATTTTCATTTTGTATAGTTGTTGCTCAAATAGTTCTTTCTGATGTTGTTACTAACTACCTTGTGGAAGATATCGATGACATTTTCTGAAGAAAGAATGGGTACAAAAGCCGATTTAGGTTTAAGGCTAGTTTCTTCTGATAAGTATGTTGATATACCTTGTTCATCCAGGGACGTTTCCTTAGTGTAGAGTTGTCTTCTTCAATGTTGAGTAGGACCAATGTGTCTTCGACCATCTTGTCAGAGTTGTGATGGAAATAATGTTTGAGGATGTTCTTTTTTAGTTGGAGTTTCCTCAAAATTATTCTCGAGTTTCAATTTTCTACAAAATCTGTAGAGATCCAACTGTGTTTGAAAATAGTCTCCTTTATGCATGGGCCTGAAGGAAATCCCTTTACCTAAAGCAGAAGTCAAAGCTGGTGTAACTCATGGCATGGAAAGCACCCACATCGGGTGGTGATGGCTGCGCTGGACTCAGAGTTTCCATCTCCGCTTCAGAGTCCCATGTAGGGTCCCTTGAGGGAGATAACGAGATGTCTGAAACCGACCCTTCACGTTCTGACTGACAGTTGCCCTTCTTCCAGCGGACGAGAACGATCTTACGAGCGGTAGGAATTCTGGGTGGAGGGCGAGGAGCCGGGCCTGGCTCGTCGACGACTGACGAGGCTTGCGGCGCTGTTGGGACAAGCTGAGGTAACAGAGTGTCCAACCGATCCAACAGCTTCTGTAATGTGTTCAACACCTTCAGGGACAGAACAGCCTGGGGATAGTTGGTTGTAGTCCCAGATCGGTTGGATGTGCGACCGGATCACGGTCATCCTCTGCCGACGAGATGGAAAAAGCCGCTTCTGGTTGCAGCAAGGCTTCAGGCGGAATCGGGTCAAAAACCTCTGGTTGCCATCCCACCTACAGGGCCACCGTCGACGATGACATCTTTCCCATAGGCTCTGTTTGACCTGACGAAATAGCCGTCGGAAGAGCCGTCGCCAAAGACAAAGCAGGCGTCGACAACCGGACCGTCGTCGATGAAGTCTGTGGAGCAGGGCCTTGAGGCGTTCCCGCTGTTTTTGGCCTCGACTTGTGGGACGAGGACTCTCGACTCGAGGTAGACTTATGACGGTCTCCTGAGGAGGATTTCGATGGGTCTTTTCTCTCCTTTTTAGATGAGGAGGAAGAAGACGAAGCCTTATGTGAAGAAGAGGACTTTGCAGGATGTTTCTCCGAGGGGCGTTTTTCAGATGAGCGCGATTTCTTCGCCGGTGGCTCCGCCGACCCTGATCGACGAGGGGGGACAGGAGACTTAGATCTCGAGGCTGTAGAGCCTACCTCCGATGCCGGGTACGCACCTGCTCCGTCATTGAGCCAAATAACCAGGCGTCTGTTGCAGTCTTTTAGGGTCTTCTGTGAGAAGCCTTGACAGATCTCACGTGTCTGCCGTATGATGAGGGTGAAGGCAGTAAATACAGTCCATATGGCTGTCTCCTTCACATACCTTCTTAAGATCGCATGTAGCACACTGACGAAATAACGCCTTTCCAGACATACTTCGAAAAGAAACAGTCGAAGCAGAAGTAGAAGAACGCACAACCTAATAAAATAGTAGATACTCGAGATAATCCCACTACTTTGGTAGACGGTTGAAATCTGCGGGAGCCGCGCGGGCGGGGCTACTTATACCTCTACGTCCTAATGGCGCAGGCGTACGCGGCCCAAAACGACGTAGACAGGACACAAAAGTGTTGAAATTTTCCTATGGAAAAGGTCTATATAATTTACTGAGGATTCCCAGCCTGACGACGGGGAATATTCTAAGCATGTGAATCCATGAAAGATCCAATGCTGGAGAAATCCCTTTACTTAAAGCAGAAGTCAAAGTTGGTGTAACTTGGTAATCTGATAAGTGGATAATTAGATTTATCTTCTCTTCTCTTCCCTTGTCTTGTCTTTGCGCTCTTGTTTCTACTCCTTGGTTTTCTTCTCCGCGTTTTGCTTCCTCCTCTCTTACCTCCAAGATGTTTAGGTGAGAGGTATTTTGAGATTTTTGTTGGTTTAGTGGTGCACGTGTCTCCTAGAGCTCCTCTTGGGGGAAATTCCCTGGAGCAGTACAGTTCGCACTTCCGGTTGACACTGTTCGTGAACAGATTCACTTGAGGGGTTCCTTCACCAAAGGGTGAAGATCTTTTGAAGGACTTCCTGAGCTAGTTTCCACTCATGGAAGACTGTTTTCAGCCTGCTCGGAGCATCCACCGCTGCGTTTTCTTCTCTGGCTAGGTGAACTGCAGATAGAGATTCCTTCTTGAATTGCCCAGTACCAGAGCTGCATTGCCTCTCTGCACAGTGGTAGTGACCCTACAGCACCTCTTTTGTTGAGTTAGTACATGGCCACTGTGTTGTCCATTATTCGGACATTCTTCCCCCGCACAAAGGGCGCTAGTCCGGTTGCACTCAGCTCGAAAAGACTGATATGTAGTTTTGACTCTGATGGAGACCAATGACCGCTGACTGTCAGATCGTTGGTGTGGGCTCCCCACCACGTGAGGGAGGCGTACGTCACTACTGTTAGCTCCGGCCATGGTTGCCAAAGGTGTTCTTCCTTCAGAATGCTGTCCTCGCAGACCCACCACTGAAGATCATGTGGGACCCTACTCAGAATCTGAAGTAGGTCCAACATCTTTCCTGAGAACTGGGACCATGGAGTTCTGAGAGCCCACTGAAGGGATCTCATTCTTAGGCGGGCCTCTGGCACTAGAACAATGCAGAAGGCCATGAGGCCAGGCAACCTCAAAGAAATCGAAGGCCGGGAGACACTGGGCACTTTGAAACTTGGGGACCATCTGCAGAATGTCTTGAGCCCTCACGTCGGGTGGCGAGCACTTTCCCAAGGATGTATTCGGTAATGCTCCGATGAACTGGAGCTTTTGAGAAAATGTCATATGGGACTTCTTGTAATTGGGGGAGAAGCCCAGTCCGTGAAGAGAGTGGCAGGTGACTGAGGTTAGCCCGAATGGCAGAACTCGAAATCGATGAGAATCGCCAACTGCGAACCACAGGCATGTGAACCACAGGCATTTTCTGTGCTTGAGATGGATTGGCACATGAAAATAAGCATCCTGAAGGTTCAATGACACCATCCAATCCTTGAGTTGGACGGCCTGAAGGATCCAAGAAAGTGTGACCATCTTGAACTTGTCCTTTCTGAGGAACTTATTCAAGTACCTCAAGTCCAAGATGGGTCTCAGTCCTCCGTCCTTTTTGGGTATTAGGAAATCTAGAGAATACCATCCCTTGTTCCTCTCTGCTACAGGCATTGGCTCTATAGTGCCTTTCTCTAACAGGATTAAAGTTTCCTGCACAAGGAGCGGATCTGGAATCCTCAAAGAGTGGATCCCCGATGGATTGCTCAGAGTACTCTGTATAAAAGGAAGGCAGTACCTGTGGGCTATGGTTTCCAATGTTCAAGCAGCCAAAGTAATGTCCCGCCATTCTTTGAGATGCTGAGACAGTCTGCCCTCCCAACCTCCCACTGGTGAACTGTGACTCAAGACTTCAGAAAGGTTTTGAGACGGCTGTTGCATTGGCAGATGGTAAAGATGCCCCTGCTTCAGCTGACTTCGCACCTCTCCCTCGTCCACCACGAGAAAACTTTCTTTGGCCTCTTTGACCAGCCATTCTTCTTGCTCTTCCAACTGCGCAGTAGTAGCAAAAATATCTATCCCTGCACTACCAGGGTGAAGTGAAAAGGCTGAGACTGCCCAATAGCGGCACTGAAAGATTTGGCTTCAGTCTTAGAGGTCTGCAACTTCTCATGGCTTTCATCAGCCTTGTTGCCAAAAATGGGAGACCCGTAAAAGGGCATGTTGAGGAGTCTGTATTGCACATCCGGTGCAAAACCAGACTTCCTCAACCATGCAAATCTGCCTAGAACGGTGCTAGTAGCCATGGCTCTGCTAATGCGGTCAGCAGAATCCAGACCTGACTGAAAAGACTCAAGCATGGCTTCTTTGCAGTTTCTAACTATGGCCAAGAACCCTTCTCTTTCATCCCCCATGGGAACGTGCTCTGCCGCCATGGAAATGCAGTCCCATGGAGTGAAAATTTTGCAAGGGCACATGTGGAGTTGGCTGATTTGAGCGCCATACTCCCAGCAGAAAATACCTTCCTTTCCCATCCATCTACTCTTGTCATCTCCATCTGGAAGGACGGGATTTCTTGGTCAGATTTTTATTCACAGCCGAATTGGTTTCTGGCATCTCCCAATTCGTCGTCACCCTTTTTTGGAGAGCAATATGGAAAAGAAATATAGGATCTGTCTATGGACCCTTACTCAAGGTGCCCGCAAAATCATCCTGCGCAAATGGTAACGGAGGTCTACTCCACCCCATATAGTCCACCACCTTGGACATTAGCTGTCAAGAAGATGCCTCCGCGTGTTCCCCAGCTTCTGACCTTCCAAATTCTAGTTCAGGTGAGGTGTCCACCCCACTGGCCGTCTGTAAGTTATCATAAAGGTCTTTCAATCTTGATTCCTCAGAAATGAAACTTTCAGGAACATTTGGTGTGCTAAAACAGACCAAAGGGTGCATCGTTGTTCGAGGGTTCATTCTCCTCATGTATTAAGGTAAGGGACTTAAAAAATTATTTCCTTGGTAAAGGAACATATGTTTTTTCAGGCATCAAGGGTTTGACAAATTGTGGATTCGACGCTCGAGGACTCGTCAAATCTTTTTTCAATGGGGCCATAGGTTTAGATGGTGCGCTCGACGTCGACGGTACTGCTGGCATCAAGGGCGCAATCAGTGTCGATAGCGCAGCTGGCATTGATGGCGCAGCTGGCAAAGGTGGCCCCAATGTCAGGGGCTTGGCTGGCGTCGAAGGAGCAGCCGGCCGACTATCTAGTCTTGTGCTTATCTTTTCGGCTCAACGGATCCTCTGATGACTTGCCAATGCATCGAGGCCTCAGCGGCTCTCGATGAGGTTCGGGTCTTCTTCCCAGGCTCGAGGGCGCGAGGGAATTAGGTTGAGCTCTTTCCTTTCCTTAGCTTCCCTTTCCTGGACGGCTTCTTTGGAAGGCGCGGTAGGAGCATGGCTTGCCGTTTTGGGTTGCAATACAGAACTTGCCGACCTTTATGTGGCCCCATTGACCATTTATATAAAACAGAGAACCCAAATAACCTGCTCTGGATGGGTAGGAATCTCGATGAGCGCCCCAACATCCCTCCACTTAAGGATGTGTCCATTCAATGCCGATAGCTAAATTGGAAATAAAACTGAAATTCTTACTTCTTATCAAAGTATCATTGCATAGAATTAAATCTTTTGAACGAACATATAGGGCCTGTCTGCAATAAACATTTATAAGTAAATCACAGGGTAAAAGGTTGGCTTCCAGCTCTCTTTATGATACCACAGATGAGAGTTCTGTGATTTTTTTTTTTTCCCAATCAGGTCATGATCCTCAAAGCATTTGTATTCCGAACGCTAGTTTACTGCATCCATATTTATGTAGGATTGCTGAAAACAGCCATCAGCAAACTCAAAAGAATAAATAATATTATAGCTTGTTCTCGCCTCAGACTTGGGCCTGGACCCCATGTACCCAATGCATTATCTGCATTTTCTCTTTGTGGATAAGAATGCACAGCATTGAAGGCACTGTAAGTTGTCCATTGTTTGTCCTATCTTAACAATCCGTCCGTTCCAGAAAAAAGTTTCATCTCTTCATACAGTCTTGAAACACGTGCTACTCTTGACCAATGCCCTTGGATCAAACCCTTATTGACTTTGACTTAAGAGGCAGCTAATATTTGAATTTCTTTGCAAGATCACATTCAAAACCTGGTGCCTTAGTTGGACGACACTGCAGTTCAAAAATCCCATTAAAAGGAAATGAATCAGCTGATACATACGGATCAAATTCTCAAACACCTTGAAGCCCGCTTAATCATATGTAGACGAGTGTGCTGCCCTTCACAATATCCTATAAACTTTGTGATAAAAAAATGGCAAATGAAATAACGAAACCGCTAAAACAATGTGTGAATGAGATGTGTGCATGACATAAAACACCTGCAAGTAGAATACAAGGGATCACAAACCAAAAAACGAAGCCAGAGCTGTGCACTGGCCACAGAGTGGGAAAGTGAGGAGACTGAGGAGCTCCTACGTGTAGTGCAGCGCATTATCCTAATATCCCAAAACCAGCTCCTTGCCCTACTACATATGTACTTAAACATGTCCAACTTGGATACGCTAGCAGACAACACCACTACCTAGAGTCAAAATACACATTTACTTTTCAAAGAGTTAATTTAGACCCCACCAAACAAATCACTGAATCAGAATGATTTGTCAATGTGTGTACACTGCACACAGTGGCGTGGAGAAATGCAGTTTTACTCCCCTTAAGCTCAATTCATGAAACCTCTACACAAAAGAACTTCCTTGAGGCTGAGTCATTGCCAAGCAGAAGAAAAAAAAGGAGGTGATCACAAAGCAGTCGGGTACTCACTAAGCAACAAATTAAAGCATCACACAGGACGACTACATAGATAACTGGGAAATACAAGTTACAGGACTATCTTGCAACTGAGAACATATTTTCATATTATATACCTGTATTCGTCTTTCTGGTGCGTGTATCTGCTTAGATTCACATGCTTTGCAAAGGCGGACATCTAGTGGTTGGTGTGGAGTATTGCAGGGCTTGTTTTCACATTTTGTAAAGGGACTTCAACATGGCATGTCTGTAATATCCCTAGTTTGATGTGCACTGTACCCATGGTCGCTCACAAGTCGAGGTCCTCAGAATATTTTGTTTCTAACGTAAGGGAGCATTAAGTGAGTATGAGAGTACAGGAAGGTAAAGAAAGTTGTAAGTTGTCCGTGTACCTTCTACTCCGAGGCAAGGAAGTGTGGGCCGCATTTGAATCTAAGCAGCTACAAGCATCAGAAAGCCTATTGCAGGTATGCAATGTTTGTCTTCAGAGGCTTGTTGATCTGCTTAGAATCACATGCCAAAGCAACCCACTTCCTTCTCACTAGTAAATGCAAACACACTAGTGAGAAGGAGGTGGGTTGTTAGAAAGAAAGGAGGCAAAAAGATGTCTTAACAATGCCTGTCCCACCCGAGAATCACCTCTTGTTTGAATATCCACACAGTAGTGTTGCGGGAATGTGTGAACTGAACTCCATGTTACTGCTTTACAAATTGCCTCTAGGGGCACATTTGCGATGAATGGCAAGGTTGCATTGGTACCCCGAATTGAATGCGCTCTGTGTGTTAACGGTAGTGTTTTATTGGATGAGTAGCGTTGTTGAATGCAGTTTACAATCCATTTTGAAATTGCTGCTTTAGCGACAGGATCCCCTGGTCTACCTGCAGCTAGTGAAACAAAGAATTCATCTTCCTTAAAGGTTTTATTTTGTCTAGTTAGTACATTAACACTCTGACATCTAGTGTACGGGCGGCTCTTTCACCAAAATGTTGCGGGTTTTGCAAGAAAGCTGGAAGTTCTATTGATTGATAAGAAATGCTGAAATGAATTTAGGTGAGAAGCATGGAGGTGTTTTTAAGACTATGTTGTCCTTGTGTATGGTGACAATTAGGTCTGTGACTGGCAGTGCTTGAAGCTCACTAACTCTTCTAATAGAAGTGATGGCTCTAAGAAAAGCAGTCTTGTAGGTTTAAGGCTTGCTTCATGCACGGGTTCAAATGGAGGATCTATGAATTTAGGAAGATATTTAGATCCCACCCTGGGGGAGGGCTTGAAATTGGAGGAAAAATGTGTTTAATCCCCTCCATGAAGGCTTTCACCACTGGAACTTTGCTTCGTGAGGTAGTGTAAGCTGAAAGGGCTGCTAGATAGACAAAGCGAATTGAACACTGGACCCAAGTCTAACAAGTGTAGCAGGTAGTGTAGAATATTAGACGTTTGGCATTAGCCCTTATACACCATTTTACAAATTGCTTCCATTCATTGAAGTAACAGTGTCTTGTGTTTGGCTTAGGTGTTTCCCTTAAGATGTCAATGAATCGTTCATGTAAGTGGAGGTGTTCAACTTCTATGACCTCAGGAGCCAAGCTGCTAAATTGAGTGTTTGAGGATGTGGGTGAAGGGTTGTTCCCCGATGTTGGGATATATTGAAAGGGCAGGGTAGTTTGGTGGAGAGTGACATTTTGAGTAGATGCAGGAACCAGATTTGACACGCCCACATTGGCACTATTAAGATCGTGAGATGTTCTTGATGCATCTTGATGATCATTTTTTTTAGCAGTGGTGTTGCAGGTGGGAGGGAAGGGTATGCAAACGTGCGCGCCTTTGAAACAAGACGACACGAAGCAACACAGGTTCGATCCCCGGGTCCGCGCTTAGAAACATCTGGGTGTTTAAGCGCGTTATAAATACGCAACTAAGAGAAAAACAATTACGCAACTACAAAACAAACAATTCCTGTAACGGCGCTTCGATGCCTGTGGGCTGTGTGAGCGCTTTAAAAATGTAAAAAAAAAGAATTTAAAAAAAGAAAAAAAATGTCCCTGACCAACTCATCCACAGTGTGTTGCCCTTGAACTCTGTCTGGGAAACCTGGATGCGTAAGCGTGTCATTTTGTGATCTCTTGTGTTGCAAAGAGATCGAAGTCATGCCCGATAGTTTGAAGATGTTGAATATAAGGTCTGTGTGGAATACCCACTCATTTTCTATGGGAATGTCTGTCTGCTTAGCACATCTGCGAGACAGTTTAGTTCCCCTGGAACGTGTTGTAACAGGAGGAAAATGTTCCTCTGTAGATAGCAAGTCCAGATCTTCTGTACTGGTTTGGACAGACTCGGTGAGTGCATCTTGCCCCGTTTGTTGATGTAAAACAGGGCGGTTATGCGGTCTGTAAGGACTAGGACTGTTTTGCCTATTAACTGGTGTTGGAAAGCTTTGAATACTGCCAGTAACTCTAATATGTTTGTTCGACAGGGACTGTGACCACATGCCATGCACTGGTTGGTGGAGATAATTAGATCCCCATCCTGAAAGTGATGCGTCTGTTAGAGTGGCCTCCTTAACAGGTGCTCTGTTGTCCACCATTGCAGTGCATGTACTACATTTTGTGAAACAGCAACTAGCTCATCCCAGTGACCTTCCGCTGAAGACGATAGTTTCGCCAGCCACTCTTGAATTCGACACATGCGCAACCTTGGTGTGGCACTAAAAAGATGTAGGAAGCCATCATTCCGAGCAGAAGCAAGAGCATGACCTTTCTAACAGTTATCCGATGACCAACTGTGTAACAAGAACTTGAAGCAACATGTTTTGTACCCTTTCATTGGAGGGGAACAGAAGTGCTTCTCTTGACTGAATTACTGTGCCTAAGAATGGTTTTGGTTTGGACCGAGACTGGATTTTTTCTCATGGATTGAGAAGCCCAACTGAAAAAGGAGGTTGATTGTGTCTTGTGCGCGTTTGACACATTTGCAGGGTGTCTCCTGTTATTTGCCAGTCATCCAGATAAGGGTATACTGGGATGTATTGCCTGTGTAAGTGGGCTGCCATTACTCACAGAATTTTTGTAGACACCCGATGGACTGATGAGATGCCGAAGGGTAACACCTTGAACGTATCGTGGGTGGACCCTACTTTGAACCAGAGATGAGCTGGAAACAATGAAATATGAAAGTATGCATCTTTCATATTCAATGTTGACATTTAATCCCTTTTTTGGGAGAGGGATGGCTTCCTGTAGGGTTGTCATTTTGAATTTCTGTGGTTTGACATACGCATTTGCTGGACGCAGGTCTAACGCAAGGCGCATAGTTATGAACTTTTTTGGAACAAAGAAGTACACGCTCGTTTAGTGGAACCAGTTCTATCGCTTCCTTCTCCAGGAGTGACTACTTCTGCCTGGTAATCAGCTAATGCTTGGCAGACATTCTCGGACACTGTAAAGATGGCGCTCGGTGTGGAGTAGGTTTCAGACACACCATGTCACGTGACTAGACAAGCACATAAAGCTGGTTGTGTAGTTATATTCGTAGGAGCGTGATTAATCCTTCATAATCCAGCCTGAAGAAGTCTGTCTTTCGGACGGAACGTGTGAATATAGTACATTTTGGCAGCTATATCTTCATCATGCCACCATAAATCAGTATATTTAGACCGTTCACCTTGCATTTTAAACGTGTTTTTTAAATAAACATGTTGCAATAGCACTTTACTCACGAGTGCCCAGTCCTTTTTGGATGCTTTGATCTCGCTAGTGGCTATTACAATGACGGATTCCAGCACCTGCTGTGCACATACGAGTCAGAAAATATCTATGCATAAATGTAAAACTTTTGGAGACTAACTACACTGGTTCCTGAAAACCTGTTTTAAATGGTTGCTGTTTTCAATAACAACGCAGTCTATTTTAATCTACACATTGTGCTTGGGGCCATTTTCAGAAGTTACTGGTTGGGTTCATGATTCCTTGCGCACAGAGTTCTTTCTCCAGGAACGTAATAAAAGTAGTCCTCAGTGGACCTCAGGCAATGGGGGGGGAGGGGAAGAGGGGGGTTCCAGGTTTCCCATCTGACACCTCAATAGAAAAGCTGGTCATCGCTGCTCACCGGCAAACACTGCAAAAAGACGAGATGTCCCCTGGGTGCGAGAGAAAATTAAGGACCTTTCCATGCCAATACGTAAAAGAACTGTGGGCAACCAGCGGGCTACATGTTCAATCTTAGTCATGGCCACCACCACCTTCCATCTTTTTTAGGTCCTTTAAAGCCAGTGCCATGGAGAAAGGAACAGCTTCAATACCAACCCTACTGATCGCCTTCAGAGGTTGATGTCCTGTGGGTAATGGAGCCATGCCATGAGGAGCTTCTTCCCCTGGCTTGTGAAAAGGACAAGCTGTCAAAAATACTTCATGTCGCTATTCTTCGAGCTAAAAAGGGAATGTTCGTGCTTGCACCATTGCAGAATTCGGTCCTTTGTACAATCATTTGTACCTGTGCCCTGAAAATGCGCTCTGAAATTGCTTTGGCACGCACAAAAGTTCCTCTAGCTCCAAAAGTCTCTGGTAACCGAGCACACACACTAATAAAAGAAAGGCAAATACTATGCAAATGTTCCTCCCCCACCGCAGATACAGCGCGAGGTTAATGGTCACACTATGCCATTCAATATGCAAACTACTTTATAGAGTCCTGCGTAAGATTTGGGCCGGGAACGCTGCCAGCCACAGCATCCATTTTTTGTGTGTGTTATTCCTTGCACAGTTTGTTTTTCATATCCCCACGTAACATCTGAACTCGAGACAATACACAATGCTAAGAAGGCTGCGTCATTAAACAAATGATCCCGCGAGGCCCTCTGAGAAGCAATTCTGAATTCTTTTCCGCAGAGATCATGTTTGCATAACGCACTTAGCTTTTGCATGAAAGTTTGCATGGGCTAGGCCAAAGAAGGCAAAGAGCAGGGACGAAGCCTTCCCAAAATGAATTAAACTGAATCGCACCGGCGGCCTTTTGACCCAGCAATTTCTTTGGGTCAACCAAATGTAACCAAGTTCGAGTCCTCGAAACCTAGTCTCCAAAGATTATGTCTGGTGACCAGATTTTCAACAAAAAAAACTGGGACATTACAGAGGGGGGTTTGAACTTTCAAGATGTGGCTGTGACTAAGCATGTCAACAACAAAGGAGCCCCCAAACAGTCTCAGCGGCATAACCGGTTGTAGTGCATATCATTTGTAGTGAGGGCATCTACCCTTTAACTGGTGTTTAGCAATTAAAGTATTATGTTGATCTGTTGATTAACTGAATTCATTTGACCCTCTACCCAAAACTTGGACTGGGTTTTTAAAATAAATAATTTTAAAAAAATAAACTCAAAACCGGGGCGTCTGCCACGGATGGAATGGTAACCAAAAGAGGCCCTGAAAATAGTTTTCAAAGTGGTTGCATATTACACATTTTCAGCAAGCTGAACCCTCATCCTATAGGAAAATGTGGAAATAATACATTACCACACAAAAGAGGCCCAGGGTGCAGATGCCTACCGTGAAATCTCCATAGTTCCCTATTGGCCAGTCCACCCCTGACGTCTGCTCACCATACCAAAGTCTTGTCTTTTCTAAAAATGGCTACCTTCTATTGCTGCATTATTTTGTCTAGGCTTTGGTACTTATAGAAATTATAGAAAGTGGCAGCATAACGTGTTTCATTCCTCAGTAACGAAACACCATGCTTTACAAAAATAAAAATCCATTTGATTACATTCGAGATCAGCCCTTCCATTAGATTGTTGCCGTTGGCAGGGACTAAAAAGGATCATGCAGTGGAAGAGAGCCCTAAAACTAGAAATACAAAAGCAGCACGCGCGTGCTGGAGCGTGGACGCCTGCGCAAACACCATCCGCGGCTAGGCCAGTAACGCTGGAGCAGGGGCCTACCCCGGGGAAGGGGATGGATGCGCTCAAGCAGGGCAGCAACGTCACACGCCTGTCCTAGCCACGTCAACACGTCCTCAAATGCACATGCCGCGTGGATGGAGCACAGTTTTCAAACCAAAAACCGAAATGGTGGCCATCAAAAAATCACTGCAAGAGTCTTTTAGATTTTTAGTGGTGCTGGGCCTGTCCACCCTGCATATAGAAACATCTTTTGCAATTGCCAAAAATAACCTCAGCTGAAATGCATTTACATGCTTGCTGGTTGGAGGCATCTTTGAAAGCCAGGTTGAATATTACTATCTGGTGGGTCAGCGAGCACGGTCTTACTTATTTTTCACGTTTAAACCAGTTACCAATGGACACAGGCAATTAGTGATAGATTCCGTTATATGAAATGTTTCTGCATGAAAATTATTGGTATTTTATTTGTATTTTATTTATTTATATAGCGCGCTAGGCCCGGGGGCAACCAGGCGCATAGTTTCATTTTGGCGACTGTTTCTGAATGGGGATCATGGACGATTCTGCATGTAAAATGAGGACAATCCATCATCAGTTTTCTTTTTAATTGGTCCCATGTCATTCGTTCGGCACTCACTTTTGCATGCAATCCAATTGCGTAACAGATGGCATGCTGCAGGCATTCTGGGTAATTATATATAAACACACTCTTAGGTCTACAGGTACATGGACGAAGTATTAAAAGGAGTGCATAAAGGGAATAATACTCGACATCTGTAGTGCGATGACAGTAGGCGATCATTCAAGCCTTGTGCTTTTCCTATCACCTTTTGCGCTTATCTCCTGGGAATGGGAAGTGGGGGAGGACAGGCAAAAAGGAGTACCAAGTGTGCTGTACTGTGGAGTGAAAGGTATTAGTACATCGGGTGTTTCATTATCAATTCGTGAAAGTGGTTCAGGCCTTGGTGCTCATTGAACTTTGGAAATATTTGCAGGCAAATTGCAGACATCTTCTGGATTTACAATGTTCTTTGCCATTTCTTTGGAGGCCTCTGCACTTGGCACAGTCTGCTCAGCACCGATGGTTCTTACCAACTTTCTTGTGCTGAGGAGTGAAGATTTTATTTCAGCAGTGGTGCTGTAGAGGACATCGTTCATGGGACTGTCAAGGAAACGCAGAGCCGAAGATTACACAGTGGTTAAAAATTGTTGTCACTGGTTAAAGTAATGTACTGGGGGGGCGGGGCAGGCAGAGGTAATCAGCAGTGCTGGAAGTTCCTCCATAAAGACACACTGAGGCACAAGGAACCGGCACATCTATAGTTAGACATGGCACATATTCAGAAATAATGGGGATGCATGTCCTTTTAAACTGCACAATGGGTACGGTAGCTAGCAGGCACCTGTATAGAATGCTTTCGAGATTGACAGTGCAACACCTTGCATGGCGCCACAGGCAATGGTAATTAGCCTGGACAGGAACTTGCCGAATTAATTTATTGAGTTAATCCCGAGGGCAAATACGCTTCAAACATTATAGATGGACATCTTCTCACTATAGCGGTATTTCGTTTTTGGAGAAGGAAGAAACGCTTGACTTGAGAATTACACTGCAAAGTATTGGAGTAAGACGGTCAACCTATAATTTCATAAAGTAGAAGTCGATTTCCAACATACAGGAATGTTGTCCCAGTTTCCTGCGGTCTTGCAAATCTAATTAGCAGATTTGCCAGAACCCAGTGAATGAGGGCCACGGTGGAGCTGTAATGCGTGATGCACCTAGCTTGGCACGGGCAGTTAGATGGAGAGCGACATGGCCTATCAAAGCATCATTCGGAGACAAGGTTGTATGTTCCCCAGATTTTGGTGCTGGAATGGGTATCCATTGGAATTGTGTATTCCAAAAGGATGCAGCCAATTCCTTGTGGGAATGGATACATTTTTGGCAATTGTTGCTTGAAAAGCATTTCTTCACCTAATATTGTTGCTTCTCCGATTTGTGCTTTAAAACTTTCTTTTTTAAACTGCATTGTTTTACCATTTTGGCTTATTAGGGAAAGCAAGATTTTTGTTATATGACTTTTGCAAATTCCATTCATGCAATACGATGGTGTTAAAGTGAAGGACCCGTTACGCCTATAAAAACAGTTAGCAAATCACAGTTGATGTACACAAGTGTTTCTGTGATTCTATTCTGAGTACATTACTATACAGTGCCCACATTTGTTAGGAATAGGGCACAACAATCACAATAGGGAAATAACTGGGCAATCATTAAAAAAAAGTATTGGTAATGCCAACAGTTTGAGCTTTTGTGTAGGCATGGACAACGTATTTGCCAGGCACTGCCATAGTGGTATTAACTATCAATGGTAGCAGCTGCAAAATAGTAGGAGTACCTGGGCATATAATAGCAGATCCTGGCGAATGCCCATACACAAGGCAAGACTGTTGGCTTTGTCAATGCGCGTATTAACGGGACTTCAGTGAAGAACATGCAAAGTGGTTTTATATCGAGTGGCTTAAGGCAGACCTGTTAGACATCTTTCTTACGCCAGTCCCGCGTTTACAGCTCCAATTAAGTCATTCACACTCAGAACACTGCTTTGAAAAAATACTGGCGGCCAAGTCTGGATAAAGTGGTCTCAAAGAGATCCCAGGAGAATGGGTTTTGGGTGATTAGCATGGCCTAGGGCATTCAATGGGTGGGTAAATAACCAAACATCTGCAAGCTTTGTGTCCCTCCTCATATGCCACTTCTCCCTAGCTACAGGGATGTACTTTGGGGGTCGCCTGTGGTCGCCCTTGCTGGCCGTAAAAAACGTTTTTCTATTTTTAACCTTTTTTTTCATTCTTATTGGTTTTAAAATGGAAGCTCCTGGCCTGCGGTCAGTGGCTCTTTATTTCTGAAGTACCTGGCTTTCTTGTGCAGGCCTCTTAAAAAAAACAGGGGGTTCCGCAAGTGTAATAATAACTCATTTGTCTTTCTGGAATTCTATACAATAATTGCCAGACGTATTAGAGGTTTATTTCAGGAACACTTCAGGGGGCGGAGGGGGAGTAACTGATTTAGTATGTTCTTAAATACCTCAAATTCACTACGCAGACAAAAACATAAAAGCATTTAGAGTAGAATAAGCATCCCTTTTGGACTATGTATTTTGCTTTTCGCAAGCTGCAGTTACAGCAGGTTTTTTTTCTGACGTTGTCTCCATTATGATCATCACAAGACATTCCATTTCGGTGTCCTCGGTCACTTGACAAAATCCTTGTGCCTAAACGCTTGTGTACAGTGGGGAAATGTTTGACCATTGCACATAGAGGGACCTTAATTTCATTGTGCCACAATTAATGCTTTGTTGTAATGTGTCCATCTTTCCTATCTCCCCAGCATGCTGTTCAGGATGTGTTAAGGATTTCAATCGGGCGGCACACACCTTGGTCTCAGCCTAGTATGCAGTGCACAACTGAGATGTCTTTATTTTATGAGAATTCAATTTGAGATTGTATACAACTCGTATCACACACCCTTTTTCAAATACCCCAGGTCACAAAGGACCATGAACCAGGCCGGTTGGTGAAAATACAATATTTTATTTATTTTTAAAATTCAAAGGAAATCATACAATTTTTAATATGGGGCAGCAATCACCAATGGGGTGATAATAACAATGAAAATGGAAGCAATGCACTTGATTAACCTTCTAGTAAAACGTATACAAAGCACAAATGAATAGGAGCACTTTGTGAATTTAGCTAGATAGCACCCAAGTTAGGGTTTCCCCATGCAATGTTCCCTCAACCCACAAATAATCGAAGTTTGAGTGGATAGAAAGAAGCAGCACGTAGTCGGGGATAAGAGGCAGAAAGCAGAATCAAAATCGACCTTCCCTCACAGAATAAGAGGCTAAAACGGACTTTAAACCCTTAGCAAAGGCCTACAATAACATTTTACAAATAATTAAATTATAATATACATATGTTTCATCACAATAGCATGTATGTTATATCACTGGTAATCAGAAGGCAAGGAATCAGCAAAAGGCATACAATTCGAAAATGAGTGGAAAGTTTAGAGCAGCCAAATGACATGTTGGAAAACTGGCAATTTTCTCAATTCCCACTTTTTATTAAAAATCGTTTGGGTAATTTAAACGGGTGAAAGTTGAAACACAAAAAGGTCTTCCTCAATGCAAGAGAAACTTTACCTTTAAGAAAGGAATTAAACTAGAGTTTTTGAAATAGACACCTATGAGCTCTACTGCCAGTAAAACATATGTAAACTGATTATTTCTGTATTTCTATAAACTGAGATTTCCCCTCCACTGCCCACTCTCCCACAGTCCTCCTTGGCTGGCATGCACACCAACTTTGCATGCATCATTCGTTAAAAAATAATTAAAAAAAGAAATAAATAAAAAAGGTTGTGATCGGTATAGATAAGACACAATCAATTGTGTGCTGTGCCTGCTAAATCAAATGTTCACCATTCATGAAGTAATCGGAAAAGAGCAATCTATCAACGCAGTATAATATTAGCAAAGGCGGTATCCTTCCTTTCCCGGCAATCTCAATTTTTTTAAAGCATACTTCATCCTTATTAGACATTAGGCACTGGATTATGCACGCTGATGCGCAGTATTTCAGAACTGTGCAGATGCAATGAAACAGTCCATCTCTATAGTACACATAGCAAGCCTACTGCTTTTAGGCGCATGCAGAGGTAAGTTAGTCAGAGATATATTGGGTAGAACCATGGCAGAGCTGTGCCAGGGGGTCTGGCCTAGCTCTAAGAGCTAAACACGAGCAAAGCGGGCAAAAAACGATCTGGGGAACATGCCGTCCTTCCTCCCCCACCACTGCAATACCCAAAACAAGGTCCCCCCCTCCTCCCCGCCCCCCACAACACTTAACGGTGTCCTTCCATGTGTGATCGAGTCACTAGAATTGACAGACCAGGACGGGTTCAACAGAGCCTGGGGGGGCAGGAGGAGAGCACCAGCTCCATCTCCTCCACCTGGAGGTGTTACACTGAGGATGCACGGGGGCCTCTTCCTTATTCTGAAGTCTCCACAAGTTGATGGAGAGAGGTTAAGCAGAAAACGTGCACGCAAAGTGCGAGAGCAGCCCTAGCCCTCAATTACTAATGCGGCTCGCAAGGCCCCGTTCACAAGGCCGTGCAAGTTAGGGATCAAAGCAGAAAGACTACAACTTACTGACAGTAGTACAAAGTGTTTCTGGAGTATAGTACAAGACTGAATTGAGAAGGTAAACAGAAATTAAGATTTGATGAGTAGACGCTACCTGCAAAACCTGTGTGTCGAGCATCAACAGTTAGACAAGGGCTACCTCTGGGGAACCTAGAGTTGCTCTACCTCTGGGGAACCTAGAGTTGCTCTACCTCTGGGGAACCTAGAGTTGCTCTACCTCTGGGGAACCTAGAGTTGCTCTACCTCTGGGGAACCTAGAGTTGCTCTACCTCTGGGGAACCTAGAGTTGCTCTACCTCTGGGGAACCTAGAGTTGCTCTATAGTGCTCTGCAACTCTGGCATGCAAGCGCCCCATTTAGTCCATTATATATGTTCCATCTGACACTGATCTATATCCTGCTTCATGGTCAGAGTTTGCAGGAGTAAAATATGACAAAGGCACTGTGACTGACTGTTTGGACAGAGTATTCCATGTGCTCTTTGAGCATGACCCTGTTAAACGAGTGGCCTAGAGTCTTCAGAACATTTCCAGCAGGTTTAGTTTCTACTGCCCTCGCTCGTCACATGGGCAGAGATTTACCCATCCTGTTTGATCACTTCTGCTCCTCTTTAGTTGTGTTAACGTACAATAAACCTGCTTTACCACAGTGCACCTGTCCAGAGTACTTTCGATCTGCTTCTTGGTTATACTCCCCACTCCCAAAACACAAAACACAGACCTTGCATCTTGTCAAACCACATCAGTGTGTGCAGAAACGGACCAAGGTAAGTGCAGCAAGCACTCAATCTGCTCTTGCAGTACTTCCAAAATGTGCATTCGATTTACATATCGGATATTTAAAATTGCATTCAAACATTTGCCCGGCCCACTTCAAGCCAGCCATCTGCCATGCACTTGGTTATGAACTGACCAGTAGAAACAGGGGCACAAATGGCTGGAAATCTTTTTGGTGAGGTTTGTATTCACCACTGGACTTGATTCAGGAACCTCCCAATTTGCCCTAATCCTTTTTGAAGGGCGACATGAAATGAAAGTACGGGATCCTTCTGTGGAACTTTGTCGAGAATGTCGGTCAGGTTGTCTTGCTCGAAAGGAGGAGCAGGTCTGCCCAATCCCAGAAAATCAATAACTATGGTCATAAGCTGCCGGTAAGAGGCATCTGCCGGGTCTAGCTTGCCAAACTCAAGTTCAGGTGATGTGTCAATACTAATAGCGGATTGAAGTTTCTCATATACATCCTTTAACTGGGACTCTTCTGAAATTAGAGCTTCTATAGGAAGTTGGGTGTGCCAAACTCCAAAACAAATGGGAGGAGTGTCCTGGTCCGATGGCTCATGTTGTATCGTAGACAGAGCCCCCGAAGGGCTTGACCCTTTGACGCAATGGAGTCATCGAGACTGCAACGGTTCAAGGGATCTCCGTCCTGCTCGAGTGCGTGCATAATTTAGTCTTAGCACTTTCTTGGTCCGCTTGTGATGGCAAGACAGCAGCATGGCTTTTTTCTTTTTCTTTCGAGGTGGGTCGGAGCCTTTTTCTCAAAAATATTTACAATTTCCTGCCTGAACTCCTCCCGGTGTCGAGGATTTGGTTGGGCAGGTTATTCTTCTCTCCAGAAAGGAATCAAATGAAGAAGAAAGTGATCTATAGCGCCTTTTCTTCATCTTCTCTGATGAAGAAAAGGAATAGTGTGACCTGCTCCTGCAACGTGTTTTTCGATCTCTTCCTTTGAGGAGAGTAATCTCTCGACTCTGACAAACGTATCTTTGACACAGTCATCGAGGGGAATTTAGTTTGGGGGTCTAACGCACCGCTAATTCCCTTTATGCTCTTTTAGAGCCTTACCAGTCACAGACTAACATGACTCACAGTCCACCGTCCTATGCTCTACACCAGGCACCAAAGACACACACAATGAGGACCTGTGAGACATATTGGCGCCTCAGTCATGACATTTTTTTAACCCAGTCTTCGGGGTGGATGGTGTCGAAGACTAGGCCATCGTACTCTAGTGTCGTAGTTTTTTCTGGCAAAAAAACAAAGCGCGCTGTAATTCTCAAAGCATTGGCTATCTCGAGATCTCTCATATATATATGCATACATACACACACACGTCGGCCAAGAGATGGAAGCCCTCGAGGAACATCGAGTCGACTGCATCAATGCACAACGCCCACTTACAAATGTATTTTTCTGAAGCAGCTAAAGCTTGAAGGGAAGAGATCTAGAGGTTAAAAAATGACTAGGTGGGAGGACACAATCCATTGGAATGGTACATTTAATAACATAGGGCCACTGACTCTTCCAAAACCATGGAAGGAATGAAAACCAAAATGAAAAAGTTCAATAGTACCTGCAGCAGGTTACTACTGCGGTAGTGCTGTGTGGTTGGGATGAATCAGTTGTTAATTCATTGTCCATGTCCAGCTGTGTTGTATCAATCTCATGCAAGCCAGAGGCTCTCTACGATTGGGGTATCCAAGGTGTTACAAGTCTGAAAAAGTCCCATTGTACAGACCAGTTGAGGAAGACCAGGAAACGTTGCCGTATATGGGAGATCCCCAAGAATCCTCCCACGTTGCTCATGGTCCAGACAGATGGTAGCGGAATCCTTACCCAACAGCGTCAATATCGCACAACATGCCCTATTGTCTTCAATGGAAGCCCCCACTTCTAGTTCTGGAGAACAGGTGGAGGTCTGGAATCAAGACAATTCCAGAGAGCTACCCAGGACCGGACTAGGCAGAAAGAGAAGCCCCCTCCTCACAACCACACAAACCATGGGGAAACCACACAGTCACCTTAATGTGACCCACCAGCCACACTCCAAAAGAACAAAAGTGAGATACACCCTGTGCTCTAGCACATTGAAGCATGTCTTGTGCTAGATGAGATTACCAATTAAGACCTCGGAACAAATAACCAGACCAATAATATGGCAAAATACTACTTTATTCTCAATGCAACAAAGCAGGCCAAACCAGCAGACATCAGACTGATGCTCACACACCCACACAAACTTGATTATAAAGAGGTTTTATGCCCCAATATGCATCATCTATGACATCCTACATGGCAAACTCTAACACCTATTCAAGGGAGGGATTGGTTAGGGGAACATATGTATCTATCGTATACATAGGGATTAGTCCATCACTGGTTGCCTCTTATCTGTAAGGCACGCATCAAACTACCTCTAAATACCGAGAATACTGATTATAGCGGAGAAAACAGCAGCCTACTGGTCTAAGCAACACTGTATAGCAGGTTACCCCATAGACCCTCCGATTGGTTGCCATTCTCACCCAACCTTGGACATTCGGCTCTTTAGCAGCACGTAAGCGAAACAAAACCCAGGTGCTGGAGTCACGTCAGATTACTCCTCACTTGCCCAATTGATCCATCAGCTCTCATCAGTCCGACCATAAGCCAACGTTTCCAATCTGCAGTTGACCTTGTAGCATGCTCTCGGTTCTGGAACACTTAAGGGTGTGTAAGCACATCACCATCTTCATCTGATGCATAACGATTAGCCCTTGTTTTCGACTTCTGAATCATGTGCAAGGAGAACACACATGTGTCCATTTAAACCTCTTATTTACAGTTATTGGATTTAATTATACTGGGTGTTCTTGCTTCTCTTGGCCTCTAGAGACTTGCTCACTCCATCTTGTATAGACTTTATAAACTTTTGATTGTCCAATACTTGGCTCTTGCAGATGTTTTCTCCTTCTTTAATCTAGGAGAACTATGTCTTACGTACATGGCTTATCCGTCTGCCTCCCCATGTGCCTTGCAATTATTCCTTAAAATAGCATCCTTGATCCCTGGCCAACAGACTCCCCTTTCTTTTGCATACAAAACTGTTTCTCCAACATCTCCTGACTCAGCAACCCGGGTCTGTCTCTGAGGTAGCTGGAGTCTTAGAATGGCCTGCATCCATCTTCCTATTATGGCCGTCCTAGCCATGTTATATATTCCTCTATAGCAAGCTTCTATGTGTCTCATCTATCTTGCGTTCCTGCATACTTACACTGATTGATCAGCAAGTTACTTTATCTTCTTTGCATATACGATTACTTCTCGTCACTTCAGTTACATTGTCACTCGAGTATTTTCATATTGATTCAGTATGTCTTCCTATATCTGCTTCATGACATCACTCTGCCCTCATCAGATTTCACTCAGCGCTCCATGATATCCGATGGGGCGTGCGCACATCCTTCCACTCTTTCAGTGCGAGGGTACATTCGGTATGGTTGTCTGAGCGCATATCGCCTCTCGTACACTCAATGCGATATAGGGACAGCACATGGGGTCCCATATAAGGCTCTTCTCCTGCTGCTCCAATATGATGGCGGCGAGTTGGCAGGAGCTAGGGAAAACGTCCACCTGCTCCTCTACAACCCTACCAGCAGATCTGGTGGCAGGTGCACTGATCCCTTCTTCGATCACAAACAATATCTCCCTCCTCACTGAGCCACATCAGCAGGGTTTGCGCAGAAAAACATTTCCCCAAACAATTTCAATGGAAACACCTACTCGAAATCCTCCAAGAAAAAGAAATCGAGAAGGCACCAGAGACTTCAAATTACTGGGCCTCAAACCGCTTAACCCACAAAGAAGTCTGCAAATTAGCGAGAAATGTACACCCCTTTCTCACAAAACAAAGGAAGAGAGGGGAAGGGATAAAGAGGGGGAAAAGGGAGAAAGTGATAGAGTTCACTATGAACCAGAGTCAGGTAGACTCACTGAGAATCTTGGGCAGGATGTACTCTCCCGATTGACCAGAGTCAGTGACTAGGCTCTGTACACCACCCTTGGATTGTGGGGTGTCACAATAACTGCAGCCTGAAAATCCACCCATGAGAAAGATCAGGAAGAAATTAATCTCAACAATGAGTTTCAAAGCCCAGAAGGGACACCTTTTGTTACCCACCACAGAAGTGGCCTTGGACCCTCGAACAACTCAGGAGTTTTGAGTAACTGCGTAAACTTCAGAGTTTGCATAGACCTCACTCCAATCTAGATGTGCGACACTAATAAATTACAGTTAGAACACAAACCATTGGTCTCAAGCCTTCTGTTGTAACATAATCTGTCAGTGGGCAGTCAGAAGTGAGGCCCGGGGCATAGCATAACTTAAGATGTCGGTATATACTATATATAAGAGCTTGGGATTTGTAATGATTAAGCAAATTAATGCAACCTATTGGGTTTACAAAGTTGCAAAGGTTGTCCACAGTTATTGGGTGGTCTGCCAGCCAAGGTACTAGAACAAGAACTTATCACAATCATCCTACCGTTACCCCTGTCCAAGAGTCAGAAAAGCCCATAGTTTTTAACTAGTGTTGCCACCCCTAAGCCAAGAGAAAAAGAACTCTGCTATGAATTTATAAATGGCAACAATTATATATGAAGCAACAGCATATAAACACGAATTAAGCTTTTTTTAATAGCATAAATGTGTCAACTGAATAACTTCCCAAAATCCCCAATTTATGTAGAGAAGGCACAGACTGGTTACATGATTTGCCCAGAAGTTAAGTTGTGAACCCGGGGTCCACTATACAATGAAAGCACTTGCTAAGGCAGTCTCGGCTCTAGTTGGTACAAACATGCACGTTTTGGCCTTCAAGAACTACAATAATACTGTCTTCTAATGAATTGCTTTACTCTGTGATTTGTATACTTTACAAGCAATCAGATAATATATACATTTCATTAGTAATATGTTAAGCGAAAAAACGGACTAGCTTTATTTTCTGCTTCCTGAATGGAAGATGATATGCAAAAAATGCACATTAGAGCATGAAACCCCATCTCACACCACTGTACTTCCTGAACTAGAAATCAAAATGTGAAATGATGCCCGTTGCCAATAGGCATTGTTTGGAACACACTTTTGAGCTTACTTTTTTGCCCAATAATTAAATCCCCTTTTTCACAAAAAAACACCTTTTGCGTGCCAACTAGCAGACATCATCGATATAAATTTAAGATAAAAAAGGGGAGCTTTATTTTGTGACTCACATTGCCTTGAAAGAAGGCAAAGATGATCTGGTGGGTACATGAGCGATGTGTGCCTTCAGTACCCATCTCCGATCCAGTTGCATAAAAAATAAGGAAACAAATAAATAAAAGAAAACAAAAAAGGTCCTACCGACAAAAGAGGTGTTTAACAGTTAATTGGCAGGCCTTCTTAAGATGTCAGCTGGATAGTGCTTTGGTCGACATTGCTAATTACCTATCCTCATGAAAGCTGTTGCAGTAAGTGTAGATCTGGCCCAGATACTCAAGAGGGGGCAGCCTAAACGCAATGAGCCTAAAAGCACACAAAAGGTAAGCAAAAGCTACGTCAGCAAAATAGCTCAGCAAAATCTACACTCACTTTGAATGTTAAAAGGTATTTGTAACGCGCATCGTCACCACTTCTCTGGTCCCCAGGCGCTCTGGCGGATCTGAAAAATATGGTGTGAAGAGTAGGGGGGGGGGGGGGGGGTTTCAGTAGGGTGTAGTGGAAATAGGAAAGTGAGAGTTGCAATGTCCTGTTGGCTGCTTCAGCTCGGTTTGCACCGCTCGCTGAGCTTAAGTGCAGTTTTCGGTCAGTGCTAGAATTCCCCATGTGCTGTTGTGTCTGGTTATGTGTTAGTCTGTTGTTGCAATGTGGTGAAGCGTGCGTGTGGATTGCTGTGCAGAGAGGTGATTGTGAGAGTTTTGGTAAGTTAAGTATGCGGAAAGCTGAAAGGTGCGGTTATAATGGTTTTCAAGTATTTGTCGATTTCTTACCATTTTGTCTTCGCGTTTCTGCGCCCAACCTGTATGGTTTTTTTATTGATTTGTAGGGCGCACCGAACCCTTAGGTTATCTTGTGTGTTTGGTACTCTTGTTTGGCTGCCTGGTTTTAGGTTTGTTGTGCAGTGGGAGCCCTCTTGTGTGACCCCAGTGGCTTGTGCATCTAGCGCATTTCCTGCGGCAGGTGTAGTTTTGGTCACAGGACTTCTCCCTTATTGTCCATCCTGTTGGGTTGTCCCCACCTATCCAAGTACCCTTTCGGATTGGCGGCTTGTGGGACTGGGTGGGTGGTGCGCACCCACTCCTGCTTTTATAAAGGAGGGGCAGGTTAGGGATTATATTTTCCTACAGGTGTATTCACAGTTTCGTTGTGGGCCTTTCTTCCTAGTCGATTCTTCCTGAATCTGGAGCAAAGAGACACGTTTTGAGTAGTTTCCTGAACTCCAAATTACCTCTTGTGTAGCATATGTTTTTTGGCAGGTTAATCCAAGTTAAGGTTGCCAGGTGAGTGAAGGCTCTGATCCTCAGAGTTTGCTTTTGTTGTAAGGTTTTGGTACAAGGCGAATGTCGTTGCTTGATCGGAGTACTCGTCGAATGGTACTTCTTTTCTTTTCTTTTCTTTTCTTTTCTTTAGGAACTCTGCACTTTGGCCGTGGATTGCTTGGTGCATTATGCACATAGTTTTGAACTTTATTATCTCTTTTATTGGCAGCCAGTGTAGCATTTTCAGCGCTGGGGTAATGTGTTGTCTTCGTGGTATTCTGAGCAGGAGTCTTGCCGCAGCTTTCTGGTTGCCCTGAAGATCTTTTAACAGTCGTTTTGGCATTACTAGGTATAGGCTGTTGGCATAGTCTACTATGGACAGGAGTACAATGATGTTGAGTGTTTTGTGGGTGAAAGAAGAATGGTAGGATCCTTTTAACTGTGCGTAGCAGGAAGAAACATTTCTTGATTATGGCGTTTACTTGTGGTTCAAGTCTTAGTTCGTTGTCCATAAATATTCCCAGGTTTTTTACTATTGTTGATTGAGTCAGTGCTGTACCTAGTTCCATTGGTCATGGGATGTATGTATTGGTTTCCTTGCTTTTAGCTATGATCATTATTTCAGTTTTGCCCAGGTCAAGTTTCAGGCGGTTTGCGTTCATCAAGCTGTAGAGCTCATGTAGGCTGTTCAGCGTTTTGTCGTCATCCTGTGTATCTTGTATTTTGTAGACGTTCTGGGTCATCTGCGTAATTTCAGCATGTGAGGCGGTGTTTTTTGAAGAGTTGGATTAGTGGCATCTGGTATATATTGAAGGATGAACCTTGTAGTACTCCGGAGGTGCATTCCCTTGTAGATTTGAAAGGTTTGATCCAGACTGTTTCGGTCTTGTTTGTTAGGAAGGATTTAATCCCTAGTAGGGCTGTCAATGATTCCCAGTTCTTCTAGTCTCCCGATGAGAATTTCATGGTCGTCTGTCAAATGCTTCAGAGAGGTACAGAAGGATTAGACCTGTGCTTTTGTCTGAGACTGCATTAGTCTTTAGATCGTCACAGATTGAGAGCAGTGTTTCCTTTCCCCTCATCCATCTGAAGCCTACTTGTGCTTGGTCCACCAGTTGGTGCTCTTCTATGAATTCTTCTGTTATTGTGTAGACTTACGTCTCGAGTAGTTTAGGTGGGTAGTGGATGTTGGATATGGAACTGTAGTTGTCAAGTTGTCTTCCACGTTTACTGCTATGTCCCTGAGGAGTGGTTTGATGTATGCCGCTTTGAATGTCCGCGGTACTTTCCATGTTGAGACCGAATGGTTGAAAAGGTTTCTGTAGTATTCCATGTGCGAGGATTGATTTATGTCTGGGGGGCATGGATCCATGCGGGAGCCTACTTTGTTGCTGTTGCTTAACAGTTTGACGAATGTCTCTGCTGATAATTGGGGCAAGCTTCAGAGTGTTTTCTGGTGATCCTCTAATGGCTGGGTGGGTTGCATGTTGTAGTCGATTGGTCTGCTTTGTTGGATGGTGGTTATTTTGTCTTTTAAGTGGTCTGTGAGGTTATTGCATAGCTTCAGTGAAGGTACCTGAGCGTTGTTGCAGCCAGGAGGGTTTCTTATTTTGTTTATGATTTTAAACATTTCCTTTTGGGTGTTGGTGGCTTTGGTGATTCTGTTGTCATAGTATTTCTTTTCAGCCTTATGGATTTCCTTCTTTTATGACTGGAATTGTCACTGGTGTTGTACTTTCTTCACCTGATCGTTTTTTTTCTCCATTCCAATTCAAGTTTCCTGTTTTTCCTTTTCATGGCGCAGTGTAGCGGGGTAAACCATTTTGCTGTCGCTCTTTTGCATGATGGGGTGAAAGGTTTTTCCTTTGAGATCCTGTTGATCGTTCCAGAAATCCATTTACTAAGTAGTTGTGTTTTTATTTCGATGTCAGCTTCGTCCAGGGACGTCGTCCGTGGTTTACGGATTTCTAATTGTGGTTAAAAGACATTGGTTTGATAGCAGGAGGCAGGCAAGATGTTTTATTTTACAAACTTTTTATCATATCATGCCGGCGAGTCTGCCTGTTTTTATTTTACAAGGTATGGGCTTGAAACTGTAATTTGAGCAGGCCGTTTGGCACCCACCATCCCAAGCCTCACCCAGCTACTAGTGCATGGCCTTCAGGGAAGCTATTGAGCTATGGGAAGTTATCACCTTGCTCAAACTCCGGTGATCTATGCCAGGTATGGGGAGGGTGACATTTAATCAACTACTGTATCGTCGATGCGCTTTCATATGCAAATTGACAGTCAGTGGAACAAAGTAAAGCAGGACATGGTAAAGAGGGAGAATGTCCGAAGAAAACAGACCCATAGGTTACAAAAACAAGAGAAGGAACAAGTTACTTACCTGTAACTGTTGTTCTCCAGCATGGGTCTGGCATGGATTCACATGCTCATGAATATTCCCCGTCGTCAGGCTGGGAATCCTCGGTAAAGAAAAAACCAGTATCAGTTTCGTTTCTGATCTGTCTTTCGTAGTAATAACCAATCACTGGTCTCTGCGTCATACTGACCACAGCCAATGACTGCCCTCTACCTAAGCACCGCCTCTGGCAGCCATCTTCAGATTTGGAAGCACGTGAAGTGGCAGTATGACCAAGTGAAGAGCCGCAGAGGGGTAGGCGGGAGGGTTCGCATGTGAATCCATGCCAGACCCATGCTGGAGAACAACAGTTACAGGTAAGTAACTTGTTCCTTCTCCAGCATGGGGTCTGGCATGGATTCACATGCTCATGAATAAAGAATACATAGCAGTACACACATGCACAACCACGGGAGGTGGCAAAGGCTCAACATTAAGCATCACATCAACTCAACATTAAGCATCTTACCTCCTCACCAGGCTCACCTCAGGCGAACAGGTTGCGCAGCACTGCTTGGCCGACCCTGGACTCCTCCCTGGAATCCCGGTCGACGCAGTAGAATTTCGTGAAGGTGTGCGTCGACCTCCACGTAGCAGCCCTGCATATGTCCAGCAGGGGCACACCAGATAGGAACGCCGTGGTAGCTGCGATCGCTCTGGTGGAATGGGCTCTCGGACGGCCAGGCAGCGGTCGGTTTGCCAACCGGTGACAGTACATGATACAGCCGGAGAGCCATCTGGAGATGGAAGCCTTCGAGAGAGCCTTCCCCTGATTGACAGGTCCAAAGTTCACAAAGAGTTGTGACGTCTTCCGAAAACCTTTCGTGCGGTCCACGTAGAACTTCAGCGCTCTAGCTACATCCAGCGAGTGCAAAGTCCTCTCAGCCGGCGACGAAGGCGACGGGAAGAACACAGGTAACACCAAGGGTTCGTTGAGATGAAAGTCCGACGGTACCTTGGGCATGAAGGAGGGGTGCGTCCTGAGCACTACCCTCGTGTCGTGGAAAGTCAAGTACGGGGCCTTGCAGGAAAGGGCCTGGATCTCTCCCACTCGTCGTGCGGAGGTGATGGCCACGAGAAAAGCTGTTTTCCACGATAGAAACTTCAACGGGGCCGAGTGCAGAGGCTCGAACGGAGGTCCCATGAGTTTGGTCAGCACCACGTTGAGCTCCCACGCCGGGGCCGGAGCCTTCACCGGCGGGAACGATCTGAACAGTCCCTTCATGAACTCTTTCACCAGACGATGAGACCACAAGGACGTCCGGCCTGTGGTTCTGGTGTATCGGGAGATCGCAGCAAGATGAATCTTGATGGACGCGTGTGCCAGACCAGCCTTGGCCAGCGTCAGCAGGTACGGCAGCACTTGGGGAGCCGTAATCCGTAGAGGGTTAACCTTCTGTGCGTGGCACCAGACAGAGAACCTCTTCCATTTGTGTCCGTAGCATTTAAGAGTCGAGGACGCCCTGGCCTTTGCAAGAACCTCTCTGCAATCGGCCGGTATGTCGTATCCTCCAAACTCTAGCGCTGCAGGAGCCAGGCCTGCAAGTTCAGCGACTTCGGGTCGTGGTGGAGGATGGCGCCTCCTTCCCTGGAGAGTAGATCCGCGTCCGCCGGCAGCTTGATTGGCGGGGACGCCGACAAGTCCAGAAGGTCCGGGAACCATATCTGCCTCGGCCACGCAGGTGCGACGAGGATCATCCTGCACCGTGACCTCTTGAGCTGGTTGACGAGCCGGATTAGCAGAGGCAAGGGAGGGAACGCGTAGAGGAACAGGCCCTCCCAGGGGAACGAGAAAGCATCGCCCATGCTCCTCGTCTGGGGAAACCTGCTGGCGAACCTCCGGCACTTGGTGTTCGTCGCCGTCGCGAACAGGTCGATCTGGGGTGTGCCCCACCGTCGGAAGAGGCGATCCACCAGATCCTGCCGTAGTTCCCACTCGTGGCACGAGCGCAGCTCCCTGCTGAGTGAGTCGGCGATGGTGTTTTTTATCCCTGCCAGATGAAACGGCACCAGAAGAATCCCTTGGGCGACGGCCCAATGCCACAGGTCCTGCGCCTCCTTGGACAGCGCTGGGGACCTGGTTCCGCCCTGTTTCCTGATGTAAAACATGGTGGTGGTGTTGTCGGTGAAGATCCTCACCACCTTGCCCTTGAGGGACGGAAGGAAGGACCTGAGGGCCCAAAACACTGCACGGAGCTCCAGGACGTTGATATGCAGGGACTTCTCCGTCGGGAGCCAGAGTCCCCTTGCGTGCAGATTTTCGGTGTGCGCTCCCCACCCTTCTAGGGAGGCATCCGTGGTCACAGTCACCTGGTGGGCTGGGGTCTGGAAGTCCATGCCCGCCGTCAGATGCGCACGGGTGCCCCACCACCGTATCGCTCGTCGGAAACTCTCGTCGAGCTTGATCCTTTCCTCGAAGCTGCCCGTCGTCTGGATCCAGCGCGCATCCAGGAACTCTTGCAACGGGCGCATCCGGAGCCTGCACATGGGAATGAGGTAGATGCAGGAAGACATCATCCCGAGGAGGGACTTGATGGACCTCACCTTGGCCGCGTCGGCCACCAACATCCGTTGCACCTTGCCCAAGATGGTCCTGGTCCTCTCCTCCGACGGGGAGGCCAGAAGGGACACTGTGTCGAGCCTCGCTCCCAGAAACAGTGCGACTTGCGCGGGCACCAGGTGGGATTTGGCGTAGTTCACGGAGAATCCCAGGTCCGTGAGGAGTTGGACGGTCCTTGCCGTGTGGACCACGGCGAGCTCCCTCGTCTTGGCGCGGATGAGCCAGTCGTCCAGGTAGGGGTAGACGTGAATCCCCTCGCGGCGCAGCTGCGCCGCCACCGGTGCGAGGCACTTGGTGAAAACCCTGGGTGCCGACCGCAGTCCGAAGGGAAGGGCTTTGAACTGGTAATGACGCCCTTGGACCACGAATCTGAGGAATTTTCGGTGCCCCTTTAGGATGGGAATGTGGAAGTAGGCATCCTCCAAATCCAACGACGATAGGAAGTCTCCTTCCTCCAGCTGACCCAGGACGTGCTGGAGGGTGACCATCCGGAACTTCTGCGCCTTGATGAACTTGTTCAGGCGTCGCAGGTCCAGGATGGGGCGCCATCCTCCCGTCTTCTTCTTCACGAGGAAGTAACGCGAGTAGACTCCGGAGCCCCGAAGCCTCTTTGGGACGAGTTCGATGGCGCCCTTTCTGAGCATCGCCTTTACCTCCAGGAGAAGTTGAGGGACGTGAAGTTCTTTCCTGGCCACGGGGGGGACGCGCGGGCACCTTCTTTGAAACTCGAGCGCGTGGCCCCGGGCCAGGGCGTCCAGCACCCAACGGTCGGTGGAGATGGACTCCCACACGCTGACGAAGCCCGCCAGCCGGCCTCCCACCGGGGTGCTTCGGTGGGGGCCCGACCCCACGGCCGGTTCAATCCTGCTTGGACGCGGCCTTGCCGCCTTGGCCTCCTTGGCGACGACGGCGGGGGCCGCCAGACTTGCCTCGTCCTCTGTAGGCCTCTTGCGACGACGAGCGGGCCGCTTGACGGTAGGAAGCGAAACCGCCGCCGGAACCTTTGGAGGCGCCCTTGCCTCCGCCGCTCCGAAAGGGCGTCCGCCGTTGCTGCAGTACTCCAAGGGCCCGGGCCGTCTCAGTATCCGCCTTGATGGCCTGAAGGGAATCGTCCACTGTCTTCCCAAACAGGTTGTTCCCGTCGAAGGGCATGTCCAGGACCCTGGTCTGGACGTCCTGCCGAAAGTCCGTAGCCTTGAGCCATCCGCGACGTCGAAGGCAAACGCCGTTGCCCATCTGGCGGAACCCAGTGTCGGCGATGTCCGTCGCCACGGTGATGGCGTGGTCCGAGGCCACCTCACCTTCCTGCAGGATCTCAAGGGCCTCCGCCCTCTTGTCGTCCGGCAGAAAATCCAGCAGGGGAGCTATCTTGTACCAGAGTTCCCTGTCGTAGCGGGCCACGATAGCCAAGGCGTTGGCCGCTTTAATCGTCGTCGCCGCCGACGAGATGACTCTGCGTCCCATGGCATCCAATTTCTTTCCCTCGCCGTCCGGCGGGGAAGTCGACGTGGAGGCCGCACCCCCCCCCGCTTTCTTCCTGGCTGCCGCGGAGACGACGGAGTCCGGGGTAGGCTGCGCCCGGAGGCATAGGGGGGCCGAGTCCGGGACCCGGTACTTTTTCTCGTACCGGTCTCTTTTCGCTGGCGTCGTGGAAGGGTTCTTGAGGAGGGAAAGGCCCTCATCCCAAATGTCGTCCAACAGAGGCACTGCGAGGACCGTCTTCCTCTTGGTCTCGCGCCGTTGGTAAAGGAAGCCTTCCTTTTTCTTCTCCTCAGGGCAGAGTTGGAAAAGCTCGGATGCCCTGGCGATCATTGAGTGGAACGATCCAATCTCGTCGGGCGGAGAAGCCCTGGTGGGAGGCGACGACGGAAAATCCTCGTCGTATGCCTCGTCGTCCGTACCCGTCGCTGCCGTGTCAGTCCCCGTATCATCCCCTCGGGTGGACGGGGAGGAGGGCTGGACGGGGCGCGACGGTTGAAAAGGAGGCGGTGGATGGATCCTTCTTTTCTTGGTAGGGGGAACACCAGAAGGTCCCGGTTCTGGATCCCCCGACGGGAGAGGTTCCTCCGTCGGTAACGGTAGTCTCGTCCTTATCTCGGAGCATAAGGACTGTATAGCCAACAAAATGGCCGCTGAGTTGTCTTGCGGCGCTGGCAGAGGGGAATCCGACGGGCGAGCAGGGGCCCCGTCGGTATCCTCGACGATGTCGTCGTCGTCACCTGCGTCGGGGCCCATTCCGACGGGCTGGTCTTGTTCCACGCCTAGGCCGTGGCTTAAGACCTCGATCAGTTCCTCTTCTGAGGTTGAGGCCGAATCTACGACGACGCCCTGCCCCCCCTTCTTCCCCACGGAGGGTTTCACGGGGGTCCTATCGATGGGCACGAAAGAAGACTCCCTCCGAGGAGGCAGGGAGATTCTGGGCCCCGAGGCCGCCACCACTGGTGCAGCCTCCACAGGCTGGGCCAGGGCCGCCGCGACCGTTTCGATAGAGGGCTTGGTCGAATGGATCAAGGCCTTCACCACCTTAGGTGCGCTCACCGCCTTATCCTTGAGGGAGGGGGCACTGCCACGCTCCTCCTCTGCCTTAGAGCTCGATCGGGGTCTCTCCAGGAGCTTCGCCGGGTGCTCGGCCTTCCTCTTACCCGACCCAGAGCGTTGGCTCGTGGTTGATGGTGCCGGGGAGGGTGCGCCCTGCCTGGCGCCCGTAGAGCCCGACCGTTCGGCGCTCCCGGTGCCAGCGGACTCGCGGTGCTTGGCCTTATGTTGGGCCCCCGTCGCCGGGGCGCCCTCAAAGGTCTTAGAAGACCGCTCAGATTTCTTCTTCTTCTCGCCAGACGGGCTCTTACCCTCCAGCCAGCTGGCGAGACGTTGATGGCGGTCCTTCATGGTCCGTTCCGACATGTTGCCGCAAAACGCACAGTCCTTCTCCACGTGCGTCTTGTCCCCATGAAGGCAGTAAAGGCAGAAAGAGTGTTCGTCCTCCTTGAAGACGTTCTGCAGCTGGCATCCAGGGCAGGCCCTGAACAGCTTTCCGGGCGTCGAGCTTCCCTTCTCCTGGGCCATCTCCGAGACCGGGCCTGAGAAGCTTCTGGAGTCCTCCGAAGTGTAGCTCGACGAAATCTTCACCCTTGAGGGGCACAGATGAATCCGACACGGGTCCCCGTTGATCGGATGTAGGATCGGTGGAGCTTGAGGCTCTTTTGACCGAAAGAATCGAAGTTTTTGTGAAAAAGCGCGAAAAAATAGCACTAACGCTCGAGAGCAATAGCACGAGGATCCCAACACATGAACGTGCGGTAAAAATCTGAAGATGGCTGCCAGAGGCGGTGCTTAGGTAGAGGGCAGTCATTGGCTGTGGTCAGTATGACGCAGAGACCAGTGATTGGTTATTACTACGAAAGACAGATCAGAAACGAAACTGATACTGGTTTTTTCTTTACCGAGGATTCCCAGCCTGACGACGGGGAATATTCATGAGCATGTGAATCCATGCCAGACCCCATGCTGGAGAAATATAAAATAAGATTGAGGGATGGTAATTTCTAGGATGTTTAGTACTATGGGTTTAGGCCAAAAAAGTTTATCATAGTCAAGAAAGGTTCATATTGCACAATTCCATAATCTTGTCAGCAGTTCAATGTGTTGTTGGTATTATTTAAAATAGAGTTGGGTTTAAAAAGCAAGTATTCATAATGTGTTGGCTTATGAGGAGTTCAAGACCTGTAAATGCTAAGCCCGCTGGCAGGGGTGTCTGAGCCAAATGTTGGCTGTTTGCTGAATGAAGGTAGAAGAAAACAAAAAAGGGCAATATGGCAAAGAACCTCCCTTCCCGGAGCCATGCCAGGATAGCTTCACCTGGAGGGGAGTGGGTGAGTGGGGAAATTATCTCTTAGAATAGGCTGACCCTTTCCTATATTATAGGGGGCTATAAGACATTACAATGAACATGAAGCTTTACTGTGCAGTGTTCTGGATGAATGCAGTGGTTCATTACCTCAGAAAATCATACGACCATATCTCTGCCAGTCAAATCAAATGACATGGGAGCAAGGGAGGGCCAATGTAACAATGCAATTCCATGTGGCAGCAACAGAAGAGCAGGAGGGAACACAATTTTGTCTCTAAATCTGCACCATTGTTAGGGCGCCCCTCCTTCATAATGTGTTTATATCACTCAAGGATTTTCCAATTTGTGCTGCAAAGTTAGAGAACCTGGCCAAATAGGGAAGCAGGGATTTCAATCCACTGCGCAACCTAAGCAACGAACACACACCCTTCAATGTTTGGACTTTAAGGCCTACTACACTGAAACACAGTATACTTGTAAAACACAAATTGCAGCAACCAGACTACATGTAAATCCCCACAGAAACATGTTAAGCCAAAGCAAACCACCCCTCTAGCTTTACTTTTCCCATCCCAAAAATAGAACTAAAAAGGCCCAGAATCGAAAACAATTCAAAGATAAAATATCTCCTTAAAACAGTACCTTCCCCACTTCCAGACACATGAAAAGAAGTTGTGCAAGAAAATCATTGATGTAGAATCTTTGTCAGAAACCTACAGCTCACTGCCATGCATGACGTCAAGAACATTCGATCATCAATATAAAGCAAACTTTTTTTGGACATGCCAAGCCAGCAGACACTATGGCTATAAAATAAAAAAAATCTGTTAACCACTGCAAATGATTTGTAAGCAGACACAGATTTTCAAGGTAGGCGGTGCGGGTTGGGATCTTTCGTTGTAAACGTCCTGGCCACCACACACAATAACGGCTTTACTAACAATAGACGTGTTTGCGAGGTAGTTATGGTGCTGGATGCGTCTCAGTAAGGCCATGACTCAAGAAATGAGCAGTGCTTGCTCGTCCGAAGCAGAGCGGATTTTAAATTAGGCTCCATGCTCGCGACCCTTTACGCAAAAAGGTACACACTTTAAAATAATAAGAAATCTAGTGTTACCGAGTTGGCGTCATTGGTTTGCATTACACTCCAAACTCTGAATATAAACATTTTATTCACAAAGCAGAGTCATGCAGAGTAACCCAAAATAGCCCATGAAAATCCAGCCTGCACATTCCCATAGTTTCCCAGCAGCTTAATTGTGCTGGAATAAGCCCAAACTGGCTACCGTGGTCCTGAATGCAGCAACTGGAGGGGCAGGGAAGCGGCCATGCCTGGCTGGGACAGCATGTGTGCGGCTACACACTTGCCGCCCTGTTTGTGAGATAAGAAAAAACAAAAAACAAAAACAAAACCACAAACCCATCGTCTCTTCCACCTTCAACACGGTGGGAGTCCTACCCCACCACCATGACTGTTGGTCCCACACAGCAATCCCACTCAACATCAAGGAATGTTGACGAACATGTAGGACTATGGGTGGCACTAGCAGGGAGGCGAGCGCGTCAAGCACTGAAACATTGGGCCCACAAACTCAGTTGGAGGCATGCTGGATTAAAGCAGAAGCAGACAGCAATACTCTTCCCCTTTAGAAAGAAGCCATCCCTCCAACTAGTGGGGTTGACGTCCATAAATGTACCTCTGTACACTCAACATGTTCTTCTCTGGGACATCCCTTTTCCCTCCCAAAGGGCACTCTGGGGTATCGCAACTATGGACCGACCACATTTGAAAGTGCGTGCGCAGTCAACACAGGCACGCATTTATTAGAAATCTTGTGGCCACTTCTGTAATCTCAAACTGCAGCATCTGCAGGGCAAACCGCACCAGCATCAAAAGCAGGAGTCATTGATACAGTAAAAAAAAAATAACCAGGCAAATACCGGGGATTATTAGAAAGCAATAACCGGGGATTATTAGAAAGCAATAAGGAACTGTTATTAGAAAGCAATAAGGAACTGTTATTGCAGAAGCAATAGGTTCCGAAAATATCCTTACTTGAAAGAAAAAAATCTGTCTTGGTAAGCGGGAGCTTCAAAAAGTGCAAACCTGCTTTCTTTAGGTCTGTCTTTCAATTTACATACAATGAGTCAAACAGGATAAACAAGCCGAGCATACTTTTCGAACTTATTACTGTGGACGACAAGCAAGAGCATGCAATCAGCGGATAATATTTCCCTCCCAGTTTACCCAACAGCTCGCCTTTAACGTTAGGAGGACATTTGGGGCAGCGCCAGAGGTGGTGTGCCAATGAAAACGAAGATTTATGGTTTCAGATGGTAAAAGCACCTCAATCAATATGTTGCGTTACAGGGGTGTATAGCATGAACCACGGCAATCGGCATAGCCTCCAGGGCCTGGGGCGGATCTAGGAGTGTAGAACCATAAAATAAGAAGCACGCTAGGCAAGGAAGATTGTGTCGAGTGTAACACATTCTAAATAAATTGCCCAGAACCAATGACAAGAAGTACATTTCATATTAACAAACTTTCATGTCGTAACACACGGACCATAAATGCATCACTGAAGATCAAGCTCTCCTCCTCTCCCCTGCTGATCCCCTGTCCGATACTGCACTGGCTACCCTCTGAACCACGGGCCCAGGTCCCTGCCCTCCCAGTTGCACACCTGCACTGCCTCCTGGTAACCCTGCACTTGAGCCTGTATCTGCATCCCCACAGTCCCCCTACCTGCACTAACACTTGCTGCCTGCAATTAACCCCCAAGCACTGCCACTTGCTGGCCACACTTTTTTCTTCGATGTTTCGAGCCTATGTCCTGCAGTTGCTCCTCCTCCCCTCCCCTAGCACTTCTCCACTTTCCTCTCCCCTGCACTTGCGCAATCTCAATGTCAATGAGCCTAGTAAGATCGTTGTCTTGTCCCCCCCTCGTTCCTCTCCTCTGCCTCGTCGCACCTTGAAACACGTGTGTATAGGCGCGCTATAACTACAATATATTAGATCATATTATAGGAAATGCTATTAACATTATAACTATAGTTCAGTGTGTGGAAAGGACTGGAGTTCGATTAGTTTCCCAGCCTGGAATTTCAGGAGGATAATTCTTTTTTTTCACCCCCTGGATTTGGCAAAACCAGATTTGAAAAAAAACATGTCAGTGACCTGTTCCCCAGTTTTAACTGAGTGCATCCTCTTCGCACTGCTAATTTTAAGAAACGCATCGTCATTGTGTCTCCAAGTTTTTGTACAGATAGCTGGCAGTTCTGCAAAATATAGAAATGTGTTGTTCATAGATTGTCACCTGGGAACTTCTGCAACACAGATCATAGCGTCATGTCCGCCAGAGTTCTAGAACTGCACCTGAACGTCAGCCACTTTCGCAAAATAATAGTCCTGTTTCAGGAGCAAGCCAGGAGTGGGGCCGGTTGCCTGCTAGCACAGTCCAGGTATTTGTAGAACAGATTCACACCGTTTAAGGAGACCTCAGTGATAAGAATGGCAAACCATAAGGGGGAAGGGAGGTCCGGGGGGAGTGGGGGGCTTCACTTTCTACACGAGAAAATTAGCCATCCACTAGGTCTGGACGTTCAATTTATATCAATCTTTTTGTCCCAGAACTTTCATTGCATCTACAAACATATCACTTACTAGCAGGGTCGGACTGGCTTATAATGCAATAGGCACATGGCCAAACCAAAAACGCAAAATGTTGTTGTGGGCCTTTTTTTGGGCCAATGTGGGCCATTTTGATGAGTTTCTTCACTATACTGCTAATAGTTTTGACCAGTGTTGAATAAATATTCTTTAAAATGCACAATTTGCATCACATGTTATCAAAATGCTCCCCTTTGGGTACTATTCAAACAGTGTCACTAAAGGAATGAGTAGCCATTTGCAACTGTGGGCCACTTCTTCAATGGTGCCCGAGACTTGTATGGCCCAGTCCGACCCTTCTTACTAGCAAAATGACCAACAAGAAACCTGAGAGTACAGTTAACTGATCTTTGGGTTTACTTGCAATCTACACCACCACTGTCTTGTAACCAGATTGCTGCCAATTTAATGGGAATACTCGTATATGTCCGAGACTGGACAGAGCAGTGTTTGTTTTGCTCTACATTCAAGTGTTTGCCCGTTTCGTGTTAATTATTTTAAATGACTGTTAGCACTTGCAAAGGGCATCAACTTAAATGCATTCCTGGCTTGTAGCATGAAGTTGGAGGAATTTGAGGATGCACTTCACACGAGAGCCAACGCATATTGACTTTTCCAAGGTCTGTTTTTTGTGGGCCCTACGTTGCATCCCCACCAGCTCTGCTCTTCATTTTATACACAAACAGTCCCAATGAATATAATGGAGTGGACCATTTACACACAGGCCACCAAAAAAATCGACATGGTTTAAATCACAAAGGGGGCAATGTGCGTTTTTTTGTGCAGTGTTCCGTCACAACCCAGACTCCGGTGTATTACCTTACAAGGTTGTCCAACATACGGATGGGTGTACCAGAGACAGTTACTTACAGGCCACGGCTCGGTTCATTTATTTGCCCAATGTTTGTCGGGTCCGTGGACCCGATTAATTTATTCATTTCTGCAATGTTGGGTCCCTTTCTGTGCATCCCTGGAAGTTTAGTTCCTGTGCCCCACTGCTCTCTGCAGCCCTTTCCGTGCCGCCCGACTGCGCTCTGGTTTCTAGCTCATGTAGGAACATGCAAGCAACAGTGTACGTAGGGAGTTAGTTCAACGTATGCAGGAATACGGTTCTGTTCAGGGAGCGGAGTATGCACACGGTGCACTGAGACCCCGGTGTGGACATGAGCTGGGTCGGGTTTATCTAACAGATGAACTCCCGAGGGGCGGGGGGGGGGGCTCCTGCTGGACCAGGGAGAACTGGGCTCAAGCAGTGACCACAGGGTAGGGACCCGGGGCATGGGTGATGGAAGGGGTCAAGGGCTCAGCAACACAACTCAGTGACAAGGAGCAGGACCAGAGCTCGAGACCATGTACAAAGGAAATTATATAGGACTCAACGACAAACTTAAAAAGGCACGGCCTATGGGCAATTGTGGACGGAAAAAGTCTGTGGACCAGGGGCAATGAAGGAGGGGAAAAAGTGTGGCTCAGGGGCAATGAAGGAGGGAAAGGGTCTGTGGCTCAGGGGCAATGAAGGAGGGAAAGGGTCTGTTGCTCAGGTGAAATGAAGCAGGGAAAGAGTCTGTGGTTTAGGGGCAATGAAGGAGGGAAAGAGTGTGTGGCTTATGCGCAATGAAGGAGGGAAGGGGGCACCAGAGGCAGTTAAATGCCACAGCCCGGTTTATTTATTTGGTCAATGTTGCAGGGTTCAAGCCACCTCCAAGACATGTGAACAAAAAAATGGTTGATTGAGGTACAAGTCAATATTTTATTTTAGTTCTGTTTTATATCACAAAATTGTTTTATGCTTATTTTATTTTCAACAAACTCCAAAAACAGGCAGCAGAGACAATGATATTTTGTCATCGATATTTTGGGGGGAGGACCTTCATCCATGACACTTTTGGTAGCCATTTCATAATGAAAAATATCTCACATGTTAAAGGGGAGCCCAAAAGTTCAAAGGTAGAGCATAGGTCCACCAGCAACAATATGCAGGGTTCAAGCCACCTCTAAGGCATGTGAAACACAATTGGCATATTGAGGTACAAGTCAATATTTTATTTTAGTTCTGTTTTATATCACAAAATTGTTTTATGCTTATTTTATTTTCAACAAACTCCAAAAACAGCAGCAGAAACAATGATACTTTGTCATTGATATTTTGGGGGAGGACCTTCATCCACGACACTTTTGGTAGCAGCCATATACATCAAGTGACTGAATGCACACTGTGGACACATTTATCATTAAAATGTGTTGTGTTCTACAATGTTCTTGTCTGCTGTTGGTGACATGGAATGTACAGGTTACCCTTTAGAACGGATTGTAAACGTATGGCTTTTTGGTCACATTTCCTGCTGTAAAATGCACCATTTGAGCCCGATATTCGGAAAAAAAATCTTGAGGAAAAAATGTGAGGATGGTACAAGAAAAACAAAACAGTCTCCAAACCGATTATAGGAATCGTCTTAAAAACACCAACCTCTGAAAACTCATTTGCCAAAAGACAGCCTTTACACACTTTGATTTGGTACACCCTTAAGTCGAAAATGTAAACAAAAAAAAACAACAAAAAAAACCAACAAAAAAAATGGGGGCATTTTTATTTGTGAATTCGCCCTCCTGATCTGCACTTTTCCCATCACCTATTCTTCAATTAATATTCCTTACCCGGAGGTCATGCATTTTTATTATTTTTTAAGGGGTGACAACCACATTTTGCCCTTTTTTACCATCCTTATCCTTCCTCAAAACAATGTGTACTTCTGACCTTTTAAAAACATCTATATATATATTTGATGTGCGATTAGGGGGCGGGTAGGATGTAATGCTGCAGGAGCTACAATGTATCAGAATCCATTGCATGCAGCCTAGTCGGAGAAGGGCTACACTCGCAAACAATATAAAGCTCCACACAAAGAAAAATAAATACTGCTACAGACTACTTAAAATCTGACTGCTGTTCCCTCAAGTGGCTTCAAATCTTCACGCCCCCCTCCCGCCCTGTGTATCCTTCCCACCAATACTCTCTTAAATACTTCCCCTTGCACTTGCTTGTATTGAATATGTATTGCCATTTCCATGCCACTACTCCAAAATCAAATGGCGTTTCTTTTTTGTTTTGCTCATGTGCGTCTCTTTGGCGACATCCAGTGGAGAAAATACTATTGGAAATAATTTTGGCATATGGAACGAGTAGACTACCCTTCCACTGTAGTGAAAAGTTGCTCAGTTGGAAAACCATTTATTAGATTAATATTAAATGGATTAAAACAGGATTATGGCAATTATGCATACAAACCATTGTCCCGCTCCTCTAAAATCCAGCAAGGGGCAGAGCCAATTGGACAACATGTAAAATGGCCAAGAGTTGATCAAAACTAAGCGACCCGTCCCAGCCAATGCACTTGGTTTTGTAGATTTCTGGCCTTGTGATTTGCTGCGAACTGAACATTTGGTGTGTGGCTTAATCACCCTTGTTTGCCTCCAATGTTAGTTTATTAGATGGAGCACCACATCTCCTCAGCTTTAAGCAATATTGTTTAAGTCTTTTTGTTTGAAATATGTACCTATTTTGTGTACTCCAATAATTGCTATCCCTTATACTGGTGTAATGTGCTCCTTTGGTAATGGCATAAAGTGTATGTCGGTATTTGGGACGGCACTTCCCCCATAAGAGCCAAAACCCATTAGCTTTCACTTCTTGTGTGGCGTTAACCCTATGCAAAATCATACCAACGTGCAAATACACCTGTCTACCAATCTCCTAAACGCATTTTGTACATTAGCACCCTGGGCGGGGGAGCCAGCTAATCAGGTGGCTAGGAACGAGGGGTGATACTACCAGTGAAAGCCTTCTTTCAAGGTCACCTGATGGCCGGTGCCCGCCCACCATCTTCGCCCTCATCTAACCCTGCTTTCTATTTGTAAACCCCTGGCTCCCCAATCCCACTTACCTGTTCGCTGCAGTGGCGAGGTACCGCCGCCGCAGCTGCTACTGCTGCTCCCATCCCTGCTCTGGCCACCATGGAAATGGAAGAGGGGCTCCATCCAGAGCCGAGCCCCGAGTTCTTAATCCATGGCGGCCATTTTGGTGGAGTATTCTCTCCGTGCACAGAAAGAAAACTTTCAATTAAAAAAAAACATTAGCACTTGTGTAGCATGCTCCGTGGCTGCTAATGGCGATATGCCCCTCGGTGGCAGTGCCCACCCTGTGGGTAGCGGTCGCCACTGTCGTTGAGGAACCTTCGCTTGGGCCCTTAACTTGGTCGGCGGGCCGTTACCCACAGGCTGGGCCCGCCTCCTCAGGGCAGATCGCCTCAGACTACTACTGCATAGCTGCGAAGTAGCCCTGTGTCATGGGTAACAAGACACCTCGAGCCATTCCTAGTTTCCCCATTCCATGCTGGGGCTTGTTTTGTTTTCCCCATTTTAAGTATGGGCCTACAAGTCCCTGCATGCAATGGGAAAAACAAGACTGGCTTGAGGTGCCCGCCTCACCCAAAGCTACTTGGTCGTTATGCACTCCTCCATGAGGCAAAGTGCTCATCACCTACTGACCAGCACTAATTAGCGTTAGACAAAAGGACTGGCGAACACACTCACTGCCATGTTCAGCAGATGCCATAAACGTCAATACTTTGGGAACACAATGATTCCAGAAGTTATGGCCCACAAATACAAAGCAGGGCAGGACACAGCAAAAAGAAAATTCTGTGCAAGAGAAAGTACGGCCCCCACTGCCTCAAACGCAAATTGCATTTACAATAAAGATTGCTCTCATAAGTACATTCTCGCTAGTCCTTGTGGGTACTGCTGCAGTGCAACGAGGCAAGCTATTAAGAATGAAAATAATCATGAAGATTAAGAGGCTGCCATTACATATTGGGCGGCGCCTAGGCCGATTTTGGGAGCACTAGCTTTCCAGAGTTCCTTTCCGCACGTCCTCAAAGTTTCCAACGTGGGTCACTGTACGCGACGCCATAATAGCCCACTGCCGTGGCCGCAAAACAAGGCCACACGCCTATTTCATCTGATGAGCAATCATACACAAGTTCAAGAATGTCTCTTCGGACCGTTTTTTGGGACAGCATTTTGGATTTGGTCTACTACATTCCACCATTGGACAGTAAAGGCAAGCATTTTTTAGCTGTCATGAAACCAGGTTTCCTAAAGGTTTCCAATTTTTCTTGATCTTTAAAGTAGATCCTTATACTGGGCTACACTCCAAAGTGATAGACATCGGGAGTGAATAGAGGGAGACTGTGCGTCTCAGTTTACACCATTTCTTTTCCCTAAATACTTTCTCCAATATCATTGATGTTTGCCTCTATTGTGCTTTTTTTCCAAGGTTCTTCCCAGTTCACACGGAGACTGTTGAAACCAAATTTGGGAGTGTGAGAGTTTGCTTTCATAGGCGTCTGCATTTTGCCAATAGGTAAGACACTAATCGGGTCTTTCTGTGGTTTTGACATATTCGTTATGCATATTAAGGCCTTCCCCTAACCTCCTACACTGATGTTTTCCAGATTCCTCTCACCATTCAAAAGACTCTCTCCCTAAAGCAAATCCCCCCCCCCACACCCAACAAGAGGGATTGAAGCATGTAGGGCTGTCGATTCTGGGTTCAGGATTATCGACAACAAAATACACACAAATGCGTGGGACCATTTAGAACCTCAATAAATGTATGTTGATTGGCATTCGTGTCAGGCCGTGCTGATGAAAACCACGTTACAAAAGATCAGAATAATGGCATCATTGCAACATTGCATTTGCACTAGGTTTTGTGGCACCTGGCATGCACATCTTTTTTTATTACATTTATACAGCACACCTTGCCCTCAGGCATCTGGGCATTTGACTTAAGAATATGGTTACCTGTACATTTCTTGATTTGAGCTTAATTTAAGAATACGGTTACATATACATTCCTTTGGTTTGTGCAAAGAGCGGTGAGGTAGCAGGAGTTATACAGGGTTATACATTGCAGACTTGTATACAGACAACAGGTATCGCTAGCGTATTGCATGGTTAACAGAAGCAAAGGCCTAAGTAGCAAGCTAAGAAATGGGCAGACAATGGCATTCGCCTGGGAATTGCAAGGTAATTGGCCAGTACAGTTGCATATCCTTGTAGAGGAGAGCAATAGCGTAGGCGTAGTTGGGGGCTGGCAGGATGCAGTAGGTCTGAGGAGGAAGTAGGCTTCGTATGTGTTGCCTAGTACTAGTTGTCAGGAACTGCGTTGGTTCCTAGTGTCCTAGTTGAAAAGCCAGGTTTTCAGTTTCTTTCTGAAAGACCATAGGGATGGGTCCGTCCTAAGTTCAGGCAGCAGGGCGTTCCAGTAGTTTGTTGCAAGAACAGGGAAGCTGGAGCCACCAGCTTTCTGCCTTTTGAATCTTAGTGAGTTCAGTTGCCCCGAGTAGGCTGATCGAGTAGGTCTGACTGACTGAGTTTTTGAGATCAGGTTGGTGAGGCAGCGGTGTTGACAAGGCATTTATGGGTAAGTGATGGCACTTTGAATTTGATACGCTCTCTGACTGGTAACCAGTGGATGTTTCTTTTAGCAGCAGAGATGTGGTCTGACTTTGGAATATTGAGGGCCGCTCTGATGGCGCAGTTCTGGGTGATATGGAGCTTCTTAATGTTTTAGTCGAGGTACCCGCAAAGATGTCATTGCAGTAGTTTATCCTCGCGAGGATTAGAGCTGTGGCCAGCATGATGCGATTCTCTACCGTGAGGTAGGGTCTGCATGCTGTGATAAGTACACGTGGGGCCGAGGAGATGGCTTTCACTTGCCTGCAGAGGGTGAGAGAAGAGTCGAGGTACATGCCTAGTGTCTGGACTTCTTTGGAGACCTTTGATGTTGTTTCGATCTATGTCAAATGATCGGTAGGTTGGTGGGAGTTTCTTGAGTTTGGCTGGGCTACCTATGACCAGTATCTCCGTTTTATTGTTGTTCAGGCAGAGTTCATTCTCCGCCATACAGGCTTGAGTTCATTCTCCGCCTGGAGTTCATTCTCCGCCATCCAGGCTTGAGTTCATTCTCCGCCATCCAGGCTTGGATTGTGAGGTAGATCACATTAAGAGCTTTGGAGTCTGTCAGTCTCCTTTGATTGCTAGAAGTATTTGGGTGTCATCAGCATAGTTTGTGTATGTAACACCCAAATTATCTAGTTTATTGTCCCATGTTACTGCACATGTTTGGAGTGTATACATACAGTTATATATATTTGTTTTTTAAATAAAATGCACAACTAGCACTGTGTGGTATACAGTGTTTTAAGGTATTTCCCCTTTTCACAATGTTCCTTTGGGGGTGCATACATAACTGACTAGAGAACCTTTTGTCTAAAGCAGATATCGTTTCGTTTGGAATACATGCTTCAGTGCACTAAGTAATTCATTCAAATTAAAAGATGTATGTTTACCTTAAAGTCCCTCATCAGATCAAGAAGTAAATAATCGATGCCCTTCCTGTGGCACTGTGTGGGGGGAAGCAGTGATGGACTCTTACGTGTTCGTCATTTCCCCATTTTGTCTTGCGAGTATTTTGACTCAACATTCATTTTTGATTGGGAATGTTTGCATTCCATTATGGAGCAGAAGTGGCTGAATCAGACTGGTGTCAACCTAAACAGTGATTTCCTTGAAAAGTACTTTAAGAATATATTTTGTAAAGTGACTTGGAGGATCTGTAACTTGAAAACACGTGCGTACACATGTTTCACACCCACTGTGCTCCCCTGCACTTTCTCAAGGCAAATGAGAATGATTTCTGTTCCAATGGTGGAGACAGCAACAGGCCACACAGCACCTTAATATTTAAATCTACTTTGGAGCTAAAAGATTTATCATAGTTTGCCTTAAGAAGGCACAGGAAAGAGAAACATCGAGGGATTTTTCTAGTTGAATGTTATTAAGAAACTTAAGTCGCCAACAACGGTTTACTAGCAAGTTGTTTGCTAGATTATCGGCATTTGGAGCAGAACACCCAATTGTACATGCCGAAATCACTTATGCAGGGGTGCAGCTTTAGATAATTCTGTGTAGCACGCTCCATCCCACCAATTCACCCACCCACAACCCAGCACATATGTCACACCTATGCTGTATTTTCTGGGTAAAAAAAAGTAACAGGAAAATGGTCTCCAACGAGAATTCGAAAACCCCATCCCATGGTCACCCCATTACTTTATAAACCGTCCATATTAAACACAGTATTCAATGAGTTTAACGTGAGTTGGTATCAAACAAACATGTTGTCAAATTTCTCAAAAATTGTCTCCTTTATTTTTCAAGAGGAAAAACCCAACGCGTTTCTGGAGAATGTCTCCCTTCTTCAGGGGTCATCTAAGTGTACGAAAAGAAGTAGTGTAACTAACTTCCCTGCTGGCCTGCCGCTGCGCCCCACCAAACCCATCACCACACCCCCTCCCACGTGCAATCCAAACCCCCAAAATAACGCGCGTGAAAAGTGCAAGTTTCATCTTCTTCCTAAACTTATTTTAAATCTAAACCATTCCGTAACAGTTTCATTTTCAAATGAAAGTATACGAACAGTAAATAAAGGAGCACTGCTCCGCTCACTCTGACCACTGCATTTAAGTGAATGACAGGAAAAAACAACTATATAATTTTGAAAACAAATTATTCTAGGCTATCCCATTTATAGAAGAAGATTAACTAAATTGTTGAAACTTAAAACAGCCTCTGGAGAGTCCTTGTAGAAAAAGTTAGGTGGTGTGCGTTTGTAGCCCGTCAAAATTGGATGCCCGTCAGCAGCACTGACTTTTCTACAGTGTGGTTTTTACCCCGTCACGTGGCAGCATACAAAGTACCCACAGAAGGATCTTAGTTCTTGGGAATGACAAACAGTCGCAACAATCCCTGGACTTTCTACGGCCGTGTTATCAAGCTAAATCCTAATTGTTCCCCTCTTTCCCTTAGCGAAGCTTGTTTTATGCGTGCGTGGTACAGCTGTTTACACAGCTTATTTCTTATCGCACTGACAACACTGGGCCCTATGGCAGATGGTCCCCTCAGACAGAATTCGAACAGGTTTTTTGTGCAAACAAGAGATAAAGAAAGCTGCGGCAATGATTTACCGATATCTGATGTTGAAAAGTGAGGAAAGACAAACTCTTTCAATTGGACTGCTAAACTGTTTAACCTAGCAAAGCACTATGCGGCCAAGCGATTGAAATGATGAAAAGAAAATCAGCAAATCATGGTAAAAAGTGCCCTTTTAAATCCAAAACAATCAGTTGTGGGAGCCAGCACTTGAGAAAGGCGCTAGGTGAAGTAATCAGATTTGGAAACGGCAATCAATTGCTTTCACATTACACGCAGAGGCATATTTACCATCGACTGTACAAACACAGCCTGCGGTATCATGGAATCTTCCTCCCAGGACAAGTGCCCGTGGCAGGTGTCCCCGATAAAACGCCTAGTGGCCACGCAGATATGCATTTGAACGTTTCACGGCATGTGTCCCTTTTTATTATGTGTGTGTAATAAAAAGGAACATGTGGCAAAAAAATTACAGCTTAGGTTAAAAAAAACTTTTAAAAAACTGATTGTGCAATTGCAACTTCTGCACAAAAGAAAGTGTATGATCATTCAGTGGTTTTCAGTTTCTTCCTCACTTCTACGGTGCTTCACTCTCCTTTACTAATCGTGCCGCCAATGGTATGCACATATTGGGTTGGGGTGGGGGGGGGAGTGGGCAATGGTGACAGTACGGGATATGCAGATAACTCTTGGTCCGAGGGTCTCGTGTACAAAACAAAAAAACAAAACCTCTACGGATCAGCCAATTGAGTACAGACATTGTGTCCAGTCACTAGCCATGGGTGCATGTCCAGAGGGAATTGCAGGGGTATGTTGCCTGCGAGAACAACATTCTCCATGCACATGGTCCACTGGGCACAGACAAATGCTATGCCCCAGGCAGTGCCCACTGTTTGTGGTGCACTTGGCATTATTTTGAGTTGCAGGGGGAACACAAAAAAGTCTGTCCCAGAACCCATTCGATTAGTTTGGGGCTTGTGGCTTTCTGCAGACCCTCCTACAGGGACGTCATTTCACCAAAATGCCAGGGGTAGCAGAAGTGACATTACACGACCTTTGACCCCCCCCCAATGACATCACAGGAAGTGATGTCATTTGACCCCACCCCGAAGTGCTATCGCAGGAAGCGATGGAACACAACCTTTCACCCTTGACAAAACAGGAAGTGGCATCATATAGCATTGCACACTCCGAAAAATATGGTTACCATATCACTATAATGGCATGTACATACAAGAATGGATCGCCATATTTATAGTTAAGATCAGTGTGTATAGGCCCATATTACCAAATTACTGTGAATGCAAGCAGACGTCCATGACTAAATGATAATGATGTGTTCTTATATAGCACTTACACTTAAGCGGTTTTTATAGAAAAAATATACACCCAATATCACACAACCTGTGTTTGTACTCATTTATCAACCTCAGAAGGATGAAAGGCTGAGTTGAGGCGTTTAAGAACAGACTAAATCAGTGACTCACCCCTGCAGTGTGTGAAATAAGGAACAAGTTACTTACCTGTAACTGTTGTTCTCCAGCATGGGTCTGGCATGGATTCACATGCTCATGAATATTCCCCGTCGTCGGGCCGGGAATCCTCGGTATAGAAAAAAATAAAATCAGTTTTGTTTCTGATCTGTCTTTCTTAGTAGTGACCAATCACTGGTTTCTGGGTCATACTGCCCCCAGCCAATGACTGCCCTCTCCCTAAGCCCCGCCTCTGGCAGTCATCCTCAGATTTGGTAGCACGTAAAGTGGCAGTATGACCAAGCGAAGAGCCGCAGAGGGGTAGGAGGGAGGGCTCGCATGTGAATCCAAGCCAGACCCATGCTGGAGAACAACAGTTACAGGTAAGTAACTTGTTCCTTCTCCAGCATGGGGTCTGGCATGGATTCACATGCTCATGAATAAGAGAATACATAGCAGTACACACATGCACAACCACGGGAGGTGGCAACAGGCTAAACATTAAGCAATAAAACAACTCAACATTAAGCATCTCTTACCTCCTAACCAGGCTCACCTTAGGCGAACAGGTTGCGCAGCACTGCTTGGCAGACCCTCGACTCCCTCCCTGGAGTCCCAATCAACGCAGTAGAATCTTGTGAAGGTGTGCGTCGACCTCCACGTTGCAGACCTGCAGATGTCCAGCAGGGGTACACCAGACAGGAACGCAGTGGTAGCAGCAATCGCTCTGGTCGAATGGGCTCTCGGACGGCCGGGCAGCGGTCGGTTAGCCAACCGGTGACAGTGCATGATGCAGCCGGAGAGCCATCTGGAAATGGAAGTCTTCGAGAGAGCCTTCCCTTGATTCACAGACCCAAAGTTCACAAACAGCTGTGACGTCTTCCGAAAACTCTTCATGCGGTCCACGTAGAACTTCAGCGCTCTAGCTACATCCAGCGAGTGCAAAGTCCTCTCGGCCGGCGACGAAGGCGACGGGAAGAAAACTGGCAACACCAAGGGCTCGTTGAGGTGGAAGTCCGACGGCAACTTGGGCATAAAGGAGGGGTGTGTCCTCAGCACCACCCTCGTGTCATGAAAAGTCAAGTATGGAGGCTTGCAAGATAGGGCCTAGATCTCTCCCACTCATCGTGCGGAGGTGATGGCCACGAGGAAAGCCGTCTTCGATGACAGGAACTTCAAAGGTGCCGAATGCATAGGCTCGAATGGGCCCCCGTCCCCCCCCCAACCCCCCCCCGGCAGCTTGACTGGTGGGGACGTTGACAAGTCCAGAAGGTCCGGGAACCAGATCTGTCTCGGCCACGCCGGGGCGACGAGGATCATCCTGCTCCGGGACCTCTTGAGCTGGTTGATGAGCCGGAGCAGCAACGGCAGCGGAGGGAACGCATAAAGAAATAGGCCGCCCCAGGGGAACGAGAAAGCAACGGCCATGCTCCTCGGCTGGGGGAACCTGCTGGCGAACCTCCGGCACTTGGAATTCATCGCCATCGCGAAGAGATCAATTTGGGGTTCGCCCCATCGTCGGAAGAGTCGATCCACTTGATCCTGGCGTAGTTCCCACTCGTGGCACGAGCGCAGCTCCCTGCTGAGTGAGTCAGCGATCGTGTTTTTTATTCCTGCCAGATGAAGAGGCACCAAAAACATCCCCTGGGCGACAGCCCAATGCCACAGATCCTGGGCTTCCTTGGATAGGGCAGGGGACCTGGTTCCGCCCTGCCACAGATCCTGGGCTTCCTTGAATAGGGCAGGGGACCTGGTTCCGCCCTGCTTCCGGATGTAGACCATCGTGGTGGTGTTGTCGGTGAAGATCCTCACCACCTTGCCCTTGAGGGACGGAAGAAAGGACCTGAGGGTCCAGAACACTGCGCGGAGCTCCAAGATGTTGATGTGGAGAGACTTCCCCGGGAGCCAAAGGCCTCTCGCGTGAAGATCTCCGGAGTGCGCTCCCCAACCTTTCAAGGAGGCGTCCGCCGTCACCGTCACCTGGTGAGCAGGGGTCTGAAAGGCCGTGCCCGCCGACAGATGGGAGCGGGTACCCCACCACCAGATCGCCTGACGGAACGTCTCGTTGAGACGGATCCTGTCCTCGAAGCTGCCCGTCGACTGGACCCAGCGGGCGTCGAGGAACTCTTGTAAGGGGCGCATCCGAAGCCTGCAAAGGCGCACCAGATAAATGCAGGAGGACATCATCCCGAGGAGGGATTTGATAGATCTTACCCTGGCCATGTCCGTGGCTAGCAGACGCTGCACCTTGCCCAGAATGGTCCTGGTCCTTTCCTCCGACGGCGAGGCCAGCTGCGCCACTGTGTCGAGCTTGGCTCCCAGAAACAGGGCGACTTGCGACGGAACCAGGTGGGATTTTGGAAAGTTGATGGAGAATCCAAGGTCCGTGAGCAGCTGGACGGTCTTCGCAGTGTGCTCCACGGCGAGCTCCCTTGTCCTTGCCCGGATGAGCCAGTCGTCCAGGTAGGGGTAGACGTGGATCCCTTGTAGGCGCAGCCGCGCCGCCACTGGTGCGAGGCACTTGGTGAACACCCTGGGTGCCGACTTCAATCCGAACGGGAGGGCTTTGAACTGGTAGTGCTGCCCTTGGACCACGAACCTGAGGAACTTTCGGTGTCTTTAGAATGGGGATGTGGAAGTACGCATCCTTCAAGTCCAACGACGACAGGAAATCGCCCTCCTCCAGCTGTCCCAGCACGTGCTGGAGGGTGACCATACAGAACTTCTGTGCCTTGATGTACTTGTTCAGTCGTCGTAGGTCCGGGATGGGGCGCCATCCTCCTGTCTTTTTTACGAGGAAGTACCTTGAGTAAACTCCGGAGCCCCGACGCCTCTTTGGGACGAGCTCGATAGCATCCTCCTTGAGCATCGCCCTTACTTCCAACAGTAGTTGAGGGACGTGATTTTCCTTCCTGGCCACAGGTGGAACGCAAGGGCACTTCTTCTGAAACTCGAGGGCGTGCCCTTGGGCCAGGGCGTCCTGCACCCAACGGTCGGTGGAGATGGACTCCCACACGCTGACGAACCTCGCCAGCCGGCCTCCCACAGGGGTGCTTCGGCGGGGGCCCGACCCCACGGTCGGTTCAATCTTGTTTGGAGGCCGCCTTGCCTCCTTGACCTCCATGTCGACGACGACGGGCACCACCTGACTTGCCGCGTCCCCTGTAGGCTTCCTGGGACGAAGATCTTGCCGCTTGGCGGTACGTGGAGGAGCCACTGCCAGATCCCTTGGAGGCACCTTGTCTGCCTCCGGAGCTCCGAAAGGACGGCCGTCGTTGGAGCACTCCCAGTGCCCGGGCAGTCTGTCTGTCTTGATGGCCTGAAGGGACTCATCAACCACCTTCCCAAACAGGTTGTTCCCTTCGAAGGGCATGTCCAAAACCTTGGTTTGTACGTCCTGGCGGAAATCCGTGGCCTTGAGCCATCCTCGTCGTCTCAAGCAAACGCAGTTGCCCAACTGACGGAAACCGGTGTCGGCGATGTCTGTTGCCACCGTGATGGCGTGGTCCGAAGCAATCTCACCCTCCTGTAGGATTTTTGGCGTCCGGAAGGAAGTCCAACAGCGGGGCGATTTTGAACCACAATTCCCTGTCGTAGCGGGCTACGATAGCCAGGGCGTTGGCCGCCTTGATAGTCGTCGCTGCGGATGAGATGATCCGCCGTCCCATCGTGTCCAGCTTCCTGCCCTCGCCGTCCGGCGGGGAAGTTGATGTCGAGGCCGATGCCCCCCCAAGCTTTCTTCTTTGCCGCCGCCGAGACGACCGAATCTGGGGTAGGTTGCGCCCGAAGGCACAAGGGGGCAGCGTCGGGGACCCGGTACTACTTCTTGTACCGGTCCCTCTTTGCCGGCGCCGTGGCAGGGTTCTTGAGGAGGGCGAGCCCCTCATCCCAGATATCATCAAGAAGCGGTACGGCGAGGACCGTCTTCCTTTTAGCCTTGCGCCGTTGGTAAAGTAACCCTTCCTTCTTCTCTTCTGGGCAGAGCTGGAAGAGCTCGGATGCCCTGGAAATCATGGCATGAAAGGATCCAATCTCGTCGGGCGGGGATGCCCGAGCAGGGGGCGACGGGGGACACGTCCCGTCGTCGCCTCCGTCATCTGTACCCGTCATAGCCGTGTCCGTGCCTGTATCATCCCCGCGGGTAGTAGACCGGGGGAAGGCAGAGCAGGCCGCAGAGGTGGGAGAGGTGGCGTAGGATGCGTCTTCCTCCTCTTATGCGGTGGACTTTCCGAAGGTCCTGGCTCCGGTTCCGCCGTCGGGTCTGGCTCAGGTACCTCCGTGGGGGGGGGGGCAACCTTGTCCTTATCTCCGAACATAAGGACTGAATCGCTGACAAAATGGCCGCTGAAGTGTCCTGCGGCGCCGGAAACGACGGGCGCGAGGGCTCTTGAGGAGCCTTGTCGGCGACCCCGTCGCTCTAGTCATCGCCCTCGTCGGGATCCCTCCCGATGGGCTGGGCCTCTTCCATGACTTCGATGAGATCTTCTTCAGAGGTCGTGTCCGTATCCACGATGGCCACCAGCCCCTCCCCCACCTTTTCCAACGAGGACTTCGTGGGGATCTTCTCAATGGGCCTGAAAGAGGACTCCCTCCGCGGTGGCAGGGAGACTCTTGGTCCTGAGGGCGCCTCCACTGGTGTAGCCTCCACAGGCTGAGCAAGGGCCGCGGCGACATCAATCGAGGTCTTAGCAGGGTGAATTAAGGCCATCGTCACCTTCTGGACGCCTGGGGCCTTCACCTTGGGGGGGGGAGGGTCCGAGCCTCGCTCCCCTCTGCCGGAATCTTCGAGATCGACCGGGGCCTCTCCAGAAGCTTCGCCGGGTTCTCGGAATTCCTCTTACCCGAGCCAGAGCGTTGGCTCGTGGTTGATGGCGCCGGGGAGGATGCGCCCTGCCTGGCAGCCAAGGAGCCCGACCGTTCGGCGCTCCCGGTGACCGCGGACTCGCGGTGCTTAGCCTTTTGTTGGGCCTCCGTCGCCGGGGCGCCCTAACAGGACTTAGAAGACCGCTCCGACTTCTTTTTCTTCTTCTCGCCTGACGGGCTCTTCCCTTCCAGCCAGTTGGCGAGACAGACGTGGCGATCCTTCATGGTCCGCTCCGACATGTTCCCACAAGACGCGCAGTCCTTCTCCGTGTGCGTCTTGTCCTCATGGAGACAGAGGCATAACAAATGCTCGTCCTCCTTGAAAACATTCTGAAGCTGGCATCCAGGGCAGGTCCTGAACAGCTTCCCGGGTGTCGAGCTTACTTTCTCCTGGGCCATGTCCGGGGTAGGCCTCGGAACTTCTAGAATCCTCCAAAAGCGTAACTCGACGAAATCTTCACCCTTGAGGAGCCTAGAAAACTCCGAAACGGATCCCCGTTGATCGAATGTAGAAACGGTGGAGCTTGAGGCTCTATTTAACCGAAAAATGAGAAAAATCTCCTGAAAAAAGCGCGAAAACACAGCAAAAGCTCGAGAGCTACAGCACGAGGACTCCCAACACTTGAACGTGCGGTAAAAATCTGAGGATGGCTGCCAGAGGCGGGGCTTAGGGAGAGGGCAGTCATTGGCTGGGGCAGTACGACCCAGAGACCAGTGATTGGTTACTACTAAGAGACGGATCAGAAACGAAACTGATACTGATACTGATTTTTTTTCTATACCGAGGATTCCCGGCCTGACGACGGGGAATATTCATGAGCATGTGAATCCATGCCAGACCCCATTCTGGAGAAACCTTTAATGAGTCTAGCAATTATAATATAGAATTCCAGAAATACCCATTATTTGGTATTCCTATTCTTTCTTATTTAGGGTCAATGCTGAAACTGTTAGACTTGTGGCACTCCCGTTCTTCTTTTTCTTCTTTTTTTTTTTTTTTAAGGGGCATGACAAGAAAGCCAGCCACTCCAGAAGTAAAGAGCCACATGGTGCTGGGTACAGCGCAGGAGCTTGCATTACAAAAAAGATGCAAATAAAATAAAAATAGAAAAAGAAGAGGTTGCAAGGGAGACCACAGAGGTCGCAGTAGTAACGTCTGGCGACCCCTAAATGACGTCCCTGCCCTCCTAACACCACACTGCAAAAACCTTGAAAAGGACATACTGCAGACCCCCGAATGAGCCCCACTATTAGGAGTGTGACGTGTACACCAGGGAGTTGAATGTGGCAAAGAAAAAAAAACAGGTACTTCAGTGTAAGTAGCACATTTTTTGGCTTTAGTGCCATATTCTACTCCTTTGGCGCACACACCATTCTACTCCTTTGGCGCACACACCCATACCTGGAGAGCAGAGCGAGAGGGGAACCCTGCTCAAGCCACCGGACCCAGGTACAACCTTGAAATGTGCAAACTTGGTATGGCCTTTGGTCATTTTGGCCAGTGTACACTGTGAGAAAAGGGCTTCAACAATGCGCTGGGAGACCCAAGTGGCCACAATGGGTCTATGGCATAGAACTAGCCCTGCATACAGTGACAAATTTAACAACATCATCACTGATTCTCTGGAGGGAAGCTTCTCTTACATGGCCAGGGAAAGGCAGAAGCTACCCGACTCCAACCCTGGGGGTGGCTATCTGCGACAGGAACATGTAGGGAAGGACAAACACCAGAGGCAAGAAAAAGCTGAATCAAAATAAACCTCCAGATGTTCTTCTTAAACGACACACATGTACCTTTGCAACATGCATATATGGCTTACTCTGTGTGAGAAACCTGAAGGTGTAGCCCTGTGTAAACCTTGAGGATCGGTCATCCAGGTGGCCAGGACACAGCCATCACTATTGGATTCAGTTCCTGGGGGTGCACCAGTGAGTGAGGATAACCTGGATGGAGGGGGGACCTCTGGGAATGGGACACCGATGGGTGAGACGCGGTATCCCCCTTCCTTTAGCACCTTTTCCCCATCCTCTCACGTAGGACATTCCAAACCACTGCCCCCCGCCCGATTTCTGACTCCAACACAACATAAAAGACAAAAGACTAACACCATAGCCGTTTCCCTGACCTGTCCCAACACAAGGGTTCGGCAAAGTCAGGCAATTGATGAGAATCACACACACCCGATGGCTCTTTCAGTTCCCCACAGGCATAAAAGGTGGAGCCAGAGAGCACACTTGTGTATAGGTGGTTATAAATGCCATATCATATCAGTACGAGAAAGGAGAGTACAGCAGACAGCACGACGAGACGGCTACCACACGGCAGTTCAAAAGAAGGAGGAAGGCGGCAGGAATCGAGAGGGTGGCGAGGACAGAAGTGACCTTGCCATTTTCATCCCAGGTCCACAGAACCAAGACTGGGAACAATAGCACAAGTGTCCTGCAGCAGTTGTCAATGCTACACAGGGAAAGCCTATGCCGATAACCGAAGCGAGGGAAGCTCTTGCGCCCATGGTACCGGCTTGGACTTCAGAAAAGCCAAAAGCAAAGCAGTTCATCAAAGCCATTGAGTTGAGGGGAGAATCGATAAGTACCGGGCTGTGTTTAGTGAGAAGCGCAAAGTGGCAACTTTCGAAACAAAGCAGAGGAACTTTAAATGAATTGTCGAAAGCTTGAAGGGGAGACGAGCTACAAAGGGAAAGTGGCACCATGTTGGTGCTAACTCGAGACACTAAGAGAATAGAGAGACATGAGAGAAACTACAAGTACTAGAAGGCTATAAGAGGGCCAGCAGAATAGGTTAAAGTGGTCCTACAGAGGGTCAAGCAAAATCCCTGTACAATACACAGAATGATCTACAAACACTGTGAAAGAAAGGGACGTTCATCCCACAGTGAAGGTGAACATTGAGAAACCAAGGGAATCTAATCCCCTTGAAGAGGGGTCCGAGCCCAACAAGGGGGAGATCCAGAAGTGAAGCCCTCACCCGAGAAGATGAAAAGGTAAGAGGGGTCCAAGCCCGACCGAGGGAGATCCAGGGGTGAAGCTATCACCCAAAGTTGATTGATAAAGGAACTGTGACATATTGTGAAATATGATACAAAGAGGTTCAGCGCCCAGAAAAGGAAGACCCAGAGTGAAACCAGCATCCTATCTGAACTGTGGTAATAAACAATCGAGAAGGGTCAGCGCCCACAAGAGGGGGAACCAAGGGAGAAATCCTCACCCTATGTGACACTGTGATAAACAATTGAGAAGGGTCAAAAGCCTGACCGAGGGGGACCCAGTGAGTGAACCCATCCCCCAGCGGACCTTAGAAAAGAACTTTCATTTGTTAAAGGAACTTTTGGTTTTGTTGTTTGAACACGTCACGTCCTCAAAGGCAAGAGACGTTCAAGTGAAACGAGTCTTGGCCATCGACCGCCCCAATAACGGAAAACTCGAGAATGAAAAGTAGAACTGTTCTCGTGCTGGAGAAGCCAGAGTCTGTACTGTGCTCCAAGCTTCCATCTTGCCCGTGGTTGAAACGTGGGGGAAGGAAGACACATGCTACTGCATCCTGACATTATTTGAGAACATGTTTCTTGAGAACTATCCCACAACCCTTTCTGTATTAGTTGTGAAGTTTTGGCAATAGGTTTCTTAGTATAGGCCCTTTTTATTTTGGCACAACGCCACTAGGACTGCCTTATTTTTCATTTGAGGGTTGACGCTTGCTCCCATCTTAGATTTAGGTTTAGATTAGGCGTTTTTCCAACCTGCACACAGCATTCATTGTTTAATAAACACCCTTGAACTGTGATCACTTGTGGTGTCCTTCTTACTTGTCACCATGAGCTCCTCACATGTGACACAGATTAAAGAATTCCCAAGTTTTCTTGACCAACAAACTTATTTACCTCCCCGCCTTTAAGTACTGAGACAAAGAAGAGGGATGAACAATGAGGACGACCAGAAGCGGTTAGCAAATGCTGCTTTGTAGTCTTTGGAAAGTGCTAACTAATGCCGGGAAGTTTAAAACACAAACACCTGAACAGAATACGAGTGAGAGGCAGAGACTGCAGCTGAACGCAGCTTGTGCAGATGCTGGTTGGAACGCCAGAGACGAGCACAAGAGAACGGCATGCAGAGAAACCGGGCCAACAGATTCTCATCCACTATATTGCTATAGGGAGCTGGAGCCTCCAGAAGCAAAGCAAAATGAAGCAGGAGCAAAACAGCCAACAGGACGCACTCCCAGTCAGTGAAACGAAGGAAAAGACGACAGAAGGAACGCCAGAGCTGCCCGGTAAGCCCAGACAGAGAGAGTGGATTACCAGAGCACTTGAGAGCGAGTATCACAAACCATTAACAGTGCAAGAAAGCCCCATTAAAGTAATTGGAGGAACTGATACGAATACGAACAATGTTGAGAAATGGTCGGTGACCCAAATTTTGGAAAGAGATTGATACAAATACAAACACTGAAGAAAATGTTGTTGACCAAATGCTTGGAGAGAGATATTGAAACTAATAAGAACTTTGCTGAGAACGGGTTGGTGACCCAATACAAGAAAAGCATTATTTCTTGGATGAAAGATTGAGTGCAGACGGAAAGGCCCTGGCAAGGCACTTAGTTAGAATTGTAAACATTAGCCTGCGCCAGACCCAGATAGGATTGTTAATTTTAGCATTGCCACACCGGATTAGTATTGTGAACATTTGCCTGCATTACATCTAGACAGGATGGTAAATGTCAGCAAGTGCCCACTTGGATAGAAGAACAAATATTATCAGTAACTTCAACCTAGAAATTGCTCCTGCTGCATTGGTTCTTAAACCCACACAAACACTCCCATCCCATAGCATACTTACTCGCTACTGTACACCATCACACAATTAGAATGCAGCTATAGCCCTGATAAACTGGTGCACCCACGCACCCTACAACACCTCTCTCTCTCCCTCTCTCTCTCCTGACCTGGACTGCGTTCCCCAAGGGCGTTCAACCTACCAGCGCTTTGAGATCATACCAATGATATATAGAGTGCTACATAAATGCCAAATAACCAGTATCAGTTTTAAGCATCAGGGATCAGGTCACAATACCCCAGCACAAGAGTACACCAGGGAATAAAAAAAAAAGAAAAGGAATAGTCATAGGAAAAGAGAAGAACCATACCCATTTAAGGTTAATTACAATGGATGGTAATCTTTAAAACACCAGTGTATTTAAAGGAGTATCGAGGGAAAAGTCTTCCTCCTTGAACTGTAATAAAGTGACATTCAAACTACCAGAAGAAATCTAGGTGAAGGGAAGACACCTTACCTGGTGGAACTTTATTCCATTGTTTTTGACACCTTAGAACTATGTTTTTAACTCTGAGAGAAAGCTACAAGTACCTATCTTACAGAAATCTCAGTTTTACACTTAATGTTGAGTTTAATGTGCAAGTGTCAGTTTAGGGTTTTGGACACAGGAAGCTCTTTTGCTTAACATCCTGACACAGACATTGCTTAGTTTCGTTGAGGCAGGGAAACCCTTCATAGGATTAGGGATGGATAGGATTTCTCCCAACCCCCTCATTTTGTGATAAAAGTTTATAATCAACACTTAACATGCCACTGTGCCCCAGTCTTACACTCGATTCGTTACAACCCCGGCAGGCACCCTAAGCTGCACTGTACATATATTAGCACATACCGCAAAAAAAAAAATGTATGCTTCCCAAAAGAGCCCTAAATTGGCCACAGTTGCACTGCTCATGACACCACACATGCCATCACAAATAACGTGTATGTAGCCACAGCTCTAAGAGAGCATGAGGAACAAACCGAGCTAAGGAAAAACAGAAGTACCCACAGGCTGGCTACACTCTGTTTCAAATGGAGGGCAAAAACAAACTGTAAAGATTATTTCGAAAGCCAAACGTTCCATGTAAATGAGCACAGCATGACTGAAGCAGTGACCAAATCATGGTCCCTTTTGAGCCCATTACTGGCGAATGTGGGATTTTAATTTGCCAAGCAATCAATACGTCCTTTAACCAAAGCTTTTTCACTGATCCATATACATGAAATCTTCTCAGTGTGGCAGAATGATCATATAGGAACGCACAGTGGGCAAAGAGAAGTTCGCCAAATTAACAGGATCCTTATACAGGTCAAACATTAATAGCAGTCACTTTTCTAAGATACAGGACAGCTGAGGGAATCTCTACATTGCTAAAGGTGTGCCTCATAGGGTCCTTGAAAATATCAGGCAAGTAATTCGGACATCCTTAACAACTAACAAGGCACCAATGGCAAATGTAGAGCCATGCATCAAATGGTAGGTTTAACATAGGAAATCATCACTTACCCCGAGACATCGGAGAAACAGTCCATACCGATGTATTAAATAACCAACTGAAAGCCTACCTCCTCACTTCAAAGTTACCCTCTCACCTGCCTTCTAGCTAACATTTCTCCCTTGCCTATAGCCTGCCTCTGTCCCTCACTTCCTCTGCCTCGACTCTAGCACTTCCACATACCTGCTTTCAGCCTTATTAGGGATCATCAGTGCAGTATAGTCCCGACAGCCTCGTAGTTGGAGCATTTGGCCATGTTTTCACAACACCAAGAAAGCTATGGTGGGTTTAAAAAGGTTTGGAACAAAAAAAAAAAAACCTTTCATCTGAACCACAAGGCTGTCAGGACTATACTGCACGGATGATCCCTAATAAAGGTGAAACCAGGTATGTAGTTGTCCTGGCAGCCTTGCAAATTTCTGTTTTGGGTCGATTAAGCTATGTATAAAGTAGCACGGCCCTTTTAGACGAACACAATTTCCTGGAGAAAAAGGTTTGCATTTGAGCCAATTAGCATGCCCACAATGCCTTGCTGTTGTGGTTCAGAACTGGATGTAAACTTCCAGCGATGGCTACTAGGTGGTGTTGTGGAATGTGTGGCTTGGCTCAAATGGACTTTCCTACTTTCATATTTCAAAAGATGAACAAATATTGCAGTTTGCTACAAAGGAAAAAACGCAATACATTTTAATTTCACTAATTAATTGAACCCCAAATTTTCATTTAGATTCTCACATGAATATAATATTTGTATGCTTGCTCTGATTATTTGCAGTGCTCTTAGCAGTGGTGGCCATTTTCGCTGCTAAACCTACACTGCAAATAATCAAAGTAAGCATACAAATATTATATTCATGTGAGAATTTAAATCCGAGGTAAATGAAGATTCAGTGTTCAATTAGTGATATTAACATTTATCAAGTTTATTGCAAAACAAATCAATGAAAAAAAGACACTCACTCTACTAAAAAAATGTGAACACAAAAATACACAAGACCAGTTTAGCACAGAGAGTGCAATGATGAGCACTTTCCACAAATGACTTGTGGATGTGGAGCGGAACACCACAAAATAATTCTCTCTGGAACAGGATAACCCATCGAACTAGAAATAGTTGCATTAATTCGGCAATTAAATAAAGAATATTCCATGCAAAATTCATGATGCCAGACCTCAACGTTTATGAGGAGCTATGTCCCCAAGATCAACACCATATACAAACCCACACAACATTTTTTTTATATATAGACACACAAACACACACACACACCTCAACCTACCCCCTGGTAGGGTCGATTCGATGTACCTTTGACTGCTTGGGCAACTTATGTGGCTGACTCACCTTGAACCAGCCCTGGGATAAGGAGTTTCCTGCAGCGGGCAAGATCTCCATAGAAGCCTACTTTTGAGTTTGGGCTCAAGGGTCAACTGCGAGGCAACTTTCTGAAGCGCCTCCAAACTTCCAGACAACCATGTTATGCCCGGTCCAAACTTTAAATATCAAGTTTCATTGCCTAGCATTCCACACTTTCAATGAGGGAGACTACGCCTGCCCTAGCAAATGCCTGAGTCATGCCAACTTTGCCCTTAACCAGCCATCCTAAGGACAATAGATACACAGGAATAATCACTACGAAGGGTGCTTTTTGTGTTGGGTAAAAACATCTCCCCCTATTAGCGCCTAGAGAGGATTCACAGAGTGCAGTACATAAGTAGCAGTTTTCTTTTTTTTTTTTATTGGGTCTGAATTAGTCATCCAGTCCAGTGGACTTCAATTAAAAGTAGAATATGAGCAAACATCTGCTTTTTTGAGAAATGGCATCACTACTGTGAAAGGTTAAGAGCAACGATAAAATGTTACGGTCACATGAACTGCTGAACTTTTAGATAGTCGAAACACACCATTTGCTACTTTTATTTAGGTATTGGCTCACAGGAGCTAGAAGAGTGGTATGGATATCCAAGGAAGGCATGATATCTATAGTAGACAGACACATTAGATGCAAGTTTCAAAAACCATTATATTGGTATTTGGGTTGGCAGAATTCCTAACTGGCCCCAACTCTAGAATGGGAGTAGTATCGACCATTAAACAAATAAATAAGTTCAAGTTTGTCTAGTCAATATAAAAAGGCCTATACTAAAAAAAAGAAAATAACTTTGCCCTCCTTCTCAAATGACAAATGTGTTAAGGGCATGCAAAAGGAAAAATAGGGTCTCAAAAGGAATGTCAGAATGGCTAAGGTAACGCCCTTCCACACATTCAGCAGCACGGGGTCTCAAAAGTTTCTTTAAAAGGATAGGTGGATGGCACAGTTATATCAGTCTTAGACACTTTGGCTTACTGGTACAATTCAACGGTTCAGGCTTGGGCTTCAAGTTTTTGGCAGTTTAATCAGTTCCTTAGGCTTCGTCCACCTTCGTATAAATGCACAGTTCTATTCTCGACTTTTACTTTGCCACAATTCAACACAGGCTTCCGTCCGCCGGGCTCGAGCCTGTCTCTCTTTGCGAGGATTCCCTTACCCACATTTTGTCCTTGTATCTTTTACTGTCGAAGACTTTCGAAACTGCAAGGATTTTAAGTAGACCTCTGCATGACCACTTCGACCTCTCTTTAAACAAATCAACAATCGTACTCCTCTCGCAACACCTCTGCTTCTTGGCATTTATAGTTTCTTATTCTCTTTACTTCGCCCTCCTGCCATATTCAGAGTTCACATACTTGCTTTTCACTTATTCAACTTTTGCCTGGGATCATGGTTACTTTCTTGCCATTCCCCTTTTAATACACTTCAACTCATTACATTTCAGAGACTTTCGAATGTGCGACTCTGCCTCGCAAAACTACTCTGTTACTTTCTTCATCATTCAGCATTTGTCCATTCCATTACGCATTTTATCGGCACCCGCTGTGACGGATTAACTTCAGGGGCACCAGTGGTTCAGGGATGAATATCAGTTTCTAAACCATTAATCAAGCCCACACCTCTAGTACACCCGAAGGGATCCAAACAGATTGGAATACAAGTAAATTATAAGACCTGTGTCCAATTTTGGTAACATGGATGGAACGGCAGGCTCATCTCCGCAAGGTCATGGATCGTTGGTTAGTTGCAACACAGCGAAAATACAATTACCCAATGATAAAAGGGACTGTACAGTCAAGGTTGTATAAAAATATCTACTTTAATATTACTACAACAGCGAGTTCTAGCACACTACAATTACAATCCACACTGTAAAAGAACAGAGGACAGAGTTTCACGAAGGTAAGGGATGCACTCTGGATACTGACAGGAGGCTAGTTGGTAAGGTAATCAGTCCTATAGTTTAAGATTATTTGGTTTCCACACCAAAGGGGCATAATTGTCTCTAGGGGCCTTCCACAATGTACCTGGTGCTGAAGATGTTCTTGGTGCTCGACAGTGTTGAGGCGGTTCCAGGGCACTTCGCAGCCCATGAGACAAAGTTTGTGGCGTGAGACAGCTGCGGGTACCCAGCGGCAGACAGTTTGGCAAGCAAGGCTGGACGGACGTCTGCAGGCTGTCCGCGTGGTGGCTTAGGGCCAAGAATCGTCTCTGTGCTGGTTGGCAGATCTGGACCGCTGGTCGAGAAGTCTCGGACGGCTCTGGTGACCATGGCGTGACAACAGTCAGCGCTACAGCCGGATGTGGTTCGAGGTCTCGACCGTCTCAAAATTGTCCTTAAAAAGATGGACGCTGGATGATGCTTGTGTGGCACTCCTCCTAGCCCCTTCGCAGGGCCTGTGTCCTTTCAAGGTAGACGGCCCAAAACTCAGGAGAGTGATTGCAGGCAACGGTTTTGTCCTTTGTCCAGAGACTCTCCGGCACTTCCCACCTAGGAAGCTTGCTGTCAGAACCTAGCAGGGCACGCTGTCTGCTGGCTGGGTACTGGTTGTGGAGCTGCTGGACGGGTCTTCCGAGTCTGGCATCTCCCTCTGTTCCCTGGGAGATGTTTAGGGGAGGGATCTTGCTTCCCTCTTGGAATTCCCAGCCTTCCTTCACTGGTGCAAGATGCAAGGTAGACCGTACATTCAGCTTGGGTCCAAATGAGTCGTCCTTACACTTTGCAAAGTCTTCAGATGATGTGATCAGTGAGGGGCTCAGCCCTCTTTTAAAGCCAAACAGGCCCCGGTGATTGGTGTAGGCTAAGCCCACCTTAATGAACCAATCCTGGGTCACAACCAACAATCTTCAGTGATGCTTCAGGTCAGAATCAGGGTGCCTGGGAACAGACAGGGGAGGGATGACAACATCCACCTAAGTCGCACCCACCTTCCTGTCTGGTGTACATCAAAGTATCTCCCTAATGAACTGAGCACTATGCGGTACTTGGTCACACCATGGGCCTCTTTTGAAGCAGGGGGTTTCAGGCAGACTTTCATCTCCTACAATTCACATACTTCCCTGCTTTGAAAAAGGACATTCACTGCCCTTTCATACTAAGGAGGGATTTTAGTACCAAGCTGACACATTGCATTACAAAAGAGGTGTTGGTCTCTGGTCTCCATTGTCACTTCTTGCACCCAGACCTCCCGGAGGCCTGATAATTAACACGCATCAGTATTTGCCACCACCAGCAAGGTGTAACAAAGGAGATGCAAATCCATGGGGCCTTGAAATGCTAATCAGGCTGCTCACGCCCAGAGGCTTTCGATGTACCCACAGCTTTCAGATGTCAACTACACATGACAGGGGAGGGAGGTGCTGGTAAGATGTGTCCTCCCAGATTACATGACTATTTTTCTGCTGTGCGGTGAGTGTGGAAAATATGTGCGGGAATGGCCCCACATATTTTCCAGGGGTTGATCCCATCATTCATTCTTTTAAATGATTTTTTTTTTTTAATCAAAAAGCCCAGGCGGGCGCAGTGTCCCTTTGCGGATGGTCTAATTCCTCACACGCACGCAACCTTCAACTTTTGGTTACAGTTACTTTTGCTTTTAACACAAACTGGCCTTTTGTTGCCTTTGATAACTCACCGGTCATGTTAATTGGGCATCTCTCTTCAACGCCTTTCATGTAGCAGTCAAGGCCGTGACCAACGCCTTCTCTGTTCCTCCCCAACTCAGTCATTCACCCGGGAGGGTGGCGGGCCACTTTGAAGCATCTTGAAGGTTTCTCCTTTACGCTCACTAGTCTTGGAACACTTACAGCGTCCTGAAAGTGTGGAATTCTCACCTGCTCTCTCGTTCTTCGCAACTGCTGATAAGCCCCTTTTCCTTCTAACTTCCAAAGCCTGGTATGCAACAGCCCCGAAAGAGCTGCTCCTTCTCATACCAAGCCTCGCTGAGATTATGCCTGTGCGTGCCACCTTTTATCCTGACAGGGAGGGTTAACAAGTGGCAAGTGTGTATAGTTCGGATTACGTACCTGACTCTGCCTGGTCTCATTAAAGGGAGAGAGCCATTGCAAGTCAGTAGAGGTAATCTTCTTGGCCTCATTCATCATCTTCCTCAGCTCAGTAGTGTTGTCAGTGTGAAGTGGGAAGGATTTATGGGACCTGTGGTTTCCCATAAAAAGGCAGCGATAGAGTTTAGACGGGTTGTGGAAAAAAAGGGGATACAATGTCTCATCATCAGGTGCTTCTCCCCCAATCCCTGAGGAGCCCCTACCAAGGTGATCCTCCCTCGCTTGTACACCCCCAAGGTCTGGCTCCAAAAATGATGAACTTTCCCTGGCCGCCCGAGTACGGGATCCCCGGGGACTAGGTTGTGAAACACCCTCTGGTTTTTCACAGATAGCTGTAGATTTATTTATGGAGCATTTGTTGGCAAATGTCTGCCCAACTCATGCACTATCATTCCATCCTTTTGTAGGTTTCTGAAAATGATTTGCTGAAAGGAGAACAGTCTGTGTGCCTTTGTTGTAATTGGTCACCTCTGTCAATTTAATGAAAACAGTCCATGTCTGCAGCTTGACAGATCAAGGTGTGTTTTGATCTCCACTTTCAGTTTGAAATGTGCACCCGTTTGCGTTAAATAGTTTAAAAGATTTGTATTGCTTATAATGCTGTGAACTTTATTGCTGATCTTCCGTCATGGCATTAAGTTCACTGTGGGAATTGAGGCTACACTTGACAAATGATTGTCAAGACCCATTTTCTTTCTTAATGCTGTATAACTAGTAAACGCATTTTGAAGTTCAAATGTAGAACGCCTTAGTGCAAATTTGAGACCATCGACAAACCTCCTAAAGGAATGCGAGAAGTCCGATATGAATTAGGAGAGCAGCAGATTAGCAATGCTCATTTATCATAGTATTTTTTTTTTTTATCATGCAGCATCTTTTTTTAGTTTATACCATTACTTAGAAGCCAAAAGTATTTCACTACAGCACATATAGGTGGGATATGAATAGTCATTTCCCAGGAACATATGACCAAGCATGTACACAATTTTCCAGCTGTTTCCATCTTCTGCTTGGCAGTAACATTATTGCAGTGGCTAGCAAATGCCTATCCCATGCCCACACAAAAGCCGAAACCGTTGGCTTAGCAAATCTCATTTTAAGAGAAGAAAATCTAAGCAAACTGGGGTTTTGGTTGAGGAATAAATTAAAAGAAATTCTCAGCAGTACATAAGTATGCCTCCAATAATGTCCATGTATGCAAGACGGTCTCATGCGATGCGTTTCCTTGCTATTGTGAGCTTCATGCATTGTTTACTTTAAAGACACACGGCCTGAGCGATATCTTGAGAAAAGACATTATAAATGTTGAAAGGAAGGCACTGTCAATAACGAGTCAGATCCCCAACCCCTGGGCTGTTGGCAGATATGCATCTGAAGAGGCGTCCAGAACAAGGTCATGGTTGTGGGCGGGAAAGAATAGCTTTGTGGGGCTGGATCACAACAGATTTCAAAGCATGCCCCATCTATCCGACTATGGCAGAAGGATGAGGAGAGAATTGCATCCACTCTCCTTTTAGCACAGGATTTCAGAGAATGCAGCTGGAAGAGCAGGAGTCTGCACCTTGGGGCTCTCTGGATGTTTTGGACTAGGACTCCATCCCTCACCATTAACTATACTGGCAAGGGCTGAGGGAATTTGTAGTCCTAAACACCTGAAGAGCCAAAGGTTGCAGATCTCTGAAGTAGAGAAGGCGAGTGGTACGAGAGGTTGAATGCCAACCTCTCACACAGAAGCTGCCATAGCTCTGGGAGCGACCACGCCCAAAGACCTTAACAGATTCTACACCTTAAAAATACAGAGCATTAACTAGCCAGTAATGATACCGCATGTCACAATATTCACATATGTTCATGCTTCCGAGGCTCATGGAATGCAGATTGTTACTTATTATGAACGGAACTCTACTCCAACTACAAAACATATGGCAAGTTGCGAGTTCAACAATGTTACACTGCAGTTCAGGTGAATATTGAAACCTAACCCACATTCAAATGATCAACAAAAAATGAGGCATATTCATAGCCACTCCTTCAGAAATGGTAGGATTCAGTCATTGTTGAAGGGGAAAGATAAGCATTTTCAAAATGGAACTTATTCAACCTGTGGCAAAATATAAAAACAAGACATATAGGTCATGGTCTACGTAGAATGGCACAGACTTAAATTGTGGGAAGTGATCCATGTGGAATGAGAAATCTAAAGCTGCCCACCTCCCCAGGGCTCTCACCGCATTTGGTGAAATGGCTGTTTCGCCAATTTCTTTTGCTGCATTTTTAGAGGGGGTCAGGGAAAAATTAAATGATTGAGGGTAGTGGCGTTGGTGGGGAGGAGGTATGGGGATCTTGCTCTCCATAAAGGAAAAGAAATGCATGCAAAAATCACAGAGAAACGTACGCTGCAACAAGATGGAACAGAGCCTGAGAAATGCCAGTGCCCTGCAAGATGATGCATTTTTAAATATCACAAAACCAAGGCTCACTCCAGAGCATCTCTAAAGGGGCATTCTAACTACATAATGACCCATCTAAATTGCAGCCAAGCATGGCCCAAAATTAGCTATGCAGAAGCACCACCAATCTTCTATGCTCCTAGATCTTGACGTGTCCTGCTGGGTCGGTGGCTCAGTGGACTCGTGCATCCACTCCAGAGATGTGTTTGACGTTATCACAGGCTCAAAACCTGGCAATTCCACCGAGACACTTCACCGCAAGGGCGAGTATAGGAGTACCATCGAGTTGGGTAACAAACATCTGTTATTCAGCTCCAAGAGACCTCTGGTTAACCGTGCTCTTACAATTGAATGCTATTTTAAATTAAGCTAATACATGACTGCTCGCAGGGGAGATTTAGTCAATTCTCTGTTCAAGCCACAAAACAATGGAAATTGCAAATATCCATCAACCACGCCCCACACTGTCAGTCCAGAAAGTGCTTGGGACATTTCTAATTGCCTACCCAAACGATCAGTTGCCAGCAGAAGGCAGTCCAGGCAGGGCATTAAAACAGTGTGTAGCAGAACATACCCAGATTATATTAAAGGGTAAAAATCTGGGCTTCCTGCTGTAGAGTGCATAGGAAGCATAACCTTGCAGTTTGTTCCAGGAGGGTCCAGAGAATTTGGGGAACCAGGCATGCATGTTGGTGGAGCAGACTGGTAACTCGAAAGAAGTAGTGCTTGCAATCACCCCAGGACAGTTGAGGACGATCACTAAAACTGGTGGTTCAGACAGTAGTACAACAGCAGGTTGTACAATGTAATTGTACACAAACATTTCAGATCACCCCTGTAGATGGGTGGCCAACCATGACCCTCATGCCCCTCACACAACTCGACACGAAGGCAGAGAAACGACAAAATGTGCCTCACTCTTATGCCCATCACCGCGATCCACGATGTATTGCAGGTGTGAGAAATGTTACTCGCTCAGACATCCGTTTAGACCATACCCAATCGATGATTTGGACGACATGGAAATTACATCGATCAAGCAAGTCGACGGACTGCAAAGCCAGAAATTAAGTTATCACTGACATCACGACGTGGTCGCACTTATACATGAAGTGCATACCCATCCATTCTTTAAGTTCCACGAACATGCACTAGTGTATTGCATATAAGCACAAAGTACATGCTTATGACCCACGTAGGTAGAGGACGGCCACACGTGCATATCTCTATGTTCACATCTTTCACCAAAGCTGAAACCACAACATGCAAAGAAATATATTTAGCTTGCACATGCTTTACTACTAACATGGAGAACCCGTAAGGAATTATATGGAAGCTATAGGCCTCTAAAATGAATGGCAATGGAGAGACAGGCTTCGGGTACATGGAAAAGCTGACATGGTAGCTGCAGCCAGAAACAAGGCACCCAACCAAGACAAGTGGAGATAGAAATTTCCAGTTACCAAGGCAATGAGCCACCTGCAGAAAATCAGGCTAAAATTCTCATAATTACAAGCGGGACAGCTTAATTTTGTGGTCTCAACACACGTAACCCACCCGTACAGGACAAAGCCCACTCAAATCGAGGTAGACAAAGAGGACTGTTCCCATTGAACCAGAGGGTGAATGTTACAAGTGTTGCTTTCTAACTGCTAACTTAATGCACTCTCACAGGCTTAGGTGATCAGAGATTGCAACTTTAGAGGACACTTTGCACCTCCATGTTCATTCTCATAGCCTTTAAAAGGTACCCGTAAGTCTGGTAACTGTCAGGGGAGGACATTCTGCCCAATCCAGAGAAACCTTTCACATGGGGAGATCATTTGTTGCAAGGGCCAATGGTCTCTCTGCCACCCTGCAACATTATAGATGGATACGAGTAGAGGTGGTCCTAGGAGGAGCCACTAGGTATGGCTATCCAATAGTAAATCTAACCCTTATAGCTCCCAAGCTGACCAATGTAAATGTGTGATAGGTTCCTGGGATGGAACCTGGATTTTTGACGTCTCACTGGGACAAAAACCGGGTGACGCAAGCTTAGAAGACGAGAGCTCCGGAGGATACTTGGTTTTTTGGTGGGATCCCGGTCCCTTTGTTTGCTAATAAAAGACAGTAACTTTGCCCCATGGCAAAGTCTTCCATGGGCCCAAGTGTTCTCTGATAATAATCAAGGTGACTGCTAGAGACCCAGCCACATCTATACACCCCGAAATCATCCTTTTATAAACAATGAACCAGAAGTGTTCTTAGTCTACATTACTGCACTAATTTTTCTCCTGTCATAATTTCTCATGTTAGCACATATGTTATTTATCCTTACACAGTACCTTGGTCGCATGACCACCATCCTTCCTGTTCAGCTGCAGGCTATTGTTTCACCACATTTGACAAGGATCTGGCATGGAGCTGTAGATATACAGCATGGAAATGTAATACAAATCAGTTTACAACTAGTTACGAATTACCAGCCTGAAGCACTCTGGTCAGGATTTTAATCCCCCCCGGCCCCCTTAGGATTGACCCTATTTGGGCAGCATTTAGGTTAGGTTAGTTTTGCTCCAGGTTCAAACTTGCCAAATGTGACTTAATTTTGATTAAAAGACTCCACTTCATACACTGAAGTACGATATTGCGCTTAAGCCAATAGAATTCTTCCTACTGAAGATGTTGGTTTTTCATAGCCACTCAAATTCAATATATTCCCCTGTATACGAAGATTCATGAAAAGCGGGTGGGGACGCATGCAATAAAACATTCCCCTGCCTCCATTAGATTATATGAAAACATTCATCAAACAATCAGAATTGTCATGTAGAGTAGGAACAAGAGAGAATAAAAGAAAACCAAATTAATTAGAACCATCAATCGCGAAACAGAGTGTACCTCCATAAAGTCTTCTAGACTACTCAGTGCCACAAAGTGGCTGTTCTGTAAAGACTATATTAAATAAAAAAAAAAAAAACTCAAATATACAGTGATGTTTTTGGATACTGCTTGGCATGTCCATACAAACTTACATGGGGCAGAATAGTAACTAAGGCGGGTGAACAAGGTCCAGATCGTTTGGAGTTTGACTGTCTGCAATAACCCAGATAATCAGGGGGGGTACGTTTCAGGAGAGATGACGCATGAGTAGTGTATAACCTGCCCCTGGTTAAGACTTTCAAGGTCACCCATTTTCTTGTAGGGTTATCCATCACCATTAGTCATGCATCAGAAAATATCAATAAACAATTCCAACAATACATTTGAAGATGATTTAGTACCATTAATTGATATGCATTCCAACAAATTCCTAAAATGTGCCAGGTTCAACAGGACGCACATACCTGTATTACCATCTAAAAAGCCACCATGTGAAAGCCATAACTACACATTTTAATTTTCCGAAATAGGAGGGGAGCTTACTCCACACTATCAATATTCCCGTTACCTTAAAATCCACATCCCTACAGCCCGAGGAGTCAGACAACCCCCCTCCCAAATACAATACATGGCCCAGAATGTCCATTTGTATTTGGGGTTTTATATAGGGCAATCCTAGCCAGGAGGGAACAAAGCACTGTACATGATGTTGCGTGTACAATATGTGGTAAGGAGGAGGTTACAATATGTGGCAGGGGATGTTGCTGCCATTTAGGTGGGACATGCTGCAACAAAAGGATCCTGGGCGGGGCATGTAAGGTCTGCAGTTCCATCCTGAACTGCAAGAGTGTTAGTGTGGTCCAAATTGCCACCGGGCGGATGTCCCAGAATGAGGGGAAGTGGAGGGGGGAGACGGCCTGCTTCCTGTTAATTTCCCTTGCATGCCAGTTTCATCTCGAGCATAGTGATGGCCGGGCTCCTGGAGGAGCCCGGCCAGCCCACCTTATCCATTTAATCAACCAGGACCATATCAACTACATGTATTAAAAGTCGGGGTCAGAGTGATTGCTCGGTTCGTTTCTCACATGTTCCCCAGACTCTCCACAGGAAGGCATCCGTGTTTGTCGAGTAGCTATCTGATCGATAGAATGATCAGCCCAAGAGCTGCTTTTACTGACCTCAGTCCTGCCTGGCAGAGCATAGGTCTAACCTTTGTACAGGGCAGCACCTTAAGAAAAAAATAAAATGTGTGCTATTGTTTCATGCAATAGCCATCACATTTACATATGGATTCCCACTCCTTGGGTTCTAAACATCTATATGTGCAGCCTAGAAGGATGCCGCCCAATATCAGCTTGTACAATGGGCAACAATAGGTTAATTGCCAGAGCCTAGATGTTCCAATTGGACTGTGTTCCTCGTCCGTTTTATTTGCCCATGCCATCAGGTCTTCCTTAAGCCTTGAACTGCCCACATCCTAAGCAGCTGCAGGTGGCTTGAGAAATGCAACACTCCTACTTCCCCAAAACGATCCCTGTGGTCCACGATCCTCTGGATGTTCAGCACCTCACCATTTCAGAACTCTGATGCTGTTGTAAGCCTCATGTGCCTTAGGCTAGAACCTGCTTCTATTGGATTTAGAAGGACCTGCATTTCAGAGCAAATATGGGTGGTGCATGCATAGGTGTACCGGCAGTCAACCTAAAAAGCAACCTCAGAAATCCCTTCTCTTCTACAGTAAGCATTCTATAATTCACCTAGCCCCACAGCTCAACCCTGTACAACAAGGTTGTTACTGCGTTCATACTATGAATTGGGGCTGCAAAGTATCACTCAGATAAAGTTTAATGCAACCCCAGCAACCAAGTTAAGGAACTCTTTTCCAGTTCAGTTCAAGAACGTGTGCGAGGAAGGAGGGTGGCAGTTACATTTCAGTAGTGACATTGTTCCAAAAATTCCAAGGGGAAATCTCTGATCACAAAAATTCTACACGGAGCTCCTACTTCCCAAGACATGCCTACCTAGAGGATAGTGGGGTGGTTTCTATCTTGGGGTCCATTTCCTTGATTACGGATTAGAGAAGTTAACTGCAATCAGGGTAGTCCACAGATCATGTGACTGTGCTGTGTATACTCTATATAGTTATTTAAATAAGATTCTTACAAAACCAGTGCAAGGAATTAGCAGTCTCAGATGAAGTGCAATTTTGGAAAACACTACCTTACAATAGGTACACATTTGCTGTTGGTGGGGCAAATCCCCCTACAGACTGCAGTTAAGGCAATTGCCTTAATGCCGAAATTACACTAAATTATTGATGTAGATAGCATGGGTTGGGGTAACTGGCAGTGATTTAGGAACATGGTTCCTTCTATTGATCTTTAGATGACAAATGGGCTGCCAAATTCTTTAATTGCTCAAGTCTCTGTACTAACTTCAGTGGTCAACCATTTCTGTAGTCTTAACATGCAAAGATCTGAGAAGACCTCAACACTTAGAGAAACTTTAGATTTAGAAGAAAGTAGCCCAGTAAAGCATTCATCCACTTCTTTATTAGCAAGACATTTTAATACTTGGGTGGGGCTGGCAAAATCTACTAGCCCACTCACAAAGAGGAGATTTTATGTAGGTTAAAGCTTTCTTTGCATGTTACTCGTCCATGCTGGTGAGAATGGGGAGGTTTGAAACTTGACATTTACTGCAAACAAACGTGGTTTGCAGTAAATGTCAAATAAACGTTGCACTGCACATTGCTGGCTTCTGGGTGGCAACATTGCACCAAATAATAAGTGTGCTTATGGTGACAGACCACTTTACAGAAGGCACTCGTACATTTTGCGTCACCCATTCCCATGGGGCAAGATCATTTCTCTTATGTCGAGTATGTAAACTAAGGAACTCTTCCTGCTGGTGTAAAGGAATTTTTAAGAATTGTCAAGGCCTGTGGCTGCGAACTCTCAAGTGGTTAATAACCACTGAACAGGTTATCATGTCTGTTCTTGCGAGAGAGGGGCGCCCGCTACCTTTGTAAAACTACCTGTTTGGGTCATGTTTGCGAGACAAAGCACTGCAAAGGCGAAATTACGTTTGTGCATGTGAACCCAGGTCATTTGTCATAGGGGAGAAACTGTTGCGCAGATTTATTTTTGAAGGTAGGTTATTCAAAGTGACCACAATGGTCTTTTAGGACCTGAAAACAATGACGCCGAGAGACCAGTGATCCTAGATCACCCCGAGAGAAAGCAAAGACCTATTTATAGCAGAAGGATCAAAAGGTGATGAGCATGAGCGAATAAGGCATGAAAAGCAGAGCCACCTCTACTCCAACCGTGCACTTGAGGTCTCCAGAAAGAAGTCTGAAGGTGACTCCACAGAGACACTCTAGTGCAGTGGTCTTTAAACATTTTTGGCCTGTGCATCCCTGAGCAAACTGAGCAGGCCGGCCCCCCCCCCAAAAATGCCAAATGGACAGTAAGTCCAAAAGGCTAGGAACAATTGTGCACTGTCACCGCACTCTACTCCCAGTGTAGTCCCTGGGCTACCCCACCTACCCGAGCTCCCTCATCCCACCCCTAGCACAGTATCTGGGCTCTCCCCACCCCACCACAGACACGGGACACTACAACCCTGCTCCCACCAAAGTCCCTGGGCACTCCCCAAACTGCTCCCGCCACTATCCCAAGGCTTCCCCCATCCTGCTCCAACCACAGTACTTCAGCTCCCCCCACCCCGCTCCCAGCCCCCAGTCCCAGGGGCAGCAGGATCTGTTGAATTTTTTAAGTGGAAGAGCATAAGTATTTCCCCCAGATATGCCATAGCGATCGAGCGTGGATAACGGAGGGGACTGCTCGGTTTAGTGGGAGGATTTATGAGCTACTAACTTTGGAAACAAAAGGTGGCGTCCTGCCACATACATTTATCTCTTTACATAAACATTCTCTCTAAAGGCTTTCTATTTTTCATGCTTTGTATTGCTATAGAAAGATCTGTTTTTAGCTAACTTTCAATCGAAATAGAAGAGCAAAAACAATTATTAAGTACACTTAGCTTTTTATTACTTAGCTAGTTTTTTTAAGCTGCAGACAAAAGCCACTTTACTTTTTTATATGGAGAAAGTTTGAGGGGGGTTGGGGGGAGGGAGTCAAAACGTTCTGCATTTTTGTTGTGTTCATATTTTGTAAATCATAGAAAAAACAAAAAACATTCAGTACCAAACCAAGTGAAGAAACAGGTACAAAGATATACATATACATGCAAATCAATTGCTGAACAGTGTAAACAATTACAGTGAACTTTTTTTTTAACAAACAAGGTTTTTTTGCAATCAGTATAATAAAAGGCAAACCAGTACACCAGTGCTAAATACAGGAACAATCACATTCAAAGGTTGTCATTAATATGTCCTTCCTTAGGTTTGTAAATAAAACAATCTTAATGAAAGAGACTAGAGAGAGTAAGTACCTGTGCAGCCTCTAGGAAACAAGTAATGTGAGCCATGTAGCAAGTACAGGTGAGGTTACAGGGCTAGAGCCTGATAGCTGTAGCCTATGTAAGGAGAAGGCTAAGGAAAGTTGTAAATCCCCACATATGCTATCGAGCGTAGCAAGGGAGCCGGAAACAATTAAAGGGGATGGGGGTGGTTCTCCCCCTAGGACATTTATTATTAAAATAATGGGTTAAGTAATACTAATTTTGCTTTTTTTATTTTTATTTTAGGGCATACCTTTTATAAGAATTGGGTAAAAAAAGTTTGCAATTGGCGCTAGGGGGCCGGCATGGTATTTTTTTACTGGACATCTATAAAAGATATCCAGTAAAAAGATACCGTCCCTGCCCCCTGGGCCTCACAGCGCCCAACTCACTCCCGCAATCAACGCCATTATGTGTGTATGCAAGGCCCTGGGGGGAGGGTAAATGGGGGGGTGAAAAGGGGGAAACCATGGTAATTTTATATGGACATCTTCGATAGATGTCCAGTACAGAAATACCATTACCTGTCCCCTAGGCTCCACAGCGCCTCAGAAGGAGAGCTGATTTTGACAAGTGGGTAGGGAAATTGTGCAACAACTCTTCTGGTCCCCTCTCGCCAAAATCAGCTCCCCAGACCAACACACACATTCACACAGCAAGCACTATCATTCACACAAGCACCCATCACCACACACTCACTCATAATCTATGGAACAAGTTACTTACCTGTAACTGTTGTTCTCCAGCATGGGTCTGGCATGGATTCACATGCTCATGAATATTCCCCGTCGTCAGGCTGGGAATCCTCGGTAAAGAAAAAACCAGTATCAGTTTCGTTTCTGATCTGTCTTTCGTAGTAATAACCAATCACTGGTCTCTGCGTCATACTGACCACAGCCAATGACTGCCCTCTACCTAAGCACCGCCTCTGGCAGCCATCTTCAGATTTGGAAGCACGTGAAGTGGCAGTATGACCAAGTGAAGAGCCGCAGAGGGGTAGGCGGGAGGGTTCGCATGTGAATCCATGCCAGACCCATGCTGGAGAACAACAGTTACAGGTAAGTAACTTGTTCCTTCTCCAGCATGGGGTCTGGCATGGATTCACATGCTCATGAATAAAGAATACATAGCAGTACACACATGCACAACCACGGGAGGTGGCAAAGGCTCAACATTAAGCATCACAAACTCAACATTAAGCATCTTACCTCCTCACCAGGCTCACCTCAGGCGAACAGGTTGCGCAGCACTGCTTGGCCGACCCTGGACTCCTCCCTGGAATCCCGGTCGACGCAGTAGAATTTCGTGAAGGTGTGCGTCGACCTCCACGTAGCAGCCCTGCATATGTCCAGCAGGGGCACACCAGATAGGAACGCCGTGGTAGCTGCGATCGCTCTGGTGGAATGGGCTCTCGGACGGCCAGGCAGCGGTCGGTTTGCCAACCGATGACAGTACATGATACAGCCGGAGAGCCATCTGGAAATGGAAGCCTTCGAGAGAGCCTTCCCCTGATTGACAGGTCCAAAGTTCACAAAGAGTTGTGACGTCTTCCGAAAACACTTCGTGCCGTCTACGTAGAACTTCAGCGCTCTAGCCACATCCAGCGAGTGCAAAGTCCTCTCAGCCGGCGACGAAGGCGACGGGAAGAACACAGGCAACACCAAGGGTTCGTTGAGATGGAAGTCCGACGGCACCTTGGGCATGAAAGAGGGGTGCGTCCTGAGCACTACCCTCGTGTCGTGGAAAGTCAAGTACGGGGCCTTGCAGGAAAGGGCCTGGATCTCTCCCACTCGTCGTGCGGAGGTGATGGCCACAAGAAAAGCTGTTTTCCACGATAGAAACTTCAACGGGGCCGAGTGCAGAGGCTCGAACGGAGGTCCCATGAGCTTGGTCAGCACCACGTTGAGCTCCCACGCCGGGGCCGGAGCCTTCACCGGCGGGAACGATCTGAACAGTCCCTTCATGAACTCTTTCACCAGACGATGAGACCACAAGGACGTCCGCCCCGTGGTTCTGGTGTATCGGGAGATCGCAGCAAGATGAATCTTGATGGACGCGTGTGCCAGACCAGCTTTGGCCAGCGTCAGCAGGTACGGCAGCACTTGGGGAGCCGTAATCCGTAGAGGGTTAATCTTCTGTGCGTGGCACCAGACAGAGAACCTCTTCCATTTGTGTCCGTAGCATTTAAGAGTCGAGGACGCCCTGGCCTTTGCAAGAACCTCTCTGCAATCGGCCGGTATGTCGGATCCTCCAAACTCTAGCGCTGCAGGAGCCAGGCCTGCAAGTTCAGCGACTTCGGGTCGTGGTGGAGGATGGCGCCTCCTTCCCTGGAGAGTAGATCCGCGTCCGCCGGCAGCTTGATCGGCGGGGACGCTGACAAGTCCAGAAGGTCCGGGAACCATATCTGCCTCGGCCACGCAGGTGCGACGAGGATCATCCTGCACCGTGACCTCTTGAGCTGGTTGACGAGCCGGATTAGCAGAGGCAAGGGAGGGAACGCGTAGAGGAACAGGCCCTCCCAGGGGAACGAGAAAGCATCGCCCATGCTCCTCGTCTGGGGAAACCTGCCGGCGAACCTCCGGCACTTGGTGTTCGTCGCCGTCGCGAACAGGTCGATCTGGGGTGTGCCCCACCGTCGGAAGAGGCGATCCACCAGATCCTGCCGTAGTTCCCACTCGTGGCACGAGCGCAGCTCCCTGCTGAGTGAGTCGGCGATGGTGTTTTTTATCCCTGCCAGATGAAACGGCACCAGAAAAATCCCTTGGGCGACGGCCCAATGCCACAGGTCCTGCGCCTCCTTGGACAGCGCTGGGGACCTGGTTCCGCCCTGTTTCCTGATGTAAAACATGGTGGTGGTGTTGTCGGTGAAGATCCTCACCACCTTGCCCTTGAGGGACGGAAGGAAGGACCTGAGGGCCCAAAACACTGCACGGAGCTCCAGGACGTTGATATGCAGGGACTTCTCCGTCGGGAGCCAGAGTCCCCTTGCGTGCAGATTTTCGGTGTGCGCTCCCCACCCTTCCAGGGAGGCATCCGTGGTCACAGTCTCCTGGTGGGCTGGGGTCTGGAAGTCCATGCCCGCCGTCAGATGCGCGCGGGTGCCCCACCACCGTATCGCTCGTCGGAAACTCTCGTCGAGCTTGATCCTTTCCTCGAAGCTGCCCGTCGTCTGGATCCAGCGCGCATCCAGGAATTCTTGCAACGGGCGCATCCGGAGCCTGCACATGGGAATGAGGTAGATGCAGGAAGACATCATCCCGAGGAGGGACTTGATGGACCTCACCTTGGCCGCGTCGGCCACCAACATCCGTTGCACCTTGCCCAAGATGGTCCTGGTCCTCTCCTCCGACGGGGAGGCCAGAAGGGACACTGTGTCGAGCCTCGCTCCCAGAAACAGTGCGACTTGCGCGGGCACCAGGTGGGATTTGGCGTAGTTCACGGAGAATCCCAGGTCCGTGAGGAGTTGGACGGTCCTTGCCGTGTGGACCACGGCGAGCTCCCTCGTCTTGGCGCGGATGAGCCAGTCGTCCAGGTAGGGGTAGACGTGAATCCCCTCGCGGCGCAGCTGCGCCGCCACCGGTGCGAGGCACTTGGTGAATACCCTGGGTGCCGACCGTAGTTCGAAGGGAAGGGCTTTGAACTGGTAATGACGCCCTTGGACCACGAATCTGAGGAATTTTCGGTGCCCCTTTAGGATGGGAATGTGGAAGTAGGCATCCTCCAAATCCAACGACGATAGGAAGTCTCCTTCCTCCAGCTGACCCAGGACGTGCTGGAGGGTGACCATCCGGAACTTCTGCGCCTTGATGAACTTGTTCAGACGTCGCAGGTCTAGGATGGGGCGCCATCCTCCCGTCTTCTTCTTCACGAGGAAGTATCGCGAGTAGACTCCGGAGCCCCGAAGCCTCTTTGGGACGAGTTCGATGGCGCCCTTTCTGAGCATAGCCTTTACCTCCAGGAGAAGTTGAGGGACGTGAAGTTCTTTCCTGGCCACGGGGGGGACGCGCGGGCACCTTCTTTGAAACTCGAGCGCGTGGCCCCGGGCCAGGGCGTCCAGCACCCAACGGTCGGTGGAGATGGACTCCCACACGCTGACGAAGCCCGCCAGCCGGCCTCCCACCGGGGTGCTTCGGTGGGGGCCCGACCCCACGGCCGGTTCAATCCTGCTTGGACGCGGCCTTGCCGCCTTGACCTCCTTGGCGACGACGGCGGGGTCCGCTAGACTTGCCTCGTCCTCTGTAGGCCTCTTGCGACGACGAGCGGGCCGCTTGACGGTAGGAAGCGAAACCGCCGCCGGAACCTTTGGAGGCGCCCTTGCCTCCGCCGCTCCGAAAGGGCGTTCGTCGTTGCTGCAGGACTCCAAGGGCCCTGGCCGTCTCAGTATCCGCCTTGATGGCCTGAAGGGAATCGTCCACTGTCTTCCCAAACAGGTTGTTCCCGTCGAAGGGCATGTCCAGGACTCTGGTCTGGACGTCCTGCCGGAAGTCCGTAGCTTTGAGCCATCCACGACGTCGGAGGCAAACGCCGTTGCCCAGCTGGCGGAACCCAGTGTCGGCGATGTCCGTCGCCACGGTGATGGCGTGGTCCGAGGCCACCTCACCTTCCTGCAGGATCTCCAGGGCCTCCGCCCTCTTGTCGTCCGGCAGAAAATCCAGCAGGGGAGCTATCTTGTACCACAGCTCCCTGTCGAAGCGAGCCACGATAGCCAAGGCGTTGGCCGCTTTAATCGTCGTCGCTGCCGACGAGATGACTCTACGTCCCATAGCATCCAATTTCTTTCCCTCGCCGTCCGGCGGGGAAGTCGATGTGGAGGCCGCACCCCCCCCCCCCGCTTTCTTCCTGGCTGCCGCGGAGACGACGGAATCCGGGGTAGGCTGCGCCCGGAGGCATAGGGGGGCCGTGTCCGGGACCCGGTACTTTTTCTCGTACCGGTCTCTTCTAGCTGGCGTCGTGGAAGGGTTCTTGAGGAGGGAAAGGCCCTCATCCCAAATGTCGTCCAACAGAGGCACTGCGAGGACCGTCTTCCTCTTGGCCTCGCGCCGCTGATAAAGGAAGCCTTCCTTTTTCTTCTCCTCAGGGCAGAGTTGGAAAAGCTCGGAAGCCCTGGAGATCATGGAGTGGAAAGATCCGATCTCGTCGGGCGGAGAAGCCCTGGTGGGAGGCGACGACGGAATATCCTCGTCGTATGCCTCGTCGTCCGTACCCGTCGCTGCCGTGTCAGTCCCCGTATCATCCCCTCGGGTGGACGGGGAGGAGGGCTGGACGGGGCGCGACGGTTGAAAAGGAGGTGGTGGATGGATCCTTCTTTTCTTGGTAGGGGGAACACCAGAAGGTCCCGGTTCTGGATCCCCCGACGGGAGAGGTTCCTCCGTCGGTAACGGTAGCCTCGTCCTTATCTCGGAGCATAAGGACTGTATGGCCAACAAAATGGCCGCCGAGTTGTCTTGCGGCGCTGGCAGAGGGGAATCCGACGGGCGAGCAGGGGCCCCGTCGGTATCCTCGACGATGTCGTCGTCACCTGCGTCGGGGTCCATTCCGACGGGCTGGCCTTCTTCCACGCCTAGGCCGTGGCTTAAGACCTCGATCAGCTCCTCTTCTGAGGTTGAGGCCGAATCTACGACGACGCCCTGCCCCCCCTTCTTCTTCCCCACGGAGGGTTTCACGGGGGTCCTATCGATGGGCACAAAAGAAGACTCCCTCCGAGGAGGCAGGGAGATTCTGGGCCCTGAGGTCGCCACCACTGGTGCAGCCTCCACAGGCTGAGCCAGGGCCGCCGCGACCGTTTCGATAGAGGGCTTGGTCGGATGGATCAAGGCCTTCACCACCTTAGGTGCGCTCACCGCCTTATCCTTGAGGGAGGGGGCACTGCCACGCTCCTCCTCTGCCTTAGAGCTCGACCGGGGCCTCTCCAGGAGCTTCGCCGGGTGCTCGGCCTTCCTCTTACCCGACCCAGAGCGTTGGCTCGTGGTTGATGGTGCTGGGGAGGGTGCGCCCTGCCTGGCGCCCGTAGAGCCCGACCGTTCGGCGCTCCCGGTGCCAGCGGACTCGCGGTGCTTGGCCTTATGTTGGGCCCCCGTCGCCGGGGCGCCCTCAAAGGTCTTAGAAGACCGCTCGGATTTCTTCTTCTTCTCGCCAGACGGGCTCTTACCCTCCAGCCAGTTGGCGAGACGTTGATGGCGGTCCTTCATGGTCCGTTCCGACATGTTGCCGCAAAACGCACAGTCCTTCTCCACGTGCGTCTTGTCCTCATGAAGGCAGTAAAGGCAGAAAGAGTGTTCGTCCTCCTTGAAGACGTTCTGCAGCTGGCATCCAGGGCAGACCCTGAACAGCTTTCCGGGCGTCGAGCTTCCCTTCTCCTGGGCCATCTCCGAGACCGGGCCTGAGAAGCTTCTGGAGTCCTCCGAAGTGTAGCTCGACGAAATCTTCACCCTTGAGGGGCGCAGACGAATCCGACACGGGTCCCCGTTGATCGGATGTAGGATCGGTGGAGCTTGAGGCTCTTTTGACCGAAAGAATCGAAGTTTTTGTGAAAAAAGCGCGAAAAATAGCACTAACGCTCGAGAGCAATAGCACGAGGATCCCAACACATGAACGTGCGGTAAAAATCTGAAGATGGCTGCCAGAGGCGGTGCTTAGGTAGAGGGCAGTCATTGGCTGTGGTCAGTATGACGCAGAGACCAGTGATTGGTTATTACTACGAAAGACAGATCAGAAACGAAACTGATACTGGTTTTTTCTTTACCGAGGATTCCCAGCCTGACGACGGGGAATATTCATGAGCATGTGAATCCATGCCAGACCCCATGCTGGAGAAGCATACATGCATCCATACACATTTAAAAAAATATATGAAAATCAACTTACCTTCTGCCCCGGTCCTGATGTTTACTCCCCAGCGCTCGAGCTTCTCCATCATTAACAGGAATCGGGAAGCAAGAGCTTCCTGGCTCCCGCACATGCATGCAGAGGCCTGAGCGTAGGTGCTGAAAAGGCCTTCTCCAGCCTGCTTTTGTATGTGCAAGGAGGCGCAGGATCTCCCTCGCGCACATACAGACATGCAGTTACCCAGCCAATGGGGCTGCAGACCGTGGGCAGGCGCGCCCCACAGTTTGAATCCCACTCTCTAATGCATCCCATCACAAAGCATCTGAAAGGAAAGCACCTGCCGAGTCCAAAACGTTATGCATAGCCTATCCCAACCTTACTAACTCACTGGAAGGATATGACATGGTACACAATGGAGGGAGCGCTCCTGGGGCAGGCAGGGGGATGGCAATGAATCAAAACTGCATTATTTCTTTTAAAATCTGCTTCTCCATTACACTCAACCTTTTAGATCAACAATGGGTAAACGCATCTTCTATATTGTACCCAAGGTAAGTGTGCGTTGGTGTACAAACCCTGGTTAGAGACGTTTCTTTCCTCAGTGATCAGTGACTTGTCAACAAAAAAAAAAATACAAAAAATTAAAGAATTGTACGCATAAATGGGCACTGCAACTGCACATTGGACTACCCCATTAATGTAGATCTTTAGTCACGTGTGTGAGAGGTATTAGTGGCCATTAGCTGCACGTTCCGCTCCGCATTGATGTGGAGGTGACATTACAGTGTCTGGGGGAGCATGTGTGTGTTCATGGAGATTATTCCATGGTCTATTAGAATGCTAAAATTTCAGGTAGATGTTTCTTGCTCACGTATGATCTGTGAATGACATACGTGTGACAATATTTTGTGATTAAGCTAAATGCATGGAAATTGGAGGCAACCCATATACTTGCCAGCGGGGAGTTTAACAGCACCAACATATTCAGAATACTGCCCACAGCTGCGTACATTGTACAAACATGCATAGAAACATTCATAAGCCACAAACATCAAGTGTCGGGTGAATCCAGCAAACACCAGTTCGCAAATCGCTGCTCGTGGCAATTTACCACAGTAAATCATGTGTATGCTCACGTATTGTTTTTATTGGCAACACCACACAAAAATGATAAAGAGCGAGCACAAAAGAGAAGCATGAATGTCACTTTGGGAAGCCTTGGGTATTCGATAAATCACCATTACGGGCACGGTCGCGTCGCATTTTAATGCCAGCATGCCTATAAATATTGTAATCGCGTTGGCTCGCTGTGAAAGGATGTCTTGAAACCCTTTGGACGCGGCTGCGGCAGAGGCGCACACGAAGGACAGCAGACGAAGTGCTAGACATCACGCAATTAACACATAAAAGCAAAGCAGAAAAGGAAACGCATTAGCAGTGAATCATTGCAGTCCATAAACCCCAGTGCGAGCTAAATGCCCCCACATAAAACCAGACGGCAAATCTACAGTTAATTATTGCATGGTTATACGCCGAAACGTACGGCGCCTTCGGAGGCTCATTTGCATGAGCTGTTGCCAGACTTCGGCGGCTGCAGGTTGTGGTTATTCTCATTTACACACAATGGCAAAGGTGCAGACGAGGACGGCAGAACCAGCATCCCCGCCAGCGATGGGGAATCCCGATGCTTCATTTGCGCAATTAGTCGCCTTAAAAAAAAAATTTAAAAAAAAAAACTTGACTTTGGTTCCTAGGTATGGCCACAGTGATTTCACTCCGCTAGTTTGTCACACGCCTTGCTGGATGGAATTCACCCGATAACCAGTCCGATTTATGCTGTTGAAAACAAAGAGCAAGCAATGGATGTGGACGGTGTCAAGAGGGAACCTGGTCTCCAGCTGTGGATTTGCCTAAATGTATGGAAATATACAAAGGTCAAACTCTTACTGGAGGTTTTCAAGGAGAAATCTTAGAGTTGAGGCCTCCGATTTGTAGCATCTCCCAAGCTCTCAAAGTGTAAATGGCACTAATCCAGAGCGGCTAACAATTGTAGGCGACACTGTGGACAAGATGTTGGGTTACCCCTTATGTGCGCATGTTTGGCATAGCCAATAACCAGCAAGCTCTCCTCCTTGAGGCTTCCAGTGGTTGCATCTAGTCACAAATTGCTCAAAGGAGTAGAACAAAGAACCCTGCACTATTCACCTAGTACGCTACAAGTAATATACAGCTCGTGTTATTGGGTACTCTGCCGATACAGAACCAATAGATATCTAATAATATGCATGCCTGCAATTTCTACCGGTCTCTAATGTGGGGAGCAACAGAGCCTACATTTTCTGTTTTCATCTTATGGAAACCCTGACATCGTTGGCTTTCACTTAAGTTTATGAAATGCAACCTTTATACTTAAAGATAGAAATGGGGATATGTGGGATGTTCAAAACGGTGTGGGACGCTAGAGTGCATGTAGACAAGAAACCGGCACTGATGGAACAGGGAAGAACAAATGACTTACCCCTGGTAATGTTCTTTCGAATGGATGTTACTCCCACGTATTCGTCCTCTTTAATATACTCCGATATCCTGCTGGAGTTCGGAAACATTTCTCAGCAGAGGGCGCTGTGCATCGCCGACCTCTTGTCCCTGGAGAGCCTCCATCCTCCTAGAGTATGACATCGACGCTGGTATATATGGCACACACCACGCCCGTTGCCTCAGTTCGTGTTTTTCCTCTCACCAGCCAGCAGTCTTGAAGATGGGAATACTTGAATATTAACGGAGAGGAAGGTGTAAACGAAAGAAACTTCTTGACAGAGAGGCAGGTTGGGAGGGGCGATGAGAAATGTGTAAGCAACATCCAGTTGAAAGAACATTACCTAGGGTAAGTAATTTGTTCTTCAAATGGATTGTGTCCTCCCACGTATTGCTCATCTTTGATATTCTACCACAGCAGTGTGTTGCAGGAGGTGGGAAATAAGAGTTTGATTTAATTTTGGTTTATGCTGTGTAACAGCCTTTCCAAATCTGGATTTCCGGCCCAAGAGGGAATCTAAACAGTAATATTTCACAAATGTATGCACAGAAGACCAGTTGGCAGCATTGCAGATGTCTTGTACCGGTACCCCTCTCTGGAGGGCTGAAGAAGTAGCTACACCTCTGGTTGAGTGCGTCTTAGACCTTTGGGAACCTCTTTCCTGGCCAGCTTGTAACAGTCTATACATAGTATGATCCACGAGACAGCATTGGTTTAGTAACCGCTTGTCCCATTCTGTGGCCAACATAGCCAACTAATATTTGGTCGTCCACTCTCATCTTAGAAACCGTGTTAAAATAAAAGTTCAAGGCTCTTCTAGGGTCAGGTCTGTGTAATCTCTCTTCCATTTTAGATGGATATGGAGGAGGAGGATAAAAAAACAGTAAGAATCTTGTGTCAAATGCAATCCAGACAATATTTTTGGCAGAAAAGAGGGGCGTACCCTCAAAACTACCGTGCCCCTCATGAAAGGGCATGAATGGTTGTTTCAAAGACAAGGCCTGAAGCTTGTTCACTCTGCAAGCAGAGGTAATGGGCGTTAAAAATCCAGTTTTCAAAGACAACATCCTAAATGGACAATAATGTAATGGCTCAAGTGGAGAACCCATCAGGAACCTTAAAACTAGGTTGAGATCCCAGACTGGAACTATAAAAGGAACCAGTGGGAAGATGTTGGTGAACACTTTCAGAAATTGGACGACTACAGGAACCTTGAATAGGAACCTTGTTCTGGAGAACGCTAAGAAAATGGGCAGCGCAGCCAGATAGCCTTTGGATGTAGCAACCTATAGCCCCTGATGGGTTAAATGTATTAGAAAAGACAACTGATGGTGTGTCACAAGTAAATGGATCAATTCCTTTAACTCTACACCAGCTGCAAAATGTGTTCCAACGGCAGCAGTATATAGATTTTGCTGCTGGCTGAAAGCAACACCTCCATGACATCTTCCGGAAGGTGGCAATCTTTGTACCTCAACCTCTCAGAAACCATGAGTGGAGATGGAGGGTCCTGATCGCTAGATGAAGAATGCAACCCCTCCCACCCCCTCTTGCGAGAGAAGGTCCTCTCTTTGTGGAAGATGAATTTGAGGGCACACTCTGGTACCATATCCTGCTGGCCCAGTTTGGGGAAATCCAGATCATGAATTTCTGAATTTCTTTTAGCTTGCCGAGTACATAAGGAATGATCGGACTGGGCAGAAATGCTTACAGAAGTGGAAATGCCCAGTACACTAAATGCATCCCTTAGAGCTCCTCTCAGAGGAAATTCCCTGGAGCGAACTGTTCGCACTTCCAGTTGACACTGGTCGTGAACAGATCCACTTGTGAGATTCACCAAAGGGTGAATATCTCTTGAAGGACTTCCTGAGCTAACTCCCACTTGTGGGAGACTTTGCTCTGCACGCTCCTAGCGTCCGCTCTCATGTTTTACTCTCCAGCCAGATGAACTGCCGACAGATTCCTTCTTGTAGTTCCCAGAACTAGAGCTGCATTGCCTCTCTGCACAGAAGCAGTGCCCCCAGACCACCTCTCTTGTTGAGGTAATGCATGGCAACTGTTGTCCATTATCAGGCAACTCTTTCCTCATACAGAGGGCAGGAAGGCCATCGGCACTAGTCTGATTGCCCTCCGCTCCAAAACGTTGATATGCAGTTTGGACTCCGACAGAAACCAGTGTCCGCTGATCATTAGACCTTTGGTGCGACCTCCCCAACCTGATATTGAGGCATCTGTCACCACTGTACTCTCCGGCCATCATTGCCAAAGGAGTTCCTCTTTTAACACATTCTCCTTGACGGACCATCATAGGAGATTCTGCGCGACCCTGTTCAGGATCCATTCCAGAGCCATCATCCTGCCGGAGAACTGTGACCACCGAGTCCTGAGGGCCCACTGAAGAGAACTCATTCTCAGACAGGCCTCTGGTACCAGAAAAATGCAGGAGGACATGAGACCGAGCAACCTCAGAAAATCGAAGGCTGGAAGATTTGAAGTACTTTGAAATTGGTTTACAAATCTGTGCTATGTGGATAGCCCTAACCTCGGGTGGGGAAGCTTTTCTAGAGGAAGAGTCCAGGACCGCTCCAATGAATTGCAGCTTCTGGGAAGTTTCATGTGGGACTTCTTAAAGTTGAGGGAGAAGCCCAGCTTGTGGAGAGAATAAAAGGTGCTGTCCAGAGGTTCAAGCCTGTTCGGGTGAACGGGCTCTGATCAGCCAATCTTCCAGGTAGGGGTAGATGTGAAGCCCCCCCCCCCCACCTCCTCCATAGATCCACTGCCACCACCACCATCAGCTTGATAAAAACCCTTGGGCAGAGGTCAGCCCGAAAGGAAGAACTCAAAACGGATAGTGAGAACTGCCAACCGCAAATCTCAGGTATTTCCTGTGCTTCAGATTAATTGGCACATGAAAATAAGTATCCTGAAGATCCAACGACACCATCCAATCCTGGAGCTGAAGGGCCTAGAGGATCTGCGAGAGGGTGACCAGCTTGAACTTGTCCTTCCAACTTGTTCAAGCATCTCAAGTCCAAGATGTGTCACAACCCTCTGTCCTTTTTTCGGAATCAGAAAAATAAGGAGAGTACCAGCCTTTCTTTCTTACCACTGCAGGTACCAGTTTGACTGCACCCTTCTCCAACAGTTTCTCAAATCTTCTGAAGGAGCGGATCTGGTACTTTCAAGGACTGGTCTCGAGGGGGGCAGTCTGGTGGTCCCTTTAGAAAAGGGAGGCAGTGACTATTGGCAACAGTTTGTAGTGCCAAGCATCCGTTATAATATTTAGTTTCAAAGTGGTTTTGTGGCACTGGTTGGTGCAGAAGGGAAGGCAACAGATACTGCTGCAGCTCCTCTGTACTCAACTGCCTAGAGGGTGCTATCTCTATCCCTGCGGGTTAAATTGACCTCTTCCTCTGCTAACTGAGGAATAGTAACGAAACGAACGGTTTCTCCATCCCAGAGCAGAAGATGGAGTTCAACCTTGTTGGAGCTGCCTAATGGCCCGACTCTAAGATTTCGCTGCAGCCTTAGACGAATGCAACTTTAAGACTTTCATCTGCTTTAGATTCAAACAAGTAGGGCCTTTCAAACGGCATATCCAATAATCTGGATTGCACGTCAGAAGGAAACCCCAATTTAAGAAGCCAGTCAAATCGTCTAAGCACTGCACAAGCAGCCATAGAATGGCGAATACAATCTGCAGTGTCTAGCCCGGACTGCAATGATTGGCGCATAGCATCATTACCGTTGTGAATAATGCTCATAAAACCATCAGTTTCCTCACCCTGTGGAATGTGTTCAGATGCCATGGCTATCACCTCCCACAAAGCGTAGGTGAACTTCGCTATAGCACAAGTTGCATTTGTCGCCTTCAGTGCCTAATCCCTGCGGAGAAAACTTTCTTTCCCATGGCGACAAGCCTTTTATCCTCCCAGTCAGGTGAGACTGTGGGATAGGCTGCTCCCGTAGATGCAGAAGTAGCTGCTTGCACAAAAAGGCTTTGTGGACTATGATGTTTCGGAAGAAACTCGAGATCCACTGATGAGGGTCAGTGTTTTTTTTAGCGAAATCCTTGTGAACAGCAGGGAAGCGATCTGGATTTTCCCAGTTCTCTAGAACTCTATTTTTCACTGCTGTGGGAAGGGAAGGGTCCTTAGGAGGTCCCCAAGCCAAAGGCCAAAATATCTGTAACGTCATCCTGTTCATATTCAACAGATCTACCTCATCCAAGGTATTCAATAACCTTTGCTATTACTGATTAGATACATCAGAATGACCTGAACCTTCAAGAGTGCCAAAATCAACTGCTGGAGAGGTGTCTAGACCACTGGCATCCTGCAGGGTGTCTACAAAGTCTCTCATTTTAGATTCATGGGATATGAGCTCTTCTGGAACACCAGGAGTGCTGTATTCCCTACCACAACTACAAATGGGGCTTTCTTCCTCCACCTCTTCCTCATAAATAGAGGCCATGGACTTAAAAGTATTTTTCCCTGAGGTTTAAAAACCTTTGACGACTTGCAAAAAGGTCTCGAGAACTCCGACCCTGACTGTTTCAGCATCAATAGGCTCGACTTCGACGAATTGGTCGGAGGAAGAGGATCCCTTAGAAGCCATGAGAGGCGCACAAGATGCCTTCAAGGTCTTCATATCCTTCGACGACTGTCCGGGCCCTCAGGCACATCATTTTTCATAGACTTCACCCTGTCGGCATGTTACGCGATGGAGTCAGGAGTCCAACTACTTCATTGAAGGGGGCCGGCTTCGCTGACTTCTCAAACACCTTTAATTTCTGCCAGTGGAACTTTTCCAGTTCCGATTGACTAACCCCCTTTTTAGGAAATCTTACCAGTTTCCTTTCGGGCAAGGAATCCGTAGAGGATGACCTGGAGCGATGACTCCCTTCATCTGATCATCATGAAGATGACCAAGAGGACCGCAGAGATCTGGAACGCTTCAAACCTTTACCGTGCCTCTTGGCCCAGTGCAGAGGTTTCCCTCTTGGGCTCTTATCAGACACAACTTTTGTGGGGGTCACCGAAGACTAACTCGGGAATGGTTCCCCCCAAAGCAAGTTTCCCCTTCCTGTCTTAACGCTTTTCCAGTCATAGACTGGCATGAGCTACAATCGTCGATGTGGCCCACCCCCAGGAACCAGAGACATGCTCGAAGAGGATCAGTTATGGACATCTTAGCCGAACACTCAGCACATTTCTTGAAGCCCGTTTTTGGAGTATAAGTAGATACTTTTAACAAACTTGTAACTACGCAGTAAATAACACGCTTAGGCGAAGAACTGCTTCGAGCAGGTGTGCAGAAAAACGGAACTGAGGCAAGGGGCGCAGTGCGTGCCATATATTCCAGCGTTGATGTCATACTCTAGGAGGATGGATGCTCACGAGGGACAAGAGGTCGACCTCTGCTGAGAAAGGTTTTCGAGCTGCAAGCAGGATATCGGAGTATACAAAAAATGAGGAATACGTGGGAGGACCCAATCCATTCGAAAGGTTCATTTCAATTGTTGGGGAGTTGGGGGGGGGGGGGTCGTCTGTGGCAATAAGGAATGAAGCAAATGATCAACTGGTGCCATGTTGGTTGCTAAAGACTTATTTAAAAAGAAAATGACCCTTACTCTCCTCATCAACTCGAATGGATTTCCCTACCTGTACGCAGCGGGGGCTGACGGGCGTCTCCTGCTTGGGCAGGGTGGTGCGCCTTTTGGCTTTGCGCGGCCCCGCTCTGGTTGGGGTGTGTGCGGCAGCTGCTGGAGGGAACGTGGGGCCTAAGGAGAGCAGCCACTCTGGCCAAATGCTGCATTCACCTGCAGGGTGTAGCCATCACAGCGGCGGGCCCGTGGAGCAGAGCCCACACATAGTAGCCCAGAGACCGGCGGCCTGGAGCGAATACAACATCTGCAGGCTGAGGGGCGCGCACATGACTGCATCCTGGACCCGGCAGCTGGCACAAACTTTGCATAGCCAAATTGCTGGGGTAAGCGGTGCGGGTGGGGGCCCCCAGAGGAAAAGCAGCAAATAACGAGGACACGCCTGTACCGCAATTGGCAGGACCAGGGAACTGGCGTATGCGGGGGAGGGGTACGTGAGCAGCAGGCATCACACACAAGGAACAAGCTGGGATAGCCCTGGGGGACCTACAGTCTGGGTGAATTATACCAGACTGTTGCACCGGTGGGAAGGTTCAAACAGGAACTCGTAGAGCCTGAGAGGACATCAGTGAAGTGCGAACAGCTTGGTATGGTATTGAAGGCCACCTGGCAACTGGAGTGTGAAAACCCTAGCCCATGGCACGACAGAGCAGGCTCCGTCGGGGGTCCCGCCTATTGGCTGGGGTTGCACTGCGCCCGGCGAGCACTGCTACAGAGGGGAGCAGTTGGACGGCCAGCTGGGGAGGGATAGGCTAGCATACATGCCAGAAACACATCAACGTGGCAAAGGGGAAGCTGTGTTTGTCAAAAAGGATGCGAAGAAGGGTGTAGTGCTGACCCAGGACAGTGGAGTCGCAGCGTCCTCGCGAAGCACACGGATCGTACTACATCTTTGCAGCCATTGCCTTACTAAAGGCGTGCCTGGAGCAAAAGGTGGACGCAGTCATTGTTGACGTGGGACTACTGAGACAAGATGTGCAGTCCCTGTCCGATGGGATAGGGACGGTGGAGGCACAGGTGAGGGAAAACAAGTATAATGTCACTGCCACCCACGCGCAGGTGTCTGAACTGAAAGCCAGGATGTGCGTACTAGAGCACCGGGAGGAAGACAGGGCAGGGCCCGGGGGCAGCGATCTGACCACTTAGATTAAAACCGTACTCCTGCAGGAGGTGAGCCTGGGGACGCTGGCCCAGAGGTTCCCTGTCGAGAGGGCGTTACAGATTCCTAGTCCGAAGACCCCCACTGGGTGCTCTACCAAGACAGATAATAGCACGGATCATGAACTATAAAGATGGAGAGCGGATCCTGGCATTCTCTAGAGCATGGGGGCGGGGGGGTGTATAGTTAGAGCATAGCGAAACTTGCCATTTATCCAGACTATACAATGTTAGCATAGAAGAAGGCTGCGTTTGAACGCCTGCAAAGAGCAAAGATTCGATATATGTGGATATATCTGGCGAAACTCAAAGTAATCAATGATGGGAAGTCATATTGTTTTGAGGACACAGAGGCAGCACATTGTTTGATAGACGCTCAGGGAATAGCTCAGCTCCCGGAGAAGAGGAACAGAGCTCCGTGATGCAGGCAGTTGGGGAGGCGGGGTGCGGCTGATTTTAAGAACGCTCCAGCAACAACTGAGATGCTACAGCAACAATTGAGATGCTATATGTGGGAGCGGGATCTTGGAGATGGAGAGAACTGCGTTGCAAAGGCGGACGGCTGGCCGGGCGGGCTGCTGGGACACCCTGGTTGACAATTTGTTCTCGATGCCCGTTCTATGGCATCACGCTGCTGTGCAACTCACATGTACGGGAGGAGGGGAACCAGAGAAGCAAAGGAGCCTGCGCAAACGTTATGATGTGGGGCAATTGGATTGTCGGCTGGTTTTGTGGCTGGGGGGTGGGAGCGGGCACAGCTGGTTTTACCCTTCTGCAGAGGACAGATGAGTTTTATAGTTAGGTGGATACAAGTTTGGAAATTGCTTTACTGGCATCTGAGGGGAGAGTACAAAAGCTATGACAAGCATGAAGGACCTGGGCGCATGGTGGATGGCCGGCGGATGGGGTGGCACGCTGTGCGCAAATACTGGCGGCAGGATAGAACAAGGCAAGGTAGCTTATGTGGTGGGCCTGGTGGGGGACGGTTGTTTGGGTTTTGGTTGTTTATATGTTGGGAAGTTGGTAGGCAGCCATGTATGTGGCAATGCACATAGATTACTGCACGGTTGAAAGAACATGGGCGCACATTGCAAAAGTATGGGAGGGTGGTGGGCCTCATTGCCTAACAAAAGGGGAGCATGCAACAGGGAAAGGGAGAGAGGGAACTTGGGTAACTGGGTCAGGGGAGTTATTCCCAGTTTGCGAGGGGTTAGTGATATGGATTGCACCGATAGTTCCCATTCGATTGTTAAAAACGAGATGGATGGAGAATGGTGTTGGTGCACGGATTTCTGGAGCAGAGGGAGACGCGCATATTAAAACACATATGCACCTAACAGTGCCACCACAGCATTCTTTAAGCCCCTCTATGCCAGGATCGCCGAGTTTCAGGGAGTAACATGGGTTGGGGGGTGGGGGTTTCAACTGTACACTAAACCCTTTAGATCGGATCACAAATATTGAAGACCCCCCCCACCCCCCCCCTTCGAGGGCTCTGTGAGACATACTGGACTATCTGTTCACTGGGCATGATACAGCTGGAGAGTTGAGAAGTGGAATATAAGGCAAGGTCCCCCCCCTCAGCCCCCACCCCCCCCCCCCCCGACGACACCCCTTGGAGTCGGTCCTCCCCCCGTTCCCCCCCTGGCAGCTCCAGGCAGAGGCATTGCAAGACAGTGTTCAGGGATTGGCTTGGGGAAAGAATAGAGGACTACTTTGAAACGAACATGGGTAGTGTGGGGAACGGTGGGATTTTGTGGGACTCCTTTAAGGCAGTTCTAAGGAGATCGGTCATTGGGAAGATGGGGGAGGGGGGCACTTAGGGAGGAGATACTAGAGACCTCGGAGTAGATTGAGCTACTTGAGAAAAGTCGGGAGTTGGGGGATGAGGTGGAGGGACGTTTGTGGGTCATGAAACAAAAATGCAATGAACGACGGGAACACCATGGCAAATTAAGATTCACAAAATATATTCATAGAATGCATGCAGAAGGAGATAAGCCAGGCAGGCTGGTGGCGTGGCTGAGCAGCAGGGAAGAGCCCTGGGAAACGGAATGCGCTGTAAGGGAGGAGGATGGAGTCTAGCACTTGCGCAGGACGCGATAAACAGGGTTTCAAGGTACTGTGAGGCACTGTACTCTGCGGATCGAGCAGGCATTTCCAGGGAAATCAGAGGCTTAGAGATTGGGTTGCCCCAATTGGGTGTGGCGAAAGGGACAGACCGGACAGCGCTCATGCTTGAGGAGATCCAAGCAATCTTAAAGTTGCTATCAACAGGGAAGACCCCTGGACCCGACGGTCTGCCCAGGGACTTTTAGAAGATGTATGCTGGGGCACTTACACCAAAGTTATTGGCACTTTATGAGGAGGTATGGGAGGGGGGCTGACTCCCTAGGAGCATGAGGGAGTCTAGAATTGTACCAGTACTCAAACAGGGTAATTCCCCCCTTCCAACCCCTGATGATTGCAGCTCTTACAGGCTGCTGTCCATGATTAATCAGGACTATAAGATACTCACTGCCTTACTGGCAGCTAGACTGAAAGGGGTTATCAGCAAGCTGATCGACACAGACCAGACAGGGTACGTGCCTAGCAGAAGCAATGCATGGAACCTGCGATGACTGCACCATGTCATAGATGGCGCTAGACAATTGGGTACTGACTGCGCGGTGGCCTCCTTAGACACAATCAAAGTGTTTGACTCAAAAAAATGGGAATGGCTGCAAGCAACGTTGAAGCAATTTGGATTGGGGGAAGGGTTCTGCAGATGGGTGCGAATACTGTGCAAGGGACCTTGCGCTAGATTGAGAACTGAGAAATAGATATAGGAGGAATGGGAGCTGCATAAAGGTAAAAAACAGGGTTGCCCACAGTTCCCCTGATGCTTTTTATATTGGCCCTTTAGCCACTGGCTGTCTTCCTGCAGGAGAGCGACCTGGAGGCCAGAATAATGGTTGGCAGAGTCTGATACTTAATCTCAATCCATGCAGATGACATGATTGTGTTTGTGCATTCACCGGCCGAGAACTTGCCACATATATTGGACATCATAGACCAGTTTGGAGAGCCATCAGGGATCCGGGTAAGCAGGGAAAAGTCTTGCTTGTTCCCTCTTGCAGACCTTGTGGGATGGGTCGGGACCTGCTGCCTGATCTGGGGCTCCAATGGCAAGTAGAATCTTTTAGATACCTTGGGATGAGGTGGTCGAGGCCCATAAGCATAACACGCAGCGGGTTCTGGAGTGTATTCACAAGTCCATGTCATTCTGGCAGAGAATGCCTTTGTCGGTAATGGGCAGGGTGGTCGTATTGTCACGACTGATGTACCATTTCACGAACGTTCCAAAAAACTTTTTGTAGATTTGGACTCTAAAGTGCGCACTTTTGTATGGGGAAACGGCAAGTGCAGACTCGCACTAAGTACAATGCAGGCAGATTATGCTCAGGGTGAAGTGCAGCTCTCTAACTTTGAACTGTATTATTTGGTGGGACAACTACAGTTGTGACTGGTTGGCTGGCGGATGAGACCACAGACTCAGGGTTAATGCAACAAGCTGTTGGGCGATACTTTTAAAAAGAGATCCTGTGGGTGACAGAGTTAGATGCCATGTCAATGCCATGGCTCATGCATTTGGGTAGGATGATATGGCACAGGGCTTGGAAAATGGTAGGGATTGTGAACCCTTAGCCCCCGAACATTCCACTGGTGGTGTTCGCTGGTAACGGGTGGCACCCTAAGCTGCGGATAAGGCAGCATTGGAGACGCACGGCATAGTCACTTTGGCTGACCTGGGGCAGGAGGAAAGTTAATGGACTTTGACACACCGACGGATAGCACAGGCATACAGAGGGGGCAGTATCTGATGCACCAGACTCTGGTCAGGAACATACAGAGGAAGTGGGCAGACTTCAAGGAGGGGGATTGGGGAAGGTCAGATGTTGGGTACATTGTATGATGTGGCTGAGGGCGGACATACAGTCTCAAGGCTGTACGAAACACTGCTGTCAACACATGGGACATTGGGACGCAGAGCGCGTGAGGTGAGAGGCGGATGTAGGGCAGATCACCACAGAATGAGTGGCAGCGGGCACTGGGATATACCCAACAGGTGTAAGAAACTCCAGGTTTAAGCAGATTCAGCTGTACGTACTGCATGGGGCATACCAGACTCATAGGATTCGAAATACAGGGGCACACAGGTTTTACGTTGCCCCAGATGTGCACATGAGACTGCAGATTTATTCCATATGTTCTGGTCCAGCCCAGTCATCAGCAGATTTTGGCAGAAGGTGGCTATGGAGGCTGTTAGAGGAGAGATAAGGATGGAGACCTGGTCCCCGGAGGCATGCTTGTTAGGCCTGTACCCTTGAGGGGGGAGACATGCCAAACATATTACCCAAATGAAGGACCTCATTTGTACACTAGCGAAGCGGAAAATAGCGATGGCCTGGAAGGCCCCAGGGAGACCCAGGATTGAGGCATGGCTGGCAGATCTTAAAAAGTGGGCCCTGGCTGAGTCTGCGGTCTGGCACAGGGCAGTGCAAGGCGGCACAGAGGAAGGGTGTGTGGATGTGAATGTGTGGGACGCATTGTTACAGCTGATGTCCCCCCCCCCCTTCAAACGCGCGGTCTCTGATCCCGCAGAGGCAGCTGTATGGACGGACATGCATTTAGATTGGTTGATATGGGGAGAATGCTGGAAGTGGGGGTGGGAAGGGGACAGCGAGTGCTCTGAAGGGAAAGGGGTGAGACAGTGGGACACCTCGGACATTCCAGCTGTGACAACAGGGAGTTCTGGTGCTGGGTCCAAGCGAGGTCTCTGAAAGGGACCTGCATAGGCCTTTAAGCAGTGTGGAATGGCCTACGGGTCCGTGAGAGTTGATGGCCCAAAAGTTCAACGAAGACTGAATACTTGTTTGGGCGTTCGGGGGTTGGTGAGTAGGTGTGGGATTGGGGAGGAAAGTGCGTCCGGAGTGTTTTGAGCTGGTTGAATTGCTTTATTTGTATGCAATAGGAACTGTTTTGGAATGTGTAGGATCGTGCAGTTGCCTACTAAATGGCAATAAACAGTGTAAACATTTTTTAAAAACAGTTCTTTTTCAGCTTCATACCGAGGAGACTGACCGAAATCTTCTGCATGTCAAATGTCCAGGTTATCTTAAAAAAAAAAGTTCCATAAAGTTCCTGGGCTAGGAGAAGGACTCCTTTCTCCTAGCTGATTCCCCAGGGTACCATACTGCTCAACAAATCGGGCAGCTCTTTCAAAGAGAGTTTTCAATGCACCTTGCTGTCTTTTTAATCTTCGTTTGGCCCCCACTGGGACGACGAAGTCGCTCCCTGAGGTCCTGTCGATTCAGCAGCACCACACCCTTCTGGTACTGCCCAGGGGATTGCGACAACAATTACACTTCTTTCTCAGTATATTCGTATCTTACTGTATCAAATCTTCCTGGCCCTCTCCCAGACTTTTCTTTGTTCCCGTTACCCTCTTCCAGGGACATTTGACCGGTTTCACAAGGGGTCACAAGTCCAGTCTCTTTGCTTCCGTTTCCACGCTACATCTCTCGGTGGCTAATTCTGCATGGTGGTTTTAGCGTAGTTGATGGACCGCTTGTTCCACCTACGACTGATCATGCCACCACCACAGTCTCTCGCACTCGCTGTGCATTTTCCCATGCGGCCTCGCGTTAGGCTAGGGTAAGCGGTCTCGGCACAGTTGTCGGACCGGACAGTCCACCCAGTACAGGTCGCGCCACCATCTACCCCCTCCCCCTCCCCTCTTGCTGTGCTGGTTTCACACCAACTCGCAAGACACTTCTCGGACATCCCACGGTTCGTCTCTGCAACTACAGAGACCTGCCTCTCTGAAGGCGCACAGAGCCCATGCTCAGTCTTACAGGCTTGATTCCACCTCCTTAAGATCCTCCCGCATGTCACAACCCCTATATGATATGATAGGTTATTTATAAAGCGCTTAATTACCAGAGGTTTCTAAGTGCGGACCCGAGGATCGAATCTTTGGTGCTCCATGTCGTCTTGCTTCCCAGGCGAGCACGTTGCCCCCGAGCTATCCTCCCAAGACTGGGGGACTATTGGTAAGCACCCTCACCTCCATAGCCTCAGGGAAGGGGGTTTGCCCCCGTGGGAAAAGTGACGCTATCTGATGGCTTGTCACGCCCTCAGACTTTAGAAGTAGCTTCCGGGAAAGCATATACTGCCTACCATAACATGAGCAGCAAATGATGCAAGAAACACAAACTGTGGCGAGTACTTTTGCCATACAGGCAATTATCCCAAGTGATAAAATGCTAACATTACAGCTTGAAAACAAAAATCGACTGGCTCATGCCATGCACTACAAACTGTTTCTACATCAACCGCATTTGCAAAAAGCATCAATGTAACCTTTAGGTTAACGAGCAATTTTTACAAGCTCCATTGCACCTGCAGAATTAGAAACTATCTGCGTGAATCACATTTGCTGTCATCTCAGCCATTTGATAAACTCGAGAGAATCTTGCCTCTGCAAGCGCTTATGATCATACTGAAAAACAATACTCTTTCCACAAAAAAACATTCGGACACACCTTAAACAAAATCTTACAAGAATATAGCCTATGCTGTGTGCACTGAAGTTCGACGTGGATATGATATAAGGAAGGTGCACGACCAACCATTCATTTTTTTTTAAACCCGAATTGCTACACAAATGTGTCAAGTATGTGTTATCTTTGCACGTGGACATAGTCAGAAAAATGTAATTTTTTTGCTTTTACAGGGTCCAAAAACGTAAAGTTCGAATCCCACTGGCCCACAAAAAAAAGGAAAAAAAGAGTATCTTATGATCAGGTGGCATGCAGATTTCCGTACAACTTTCCTACCCAATCAAAAAGCGCTGTAACTTTCACACAATACCTGGTGCCCATGGTAAGCAAGAAAACTAGTTACAAAAAGGCATTAATTAATGAAAATACAGGACTCTGCGCCAACAACTAAAGTTGAGTTTAAATCTTAGATTATGATTTATTGATCATCAATGACCATTGCAAGGTTCTTCAAAGCCACAGTTTTTCAAAACTTTAGTTACAAAAAGGGTTTGTATTTTTTTTTTTTACAATAAAAAAGGTGTCCTCTCTAACAGACAGGACGTCGGAAAGAAATATGTTAAGTTTGGCGAATCCTGGGTGTGGCGCCTTTACAATACAGGATGGTTGTCTGGATGAGAAAGTGCCAGGTGGTGGAGGGGTAGCAACAGGGAGAGTTGCAAGGGAACCAATAAATAAGCACATTTAGGGCCTACTACTCGAATCTATAAGGGGCAATTTACATGTATCCAGTCTTGTGAGACTGAAAAGGTCGATTGGGGACAAAGTGCCGAAATCAGAGGAACGCTAGCGAAGAAAAAAGGGTACTGGAAAAAAATAAATATGAAAAACCATGACAACTGCTCTCCGCGCCCTTTTTTTAAATCTTTTTTTTTTTTTTTTTTTTTTTTTTTAAGAGGGCCATATGCAGTCAATACGTTCTACTGGGTCAGAAAAACCAGATTATAAGAACTGTGGCACATTGACCGATGATTAGGAGACCAAAAAGCCTCTACTGCTGAAGAACCACATTTGTTGGTGATTTGTACAGTGCCAACTGCAAAACAGTTACTATGTGGCGACCCAGAATGGGGGCAGTAGGGGAGACAAGCCAGAGGCAGGTAACAAATGCCGATCATTGACAGATCTTGGTCCATTCAGATCAGAGTAAGTGCCAAGGAACAGGGGAGGTGGGGGGGGGGGGGTCTCAAAGCGAGAGTGCAAGATGGGAGAAGCCAGCAAGTGCTGAGTGAAGAACATACAGAGCATTCATAAAAACAAAAAACATACAGGGCAGGCATAGTGCAACTGGTCAGGAAAAATCATTTGGGAATGGAATCACTCCAGATAAAAAAACTGTTTCTCACGGTTGTGGTGCTGAGTTTTTCATGAAACTAGAAATATTTTCTTTGTGTCGCATTTCTAAAAGGCAGCCTGTACCAACGGCAGGACAACGTTCGCTGAGCATTTTCCAAGATACTTATCCTTGAAAGAAGCTGTGGGAAGTTTGAGGGCCAATGAGGATCTTTTGTGGAGGGCAGTAAGGTGACATGGAGCCTTGTGTATACACAAGTATTTGGCTTTACCAGTGGAAGCCCGTGCAGGGTCATCAAGGTTGGGGGGTGAGGAGGTCTCACTTTTAGTTTTAAGATAAGCGTGGCTGCTGATGTCAATGGAAGGATTTGGAGAAGTTGTCCGAGGAACAAACAATTGTAGTAGTGCAGCCCTGTTAGCATCATGGTCCTAGTAACCTTCATTTTCTGGTACATGTTCAAAACTGGTAGAATTCTCTTAAGCATGTGCAGGTGGAAATTGCATGCGCTCTACACGTCTCAAATTTAAGAGTTGATGGCCAAAGAAGATGTGCCATGGTTTTTGGCTTCATTGACAGGCCGAGTGGAGTGCAGGGCAAGTGGCCCCATGAAGGGAAGGGGGCGGTAATGCCAATGAACACTCCCTCATATTTGTATGCAATGAAGCAAAGGTGGTTATCGATTACCCAATCTTGGAAAGAGATCAAGCATTTAGCGATGGTATGGGAAGAGCACAAATACACGATGTTTGAAGGCAATCTGGAGGTCATCAGCATACAGCCGCAAAGGGGTAGTGAAGACGCGCTGAATGTCTACATGGGGCTAGCGCCAGATTTTACACATGCTACTAAGTCTTGCAGGAAAGAACCAATCCATTTAGGTGGCATGCCCTGTATTCGTAGTTATTCTTTGCAGCAGGGTACAATAGTTTGTCATCACACCCAGAGGACAAGTCAAGTAGGAACACCACCACAGGGACATTTTCATCTGACAAAGCAAGGATAACCTCTTTTGTGTGAAGCAGGGCCGATCCTGTGCAGTGAGTAGGACGGAAACCTAAATGGACGTAATTTAGAAGATTCTGACAGTATTTGATCAGTTGTTCAGCCAATTTCTCAAGAATTTTAGCCATTAACCGGAGGTTGGCGACTGGACGAAAGCATGCCAGTTTGTTAGGATACAGCAATGGTATTTTCTGCAGTGGCATTATGGTGGCTTTTTTAAGGTCTTTTGGGACTTCACCATGAGCGAAGGAGCAGTTGATACAGGACTTTCTGCTCCAACCTTTATGGAACTCGCAATTAGAGAACATTAGTGCCTTAAGCAGTGCTAATGATCTCTTTAACTGCATGTACATGGCAAGGGTCACTCAGCTGAAGGGAGGCTTTCATTTTGGAAGCACCTTTTACAGTGTCTTCAAGGGTGATAAAACCTGAAGGAACTTGCACATCGCTAAGAGGGTGTATGCAGTATATTTGATCTTGTCTGGGCTTGAATACAGGGTGTAACTTTGAACTGGCTTTGTAAAAAAAGTAACAAGATTCTTAGCTTGATTCGGTGAAAGGGAAATAGTGGCACATTCTTCCACATATCCAAGTCTTCAGCACATTTTGAAAGCTTCAGCAGGTTTGCTGCAGACCAGTGGGATCCAGTGGTTGAGAAAAGTCTGTAGCCTTGTTTTGAGGAGTGTCAAATCAGATGTTAAGCTCACCCCTGAGGAGGTTCTTTTCTGATGTGAATTGCAGATGTCTGGTAAAGTCTGGCCATTGTTTCAGGATATAAGCGACATCGTCCATGGGTCTATATGTGATACCAAAATCAAATTGGAATTGGGATTGAGGCCACATTTGCATCCTAAACCTTCAAAAGGATAGTACATTTGTTGGGATGTCCATAACTTCAAGGTAAGTGTGGTGGATTAGAGCTATAGGCTCTGCCTGGATGATTGTTTTAAGCAAGGACCTCGTATCGTGCCGGAAGAAGAATACCCAGAAAGATCGGGCCAATTTTTCTTGATTCTTTTTTTGATTTGTCCACTTTGTAGCGAGCGAGTTGTGACATATACCAATGATTTGTCTCCTTTCTTTTGTTTCGAGTAGTGATTCTCTTGGCATCTTTTGTACTTTCTCTGCTACTTGATTTATGTGCTCTTTTTTTATATCCTTTGTTCGAATTTCTCCTTCAGTGTTCTTACTTGTCTGCCATATTCCCTCCTCCTCTGAAATGTTCCTCCAGTACTGCATAAATTGACTGAGCGGGACACTGTCCATTGTCGTCCTTGGGTGGAAACTTGTGGCCATTAACAGGCTATACTGATAGGCAGTGGACAAATCAAAAAAATAAAGAAAAATTGGTCATTATTGAAGATGGATCAGACGCTTGAAAGAGCATTACCAGATGCACCTACTTTTGCCCATCGTAACAGGCAGGCACTTCGGAATACACTGCTTAGGGCCGAGTTGGCAGTAAGGGAAAACTGGGACAAAATTACAAGGGCACGACGCCTTGCCTAAATTGTCAGCACTGCGACAATGTCATCAAGTGGAATTAAATGAGACCCCCATATTCTGGAAAAGCAATTAAACGTAATCATTCATGCACGTGTGACTCTAAATGTTGTATATGCACTGAAATGTCCTTATGGACTATTTTACGTAGGGATGACCACGCGCAAAGCAAAAATCCGATGGACGGAACACAAGTGCAATATAAGGACAAAGAATCTAAAATCACCAGTCTCAGCTCACTTTGTGGAAGCCGGAAATAACATTGCGCAGATGAGATGTGTAATCCTTGAACAAGTGAGCATGCGTAACAGAGTGGGAAGATATTAATAAGAAACTTACAGAAAGAAATAACATGAATTGAAAGATTAGACTCCCTCTCACCGGGGGCGGGGGGGGGATGAACTGTCAATTTGATTTGATGTGTTTGCTGTGATTTAGAAATTACAGCATTTTTTTATGACACTTTAATGGGAGGTTAAATAGCAGACAGACATCACCCTTACCTTTACAAGTAGGATCATTGGGATCAATGAGAATGTGAGCGGATTAACGTTTGGGACACCACCTATGATAAGATAAATTATCAAAATATGATACAACATTTTAAGCACACCAACCATGTAGTGTACCTATATGGGACTTAGGTGTGCATGAATAATGTCTGTATCGCGGGCTATCAAGATCATTATCAGTCGGTGAGATTGTGACCCCCACCAAGGGGGACAGGTGGCTACATTATGGCTTTGTGTAAGGTATCCCCTTTAACCAATGATGTGTATCTGCAGTTTGAGTGAGGTACAGCTGGTATAGATATCTTGACATAGGATCCTGATTGGTGATTTTGATGGTATCCAGACACAAGATTTATAAACATTGAGTACACTTAAACCCCAGGTATAGAAACTCTTAAGAGATAGACCGTGTCGTGAGGAAGCTTCACTTTGAGGCCGCCACTGGAATGGTCAGTTATGTATGAAACATCAAGCATGCCTTACATAATAGGGCTTTATAATACCAGCGAGAGGTGGGGAATCGAGGACATCCTTGGTGACTGTCCTAATCCGGAGCCCCACATTCTCGCTATATTTTGATAAGCACATCCTGTTAGGGCAGTTAAGAGTCACCCCGGACTTCATTAAAGACATTGTTAGTGAACGAGTCACGGCAATTTCGAAGTGTCCCCAAGTAAGATGGCCGACCTACCGGGTCATGGATTTGCATGCGCGTGGTGTCCATGTCAATGGAAAGGTCATCTTTGGGCGACTCGAGACGGGACGGGACAGTTTAGACTGTCCGGATCGGGACATGGATGAATGCCTGCGGTAACCTTTCATTAGGTAAGTGCCCTTCGAGGAATATTTGGACGGACATACATTGAGTAGGGGTACATGAAATCTGATAAAATTACAACCGAGCAGCTATACAAACACCGGTTCTTATGAACTAGATGGTGTGGACGAACACAGCGCTTCTTAACAAAAGGCTGCACTAGTGATTGCATGGAACCTTTAGATAGGGTTTACCTGGGATAGATGTATATTAGTATATAAACCGACATTATATACTCACATTATGAAGTCTCAGAGAGACAAGTACACCAGTTTAGGTGAAATGAATAACATGGGTCTCACGCATCTAAGAAATATTATCCATTCCCCTCAGGTTGTTTCTGTATTGGGAAATGGAGGACTATTGCCACAACCCATATCGGAGGTTGTGCACCGAAAGTGTAATACCGTGGGCTGGACACTGGTGTAATCACGTCCATGTAGATCTATCTTGAAAACTCCACAGAGGTTCATTGAGAGGGATGTACTTTGGGTAAATTCCTTAAAGTGATGATTATTGTTTTATGTAGGCAACACAGAACTGTGAAAAGAGAAGTATTTTGAAAAGGGATGCCAGAATTTAGCGTTACACTACCTTGCAAGCAAGAGACCTTGAAGGTTAATTAGGTACCATTCAAAGGAATACCTTTTTAGATGAGTACCACTTAGACCATAGACCAACAGAGGTTACTGTTATTAGAGATATACAGATGAAATGGAACGATAACAACTCTAAGTCAGTTTTGAACAGGCCCTGATGAAGGATTATACATCCGAAAGGCATAGGCCAGAAACTGAACGTTTGGACTCTGACAAAGACCAGGAATGGTCACACAATTATACCAAGGGAAACAAACTTGGTGATTTAACATAGAAAAATAGGGGAATGCTGGTTTGATGAGAAACTGTTACTTTACAAGGAACTTTGATGTAAAGTCTGTTATGGTGAAATTGAAAGCATGATTAATGAATAATGTTTTTTACATGTTTCTTTACATGTTGTTTTCAGTAAATATTGTTTTATGAAAATTGGAGTATTGTTGTGCGGGGTCATTGGTCTGCACAACGAAAGATATCTCTGGTGAGAAAAGTGTCCAACTTTATTACCATGTACAGAGTGATTGCATTGATTATATGAATTAAGAGGTTCTTAACCCCAATAGAGTGCATAGGGGTTGCCTGTTGGTAACAACGGGTCACACAGATATTTTGTTCTAGATAGATGTCGAAGGGCCAGGAGACAATGCCCCATTTCACCTGAAGTAATGGGTATTCGTTTTACATAAACATATAAATACTACTTACTATCTAAAAATATCACTTGTGAATAAAGAAATAAGGAGTGCCCCTCTAAGTTTCATTACATTACCTCTTTCTGTAAGAAAGGAGGTCAGGCTGTGTAAGTCGGATAGTGGGAAGACAGATGCAGAAACATTTGGTATTGATGGATGCAGGTCGGAAGTACCAGTTACCTGTGTGTCAATATGAAATGTTTGTGGTTGGTACCAACCAGGCAAGTTACCCATATGGGCAGCCCCCGAATTGTAGAGTGCAAACATTGACAACATGGTTGTTGATTGAAGATAGAAGCACCTGAAGCTTAAGTACACTAGACCTGGAGGTCACCAGAAGGAGTGTGGAAGGTGCAAGGATTCAAGATTGTAGTAGTGAGGAGTTGGTTGAAGGATGAGGGGGTGGAAAGTGGGGGTGAGGGTGTTGTCACTTCCTGGTTCTTGGTGGTATATTTCACTGAGATTGCGGTGCGGACCAGTGTCACGCAGCAGAGGCTCCATGAATCAAATTGGATTTCCCTCAGATGGTAGTGCCTACCGTTTTGAAAATTGCTTGTCGTAAATTAGCCCAAGTTTCTGGTACAGTTTTTTTAGTTGGATGGTATTATGTTTCTTTACTTTCACATTGGTTGGTTGAAAAGCCAAATTATGAGCCGTTTCCTGAAAGTCAGGTAGTTTGTATCCAGGCAGACTGCTTTGGGTAGGGTGCTCCACAGTTTCATGGACAGAACAGAAAAAGTGGATCCTCCTTGCCGTTTCATGTTGAAGCTTGTGGCTAGTACTAGTGCAGGATTGCTGGACCCAAGTGTTCTGGAAGGAGTGTAGTGTTGGAAGTTACTTCTAAAGGTGGAAGGGGCCCCAGTCCATGAAAATGAACGATGCAATGTTTTGAAATGAATACTTTTTCTTATAGGCAGTGTGAATATTCGAGGGAATTTGTGCCTTCTCCCCAGTGGGGAGACACCACCAGTGAGACTAGGGCGGTGAGCCCGCTCTCCAACACCCTCCCTAGGGGTCAAGGCAAGTAGAACCTCACTGAGAGACTACTCCCCCTTTGGAGACAAGGACCCACATTCCTGTGAAGAACTCCCTTCATCAGCAAACACCATGGCACAAATGGGACTACCAAATCTTACCCAGTATCAAGACTGAGCCGAAGATGAGGCTGAGGGAGGTTATTCTTCAGGAGAAAGAAAATGTCTCTCTATAGAAAAGTAACCAATCCACTGAGAGGAGAACAATTGTCAGAGCGCGAGAGACAGACCAACAGACAGAAAACAATTTGTCTCCAAGCATGGGAGGTTGTGGGGTTAATCATAGCCCCAACAGATATAACTGAAAGGCCAGGTTACTTGTTCTTATGGCAAGGCCCATGTGTGAATGAAAAGCCTGCCTTAAAACATCAATAAAGCTAAATGTGTCTAACAAATATAAATTACAGGTATTTCTGCAGCTGACACAAGGCACATGGTAACATGGAAAAGGCCCATCACTGGGTTGGCTGAGAGACAAACCGTGGCATTTTGTTTATTGAAACTGCCACACATCAGAATGCTGTGTACATCGGCAATTAAGAGAGACTGATCATCGCATGTGAAAGTTAAAGCCAAGTAGTATCTTTCATTTAAAGCGACCAAGGCCCACATTCCAACACAGAAGGTGACTCTGTTGAATGGAAAGGCACATTGTGAGTGACCAAAATGAACTGTAGCAGCCCTTCACTTTCAAAATGCCCCATTGAAAAAAAAACTAATACTGTGTGCAAAGAAAAAGAAATCCTCCGGTTAAAAATCGCATTGATCCATAATTGTTAAATACATCGCTATTTCAAGGAATAAAGGCTGCAAAGTAAAAAAACTAATGTGACAATCTAGCAGGCTATTTTCTTGCAGGTCCCACATGTAAACGCCTCCTATGGATGTGAGCCAGTTGCCGGGCAAAATGTTTAGACCATGATTAAAGGAATTTACACAAGCCTGGCCTCTGGCAGGAGCAATGAAAATGACCATTAGCCATGGGCAGTGAAGAGCTAATGGATTAATTGCAGACTATGTCAACATTGCAGCTTGCAGACTCTGAACCACGAAGTTTCAAAGAAATGAAACCAAGAAACGGGAACTATGATGTGAAACTAAATATTATACATGTTAATTATGTGGTCATAAACTTACATTAGAAATTTTCTTTTATTCAGTAATTGGTGAAAGGTTATATGTACAGACTTGGGACAGATGTCATTTTTAAAACGATTTCTAGGCAGTGGTATTGATACAATTGTCATCCATGTGCAATTTTGGTAATTTCAGTTTAGGAGGGAAGGAGGGGAGCATCCAATCAGGCACCTAGGAATACCGTCTGATAATGGGCAGTACAAGCCCACATTCGAATACACCCTTAAATGCCACCATTTGTTTTCTCTCCATTATCCTTAGCCCAGCTGCACCCGCCTCCATCTCTGCTACCTCACTTTTACACTGCCGCTCAGCCCCCAAACAACCAGCAACTGCCTCCTAAACAGACCCACAATTACCTACTTGCAGGCCTCTCTGGACCACATAGGTCAGTCACGCCCATGCCTCAGGATGGTATGAATATTAAAAGTACTACTGTCCTTGTACTATTCCTCTGTCTGCAGAAAACAGATATATATTACTAAAACACACAGCCTCAAATAAGAATGTTAGAAAGTTGTAGCAACCCAGGACAATAGCACCTGGGTGCTGGTCGTGTTAATTGCTGCTTTGGTGGATAGGTTTGGCAGTTTCCCCGCCCCGAACCCTTGCTTTGATTGCACCAACCAGGGTTCGGGTTGGTTGGCTGGCTGGCCGATAAAGCATACTCGCCAAATGCACAGTTAACACTGCACATTGATGTAGGGTACAGAATTCGAACTGGAATATCATCAAATCAGCACAAGGCGACGCATTTTCAGTCTGTCTTTATGAAAATAATGGAGGTCTTGCAGACAGTTGAACAAACCACACCTGCTGGCTTCCTATGCAATGCCCCTCTGTTGCAAACATCCTTTAATGTATGGTTTCAATCTTTCTCCTCGGATTTAGTAAGCACAAACATTCAGTGAGGGAGTAGGAGTTGGGGGACAACTTGCCTGCAATTAAATCAATTGTACAATCATTGGTATGATAAGGTGGTAAACAATTAACTTCTTCTGAACTAAATACATCTTTAAAATCCTTGTATTCCTCTGCAGTTTCCACTGATGTTCATTTAATAATAATAATAAATCTTGCTTTTTTAAAATGGAAAGAGCCTCAGTTGGTTCAATGTAAAAAGTATTTCTGTAAAGGAAAGCCTGAATTAACGAGCAATTTCAGACTTTTTGTAGCAAAGTGATAAAACCAGACATTATCTCAGTAATCTCTCCATCGGTTATCTCTGCGTCTAAAACAATCAACAGTAAAAGGTCTACCTTCTCCAGAAACCAACAAAGCCAAGCATGAGGCTGGAGTCCATATGTTAAACTCCTAAAAAGAAATGCTCTGATCAATGACGGATCAATTATCAGGCGGTGTGAAAGGCATACTTCATCTGCGAGTGTACGTTTCACGATACTGAACCTTCTCCTTTCTAGACTCCAGTCTTGGACACATTTTTATGCAGTCTCCCTTCTCACCACAAAAACTCACTTTTCTCCTTTGCCTTTTCTGCTCATCAGAAAGCAGACACACTTCCCAACTACATTGGTTGCTCCGTTTGATAAGACCAGAGAATCTTGTTGGAACGGGTATTGTTGCCAAAACCTCTAAATCACCATTCCATGCCTGAAGTGCTATATTCCGAGACTCTACTTACCATTTCTGCTCAACAGGAGATGCTTGGAGGAACTCAGGAAAGGGCAGAGCTAATGAGCGTGTTTTATAATAAGACAGTAGATGGTGTAGGCTCGGTTGGATGAAGGGACTGGGTTAGTCTACAGGCAAGACAGAGCAAGTTAGGAGCAGGTGTTAGTGGGGTGCTCAATTTGTCAGACAGGGCGGGTCCTACATGGGTTTCTTGGGCTGTTCCCTTGATCTTCATCAGACTATAAACAAACTTGCAGCGGGAAGTTCTTGGGGGTGGTGGGAGCTGCACATGGTTCAAGGTTTCCTGAACAAATGAGGGTTGTATAGAATGCAGATGCGGTCAGGGAGTACCTTCCGTAGTTATGCTGCCTTCACTGAGAAGGAAGTACTAAACAGTGCCATTGTTATTTTTCCACGTACTGAGCAGAGGCTGTGCTACGGTATAGATCAAACTAGCTTGGCTTGTGCATTCTGGGTCCTTCCTTGTGAACAGCATGATCAGAAATGCATAGAACTTTAACAATGACTCTGCAGCTAACGGATGGCCAGTGCATGGTCTGTAGCAGGAAAACATGTTCCTTGAACCCATGTAAATTGAGAACCGTGCTGTTGTGTACCCAGTGGAGTTTTGCAAGCAAGTACACTGAAGCCACCACATATAAGCCATTTACTTAGTGATTCACAGGTGCCATAGCAGTCCCATGCTCATGATGACGCTCACTCTTGAGGGAGAGCCAGCAACAGGAGGGGCCTCAAGATAATCCGGTGGAAGGAATGAGGATTTCAGTACTGATGGGACCGATCACACATGTCCAAGCGAACGAGAACACACAGCTTTTCCTCTGCTCTGTGCAGGAATGGGGAAATGATGCTCATCAGAATGGTGATATCTATGTGATGACTAAGAGGTGGCTTAGTGTCATCTAGGGGTCAACTTCTAGAAGGCAGGTTGTCGGGTGCCGCCTGTGGCGATTTGCTAATTTTTAGGATGATTTGGGAGGTCACATGTGGTTGATATACATCACCCCCAAAGGGTTGCATGCATATGTTGAAAAGTAGAGGATTAAAAAAAAAAAACTCTTGCAGGACTCAAAAGGTCACAATATTTTCTTTCAAAAATTCTAGTCGGTTGGTAGGTGGTTTTATGCACTATATGTGGGGGTGGGGCGTTTACAGTTAAGCTCCAGGTCACAGATTTCCAAATGGTGAAGGCAAGCAACGAAAAATCAGCTGAGTTAAAGGCTGCAGACAAATTGAGCAGAATCATTCCTACACTGTGGCCTTGTCTCTGCTTCTGATCATTGATAAAGTCTTTGAGAAAAGTATAGTGCATTACTCCTCCCCCCCCCCCCCCTCTAGAAACTACTCCGTTTTACAACTCACATTGTTAAAACACTCATGCTCCCTACAGCCTCCTTCTGGGTTCATGTCAGCTGGGCCTTTTTTTTTTTTTTTTTTTTTTAAAGCCATAAAAGAATCTCACAGTCACCTTTCATAGTTAGGGGAAATTGCATCTACTTCCCTGCGGGCATATGGCACGCCACACGTCCAACCTTCAAGATCCCAGCATCACTGCAATTTAAAAAACCTTTCGCTGCCTCAAGTTTCAGGTCATTTGCCCTCCTGGCACTGCTGCTCTGGAATGCCATTGTATCAGAATAGAGGTCAGTTGAGCACATTCTAAAGGGCCATAGAGAACCACCTGCCCTGCTTTGGGGAGCCAATTCAAAGACTCAATTTACCCGACTGCTAGCAACACCAGCACTGGATTGAACTCCTACACTTTCAAAAGTAGATAACGCTGGAACTTGTCAATCGAGTACTACATTGGAGCTTTGTGTATTATATGCTAGCAGGTACATTTAAAGGACTGCGATGTACCACTGCAATTTTTCCAGCCAATGCCAGGTGTACATTGTCATTGCTAGCTAGTTCTACATACAGCGTTTCATGGCAACATTTTTCAGCAATTGAACTATTACACAAACTATAAATTAGCCAAACAGGTATAATGAATACATTAATCATCTATGTTTAATACAAGCAGGGTTTTGAGATCAGCATTGGTCTTACAGGGTGTCTGGGCGTTCCTTTATCACAAGCAGAACGATTCCTTTTCTAAATGTGTGCAACCCATCAGTCACCAGGCGGGCTAGCTCTTCAATTAGAAAGACCACCTTCTTTCAGCAATGTCAGTGTTTCTCGGCCAATACGTTACAATACCACCACAATTTATGGCAGTGAAAGGCGTAGGCAGGGTTAAAGTTAAAGCAGTGGAGAACAAACTGAGGCCACACAGCAGGAAAAAAAGGCGGTTCGGCAGAACCTTTTTTTGATGATGAAATACATCTATGGAGATCCTTCTGGTACGAAAGAGAACTTGCAGTAATGTGTTGTTACTGAGACTCACAAAACATGTGCAAGTGGAAAGAAGGCATTCTGCTTTCCAAGTGGTTACCCTCACAAGAGAAAGTGCTTAGTAGTTTCAAAAGGTTTTCAACAGCTCTCTTGATATGCACTAGGCTAATCTCATCAAGAGAGCCAATACATTCGCAAATTCAAATTTACAGGCGGCGTCTTCTAAGAAGCAAACATCTGCATCATTTCAAATAAAATAAGCACACAAGGAGAACTAGCCAAGGTGACATTGCAGCAAGCGTGTCATTAACGCTGCAGACAAGAAATAATGGTAATTTCTCCAATCGTTGATTGAAAACTGACACAAAGCAATGGTGGGGAGAAAAAATACTGAAAATAAAAAATGGAGGATGCCTCTACCCTACCCAAATATACATTCTCTAAGCCAGTGTTGCCAGTGTTTCAGGGTTCCATATTCTGCATAGTTTTACAATAAAACAAAATAAATGAGAAACAAATACACATCAATTGATATCTATACGGGTAAGAGATGCGCACATATTAAAGGCAGCGTTATGCATCAAGTTAAAGTACCAAATTCTGCAGACCACAAACGGGCATCCATAAACCAGCCAAGGGTGTGTGGGTAGGGCAATGTCGTAGAGAGAACGAATGGCGAACTATACATTAGTCAGATCCACAGGACGATCAGATTACCACAAACGCTACATAGTCAGCAGTCGCGGAAGGGGTTCCTTCTTGGCATGATACAGTGAGTTTCCAGGTATTAATTAGTCCAGAGGATATTAAAGAAGTCACACGATTCTTGGAATTCAAACTTTGACAGGCGTTCCATTTGTTTCCAAAACAGCATAAGGAAGAGCGACCCATCAGCAGCTAGACATGCAAGAGAGCCTCCTGCTCTGCTAAAGTTCACCCCATCAAGCCTCTCCCTTCACGGCATTACAACACTTTGTCGAAGATCACTGGCTGACTACGGAGTCCATGGCACCAACACATCCAGAGGAAGCCTCTTCTTGAAGTATAGAGGATTGACTGGAGACCAACAGTAGGAGCCGTACGAGTTGACAGTTTATGTAGCAAAAGCCATCACGAAAGAGAACAGCAGGAAAACTAAAACAAAATAAAGTCACAGAAAACCTGAAGATGTTTAATAAGTTAAATACTTTTAAGCAGTTACGCGTAGGTATTTTATGTGCAAAAAAGGTAAGATTCCAAATCCCCCTATTGCCTGCAGATTAAAGAGTAAAAACCACTTTCATGGAACAAAAAAAGGGCGCCAACGATTATATTTGGTTTAAGTCTATATGCTTCAAGCCTACTTTCAATCTTCCCACAGGTACAGCTAAAGGCAGCTCACCAACATCCACAGCCTTCTCCCCATCGCACCCAGAAAGAGGTCACAATGCACCCATCACGTTCACAGGGCCTGAACAAGAAAATCAGAGGAATCATGAGACACATTGGGAAAGCTACGCTACCTTGAACCCTGCACAGCCTTAACCTGGATTCTTCTCCAACTCCTCCTTGCACTAATTTCAGGATTGCCCCAGTAGCTGTAGAGAACAGCACCAGTGGGCTAGGGTAGGAAGTAGTCTAGTGATAAAGGCGCAAGTCTGTAAAGATTAGTCAGCCACTAGATAACTGTGGGATCCTGGAGAATTCATGATAAATCTGCACTGTGGGTGTGCTAGTTTAATTCAAGCAGTTAGACAAAGATGGACAGATGGTATTTGTTGGTGAAAGAAAACTGCAGCTATAGTTAGAGATGGCAAAATGCAAAACTAAGCAACCCAAGGGCAGGAGCATCCCAGTAAGCTTGCCTGTGCCTCAAACCAAGTATGAAAAGGCCTCCCCAGAGGAGCAGGATTTGCCTTTCATCACTGCCTGTCAAAGGAAACATTCAAGGAGAAAGAAGCAAGACGGCAAGCAGCCTGACCAGCACACAGTCGGAGAACCGCTCTAGCATCAAGACCTGTGTAAGGAAAGACACTGCAATTTTGTTGGGAGCAGTTGGTACTTCGGGAGCAAGTTTAACACATGGCACTGCTTGAGTGCAACCATGTGGATTTCACTTCAGACCCTCAACTGCTTTATTGGGAAGGAAAAAAAAACGGAATATGGAGCAGCTTTGTTGAAAAAACGGAGTGCTCCGAATCTTGCTTATAAAATAGTTTTTTCTGCAGGAGCGATTAAGGTTGAATGAGAAGGAGTTCTCTACAAGAAGCCGAGTTTGTAGGCAGACAAGAAACGATCTCCTCCATTGTTCGCCGAGCTGGAGACCTCCTGAAGAGAAAATTAGCCCTGTCGTTACTGTGTAACCAGCAGTGACAGAATGCAACCTCCTCACAGCTAAAACTCAAAATACATGTCATTATGGAAGGATACACATTAACAGCACAAACTAGATAAAGAGATCCAATCTAGTAGGCTGTCTTCCCCTCATGTTACATTTCAGCAGACAATCTACAACAGTCTGGAAGTTCTACACAAAAAGTTATACAAAACATGAACAGGTAACAAGAAGGACACCTACTGACTCATGCTGGCTAGTCACCCACAAATCAGTGCCAGCTGGCAGTTGCACACCTGCCACAAAACAGGCAATCAAGCATATTGCTGAATTCCTGCCAAAATAGACAGTCACTGGTGCTTTCCACTGATTCACTTAAAACAATAACACCAATAAGCCATTGTAACCGCTAGAGATAATCAGAATAGCTCCTCCAGATGTGTCAGCCCACCCTTCATCCAGCCATCGAGCATCTGCGGCACACACAGCAACAGTTTCAAACGCACCCATACCGAAGCACACCTTACCATCCCCGCCACACAATTGCAGACCATCCAGAACCAGCAACACAACGCTATAAAGCTGTACACAGACGCCGCAACACATCGCAGGACGATACTTGACGAGCTCTCATCTAGTCCACCTGCTCCAGTAGCATCTCCAGCTGCTCACACGGACAGCATGCATGGTAAAAACCCTGCACCATAATGCAGCATGCCTCTGCCAACAGGGCAAATACGCAGACCGGTGCTGGAAAAAACCTTTTAATTTAAAAAGGACTGCATGGTTTATCAGGTGAGATAATACTTCCCTGCTGCTGGAATTAAGCAGTCGCCAGAATCTAACAGAAAACATACCTCCGCAATCTAGGCGAATCCACCGTGGCAAACAGAAAAAAAGCAAGCGACTTGACTGGGAAACAGCAAGCGGACCCAATACTCTTTTGCAGCACACAGGAGTAAGTCAGTCTACATCTCTCCCAAATGAAGAAACAAAGCTCTGCTGCTCCGATTGGACAGCGAGAGCCCAAGCTGCCTCGCGCGCTGCCAACATCGCAAGTGCATGGACCATCGATGGGAGATTTTGTCCCCCCCTTTACAAGTAGTCGTGGCGTCCACATGCAACGCAGTAATAAATACGAACTCGAATGATGTAAATACCCAGAGTGGGTGTAAAGGGAATCTGGGTGTGAGTAGCAGTCTTGTGCAGGCTTCCTCCTCTTCCTTCTCCCACACCACAAGCTGTCTCGAAAGAGGCGATAAACGCTTTGGAAGGGGAGAACCGCAACCATAGACAGGAGGCAAGCAACACAGCCGAGTGTTACCCTAGCACCAGCGTCGGTAGCTAGCTCTAAACACAGGTAGAGTCCGTTGCTGCACACGCGTGTCCTGGCAAAGAGCCTGGACTGGATAGAGCTCCAACAAGCTTCGCAGTGCAGGTGATCAACTACAGGAATCTCTTTTGGATAAAAAAAAAATGCATGATACTTCAGTGAAGGGAAAATATAGGACAGAAGTGCGTCCATTTTAATCGTGATCATTTTGAAACGCATCAATTGGTAAATAAAACTAAAATATTTTAAATAAATTGCAATGGCTATCACATACATAACATGTAATGTAATTAATTCCTCGTTAGCCCGACAGCCACTGTTGCAGCGCTACACTGACACCTACTGGTGGCTAGCAAGACAATCATGCCACTGTCCCGATTCTAGGATTTGTGCAAAAGGTGGTTTGATCGTTGACAGCTGGAGACTATACCACTTCCCGGAAAGAAGGCAACGAAGCAGAATGGGATGTCAGGCTCGGGGCAGTGACTTGCATGACATGCCAAGGCAGGCTAGTTCTACGGTCTACCACTAAATGTCTGCGAGAAGGTCCACAAACGAACGCACAGTACGTTTTATAGATGGCACAGCGGTTTTGTACTTTAGCAAAGGAAATTTGTAATATCACGTTCGTAAGCAAAACTTTTAAGAGTGGCATCAGTGGATTAAATCAATGAAAATATTGGCATTATATAATTACAATTAACGCGAACGCAAGATATGCATAAGCCAACAGTGCCATCTAGCGGCTGTCTAATGGCGCCAATGGAGTTTGAACAGAAGAACATCGATTTTATCCATAAACGCAAAACCCTTAAAAACCATCATGCTCTAAAGTGGTGAGCCATGCACTGCCTCATGTTGCCAACAACTATTTTAACCCATTATTTCAGGGAGCGAACACTCTTTGGTTGAGGCTCCCTTCCTATGCGCTGTTGATTGTGTAAATACATGGGAAAAGTTCATGCCCCCATCTCCAATAAAATTCACCAGCCACCACTGCCTGAACAACGGTTTCACACTCTAGGGGCGTAGCTTGAGAAGTCTCCTCTGTCTTCGTTTTTTTGTGTCCTCATGAAGACTAAAGCAAAAACAAAAAAAAAGGAGCCGATGGCTGGGAGGTTTAGAATTAATATTAACCCCTCCGAGACGCTTTACTATGTGATATGGACTTTGTAAGAAACATTGTTCATATATTAGTATTTTTTGAAAGCCAAACCTGCATATTTGTCAACCAGAGCTCAGAAGGTTTGGGGCAAGTGCTTAAATTGCAGAGTGGGGATAAAACCCCTGCTTCATCTCTTAACCAAAGTGTGCGAGACCTTCAGCAAGTCATTTTATCTCACTGTGCCTCCTCTGCAAAAGCTTAGGGTCCCTAGAAGGGATTCAACGCAAACACTATTCGAAAAAAGGCCCTTCTCAAGGTTTAATTAAGTGACAAGTCCGGAGGTGATTTGGGGGCAGGGGGAGTGAAGCACTACCAGTCAGGTAATGGCACCAGGGCTCACTTAAGACACTCTCGAATTCATGCCCGGGGACATTGAACACAGGGATTTAATGCCATTAGCATTTCTTAAAAAGAAAATACTAAACAAAATGGCCGCCATGGACTCCAGAAGCAAGCCACTACACGGTAGAGAGATCGAAGGGAAGCAGACCTTTGCCTGGGGAAGCCAGATGGCCGCCTCATGCTGCTCGGAGGCTAGGGAGATGGATAATATGAGGTAAAGCCTGCATTCTGAGCTCCCCAGTTGGCTTGAAGGTATTGCTTCATCAATATCAATAGTGACTAATCAAAAACGGGCTTACTCATGGCAAAACCATGTCCCTCGTCAGACTGTTGGTTAGGGTGGGAGGTAGGATTATGTAGAGATGGTTACTGGTAACATACCCTGCCCAGCACACCATCCGATACCTGCGGACAACCTTTTTTACTTTATAAACAAAGTAAGCCTCATTTATTTTTTTTATAGCCATAAACATTCGTTCACCAGCCTTTATGCCCGATTATGCTACAATTGGCCACATTTGGTTTAGTCATGCTATGCCATGGCTCACAATTTGTGAATTGTCTATGGCACCGACATGTGTAGAGACTGCCAAGTGACCTCAAGAGACTCCGGCCAGAGCACCACTCATGCTTATATGTGATTATAGTACAATGCAGTGGGGCATGCACCATAAACTACCCACTGACAGAGTCTACCACACTTTACACTGCAACTGCTGCAATGCCATGCTGGCAGGTACAAATACAAAGTATCAGGTCTTTAAATTCGATAATGTTTTGGCCAATGTCAGTTTTCAAAATGTACCATTAAGGCTAATTTGGCACTAGCAGCTCCCCCCCACCTTTCCCCTCTAACCCACCTCATCCCCCCCCAGCAACCAGAAGATCAAAACAGCCAGGAAACCTGCACTCCTACCATCAAACTAATTTGAGCCCGTTTAACACCTTCAAACCCTCCAGAGCTGCTGTTGGGCAATCTACCTCCTCCATTCGCCACCACACCGCATTAGTCGTTGCCTCAGCTCGAACTGCATGCTCATACTTGAACCGCCAGCATCTTCACTGCCGATTGCCATCAGGAGTTGAACCAACCCGGTGGCTCATCAAGCCCTGATCATCGATCGATGCATAGAGCTGCTGCAACTAAGCTGCGTATCCCGTCTCCAGCATCTTCACTGTCAAACCAACTGTCGAACCGACCCTGGGGGCCGTTTGAAATGCAGCAGGCATCTGTTAGAACCCAGCTCGACATCGTTCTCAGTATAGAACCACTTGACAGCTGTTCCCGAACCTCTGAACTGCACCCTCGAACCAGTTCAATGTGGCTCCGTGCAGCGGAGCACGTCTTTTCCCTGGCTCAGGCCTGAAGCTCATGGTTGCACCTACATCTTCGAACTTCCTCTTTGAACAGCCAGCATTTTCAGTGCAGATCTTCACTAGCAGTCGACCAGACCCTGAAGGTACTTTTGAACTGTGATCTTCAAATACTGCCCTTGAGCCGTTCGACTCAAACCGCATATCCAGTCATACTTCACTACCAAACAGTTGCTTGTGGGGAGATGTGGCCAGGAGCATGAGCACGTAGTTCTCTAGAGCGCCCGGACGACCCGCCATAAATTGTTAAAATCCTGCTTCTTTGAGAGGAAACCATACCCTTTGATCAGGCCCTGGCTAAGGGTGTTGGGGGGCACGGAACACAAGGCTTGCAGTGAGAAACATACGAGTTTGGCGCCCCAGTGGTGAGCTCCGAGTGATTGGAGGTGAAGGACCGAAGGCTCCAAAATGGCCACCGGGAGCACTGAGACTGCTGGAGGCTGAATTGAGGAGCTCACACCAGAGGTGAGACCAGGTGAAGCGGCAACCCTGATGAGAGGAGACGACAAGCGTTGAACAGCGGAGAGGTGCGGCGGTCGAGGCAGACCCGACGGCACTGACACAGAGGCGCAGACTCTTGAGAAGCCTGGTGTATAGGAGGGAGTACGTCTCCACCCCTTGAAGCAGTAGCGGTAACCGGGCTGTAGTGACAGAGCTGAGCCGTGGGACAGAGGAGCCGCTGCAGAACACTACACTTGGGGGGGGGGGGGGGGGGGGTGGTTAGCAGCTGGGGACTCAAACCCGGCTTGGCGGCGGAAAGCGTATCCGGCAGTGTACCCCACTCCCCCGTGCAACTGAGTACCAGGGCTAAGGGAGTGGGTGCCCCCCACAGGCACATTCGATCCACAGACTAAACGGGGGAAGGGGGGGTGGGGGGCGAGAGGCCAAAAACCACAGATTGAGTCCCTGGATGAAACGAGTAGTAGAGGGCTTGAATCTTATCTTGGGGGCAAGATAAAGCAGGATAACAACTATCCCCCTTGGCTATTGGACCCCAGCGGACGCTCGCTGGAGCTTGGAGGGGGGACGTAAATAGCCCTGACAAGAGAGTGGAGCCATCCTCCCCGAACTACCAAAATAGAGAAGAAGCAGCAGCAGCAGGACCTCGCTCTATGGGACTGAAGGGGGTCGTTGGAGGACCATACAGCCCCAGCCACTCTAAACTAGGAGTCCCAAAAAGAGACACCAGTAATAATCCTGGACTGTGCCCTTTGGCAAAGGCGTGAAAGCCCTGGTGGATGCAACTTTTGCAGCAGCAGAGGCGCTAGGAGCTGAAAGTGACATAGCAGAAGGGGAGCACTTCAGTGCGGGTCTCTGGCACACGTCTAGCCAGGCATATGTCACTGTGTTCTCAGGAAAAGTGAGGCAAGGACTGGAAAAGTGAGGGGCTGTACCCAGTCAGCAGTAGGAGCTTCAACAGGGGAGGAAGTCCTCTTTATCTTGGTGTGATAATAGTGGGGAAGAGAACACAGTGACATAGGCCTGGGGGATGAGGCGCTGACTGACAACAGCAACGGTGAAGGGCCAAGTACACAGACCTTAAAAATAAATAACAGGAGGAGGCAGGCAGAGCAACAGCAGGTGCTGAAGGTCTAGGCCTCTGGGGGGAGGGGGGGTTTACCCTGGACCCCCAGATGGAAGCAATCGAAGCCACTAGGAATTCACTTGAGGGGAGTATTAAAGATGTAGGAGTGGATGCGTCTTTGGTGAAAGCGGACCTTCGGAAGGTGTGCAAGTGGTTCACAGAAGTGAAGCAGAGAGCTAGTAATGTAGAGGACGACCAGCAACATCTCAAGAACTAAGTGACTAGTCTGGTGGGGGCAACCAGGACATTGGAGGCGAGAGTGGAAGACACAGAAGGCTGATGTAGACAGTGCAACATCCGCTTGGTGGGGATCCGAGAGAGAGGAGGGACCCAGTGTAGAGCTCTTTGTTGAACATCTTATTCTGGACACTTTGGGAGTCAAAGGGCTGTCTAAACTTTTCATGGTTGAATGGGCATACAGGGTGCCGGGCAGGGCTCTGACCCCCAGAGGGCGGCCGAGATTAGTAGTGGCAAAAATATTGAACTTCAGAGAGAGGTATGCCAACCCCTACAGGATTTCCGTAAGGTGGGATACTATGAAGTGGGAAACACAAAGCTGCACATTTTCCCAGATTTCACATTGGAGGTGCAACAGCAGAGAAGAACCTATGAAGCCCTGAGACATCGCCTCAGAGAACTAAACATGAAATACATTATATTTTTTCCGGCCAAATTGAAGGTCATAGTGGGTGGGAAGTCTCCACCGGAGGTATGGACTTGGCTGGAATTGGTGCCACAAGGTCTAGACACAGAAGAAAAAAATGGGGCGCCACAGTCAAGGGACTCGAGGCTTATCTGGGGTGAATTGGAATTGAGGTTGATGGTTAGAGACCTGTACCGCACCTGAAGCACTAGCTAATGATCTAGCGGAGGGGAATCGAGAGAGGATTACAGGGACGAGTGGGAAGGGTCAATGGAGAGATGCCCCTAGACCAACAGTGGTTCATGCACAGGAGGGAGGTGAAGGGTGGCAGGAATGGCTAAGGGATAAAGATTTTTGAGGGGGAGGAGAGGACTTCGGTTAGGGGGGATGTTGTGGGAGGAGGGGGTGTATTTGAGTTGGGGGAGGGGGAAACAATACTATGGTGTAGATTGGCTATGGTTGGGAGACAAGGTGGGGGAAGGGGTTGTGGGGAGTTGGTTGAACATACGATTAGGGCAAGTTTGCCCTGTCGGTTGAAGTCTGTGGTTGGGTTGACAAAGCAGATTCAGACAGTTCATCAAGTACAGTGGATGCACGAAGGGGGCTGGGGGACAAGCAGAAGGAAGTCGATTGGTGACGGGTTGAAATTTGTAACCTGGAATGTACGATGGCAAGGTAAGAAATTGAAAATGCCAGTGATTAAGGGGATTCCTGAAGCGACATGGGGTGCAACTGGCCCAGTTACAAAAAACTTGCATGGTAAAGAAGGACTTGGAACTGCTCATGAAGTGGCAGGGAGGGACAGTAGTGGGAACAACCTACTCGAAGTATGCCAGGGAGGTTTTGATCTCGGTAGTGGCAGGGGTCCCTATTCAGGTGAACAAGGTACTGACCAATGTAGGGAGGACGGCACTTCTCCTTGGTACGATGGAAGGTAGGCATCTGTGTGATAAATCCTTATGCTCCCAAAGTAGACGACAGGAGTACTTCCCATCAGTGATGCAGTTAGCAGGGAGATATCGGAAAGGGGTATTTGTATGGGGAGGAGATTTTAATTGCCTCCTAGATCCAGGACTACATGGTACGGGGAAATCAGGCCCAATGACACAGCAGGCAGCAGAATCTCTACAGAAGATGGTTGGAGACCTAGACTTGGTGGAATTGTGGCGGGAGTGACATGGGCAAGAGCAAGGCTACTCTTATTTTCCAGGGGTGCGCGGTGTAAGGAAGGCATGGAATCAACTTTAAGACAGACAAAAGGGACCACAGTTCATGGGTGTTTATTGAACTTTAAAAGGGTTTGAAAAACACAATCTACAGATGGGAGCAAGCTACGACCATCAAATAATAACGCAGCCCTGGTGGTGTCTTGTCAAAATGAAAGGGCCTATACGAATAAACTTATTACCAATAATGACCTCTAAATACAAATGGTGTGGGAAACAGTGTTACAAAAAAAGAAAGAAGTGATCTCAAAATGATAGGTCAGGATGTTCAGGCTGTTGGCCTCCCCCAAGTTTTCAGCAGAGGACACGGCAGTAGCACAGTCTCTGGATTCTCTAACATGAGGATACAGTTCAATCATTAGCATAAGGGCCTTCAGTGCCCTTATTCAAAGTCTCTTCTTTCAGAGGGCATGATGCGATAAACAATACGTTATTTTCCTCTTAGGATTGCACAAGTACTCCATTTCTCAGCCAATTCACTATTCACCTCAGATTCCCCCCTCTGGTGGGCTCAGATCCGCCTAACACAATGTTCAATTAGTCTCCCTGTGCAGGGCTCAGACCAATTTCAAGTTAATTTTTTAAATCAAACTTATTTTAATTAAAAGCTCTCAGCTGATCTCCCTCTGCCAGGCTCGCACCAACTTCATCTACTTTGTCATCAGCTTTCTTTACACTATTATCCTCGAAGACTTTCGATTGTGCACAGGATTTTGCTTGGCACGTTGCAAGACCACTTTGATACACAAGTCTTGTCACTCTTTCGCTTTTGCCACCTTTCAGTTGGGTACCTTACAGAGACTTTCAAATGAGCATGCACGCAGTGCCAGGATCATATCTTGGCTTCAAAGTTCATTCACTCATCTTTTGCAATTCACTATACAATGTTGCTGCTTGCAACCTTGGCTTCCACACAGACCGTTTTGGTATCAGTCTCTCCAACTCGCTGGTTGTGCAGACTTCACTGGCGCTGCTTTGTTGTAGGAACCAATGAAAGTACAACGGCGGCAAGCGATTCTCCCCACCTTGACTATTGACACAGGAGAGTCCCGGTACCTCTAACACACAATGCGGGATTCTTCAGCCTCGTTTCTTGGTCTTACATTTTCTATTCTTGAAGGTTCATGAAAGTAACAGTTCCTCGTTGAAAAGGTGAAGGGCACTTCCCTCCTTTGCCTCCCTCAGACTGTGCTCTCGTGTGTGTGTGTGTGTCTGTGTCTGTGTGCTCTCGTGTGTGTGTCTCTCTGTGTCTCTCTGTGTGTGTGTGTGTGTGTGTGCTCTCGTGTGTGTGTGTGTGCTCTTGTGTGTGTGTGTGTGTGCTCTCGTGTGTGTGTCTCCCGCCTGTGTCTCCCGCCTGTGTCCCCCGCCTGTGTGCCCCGCCTGTGTGCCCCGCCTGTGTGCCCCGCCTGTGTGCCCCGCCTGTGTGCCCCGCCTGTGTCGCCCGCGTGTGTGTCCGTGTGTGTGTCCGTGTGTGTCCGTGTGTGTCCGTGTGTGTCTGTGTGCGCGCGTCAGCAATTGCTTGACCATTGTATTGTGACATGTCGGATATACAGCTCGGCTGTTAATGCATTTTCTCTTAGGGAGCTGTCCGTGAGAAATGGAGTTCCTAGGTATACTACTTGGTAAGATGGGGTAAAGGTGTTACAGGGAAGGGGATACCGCATCTCGCCCTCCAGTGTCCCACTCCCCAAAGACCCCTCACCCTAGTGATCCCCCTGCACTGGTCCACCCTCAGGGACAGGATCCAAAAGCAAACGCAGTGTCCTGGCCACCTGGATGACAGATCCCCGGGGACTAGTGGGTGAGACACCTTCAAGTTTCTCACAGCGGGTCCGATTCACGCCGGGATTATATTTTTGTAGGGGTTGCACACTTTCACATGTTTGAAAAAATTGCATAGTTCAGGAGAGTTTTCTGGGATTACTCGCCCTTAGTAACGTATTCGGAGGGAGTGAGGCGTAGATCACCAGTGAATTTGCGGCACCTTTTGGTCACGGCTCTAGAGGTTGTGGCATTTTGGGAAGACTGCAGGAAGAAATAATTCCATTTTTTGGGGTGAATGAAGGATCGGTGGAAAGGCTGGGGACCCTGTGGGAGGATTTCAACACTACAAGTAAGGGGCGCTGTATATCTTAAACAATGGGAGTAAAGAGTACTGCAGGATAAGCTACTAAAATTGGCGGGGGTGGTATCCAAGTTAGAGAAAGAGATGGCAGAGGGAGAGACGGGGACAGAACTGGCGAAGGCCAGGGTTCTCATCGGGAGACGCAGGAATCATCATCCAAATTTGATGGGATCAAACTGGACGTACAGATTCACAGGCAAGGGGACAAGGCAGGGCATCTACTGGTCTGGTTGATCCTTCAGGAACAACCCCGGCACACCATAACACAAGTCAGGCGTGACTCTGGGGAACTAGCCACCACCCAAGAGGGGATCAAGGAGACCTTTCAGTGCGTTTACCAATCCCTATATACAAGTGAAGGCATGTACTCAGTCGAAGATGCAGAGGAACTGTTGGACTTGGTCCAGCTGCCGGTCTTGGCAGGGCATCTTAAGGAAACATTGGAGGAGCCTATTGAGATATCCGAGATAAGCGGGCGTTGGGGTCCATCAGTAAAGGTAGGTCCCCAGGGAGTGATGGTTTCCAGGTAGAATTTTATTGTAAATATGAAGATCTCCTGGTTCCCCCATCTTAAGAAAATCTATGATGAAGCCTTTGCATCAGGATCTCTCCAGACTCCATCAGGTGGGCAGTAAGAACTGCCTTGCTGAAGGAAGTTAAGGACCCACTAGATTGTGCATCCTACCGGCCAAGTTCACTGTTGAACGTGGATGCAAAGATTCCGGGCAAGATCTTGGCTACCAGACTATCTGGGGTGGCTCTGCTATTGGTGTATCTGGACCAGTGCAGATTTATAGGGGGACGTAGCACCACGATGAACTTATACCGCATATGTCATGTGAGGACATGGCATTGGCATCCTTTGATGCTATGAAGGCCTTTGACTGTGGAATGGGGGCCTTTGCAGTCAGGATGTCATTACACTCCCAGACTGGGAGATCAGGTGGGAGGATATGGGGGGGGGGGGGGGAGAATCATTTAGATACCTGGACATCCAAAACTTTCATAGTATAGATGACACGTTTATATACAATACGGGTAGAGCGCTGTCGGGAATAGGAGATTCAGTCCAATTCTGGAAGAAGTAACTGATATTGATGTGGAGAGTAGCCTAGTGTAAAATAGTCCTACTCCCAAGACTTCTCCATTATAGCATCAAGAAGGCCTTTTTCAAAATGCTGGATTAACAGGTTGGGGAATTGCTGTGGAATACAGGGAGGAGAAGGATCTCGCTGGCAACCTTGCAACGCCCGCGTCTGGAGGTGGGCCTTACCTACATGGCATCACAATTACAAGCGGTGCTAGCATGGGCAGACACAAAAGGGGAACTGTTGTCAGGCTTTCTGGGGGATAGCCCAGCCCATCAGACAGGAGAAGAATTATTGAGGGGCATGGTTGGAGAGAAAGTGACTATTAATATATTCTGGGTGGTGCGGGAGATCTGGAACGAGCTTCTGGGGAAGACTACGGATACCAGTGTTATACTGTGCTGATCTGCCATGGAGCACGGACCGGGAACTCAGGTTGGCAAAACAGCAAATGGGGTTTTCAAATCTGATGGATAAAGGATGTCGGTCAGTGGGTAATTGGTTGGAGGGAGGAAAGTTGATGCCGTTTGAGGAATGGAGGACATGGTATGGGGTTTTCAGAGGGCAGTTCCTCACCTTTGTACCTGTGACTAGACGGTTGGCCGCCATCTGGGTGGGTATACCGGAGGAACCCACTGATGCAGGGGCTGCTCGCGCAGGGTTAAGGAAGGGCTAGTGTTTGTCAACTTTATCAGACAATATGAGGACTCTTTGCCCTGGGGAGCTGACGGTTAAGACAAAGTGGGAATGGGATGTGTGGGACCAGATTTTGGAGGCAGATTGGGGTACAGTGTGGGAACAGGTCAGGAAAGTCTCAAGAAAGGCCAGATTTCAACTTATTCAGTTTAATGTCTTGCACAGGGTATATGTGACACCAACCAAATTACACACAATGAATAGTAAGTACCCTGAGTGGCAATTGTCCAAGGTGAGGGTCAGGTCCAGAAGGGATCTGGCACATGTGGGGATGCTCGGTGATTGAAAACTATCGGCAGGCAGTGATCTCCAAGTCTGAATAACTGCTTAATTCCAGTTTTGAATATAGCCCAAGAGTATGCCTGTTGGGCTGGTACCCGGTGGTAAGCGGCACAAAGTGAGGCAACAGCTGGCTCAGTTTATGCTATTAGCAAAAAGAAGGTTGGCCATTGCCTGGAAGAAACCCCCAAGGCCTGTCCTTTTTGCAATGGAAGGATGATGTACGTAGGCGGGGAATGGCAGAGGTGGACATTCTGCAACGGAACCAGGACCTGGAGTTAGACAGGGTGGTGGTAGATTGGAGCCAGTTGTTGAACAAACTGAACTCTGCGATGGACTTGAAACCTCCTTGAGAGGCAGAGGTGGGATTTAAATGTTTAAGGTGCGAGGGAGAGGAATTGAAGGGGGCAAAATAGTAATTGCAGTATTGTTGGGAGGGGCTGGTGGTCCGACATGCTGGGTATGTAGCAATATTGGATGTCTAATCTTTCCTTGATTCTTTTGAAGAGAGGCACTGCCAACAGTGTACTGTGACTTCTATTTATATGAAAGCTGAATAAAACGAGGTTAAAAAAAATAATACACAAGTTGCTGGTGGCCCCTCACAATCCCCACTTCTTCGAACCGCAACAAACTTCAGCTCAACACCTGTTCCCAGTCTGGATCAATGCTGCAGACAGTCGAACCTGATTCGAACTGCTGGGACAGCACCAAAAAGCTTGGTTCAACCCTGTCTAACTGCCAAGCAACCTAAGAAGGTACTATTGGCTCAACTGCCCCCTTGGTCAAGTTTTGGGTCGTAGAAACGGATTAGTCACGAAATCCCCTCTAAGCTTCAAGACCATCCTTTGTCAAGAACTTTGAAGATTTGACTTACCTTGCACCCCCAATTCATTACCCAGATTGCCGTATTGTGCCATCATGTTCTTTACACAGGGGTGGGTTTTGTGTAGCGTTTGTACATTTAGTTATTCCGCAGATGGTGTGCTTTATTAAAGTATATTTTACAGAACCTTGATTGGACATTCACTTTATTTTGAACCGTTATCTTGGACGTTTGGGTCGCTACAGATCCACGACCCTCTTACCATCATGGCCTTCTGTGCCCGTTTTACTTCTATGATTGTGTTGGCTCTTGGTTTATAGCAGTGTGAGGGCTGAGTGGACATTTTAGCACATACTCATCCTTGGCTTTCGGCAGGGCAGAAACCAAACCGTCATAATATATTTCGAACTAGAAAATGTCGCCACATTTTCAATCAAACAGCCAGCAAGAGGGGTGTGCATTTCATCGCACCAAAATATGCTTAGTTTAAATGTTACTAAATGACAATAGCTATGCACTTCCAAGTCGTAGGGCTTTACTGCCATCTACTGGTAGCACAAGAAAAATGTAATATACTCTCGATTTACCAACGGAATTTGACGTGTTCAAAATAAATGCAATGTTTCAAATAACCGGTTCAATAAACTACTTATACCGCTTCCTAGGAGGACAATTTGGGAGTGGGTAGATACCCCTGAAAGACTTCCGACTTCTACACACACACACTATGCTTTCCATACACCGAGAAATCACCGAGGTAAATTGTATTTCATCTGTCAATCCATTGCTCTCCACTGCAATATGGCATGCACAAAAAATGTGAAATCATAACATCCGCTTTGGAGAATCGTGCACCCTGCTCTCGCATCATTCTCCCCCTTCACACTACAGATTTAAGAGCGGGCGAGGTCGGCGTGCAAGTCCGTTCCCTCAAATCACTCCTGCAACGACATATACACATCAGCGAACCACAACACCGACGACCCTCATCGGACCGTTTACAAAAGACGGTTGTTAAAACGCGACGATTAGGCTTCCAGATCACTATAAATACCACACATACCGCGAAAAAGTCCTAAAGGAGCAGTTTAAACTCAAGTAAAAGTTTTATATTAAGCACAGGGGACGAGCGGACACAATTGTCACTGAGAATAAGAGACACTTACTGGCAGGAGACTAAGACAATGCATGCTTGCGAGACATGTTTAATATATGGTCCCACCTGATGTAACAGTAGGGCAAAGCCTACACAAAGGCAAAACCCTCATATACTTTATTTGTGCACAGAGGTCTCGCATAGCACAACTTCTGGCAGTCGCTGCATTTTGGCACCCAGGCATTGCCTTAAGTGGCCTGAAACCTAGTGGGCGTGGCCTGGCGGGGGAAGGGAGGGGGGTCGACGACGCAAGAGAGGTAACACTTGCTTAACCCGAATGTTGCTTGCTAGGTCACGCCCCTGTAAGAGTCCCGTCTCGATTTTGCAAAAGGGCCGGTGTCTAACAGGCAGCATTCAGGTCAGGTATGTTATGCCTGTCTTTCAATTGCTATGCTGACCCACCTGCCAGATGCGGGGTCAGCACCCTCTCACCTACGGTGCGAGGGTGGTGATCCCTGCATCTCCAATTAAAAGGGGTGCTTGGAAAGGGGGACAGGGGAAAAGGTGACAGTGAAAATGCAAGGCTTTTCGTCTAAAGACTGAACTCTCGCGTACATGCGAGAGCTTCAGGAAAAAAGCCTTGCCTTCTAGCAGCCTAGGACTTTAGGTAGCCTCGGCAGGGCCCCGTCTCAAAATAAATCAGAGCTTACTGGGTTTCCGCCCCACCTTGCTCTGGCCCACGCACCCAGTCCCAGATGAGGGGGGCAAAGTCTTGAGTGGAGATCAGAAAAGCAAGATGTCTGCTACAGCAGATTTCTAGGAGGGTAGTGGTGAGGCCACGTGAGGTATGAGACCAAGGAAGAGGTCTGCCCCGAGAGAGGACGGGACGAGACATGCGGGAGGGCCGAGTATGACAAACTGGTGCTGGGAGAGGTATAAAGATAGGATGGTGTTGGCAGATGTTCACAGGTAATGCTAGTGGTTACTCTAAGTGTAGTGTCAGGTGGAAAGGATAATTACGAGCAGGTTATTGAGCGCAAACAATCAAAAGGCTGCATATATAAAGGAACAATCAAGGCGCACTGATCCATGAGTCTATCAAAGAACAACAGAGATGAGCCAACAGCGGAGGAACAGCATCCATGGGACAGCAGTGAATCACGAAGCAACATACACTAGGCAGCCATCCGGAAGCAATCAAAGGGCAGTATACAGGAAGCAACAGTCACAGAACAGTAAGTACATCGATAATCGGAAATAGACTTGCAGAGCGAAGCAACAGACCGTGGTGCGCCACGGTAAGGGGGCCAACTAAGCAAACAAGACAAGGAACTTGCTATTGAGATCAGCAGCTCTGCGCACATCCAAGATAATGGACTTTGGTGCACATTCAATTTCACTGATCAATTCTCTAGCACTCCTCTTTGAATAGGTCTAAAGGACTAACCTTGTGACTTAACACTAACGGCACCACATAAGGTTCCCCAGCACCTCAAAGGAGTGTGGTGGTGGTTGTCAATGGGCTCACAGAGTTGTGGGGGCTGGTGCAGGCAAGTGACTAGTCCGGCAACCTGCATCTCCGGAAACAAGGCATACATATTAACTGCAAATGGGCATTAATGCAACATTGTATGTAGAAGAGTATACAACACATCTCAGCTGGTAGTCTGAAGTGAGTGTCTGCCAGGTTGTATTTTGACACTATAGGCTGCTCAGTGGCAAGTCGGCATCCCTGTGTGATGTCAGTTGGCTAACTGATAGAATTCCATGGAAGTTCATGGCCAACGGACGAAAGTGGGCCCGCAGTTTACACCCTGGCATATAGAGCCGGCCTTTGGGCGGGGCGGGCCGGGTGCGCGCCAGGGGCGCCATTAACCCCCAGGGTGCCAGCTCAGGGGAGCCTTTCAAGGGCTACCCCGAGCTGGCATGATTGGAGAAGTGTAATTTTGAGCGGGCGCATTTAACAATAGGGTGCCCACACCCTATTGAGATAATTACCACCCTGCTTCGGCACAGGAGTGGGGCGATAATCATCTTAATAGGGTGCTGCAGCACCCCATTGTTGTTAAATGTGCCGGCTCCCGCGAACGCATTTAATTTTAAAATGACATTTCTCCCACCACAAAAAGAGACATTCTTCAAAAGTTTCATCAAGCAGTAGAGCATCATTGATCATTCTGTTTGGCAATGGGGAAGGTACACAATTCTCATGCGGTGATGGTTTGGATTCACGTACGCTTAAAATAAGCAGAAGAGGTTAGAGTGCCTTTCTGTGTGAATCTGCCTCTAGGAGATGCACCTTTAGCACGAGTAAAACATTGTATGCAGTCGTTCTAGAGAATTTAGAAGTAAGTGCGGATGGTTAAATTGCTTCACATTTAGTGAACACATTTTGATAGAACACCTCTTAAACTAGCATCAAAAAGAAAATTCCTCCAACAAGGAATTCTTTGAGAAAGGATCTGTGGGAACACACTGAAAATAAAGAAAACACGAGCATACTCCAGTTAAACATATATACGAATATCCATAAAACTCGCTAATCCTACCAACTACTACCACCACCACCACTCCCCCCATTCTCCAAGCAAGTAACAGAGACATGTACTTTGAACAGAACTTGCTTGTACCTCAACTATTAACAACCAAAAACCAGAGATTAATATACAGTGCCCCATCACTTAAAAAAAAAAAAGGGTAATATTAACAGGAGGTTCTGATAGCGTTACCGAATAGGCTGATCAAGCCCAACTACATCCAAAAAGGCATCTAAAGTTGATAACAAAAGTTAGGAGACCACGAATCCGAAAACAGCAGATTGCCCAACTCCAGTGTTGAAACGAGTAATACGATTATACACATCACTCTCGTTGCCTAGGAGATTTACACTGCTTGATGTTGTGGCAATTCACTACAGCAGACTCGTCATGCACAAAAAAAATCTGCGGTGTACAAAACTTTTTTTTTCTTGAACGTACTCAAAAAAAATCTTAACTCCACGATTGCACAGATGCAGCATCACAAAACCATACACGTTTTAGTTCCACCCAAGCTTTGTGAATGCTTGAATAATTAAAAAACACAGCGCCTACGCCCATTATACAGCACATGTTCCCTTTGTTACAATTCACCCATCTTAGCCTGGTTCGCGTTATGACGGAACACAGATTTCAGGCCAACAGCAGACTAAACGTCCAGTTAAGCAGAACCTTAAACTCTGATAACTTGACTCAAGAGTATGCAACCAACCCTTCAAACTATCAGTACCCCTTACACAAAATGGATCCCGCCCCACATACAGCCCCCAGCAGTATGCATGATTGCACCATCCATACCACATTAACTTTTATGCGAACACACACACACACACACACACACACACACACACGCGCCCCCCCCCCCCCTAAACCCTGCTCACGCTAGACCAGCTCTCCAGGTGTCTCAGCACTGTCATCAAATAGATCTTGTCTTTATTTAATGTTATTTTGCATTTATATAGCGCCTTATATACCATTGGTATGGTCTGAAGGTGCTGGTAGGTTGAACGCCCCTGGGAACCGAAGTTCAGATCAGTAGAGAGTAGAAGGAGTCAAAATGTGCGTGTGAGCACCGGGTATGTGTACAGCTTGTGCGGTATTCATGTAATAGCTGCTTCATAGTGGTAGCTGTGGTGGTTGAGAGATCAGGAGTATGTGTTCGTTCTGATACCGAATGGTGTCATAGTATCTCTGTGTTCTATTTGAGTGGTGATGTAAAGTAGAGAGTAAGCGTGGTGGCGTGATATGATGAGTTGTATGCTCTTTCAAACGTTCTCTGCATTCCAAACCATACTATATACGTCACGCAACTCTAGGCGCTCCAGTCCATTCCATGCACTCCTATCCACACCATGCACCCCAGTCTGCTCGATACACTCCGGTCTGCTCCACGCACTCATGGATTCCAGCCAGCCCCGCGCGCTCCAGTCCACCCCACACGCATGCACTCCCGTCCGCCCCACGCCCTAGGGATTCAGCAGTTTTACATACTCATCCATTCTACTCATCAGAACTGGATGTGATCTGTGCTCGTTCGATCTACGTACTCATTGCCTCTATGCAACACGTCCGCTCACTCTGGGCACTCGTTTGCTCCAGGCACTCATTCGCTTTATGCCCTCTCACGTACTATGCATTCACCAGTTTTACGCACTCGTCCACCTCTCCGCACTCGTCCGCTTTAAGCATTCGTGCTTTTCACGCATTCAACAGCAATATCCTGTTCTATATAATCATCCCTACACACATCTCCTGTGTACACTCATCCGCTCCATACACTCGCCAGGTCTGTACATTCATCCGCTCCAGCGATCTACACACTTCCATATTCATCCGCTATCCACATGTGCTCTACTTGCTTCTCCTGCGGACACCTGTAGATACGACCTGGAGGCGTTGCATGCTCTACATACTCATCTGCTCTACACACTAATCCGGTTTACGCTCATCCATTCTGCACATTCATCTGTTTTACGCACTCCTGCGTTCTACTCGCTTCTCTGTATTTACGCACTCATCCACGGTACACGCTCGTCCGCTCTACACACTCATCCGCACAACATGTTCATCCATTCTATACACTCATCCGATCTACATATTCATTCGATTTCCACAATTATTTGAACTATATAGTTATCTGTTCTTCCACTCATGCATTCTTCCACTCAGCGCATTCATCTATTCCACCTGCTTCATCCATTCTAACTATTTCATCCACGCCATTCACTTCGTTCACTCCTCATCCATTCTGTCCATTTCAGGAGTTAAAATCCCTTTACTGTTTCCGTATGATTTAGTCTTATTAACCCTTTCACTGCTTTGATCTACTTAATTTGTTTATTAGCTGTCAATTTCTCGCATCAGGTATTTTGTTGGGTTGGTGTCATTGAGTTGCTGTTAGTCTGTTTGGGTTAGTTTGGTATGGCTTGGGTTTTAGGGGAAGAGCCAGGTTTTCAGCAGTTTGCGGAAAGACGTTAAATCCTCAGTATATGAAGAAAACATGCCAAGGTGTCTGCCACAAACTGAATACAACTGCACGAGCAGTCAGGAGTCTGGTACTTGGGGGCTGCACTCCCCCACAGGATTAACAACTGCCTGTCTCTCTGACCCAGCAACCACCACTCTTTTTTGGTGAAACCACATGCCACAACGCCATAAAAGCGGATGGCACTATACAATACCACTTTACAGTATGCTTACACTGCTATGAAGTTGGCAGTAATATTAATCTCAGCACATTTTTCAGGGCGATATGGAACATGTATGTCTTTATTTTATGACTTCCCACAGATGTGCATCAGCATACAGCAGGGCACACAAATAGCGTCCATGCCACAGGAGTTGACAATAACACAATGGTTAACGAATATCAATTCAATGGAAACAGTGCATAAGAGCAATCCTGTAAAATGCAAGTCTTGTTACTTTGTACATGGTTTCAGAAGGACACAGGTTAATGAAACCAAATTAGAGGGGTCATTAGTCAATTTGTGTAACATATACATTAATTTCCTATGAACAATACTTGCATGCATTTCCTTGGAACACAATCCACCCGCTTAGATTGCACCGTATTTTATATTTATAACCACCACACAATAACCGATAACAAGGAACTTGTTGGAATTTGTGGTCAACGTAATAAAAACGTACACATGTGCACAATGGCAAAACGTGTATAAAGCAAAACCAAGATGTTTTGTGCACAAACCCTTGACACAATGTTGCCAATGGTTATAAGGGCTTGCAGGTGAACACTGAGAAATCTACCTTGGTACACGCATACATTAACAACAAGCACACAGTATGCACAAGAGCATGGAACAGACACTAGATAGTGAGACTTAGTTGGAGATTTTACATCAGGTAAAGAAGTATTGGCAATTGCAACAGTTTAGGCTTTTGTGAAGGCAAGGGAAAGCCACTTCCCCGCCTTGGGGATAAGAGGAGCTGAGGACGCAGCAACCAGACATGGAGCAGGCTGAAGAGGGGCAGGCGAAAAGGACGCTGTATGCTGTAGAGGAGTGAGGAAGATGCCGGCACCGGAACAGGCCACGAGAGGCTCTGGAGCCCTGCAGTCCTGTGTGCCGCGTGTCCACAGCCGTAGCTGTGGGACACACAAGACTCCAGTGTGCCGCCGACCGCAGCAGCAAGATTCGAGAGAGGTGAGCGTATCTCGCCAGAGCTCCCGGCAAGCACACAGGGATCGAAAGAAAGCCTGAAGGAGAAAGCGGAGAAGCTCAGAGGAGATTCCGGACACTGGTGAGTGAAAGAAAGAGAACACTCGTAACGTGGTGCTCTAGGAGCTGAAATGGGCAAATGGAATGCTGATCGAACAGAGAATGCTATTGAATGGGTTTGGAAACCGAAAAGAAGCATTTTGAATACTGAACAAGGTGCAAAATACTTTTTGAATGATTGAATACCGAACGAAGGAAAGATATGCAAAGTATATGAAAATATTCAATGAGTGATGTGCATTGACGAGCACAGTGAAAACTAGTAATGAGCCTTGATGGGCAATGTAAAAGTATGAATAAGGTGAAAGCCAGTAATTAACTCGGGTGAATTAGGTGGAAAACAAATGAGAAACACCGTTGGACAGTGTAAAAGCAAGGTGATGAAAAGGAATACACACCACACATTAAGTTGTGTGAAAGTCACGTTGTGGCATGAGGAAGAGAACAGAATTAAATGTGGACTAATAACACAGATAAAGAGGTAAACACCTGTGTTGGCAAGGAAGTCCTATGAGAAGATATGAATATAAGCAAAGTGCCGCCGGTTATCGGTTGCATTAACTGCGATGGGTGGATCATGTGGTCCGGCAACTGTGCCTTGACTGAGTAACCCCTACTTGGAAAAAACCAAGGAAAGCCAAGATACACAAACTGTTAAATGATTAGCGCTGAAGTAATTAAAGAAAAGAGCAATCTAGGTCAACTGTCGAAAAGTCTGAAAAGGTTAAAAAGCCGAGTTGGAAACATTGGTGAAAGCTAAAACGAGTTGAACTACTGTGGTTGTGAAGCTAGAAAAGCTGCACTCTTCGGGGAGAGGATCCCTGAGACGTTGTGAATGGTGTTACCTTGGGGAAGGGAACCCCAAGGCCTTTTTGTGGCACTGTTTTGAACTTGAAGAAGGGGAACTTGAAAACAAGTCAGGAGCTGGAAGAAGCTCGGAACTTTAAGTTAGAACACGGTTTCTTTTGGTTGCCGCCATCCCTACCCTACATATTGTACATCTTTAGTTGTGAAGGCAAGTATAGGTTTCGGACACAGAGTTGTTGAACTGCATGACAGACTATCCTTAGTTTCTTCAGGTAGGACAATCCCACCTTAATATACAGCAGGTTAGGCCTTACTCCATCCTAACAATTAACTCTGTAAGTGCCAAGGACGAGCTATCTCGTCCTTGACATTACGTTCATAGTGCCAAGGACGAGATAGCTCATCTTTTTTGCACTCGGTTTTGTGCGATCCCTGCAAAACAGGGATCGCACAAAACTTAAATCCAACCCCTGGGCTACGTAAGGGTCCGCGGGCAGCAATGCCTTTGAAACACGATGGATGTGTTTGTGACGTGGAGGAGGGGAGGGCTGCTTAGTAGGTGAGCAGCTCCCTCTCTCCTGATCCCCCCCAAAGCATGGGGCTGTAGGTTTGGGCCCCCTGGGGGCAGATGAGTACCCATCTGCCGCCCAGGGAAGGGCCCAAATCCCAAAATAAAACAAAATGAATAATGGGTGGCTGTGGGGAGTCCCCCCCCCCCCTCCCCCACTAGACCACCATGGACATTTCTTACAGAAAGGAGGGTGGCCCTCTCCCCCCACCCCAAGTGGATGGGGGTACCTCATATAGCCCTCCCTGGGGGCAGAGTTCCTCCCCTAAGAAGGGCCATCTGCCCCCAGGGAGGACTACATGATATGCCCCCCCATCAATTTTGGGGGGGGCACCAGTAAAGAGTGGGCAGGCCCCGCCCCAAAGAATGGGGCCTGCAGGTTAGGGCCCCCCTGAGGCAGATGGGTACCTATCTGCCCCTAGGGAAAAAGCCAAACATTAGCAAAACAAAAAAAAATACAAAGAAAAGAATGTGTGGTTTTGGAGGGTGTGGGGGGCCCACTAGACCACCAGTTGAATTTCCAATGAAATGGGGGTGACCCTCTTCCCCCCCCCCCCCCCCCAAGTGGAAGGGGGGCACCTTATGCAGCCCTCCCTGGAGGCAGATTTCTGGCCCTAGGAAGGGGCATCTGACCCCAGGCAGGGCTGCATGAGATGCCTTCCCATCCAGTCAGGGTGGGGGGAAAGAGGGCCACCACAAAACGTGGCACGGGCCCCAAATGGATGGGGCAGTAGGTTTTGGCCACCCTGGGGGCAGATTGGCACACTTATGTGTGCATCTGCACCAAGGGAAGTTGGGTAAACAAAAACAAAAAAATGGAAATGGCGGATGCATTTTAGGAGGGGCCAAGGGGCACCCTAAACCAACGGGGAATACTCGAGTGATCGCAGGTAACAAAGGTTTCGTTTACAGCTTTTTCTACGCGAGCAGCTGCACCGTTATGCAAATACTGTTTATTATTCTACGGTTAGGGACCATCTTCAGTGGGGTGGGTGAGACTGGGGCTGGATTGTTGGTGGTGTGGGCGGAGTGGGCCATCTGGGGAGATATTCTGGTGGGCTGTGACATAATTGCAGGGGCAGGCCACAAATTGCCCCCCCATGCCAGAAGAACATTGGTGTTTCCCTGGGAGCGGATGTCTCCCATGTGGGTTGACCGTCCGCAAGCCCAGGCTGCACCTCTGGCTGTGCTACGTTACAGATGTCGCCTCCGGGGAGGAATGGGGATCCTGCCGGTGCTCCCTGGCACTGCCGCTGCACTTGGGGGATGGTCAACCCACATGGGAGACTGTTTCCCAAGGCCAGGTACGTGATCCCCAACCATCCTAGTATTCTGGCTGGCCTGCGTTACAGCTTCCCCCTCCGGGAAAGGATGGGGAAGGTCCTGGGCCTCCGATGAACCACCCCTGGCCTTGGGAACGTTCAACGCACACTGGGAGTCAGCTGGCCAGGGATATGACCCCCCTACCACCCTGGAGCTCTGGCTGGGTTGCGTTACAGCTTCCCCCCTCTGGAAAAGGACTGGGACCCTGCTGAGGCTCTCTGGGAATGCCACAGCACTTGGGGATTGTAAACCCACATGGTAAACTGATGTCCAAGGCTGGGGACATCCCCTCCAACCGTCCTCTAGTTCTGGCTGGGCTGCGTTACAGCTTTTCCCTTCGGGGAGGTATTGGCACACTGTCAGGACTCCCTGGTGGGGAAAAGCTGTAACACAGGCCAGCCAGAACTAGAGGACGGTTGGAGAGGATGTCCCCCGGACTTGCACATCCATTTAGCATATGGGTGTACTGTCCCCAATCACAGCGGCAGCTCCAGGAAGCCCCGGCAGGGTCCTCTTCCCCCCCACAAGGGAAATTATGTATCGCAGCACAGCATGCACTCCAGGATGGTCGGGGTGATGTCCCTGGCCTTGGGCGGCTGTCTCCCATGTGGTTTAACCGTCCCCAAGCCTAGCAGCGGTTCCAGGGAGCCCCGACAGGGTCCCCGACCTTTTCCGGAGGGTGAAGCTATAAAGTAGGCCAGCCAGAGCTCCAGGATAGTCGGGGGTAATGTCCCTGTCCTTGGTGGGCTGTTTCCCATATGGGGCGACCATCCCCAAGTGCAGCGGCTGTCCCAAGGAGCCCCGGCAGGGTCTCCATCCCTTCCCCAAGGGAAATTCTGTAACGCCAGAGCTCTAGGATTTGTCAGGTGATGTCCCGGGCCTTGGGTGGCCGTCTCCCATGTGGGTCGACCGTCTCAAGTCCCTTTTTGGTTATTTTCTCTCACCTCCCCTACAGCAAACTAGGATTCCTGGGTGGCGTTACGACCGCTTACATGTGGGGGGGAAAAAAGGGGCCAATTTGGCCAAGATATCTCATGTAACTAAAAAGTTACAAGGGATTGAATAGCGACATACCGAAATCACCAAAAGGCCTTCTCACTGGGGTCGGCGGGGGGCTGGGGGAGGGACCCATGGCAGTAAAGGGGTTAAAAGAAATAAAACATTTTGTAGAAAAGTGCATCTGTTGTCTGTGTCTTACTTCAGGATGCCTTCACACTACTTTGACTTTTTACACAGGATATGTTCTCATTTACAATAGAGCTCTAACTAGGAGTTGTGTTTTGCATTTGTAGATGCTCTGGCTAGGGAATTACATGTGACCATTTTCGAGGCAAGCTTTTCTGGATTCTGCATTTTTTGGGGGTTAGCCCAGAAATATTTTCTCGAGTAGTTGGGTTAGATCTGTGACATTTATGTCCTGTTTTTTCACATATCCTGTTTAGGTAGATATACCGCATCATCATAGGAGGTGAAATTTAGGATGATTGATTACTGATTGCGATACTCCATTAGCTTTATATGCCCTTTTAGAAATCAATCTTTATTGTTTTTACTTTAACTTCTCTAGCTCCGCACTTTGGTAGGTTGTTATGCTGCATTTATATGACACTTTCAGCAGGTTTTGCCTAATGGCTCTAGTTCAGTACATATGAGGGTATACATGCATTTGTATTGTTCATTTTGTTATCAGAACCTCTTGCTCGGTTTACTATGGTTATGTCGAATTGGTTAAGATAATCATACGAGTTATGACCCCCAAGGACAAATACTTATCAATGAATGTAATTATGTTTAACACAGAATTTGGGCCTTCTAATGTTCATGGTTATCTATTTCATTGTTATAGATTGAATATTTATACTGTGACAAAACAAAAACGTTCCTGATGAAAGGATACCTTCCCAAAACCCGTTGAGCCAAATTTATTTCCTCCTTTACTATTTCTGTATTTAATACATTTTCTTTTGAACTATGCTGTGACCTAAATGTCCATTTACAATATTCATATTGCGTTAGTGATTGACTGTTTTACAGTACTGTGTGTGTAGGGAGCGTGAGTCTCCTTACCTACAAGACACTTATTTTGTCCATGTACCTCAACATTGTGCCAGTGTCGTTTTCTCTCCCCCGCACCCAAAAATAAAATCTTTACCATTATTTTGAACCCTAGGGAACTTGCTTATTAACGTAGTGTGCACATAGGCCTGTCGTTAGTTTTGTATGCTGAACCAGATGAGGAAGGTGAGCGAGGTGCCATCTGAGGCCCGTCTGTCTGGCTTCCGTTAAATAAAGGATGCTTCAGCCACGAATTAGGGGTGCATGCCGGGTGAAACATGCAATTGTCAGAGGTCCTCGGATAGAGAAGTCTGGTAGAGACTGCAATCAGAGAAAATGCATGGCCATTAATCAGAGGCATTTGGGCTGGACCACCACCACAGCCTCTCTCAGACCTCGAAATGAGGATAAGTTATTCAATTTTGTTTCTTAATAAAACTTTGTTTTCATATTCAAGCAGAACAAACATTAACCATTTGCTTGACCAGATCTTTTACAAAAGTTAACAAAAAAGAGTCGACAGAAAGGACACAATCGGGTTGCGATAATAGCATCTCGGAACGCAAGTTAAGAGATAGCAAAATTCTTCAACCCCCTCCCATTTGCCCCAGACCTTCTCAAACCTGGTGGAGCAACCTCTTGCATTATATACACCCTTCTCTCTAGGGCCATGCACATGTCCACTAATGCAGTCCACCGGCTCATCCGGGGACATTTCGGAGCAACTCACATTGCAGCAATAATCCTTTTAGTTGGTCCCAAAGTTACAAACACTTTCTCACATTTAGTGAACCCAACTCCCCCCCCCCCACACCCCAAATTCCAAGAAGCCCAAGTTCCAGATCTCTCAGCACATCAGAACCAATGACGGCAGATAACCTAGCAATATACCCCCGTACCCCCATCCCCCAAAACATGGATCCAAGTACACTCCCAAAATATTCAGTAGTTTTCTTTACCATAAAAAACATTCTTGATATATCCTCTAGATGGCAGCATGTTGCAGATTTTAAAGTATGAAGAAAATATGTTTAGACTGCTCATCATTAAGCACGTCATCCAATCACACAACAGGACACAGAAGCCCAATACTTCAATGAGTAATGTGGGAGTATATTTGTGTTGGGTGTAGCAAGGAACAGAAAGGGGTCTAGGGTGGGCATTTGAACCAGTCTGCTTCCTCACAAAACACCGGGAAGACTATGCTCGCCCCAGGGTCTGGAACCCTCAAAGAATAAAGTGTTTATTTGAATTACTTCCTAAAAATGCATTGCTCCTTGCCGCGGGAAACATGCCTAGTCTTGGTGCTAAACTGGTGTAAATTAATGCGCGTTTCCACGAGGGTTTGTGGAGCATTTGCCAGCCTCTCAACTGCAAGAATCCCCATGTATCTTGTTTATGGCAAGGTGTCACTTCTGGGGTCCGCTTTGGTCAAACTCTCTTATATTTTGACAAGTCTTAAGCAATCCAGCCAGCTTGCAGTCACAACTGAAGAAAAAAATAAAGTGAGCAAGAACCCTACGTTTCTTGACCCCATTCTGAAATTTCGATACAAATCACGTATGCATATGGCAGGTATATGAAGGAAAGATAAAAGCAAGAGGCAAAAATGCGCGTATAAGGTTTCTCTGTAAAAAGTCCATCAAAAAGTGCTTCAAGGCATCTAGAAAGTGATAGGAAGCACACAAAAAATAATATTAAACCCACAAATAAATGATACAAGTCAGCAGTACTCCGATCATTAAAAGGGCCAGAACTCCCAACAGATCCTCAAATTAAGTTGGTGAGCAGACTTCACATCCATGTTGGAACCAAATTGGCCATGCTACCCTTTTAACAAGTCAAGGGAAGTGCAGCCAAGATCAAAAAGGGTAAACAGGGCTAGCTTATGCAGGTTAACTCCCAGAAAATCCCATCAGTCCAAGGGGAGTCCTGCCTCATACACTGGTATAACCATACACACAATTCCTAGCATGTCACGAACATCTAGGACTCCTGGTCTAGAGATTTTCTCTCAGGGGAGCCACAGTACAAAACCAACCCTCCTTAAACGTGCCCATAGCGCCTCCCAGCTGTCCTCTCTAAATAATCTTCTCATTCATGGGCTAAGTGGAAGGGTTTTGCTCTCCCGTGTTGCATAAAAGCACAAGCCTAGGCATTGGAAACTATTAAAGTGGGTATTTGGCACAGTATAAAATGAAAAAGGAATATCTTGCAAACATGAAAAATTTAAAGCGATGCTCATTTTCAGGGAGTCTCGAAAAAGGGCACATTTTAATTTATGACAAACCCGCACTCAAGACTTTTGTTAACCAATTGGGTTGGGCGTCACATTTTGGAAGCTGCCCAGATCACCTCTAATGCCGGAGAGTGCATTTTGTAGCACATTCACTTCTCTTTCAAATCCGTTCCCAACACTTTGGCTACCTGGCTGAGGAGCCCCTGCAGTGCAGATCTTGAGGTGCACTGGTGGTCACATTGTTGGGTTGCAGCCAGAAATGTATCCCGCCATCCCTTCCACATCCCTCCTCCTCAGTCCAGTGAGGCGTCAGTACTGTGGAGCAAAGCAAGCCATATGGCTTTTGGGAACAGCCATGTAACCGCTCTGCGCCTAGAAACCCTGAGCTGTGCAGAAACTCATCAGATTGCATATCATATCGGTTAGGGAAATGTTGCTTTTTGCAGCTTTCCCTCCATTGGTTTCAATGAGGACCCCCCCGCCCCCCAAGATATCTGTCTGTTTAGGAATCCTGTGACATTTTATGCAAAGGCTTTTTAGCTTCACTTACCCACTCAACTCATTTATTTCGGGTGCATTAGTCAGTCCCTAAAGTTGCCAGAGCAGAGAGACCTTTTCCTCCCATTTGTATTTCCTCTGTTATTGCTTTGCAACACACATCACCTAAGCGGAGTGGTGCAGAGGTAAACTGTACCTGTCTGGAAACATTGTTATTTGTGATGTGCCTAGTATAGACTGGTGGCAGTGAACCCCGTTTAAAAAGAAAAATAGGTTTTCTGATGCACTACATTTTTAAACGGTGATACTGTTATTTTCAGTATCATATACTCAAAATAGGTTCCCCTCGTGGTGCAAGTGCTTTTCTTTGACCATTTTGCCTACTGGCGGACTTCAGAGTGAGGAAATCCCCAAATAAGCACATGCACTTTCACAGGGTTCTGCTCAAGACTCCCGTTACTGAACTGGTTAAACTGAGATTGAGACGGTCCGATACCATCCACATTTTTCCTCCAAGAGAGGTCTGTTGCTGGGCAGATGTGGATTAGCAGGATGTCCATTACCGCACAGCCACTGCCAGTTTGAATGTTGCAGATCCTATGATTGGGGGGCAGGGGTCACCCCCAACCTAGCTTTCAGAAAAGGAGGAGAGGGTCCAGAGCCTTTCTGCAGGTCACCCAATGAAGCCAAAGATGGACGGAAGACCTGGAGGGCGGTCGGAAGAAGTAGTCGGACACAATGTGAACATTTTAAGGTTCTTGTATTTAAATGAAGAAAATCCCTCTCTCGCCCTATCGCTATAGGGGAAATCCCTACCCAACAAAATAAACTAAAAAGGTGCTAGTCGGTCGTCAGAACCTCAAAACCCCAAAATGTCCTCAGTCCAAACCTAAATCTACCTGGCCCCACCACTAATAAACAAACTGAGTCAAAAGAATGTCACTCTTCACGTGGCCTCCCCTTTGCCCTTTCCTTGTGAGGCAGCCTTTCAGGGTGCTCTTATTCAATAGAGCCACTCTTCGCGCCATACAGGACTCGACTCTACCTTTGGAATGAAAATGATCCTGCCTTGGAAAGAAAATGGGTGAAACGAACTTTGATTTATTTTAAGCGACATCTTCTTTTAAAAATCATTTCTCTTTTTTTTTGATTATGTACAAGTATAATAAAAAAAATAAAATACAAAAAAAATAGAGCTTTTCAATGTGCAAATGTCTCTTTTTAACAAAACAGTTTATGGTGATCTCTTCGGATAAGGTTGTAGGGTTTTAAGAGTTCTTGTAACTCTTGCCAACTGTTCGTGGGTCTGGTCTTCCAGACCATATAACCCTTATTATTCTCCTCGATATAGTCTTTCCAACATCTTCCTTTCACTTTAGGTTGTTCGCTGGCTTTGTCAGCTTTTAGAGAGTTGCCCAGCACTGGCATCTCTTTAATTGACTCTTTTTTCCCCTGTATATTTCACTCAGAAGTCTCAACACACAACACATTCTACCACTTTCCATTAAGTGGTTTTCCCACTCACCAGGAATTCTCCCTCTTCCAATTATCTTCTGGGATTCTCCCTCCCTCTCTTCCAGTATCTTGGTTTCCACTTTTAGTGATTCACTGTTATTCCTATTCCTTCAGGGTCTTGACTAGTTCATTAGATATTTCGTTATAATTGTTCTCCATCTCGTTATTGCACTTTTGGCAATCCCAGACATTGCTATTTATCACACGTTCGACCTGCAACCACCCGCTACTCCAGTCAATCCCTGGTACCTGTAATTGTCGGGTGGGACCTTGCAGGGCTCAGTACACGCTGGTGGTTGGAGGGGGTGGGGGGGGAGGGGGGAATCTGTCATTTCTTCCTTCCGGAATTCTCACTCATTCCAAACTCAGCACCTCTGATTTGCCCCGTTGTGCAAACTATGGCGGATGAGAGCTTTCCACTCTTGGTCTCCAAGGTTTCGGTGTGCTTATGTGGGCCCCAGGCTCACCACGGTCACACCACCAAGTTGGACGGTTCCTCCTTCCCCGTCCTGAAAGAGCTTCCCTGTTGTCCGCTTTGTCGGGCCTCTGGCGTCTCAGATAGGTGTCCACTGCTTCTCGGAGGACCACAGGTTCAGTGGCCACACTTTGCTGCGCCCCCCACCACGTTCTAACATTAGTGGGCTTCCCCGGTGTACTGTTCTCTCTCCTAGCTTCCTTGTCCCATTTTAATAGGAACTGCCTTCATAACGAGGTATTCCCCTTTTCTTCACACAATCTGTTTGATTCAACATTGCCTATAGCAAAACAGCAGGGGGGGCACAGTGTTTTGATAAAAGGCAATCCCATATATGCAGATAAAAAGTGTCCTGTTTATGGAGTTCCCTTAAGGGACAACAAGTCATTCCCAAATGGGGAGTCACTCCCAGTGAGGTTCCACTTGCCCAGACCCCTAGGGAGGGTCTTATGGAGCGGGATCCGCTCCCTAGCCTCAAAGGGGGTGGCTCCCCTTGGGGAGAATGGACAAATACTCCTGATTCGTCAGAGCTGCTACTCAAGCAAATTAGCATTACCGAAGCCATCCACTGGGGAACCTCAGTTACCTCTCATGCAACCAGGGAAGACAATCTATGATGCCTTGCTTCCAAATGCTGATGGAATCAACCAGTCTTTATACCCAGCACAAGTAGCTTGCCATTGATTGGCCATGGAAGTGTTCCAGGATCCTTCACAGTCCAGACCTCTCTGCTGCAACGGACAGTCTAGAGTTGGAGCTTGGGACTCTATTGCCGAAACAAATCTGACACACTGGCATGTTGGGTCTGCACTTCGTGCATTGCCAAATCTCCATTTAGGTCAGTCCAAGCCTGAATACAGGGTCACTACTACTATCCCTCAGAGACTTGAGGCATTGCTGTAGGTCTTCAGCTGGAGGTCCAGAAACAATGTTGCCTGCATTTGCCACTTTCCATCTTGAAGAGGGGCCTGCCTGGAGCCTGACACCACCTTGAGCAGAACCTGGAAACTCCCGACCAAGGTGTCGTCACTGCTGCACTTCGTACGACGAGTCCTAGGGTAAAATCTAGCCATCGGGCTGGGAATGGGGTTAGGAGGGGCAGTTTTTTTCCAGGTACTTACTTGTGACAAACTCTTTGCAACATTGGAAGCTTACTTACCTACTAAGGAATGGCTGCTCAAGTAAAGTCCCTGCCATACAATTATAATTCAGGGTGCATTATTTCTGCATAACTGCCTTTTCTCCCACTTATTTGAAACAGTTTTTGCTTGGCTATTGTTTAAGACTATTGACTACTTGTAGTCTAAATGCTGTATAATTTCCCTTTGAGATTACTTACTGTGAATATACGTTTAGAATTGTGTTTTGTACTATTGTTCCTGCAAGTGAAGACATCAAAATATACTATATATTATATCTGTGTATAACTATCATTGGACTGTAATGCAAGTCTTAATCGGACTTATTTCACAGCCTACAATCACAGCCTACAATGACTTGAGAGAGTTTGGTACGACCAAGTGTGAAAAGCCCCTTTCTCATCAACTAAGTGGGCCTCTCAGAACCCTCCCAGAGGGCTGCTTCAGAAAATGTTCAACGACAACAGTCTCAAATATAGCCACAGATCATTACTTCACTAAATTCAAATTTCACAGTGTATCCTAGATTGGGCCACACCTGTCCTCATTTGGCAGTCCCAAGTTACTACTATGGAGTTTAACCGGTGGAATAATTTAAAAAAGGTAAACTCAGGTCAAAAAGCCAGCACAATGTATTTGGACGGCTGGAGCACATCCCAAACCCATCACAGGGCCAAACACTGTGTTAATAACTACTTCCCGCGTATTCCTCTAAAATGGTTCACGTGGACAATCATTTCAGCTCTAATCTCTCTAGGAGATTGATAGGTTTGTAAGGTTAGGATCTACATTTTCCTTTCAGTGCGCACACTGATATGATGTTGGATACTCACATCTACTAACTGTGAGGGGTCAGAAATTTGAGGCAGACAACTTTGTGAATGTTTTTTCAAAAGATGCCATTTTATTAAACTCAAAAGGGTTTGATAAACGCCTCACTAATCCTACCACAACGAAGATTTCCTACCTATAAAATAAGCTAAAGAAAACACTAACAAAATTATTCTGTCCCTCACACTTGTACATAAAACAAACTCAACAAGGCAATGCATAACAATTCAGACATAACAATATTAACAATTGCCACTGTTCTTCCTTGTAATCTGTGTGTATTCCCCTTACCTGGATTCAATCAGGATTTCAATCAACGTTTCAAAAGAATAAGGAAATCCTGCATTGTAACAAAGTTCAAATACCTCTTCCGTAAGTAAAGTCTCTCAATTGGGCTTAACCAACAGTTCAACATGTTCAGCAAGTCTTTTTCCTCTCCACTGGTGGTAGAGAGCTCCACACAACTACTTCTTAACAAAAAGGTGTACTTCCACAGTGCTTCAATTTAAAACACTTATGTCAGGATGAATCTGCAACAGTTCATGACGCACCCTCATCAGCAATGTTGATTTGTCAAGGTGGCTCCACAACAATTACTCATAAGTTTTTATGGTCTTGCCACTTCTTCTTAAACACTCAACAACACCACAGTACTTCAATGACTTTCGCTTGGCCCACTCCTCTGCCAGGCCTATACTACAAGGTCCCTTGCCCTGGTGTACTCTCCTGCCAGGTCAAAATGAAACTACTAAACCTACTACTAGTACTTCTGTGGCACAGTTCTGCTAAGTATAACTTACACATTCTTTGACTTTCCACAACCTCAATTTTGACTACTTCTTCGGGGAAAACATGAGATACATTGGTGCTGTTTGTTCCACGCTTTTGACTGCCACATGCAATCCAGGTTATGCTCCTCTCCTCCTGAACACCTTCGGTCAGAAGGGCAGCCTTCCTGCCACTCTTGCCCTCCTACTCTCGTTTTAACTAAGTGCTGATAATTGTTTTCTTGGACTCCTGCTCTTCTTTGGCTTAGGCAATGCTTATTCAGGTCAGTTCTCCCTATTGCCTCTTTCTACCTCTCAGAATAGGGTCTATAAAGAACTTGCCGCTTAATTGCCCTCTTGTGGCTTTGGTAATAGTTGTGTTGGTTTTTAGTAATAGTGCCCTTGAGTGTTGTTGGCAATTATTCCGACCTTCAAATACATAATGACTATGCCACTTTCTTTCCTTCGTATCAGCTTGCTATTCAGAATAATTATCTTTCTGCTTCACATCAGTTTGATACACACAGTATTTAAATTTCTGCCACTTTGCTCTCTTCTCATTACTTCGGTATTCAAAATACCCAGGCTCGGCCAGTCACAGTACTCTAGTGAACTCACCAGTTTTGAGTTGCACGTCCACTCGCTCCACTGCCATCTGGTTCACTGCTTCGGGCTGCCTGGAAAACTGCTTTGCGCTGTTTTTATTGGCCCCCGGTGATCAAAAAAGGAGCGTTTCTTGCTCAAAGGGCTTTCTTGTGCTCGCCTGCCACCCGAGCCTGCCTTGCCTTGGGGAAAGCATTCCAACTTCATGCTTTCCGCTGTGTGACCTCTGCAATCACTATCTTCAGGGGGGGAAAGCTTTTACACTTAATGCTCCCCGGTGCGCGACCTCTGTAAACAAGGTCTCTGAAGGAAGAGAAGCTCTCAGAACCAGCAACCGGATGGCAAAAATCAGTGGCTATGGTGTCTCTACTCTTCTTCAGCTGCAAATTCGAGGTGTAGTCACAGCAATCACTCCACTTCCCACTACTGCTGCTACTCTCTCTGGTCTGCACCCGAGGGGGGCCTTTTATGGCTCAGAGTATCTCTCAGGAGAGGAGTGTGGGTCATTAAAAAGAATGGTCTTCAAATTGCAGTTCAGGGCCTCTGCATCCATCTTCTTCGTCCCAATACTTTTGGCATAGTGGGATTTGAAGACCCCAATCTTCAATTCACTCCTTTTGAGGGGATCATTTTTGCAAATATTATTTCTATCATTAGCCTCCTTTTTAAAAGGAGCATTATAAGCTTTTACTGAATGGTTTTGCTCTCTAGGAAGAATTATGACTTTCAGAATCTAGTATAGTAATCTTCAAAGATTCCTCTTTCATATTCCCCTGTTGAACATGGGAGCCATCACCTCTACAATTGTGTTTAACCATGGGGAGATAATTCTTACTGCCAATACAGGATTGACAGAACAGTTTTGTCCACCAGCAGGATAATTCGCTTTAGGAACGAACCGTTCCCTCTGACAGCAAGCCATTACATTTTCCGGCATTACTAACTCTTCCTCCTCAGAGGAAGAAAAGTACTGCATCGCTCCCAATGGAGTCCTTTCGTTCCCTTGGGGGCCTTCACCTCCCAGGTGATCCTCCCAGCTAACACCACTCCACGGTCGGGATCAGGTAGCAGCTGCCTTCCCCTGGCCACCTGGGAGGAGACTTTAGGCAGGTTCTTCGTGAGAACTCTGTAGGATTGCTCACATATAGTGTGATATATACAGTGATAATCTGGGTATCACTGGTCAGGCTCTGGCATGGCAGACTTCTTTCCTCTCTGACCGACCACCCGCAGGTCCAGCTTGGGTCCTTCCTCTCCGCTTGATCTCTACATGTGGTGTCCCCCAGGGGTCTAACCTCTCTCCCTGGCTGTTCAACCAATACCTGGCACTCCTTGCCCACCGCATTGCCACTGTCTGCCCCAACTTTCAGTGCTATGCGGATGACACCCAAATCATTTTCAGGCTACCCTTGGCCGCCTCCTCTCCTTCCCTCATCTCTGACTGTCTGCTATCCAGGAATGGTGTGCCGCCAACAACCTCTGCCTTAATGCCAGTAAGACAGAGATTCTCCTCATCGGCACACCCGCTCCCTCCTTCCCTGTAGCTCTCTGGTGGGCCTCTCTTGGCCCTCTTCCAGCTCCCAAATGTGAGGCTAAAAACCTTGGGGTCATCTTTGACTCCACACTCTCCTACTCTCCCCACATCTCGGACCTCCCTAAGAGGTCACACTACCAGCTGCACCTACTCAGAGGGATTCTTCCTTTCCTCTCCTCTCCTTCCCCCAGAAGCTCACTGTCTCCAGAGCTCTGGTTCTCTCTAGGCTGGACTATTGCAACAGCCTCTTTCCAAATCTGCCTGCTTCTTCTCTCCGCCCTATGCAACTTATCCAAAACAGGACTGCGAGACTTGTCCTTGGCCTCAAGCCTAGGGATCGTATCTCTCCAGGACTGAAATCTCTGAAATGGCTCCCGGTGGCTGCGAGGATTAAGTTTAAAACCCTCTGCATTGTCCACAAGGCCTTCTGGGGCCTGGGTCCCCAATACCTTCAACACTGCCTTCCTAAATATCTTCCTTCTCGAGCTCTCTGCTCATCTGCCTCCAACTCCCTCAGGGTCAGTCGCTTCTTCAAGCAACGTGTGGGTGGTAGATCTCTTTCGTCGGCCGGTGCCTCCCTCTGGAACAGCCTCCCTTAAACTTGAGGAGGACCATCTCCGGTTCCAGAAGCACCTCAAAAGCTTTCTCTTTGCTTCGGCTTGCTCTCCTCCTCTGCTGATCTCCTGGCTGAAACCTGAACCACACTGACTACCTGGACACCCTCTAATCTCGAGCCCAGGTCCCTCCCCTGCCAGCGTCTCACACCTGCACTGCCCATCTGGCAAACCCTGCACTTGGGGACGGTTCTGTATCCCTACAGTCCCCTACCAGTCCTGACACCTGATGTCCGCTCTTACCAAAGCACTTGCAACATGCTGGCCATTACTTATTGTTATCTTGTACTGCACTGTCCCTGCCCCCTTCCCACACACTTGCGAGATCTGAATGACACTTGGCCTAGTAGGATCGTTGTCCATCTTCCCTCGGTTTCCACTCCCTGCCTCGCCACGCCTTGAAGCACACTTGTGCATAGTCGCGTTATAAATGCCATATCATCATAACACACTATAAAATCGGAACGAGTATGAGGCATGATCTAACCATTAAATAGAATTACATTGTCCAGGGCACTTTGTAAATAGCCCAAAGATACATCAAAAAAGACACCACTCACCTTTCCCATCCATCTCTGGAAGAACCTCCAAAATGTAGTGGAAAAAACAGATAATACAAATAAGGAACATGGTCATAATTAGATACTCAAACTTGGTTCCCTAAAGTTTCAATATGATATATCCATAGGATAGATGGAATCTCAGAAATGTGACTTAGCATATATGATTCTCAGCATGTGCCACACTTAGACTTATGAACCTAGCTCGCGTCAAATCTAGATAGAAAGGTGACTCAGCAGGCGCCGCACCTAGATGGAATCCCACAATTGCAAGGACAGCAATGCCAACTAACCAACCAACTAACAATTCCATCCCTCTGCATACACCTCTCAAACTCTGACCAAACACAACCACAAACCTAAAACGCAGCAATCTGCACAAACTTCACAACAATGCAACAACCAAACAAACCACACATAGACTTGCACAACAGCACACGACGACTACGGACCACAAAACACCCCAAGCCCAGCCAACGGACCCACCGGGCTGAGGCTGTCAACAGCACATCACTGCTCTCTTGCAGCTTTTCCTGCTTCCTCCCACTAACTCAACCTCCCCGCCTCTTTCAGAGCCACCAGAGCGCCAAGGGACCACTATGGTGGTGATAGTGCGCGGTACAAATGTCCTTTAACATTAACATTGGTTACTGGATCATAAGCATTACTATACACACCCCATGTATTTTAAGTCAAACTGTCAACATTACCTGTGCCCGCTTTCAAAGCACCCCCTCTTCCCCCAACCAAACACCCTGCTTCGCAGTACCCTCATCTAGAGCATGAGCCTCTTAGTGAGACAGCAGTGGGAGCAAGCGCAGTTTATTGAGAAGCTGAATGTGCATAGCAGCCGCCATCTTCTACTGGACTCTCCCGAGTGGGCCTACGCTACCATGAGGAATCTTAAGTAACCAAACCTTGCAGTACAAACTATTAAGCCCATTTTCTCCAGGTAGAAGGCCAGACAATTTGCAACTGCCAGGGTACCTGCTGCTGCATGGACAATTAATAGGTCCAGACAGTCTGAAAAACCCTGCCAAGACAACCCAGTCACAACCCACGAATGGAAGCAGTTGGGGGGATGGGGGGGGGGGGGTTGAACAGTCAGGTTTCTTACCCTAATGAAAAGATCACGTACCCTTCCCAACGCCACAGATTGTAAATTAGGACTCCCTAAACGAGCCACCGAAAGACTTTTCTGTTTCACCAGACACCCTTGCTTGGACTTTTACATTCTAGTCCAATACTTTGAAAATGTACCAATTTCTTGATCGTCCTTAACCAGTCTTCACAAACCTCCCTCGGACACTCTAAACTCACGCCTCCATCTTACCTTTCCTCAATTTCCAACCTTCAATCACTATCCATGACAGGCTCTGGAAAGTAGCCCAGAGACTTTGTTGGTAACATCCCCAGTCCTGCTCACGCCTCTTTAACCTTTGCTCTCCCAGTCTTCTGCCCTCCAGTCTGGTCTCTGAAATGTAGCCTCCAGAATCAGCATTGAACATTAAACCACTCCAGCAAATATAATGTTCCAATTTAGCATATAAAGTCATTTATTGATTCACATATTATATAATCTCTTCTTCGCTCTCTTCCACAAGAGGGGTGTTCTTACAGGAACATGTTTGACAAGAATCACATCACAAAGAAGTACACACGACTCCAACAAACCCACACTGAAGGCCTACATGCCAAGAGTGCACCCTCTAATAGCAGGTCTGGGAGGTGATGGGGTGGCAGTTTCCAATTCCCTGCCAAGACCGCCCCCTACCCCTCATTTAACCTCTGACATATCACTTGCAACCACAGATGGCGCATTAAGCAATTAGAGACTTGCAACGTAACTTGATTTTGTACTTCTTCCAATTTATATTGATGCAACATTTTCCCTTTCACTTTAAAGTAATCTGAGTCATTAATGCAATGCTTTCACAAAGAACTGCAAAAGCATGATGCTTCAGGCTATCGAGGTATTGCAGATTATGTGCATTTTCTGAAATACTGCATTTGAAACTGGAAAAGGGGTTGGCTTACTTTTAAAAGGAGATATTTACGTTAAGCCATTAGTTTGGACAGTGAATGGGAGCGTTTAGCCCATTTACTGCTGCATGCATTGTCCCGCTGTGCTAAAAGCACTTACAAGTAAATGTGCACAGAGTGTCAACTTCACGCGGGTAAGTGCGAAGACTGCAACATTAATTCACACAAAAACAAAAAACGGTACAAAATTAATTACTCCTTTAAATGTTTTCTTTTAAGTGCCTGAAGAGGTTCACACTATTACAATTCTATTATACCATCTACTTAAAAGTTGCACAAGGAGTGCAATGGGGTGGCTGTGATAGACAATAACATTACTAACGTCCACAATGTCCAAAAGACAACATTTACAAAAAATGTAGAACAATGTTGGTAGTACAGTGCATTCGCCATATTGTTTATCAAGAGAATAATCACCATGCACGTCCCAAGGCTTCATGCAACCATGAATGAGCTGGAGACCAACTGATTTCGGCGTATGCCCAGGTAATATGGCGGCCTTTGTCAGGGTCGAAAAGGCAGCCATATACCTGAGAATACACCGAACCTAGTTGGTCTCCAGCTCACTCCCGTTTGCGTTAAGCCATGTTGTGAATTCAGGCTACTGTCAATGTATATACAATTTTGTGACATGTATGGTGATGGTATTCTCTTGATACACAATATGGTGACTGCATTATACTACCAAAACTTTCCTGAAATACATTTTCTTTTTTTCTATTGGCTTATACACGGTTATACAAATATAGACAACCTTTAGCCACTAATACATTAGTTAAGTTGCAAATTACCACCAATAACATTTCTCGGAGACCCAGTAAAAGAAACAAAAAAGATCAGCGAAAAAAAAAAAAAAAAAAAAAAGCATAGCTACAAATATGAAAAACTGAAAAAGAATGAAGAAATAGTCATTATCTCAACCCTCCATTTCATCGGAGACATCAGCCGTGGAGGCCGCAATTGTTTCTAAAATCATTAATAGCAGTTTGGCCAATGCTAATGTTATCGATACTTTTTTGCCGGCATGGAGAATTTTCCACATCAGCATGTCCAAATTTATTAATCTCCTTCAACATTAAGTTTACTCTCTGATCTTTAATTTCTGAACAAGCCATTACCAGATGTTTCAGAGTTTCAGTTGAGTCTGGTTCTTGGCACAGTCTGCATATCGACAAGTTTCCTTCACCTTTCCTCCACCACAATACATCCCTCGTTGGGAATAAATGTAATCAAAATAGCCATTTTTTTTTCTAAAAAAACAATTCAGAAAAGATTGTATGTACTTTGGTATAGTTTTTAAACTTTGTGATTTTTCCAGGGGGTTCCCATAGAATTTGTATGCAGATCTTTCATCCGGTGTCAGGATCCAGTCATGAATGTATAGTTTGCGTTTGATTGTATCTGGGTTTAGGACAAGAGTTTGTTCAGATTCTCCTAAATTTGACAGTATTTCTTTACAGATTTTGTTCCCATTCCATCAAGGTAGCCTCCTTGTTTTCTTGCAAGGCCTTTTTAAAAACTGCAAGCCTCCCTTAGGTGTCTCTTCTATACACTTTATGAAAAAGGAAAGTGACTTCCAAACAAACATCACCTTTAGTGACGTCAACCCCAGTTCCATTCGCATCACCTGGACTGGGGTGGATTTAGGTAACCCCAGTACTTTTCTCCAGAATGATCTTTTTAGTCTTGACCAACTCGCTGCCTTGAAAGAAAAAATGCGGTTTCGGTTCCGTATGTCAAGATTGGGGCCACTTTTAAGCGGTAAAATGTAATCACTGGACATACCGAAAATCCCCCATATCTTTTTAAAAGTGTTGTTCCCAGGCCAGCCAAATTCTGCATTTTACGTTTTAAGGACACCCATCTTGGAGTGTTGGTGATACTAGTATTCATACAAACTCCCAAAAAGGTGAATGAGTTCACCACAAGAATTTTATCACCCTGTAGGTGCGATTCCATGAGCTTCTTTCCTCCTCACACCATGCGATGTCCCAGCGGCAGAATCCTTATTTTTTTTGGATTGATCGAGAGACCATTAAATTCAATGTAAATTTGAAGGGCTTTGAGTTGTATCTGTAGCCCAATTTGGGTCTGATCAATCAGGACTACATCATCCGCATACAAGAGTCTCCCAATAGTGGCATCAGCTAGACGAGGAGGGAAACATCTAATATCTTCAAAGGCTTGGTCCATATCGGAAATAAGGAGATTAAAAAGTTCAGATGTCAGCGGGCAACTTTGCTTTAGGCCTTTATTTGTGCAAAGAGCTTTAGTCAAAATGGCCTGCCGCCGTATTCAATCTGACTTTGATTGGTTTCCGAGTAAAGGTCTTTTATCGGGGCCAACAAGTTGGAGGGGCAGCCCCAGTGATGGAACTTTTCCCACAACTTTGGACGTGTTACCGTATTGAACGCCTGTGTTAAATCAAAGAACACAAGGTAGATCGTCTTAGTCCTTAAATTGCTTTAAATGTTCTCTTTTGGAAATTGTGGGCACCGAGTAACGTTATTGTTTGACTATCGCAGCCGCCCCACTGCACTCCTAATGCAACTTTGAAATAAACTGCATAATAAACAAGCCAGCTGTTAACATTTCCACCCTGAGCATAATCTTTATTGCTGTTGTGGATACAGAAAACTGTATTAGAGTGAGCCTCTTTAGGCACTTTTTTATAAATTCATTAGAGTAATTTTGTACCCAAGGGTATCTTTTTTTTGTTTGTGGATTCTCAGAAGAAGAGGTGCTAAAGATGTCCTACTGTAGAGGTGAAATAAACAGGACACTGGATGTACTTCGGTAAAAAGGATAAATAGTACTTAGGTGTCCTTTTTGCTCCACGTTACAATTCTGTTTCTATGGTTAATATTTGTATCGACATGTCGAACGATTGAGGAAGTGTTTAATAGAACAAATATTAAGTAACAAAAAAACCTGACAGATCATTGTTGTTTGGGTATGATACAGCAGCATCAAAATTAGAACGCTTTGAAATGTTGATAAAGTGTTCTTTTTGGACAATCTATGGCTATATGAACTAGTATGCAATGGGTAGATTTCATTGGAGACCATTACTGCGAACAAATTTCGCCGAAAATATAAATTTGGGGGGTGGGGTAATCATTAAAGTGGAGGGAAGTGGGGGGGGGCGATGCGGGCGGTCACCACCCGCATTTATTTCAGGGAAATTCTACGCTGGAGTCACATTTGCAGTAATGCATGCAATGGAATCACATAGATCCAATTAGTATAGACAGCAGATTGCTCAGAATGGCACATTCCAAGCATATCAGCATTCAATTCCCTGTGACTGGCCAGGAAGCCCTTTTTCCTACCAAGAGACCCATGCATACATGTCCAGAGCAAATTCTCCATGACTGCCCAGGCAAATTTAAATGGCAACACTTCGTAGCATACCCATATAAATGTAAAAGCAGAGAGGGCATTACCCATATGAAGTAGAGAACTCTAGCCATATAGGCTTGTAAGGGCATGAACTTGGATCCATCATTTATGCACTTCTGACTCTTTAAAGATCGAGAGGAGCAAGGGGCTTATATGCTTTAAAAGCACCTAATGGCAAGTCAATCAAGTGGCCAGGAATGCAGGTAAAATCCAATGATGTCCATCTGCATTTCCTTAGCCACGGGTGTGCCTCCCCCAGGTGTCAGCCATGCCCTCCACCACCCACTTGCTTGCATAACGGGCCCCCCCAGCCCCTGTGCTGCGCCCCCCTTGCCCCCCGCTAGCACATGTTCTGGGAAAGGGCCCTACTTGGAGAATGAAAAAAATATTTTTCAATTAAAAAAAATAAAAATAAAAAAAATAAAAAAAAACTCTTTTTCAATTTACTCTGCCTTCATAAAGAATTTTTTTCTGTTAAGGACCGAACCATAACAGAAATAATTTCTTTATGAAGGCAGAGTGACTACAAAAAGAAACTTTTTGAAATCCGATGGCTCCCCCACCCCATGACATGGAAGACCCCAGGCTGGAGACCTCCATGTCATGGGGTGAACCCTTTGACTTCAAAAAGATAGTTTATTTTTTAAATCACTGCCCTCAAAGAAATTATTTCCGTTATGGTTCGGTCCTTAACAGAAATAATTTCTTTATGAAGTCAGAGAAACCATTTCTTTTTGAAGTAATACGGCTCCCCTGAACCCCATGACGTGTGAAGCGTGCGAGTGTATTTTGAAAGGGTGTCCACTTAAATGTGTAGATGGCTGCCTGTGTGAGTGTATGGTGAGCGGGTGAACACTTGAATGTATGGGTGGCTGCTTGGGTGTGCCTGTATGGTGAACGAGTGCACACTTAAATGTACACATAATGTACACTTAAATGTAAGGATTGCTTGGGGTGGTGGGGGTGGAGAGTGTGTGTAGGGATGCAACAAAACCTACATTTCAGGGGGGCTAATCCTTCAAATGTTGGGAGAGGCGCAAACTTCACGGGCGGTGGGGCAGGGGCAAACGTATTTGTGTGGGGGCATCTAACTTCTTTATACATTTTAATAAGACTATTCTAGTGTAGCGTCAATGTTACAAGCAGTTAACTCTCCTTCACGTCTGAAAGCACCCACTCATGGACTGCTGCGAGAATGAGCGGTCTCCTGTTCCCTCTCTACCCTTCCAATCACTCCCCTGGCATGCAAGTACTAAACACACATCACAATTTAAAATGGCCTACAAAATGTGGCATTTGAATGAAGGTACTAATAGTGAAATGCTTTACTTTAGTAATTGCTGGGCCATTGTGAACAGTGAAACCCAGGTTAATTTTAACATCTGTGTCCTGTTCTGTCCGGCAACTGGCTCTGAAGGTCAGTCAGGTCGAGTTATCATAGCCCAAAATTTAAGGGCGTGGGGGGGGTGGGAGTGTGCTGAAGCCCAGTCAACTCAATGGTGCTACGCCACCATTTTAATGCTGGAGGTACATGGAGAAAATGCCTGACTTAGCTGCCTGTCATTTTCGTTACTCCTAGTCCCACTCTTCCTTATCCCAGTACTTACCTATGAGGCACAAAGCCTCATACGTAAGCTCTGGGACAAGGAAAAGGGAAGTGAAGGCAATTCTGTGCCAAGGAGCGGATTTTGGAGGTTGGGGTAGGGGGTGGGAGCGAGAGGGGATGTGTGGAGGGCAGGATGGGGCGATATATCTTAACACAAATTTTAAAATTTCAAATGTTTATTGATATACATAGTCAATATTGGCTTTGTATAACATGTTGCATTCCATTAACATGACATGTCTAAAATTCATAATAACTTAATACCATAACTAAAAAGAAAATTCAGTTTCTCGTCAAAGACAATGCCAAGATATTTAACGGTTGTCCATGTCCAGGCTGAGCATGCATGATGTGTGGCATTAGTGGCTAGAGAGGCATTTTGGTGCAGCCAGTATAGCTATTCCTCAGTTTGGTATGACTTCTTTTTTTCTTCTTTTTTTTTTAAACTGCCCATTTCTGATAAAGCAGTCCTGCTAAGTGTAATTACCTGGCTAGACTGGCATTTGGGTGCTGCCAGTCTAGCAGTTTCGTACTGCGGCATTGTATATTTTTCTGGCCATCTGTGATCCAATGATTTGATATGACATGCATTACTAACTGTAATAGCATTTCTGATGATTATGATTAGATCTGCTTAGATTCAGATGCTGTGCAAATGGTCCAACATCCAGTGGTAACCGCAGAGTATTGCATCTTGTCTTTCGAGGATCGAAAGGGGATGTCGGCATAGGCATGTCTGTAACACTATCCCTAACGTGACGTGTAGTGTACCCAAAATCCCTCACGCGCCGAGGTCGCTGCGATTGTATTTTTTCTGCCATGAGGAAGTCCAAGGCTAACATGAGGGAGTACATAAAAGAGATGAAGTAGTAAGATGTCTAGGTTCATTCCACCCGAGCGGGGAGGAAGGGTGGGTGCATGTCAATCTAAGCAGCTACAATCATCAGAAATGATATTACGGCGAGGAATGCATGTCTTCTGATGCATGTTAAACTGCTTTGAATCACATGCTGTGCATAGACTAGCGAGCAGTACCCGGAGTTGCAGGTCGGTTGTGAGAAGGAACAGTAGTGAAAACGAACAATAGTGAAAAGATGTCTTAGTACTGCTTGTACCACCTGAGAATCAGACCTAGAATGAGTGTCTAGGCAATAGTGTTTTGTAAATGTGTGTACAGAACTCAAGGTTGCCACTTTGCAAATGGACTCTAGGGGAACGTTTGCAATGAACGCCATGGAAGCCCCAGTGCCTCGATTAGAATGTGCTCTAGACTTGCAGGGCAGTTCTCCCTTAGCAAGAGTGTGATGCATTTGACAATCCACCTTGGGATTGCCGATTTAGAGACAGGATCCCCCTTCAGCTGCCACTGAAGCAAAAAATTGGTTTGTCTTTCTCAGTGGTTTAGTTCTTTCCAGGTAAAACTTGACTGCCCTTCGCACATCTAATGTGTGTAGATTTCTTTCGGCCATGTTAGTTGGGTTCTGGAAGAAAGTGGGTAGTTCTATTGATTGATTCACGTGTAATTTGGAAATAAATGTAGGCGCAAATCGAGGATGAGTGCGCAGAACCACCTTATGTCTGTGAACTGTAATGAAAGGGTCTAGAACTTGAAAGGGCCTGTAGTTCACTAACCTTTCTTATAGAAGCGATAGCCACTAGAAAGGCCTTCTTATAGGCAAGATCTTTGAACCTATGCATAAGGCAAGTCTCAAAGGGGGACCTCATAAGTCTGGTCAATACCACATTTGGGTCCCATCCGGGAGCTGGGTTTGAAATGAGGGGCGGGAATCAACTTAACCCGGTCCATGAAAGCCTTAATACCTGGTATTTTCCACCACAACACCTTCTGTTGTGACGAAGTGTAGGCTGAGAGAGCAGCCAAGTGAACTTTCAGGGAATTAAAAACCAAGCCTGAGTCTAATAAGCGAGTTAGGTACAATACCATGCCAATAGGGGAGCAGTCAATGGGATTGACGCCCTTGGCATTGCACCAGATAAAGCGTTTCCATTTACTGGAACAGCAATATCAGGTGTTCGGTTTCCTCGCTTCCCGAAGTATGTCCATGCATCTCGGAGGGAGTTGAAGGTGTACAAACTATATGACCTCAGGAGCCAAGCCGCTAAATTCAGAGTTTGCGGGCATGGGTGCAGTGTTTCTTCCCTGTCCTGAGATAACATGCTGTACGGGCAGGGCAGTTTCATAGGATGGGAGAGGGGCATCTCCATCAGATGAGAACCAGGGTTGGCGGGCCCACATGGGGGCCACCAATATCATGGTGACTGGTTCCTGGTGCATCTTGTGCACAATCTTGTTGAGTAAGGGAGTCGAGGGGTGGAGGGCAGGTGGCGGAAAGCGTAGCATTTCCATGACCATGCTATCCAGAGTCTGTTCCCCTTGGAGCCGTTCTGTGGGTACCTGGAAGCGTAATATTGGCATTGAGCATTCTCCAGAGTTGCGAACAAGTCGATCTCTGGGAAGCCCCATTCTGCGAAAACGTTGGAGACGATGTCTTTGTGTAGTCGCCATTCGTACTCTACTGGCAGTGGGAAATCCCTGCTGAGCGGGTCTGCCAGAAGATGGAGTTCCCCTGGAACGTGTTGGGAAAACAGGAACATCCTGTGTTTGAGAGCCCATATCCAAATGTTTTGTGACAGCTTGGATAGCCCTGGAGAGCTTGTGCCCCCTTGTTTATTCAGGTAGTAGATGGCTGTGGTGCGGTCAGGGACGTCATTTCACCAAAATGCCCGGGGTAGCAGAAGTGACATCACACGACCCTTGACCACTGATGACATCACAGGAAGTGATGTCATTTGACCCCACCCCGAAGTGATATCGCTGGAAGCGATGGAACTCGACCTTTCACCCCTTGACAAAACAGGAAGTGGCATCACATAGCATTGTTCCTAAGTACACTACGAAAAATATGGTTACGATAGCACTATAATGTGATGTACATTTCATACAAGAATGGATCGCCATATGTATCGTTAGGATCAGTGTGTATAGGCCTATATTACCAAATTACTAGGAATGGAGGCAGACGTCCATGACCAAATGATAATGATGTGTTATTATATAGCACTTACGCTTAAGCGCTTTATATAGAAAAAATATACACCCAATATCATCCAACCTGAGTTGGTACTCATTTATCGATCTCAGAAGAATGAAAGGCTGACTGAAGTGTGCCTGAAATAAACCTTTAATGAGTCTAGCAATTATTGTATAGAATTCCAGAAAGACATTATTTGGTATTCCTATTCTTTCTTATTTAGGGTCATTGCTGAAAATGTTAGACTTGTGGCACCCCTATTCCTTTTTTTTCTTTTCTTTAAGAGGCCTCAACAAGAAAGCCAGCCACTCCAGAAGTAAAGAGCCATATTGTGTCGGCCACAGACCAGGAGCTTGCAATAAAAAAGAAAAAAAGTTTTTTTTGTTTGTTTAGGGGTAGCAAGGGAGACCACACGGGTAGCAAGGGAAACCTCAGAGGTCGCAGTTGCGACCTCTGGCGACCATTAAATGACGTCCCTGGGTGTTGTCTGTCAAGATAAGGACGGTCTTCCCTTGTAACTCTGTCTGAAAGGCTTTCAGTGCTTTGAAGACTGCTAATAGGTCCAACAGATTTATGTGGTTGGATGCTACTTGTGGGGCCCGCACGCCGTGCGCTGTCTGCTGGAGCAGGTAAGCCTCTCACCCCGTGAGAGATGCATCGGTCATGAGAGTGGCTTCTACTGCGAGGGTGGAGAAGGTTTTTCCTCAACCACCACTGCAGAGAGAGAACGAGGGCTTGCGAGACAACTACCAGATTTTCCCATTGTCCGCTGGCCTGACACCACTGGCTGTTGAGCCACTCTTGCATGGGACGCAGAAGCGCGTGAAGAACTAAGTAAATGCAGGAAGCCATCATACCCAACAGTCGCATGGCTTTGCGTACCGTCACTTCCCGACTGGCTACATACTGAGGGATCTGAAACAGCATGTTTTGAACCCTCTCGTTGGAGGGGAAGACCAGGCCGTCTTTCGTCTGAATTAGAGCCCCTAGAAACTGTTTGACTTGACTGGGGTCTAGGCTGGATTTCTTCTCGTTGATGAGAATCCCAGACTGAATAAAAGGTCTATTGTCTTCCGAGTGTTCAATAGGCATGTTTCGTAGGACTCCCCTGTTATGAGCCAGTCGTCAAGGTACGGGTAAACTGGAACGGATAGTCTGCGAAGGTGCGCTGCCACTACTGCCAGTACCTTTGTAAACACCTTCGGTTCCGAGGCAAGGCCGAAGGGGAGTACCTTGAACTGATGGCGCTTGTCCTCCATCATGAACCATAGGTATTATCTGTGCGCTGGCAACATTGAAATATGAAAGTATGCATCTTTCATGTCCTGTGTTGCCATGTAATCCCCCTGTTTCAACAGCGGGATTACTTACTGTAAAGTGACCATACAAAACCTTTGAGGTTTGACAAACTTGTTCGCTGGGCGCAAGTCTAGCACAGGGAGCATGTGAGATCCTTTTTGCGTACAAGGAAATACAGTGCATAAATACCCTTATTTACTGTAGAATAGGGACGTCTTCCATGGCGTCCTTTCCTAGAAGGGTCTCCACCTCTTGCAGCAGGATCCTCGGGTGGTCCCGAGTCAGGCGTCTTGATTTTGGCAGTCTGAATTGGGGTGGTCGGGCAAATGCCATGCAGTACCTGTGGGTGACCGTCTTGAGTACCCACTGGTCCGTTATCCCCTCCCATGCAGTAAGGAAAGATGTTATACGTCCCCCCCCGACCGGGGTGGCATGGGAGGGGACCTGGATCTGAAGGTCATTTCTGACCAGAAGCTGGGCGCCTCAGGGATTGGAACCTCGGCCTCTACCTTTCCCACGCCGCTGTGGATAAGCAGCGGAGGTATTAGACCCTTGTCCCGAATTCCAGTGGTTTCCTGCATTATACTGGTTCTGGGGAAAACAAGATTGCCCACGAAAAGGACCGGGCGGAGCCGCTCCCTCTCTGAGGAGAGTTTCTGGGTAATCTGTTGAAGGGACTGAAGTGTCTCATGTTCTTTCTTGGCTGTTTCAAGTGCATCGTCCACTGTCTTTCCAAACAGGTTGGTCTCCTCAACTGGTTTGTTTATCAAGGCTGCTTGGGTCTTCGGCTTGAAGCCGGAGTTCCTCAGCCATGCATGACGCTTGAGCAAGGTACCTTGTGCCAAAGTTCTTCCCCGCTGTCTCAGCAGCGTCCAGAGTATTCTTGAGCACATTCTGGTTGACTTGCTTGCCTTCCAAAACAATGGCGAGCAACTTGGTCCGTGTAGGTTCTTGCACTTCCTGAAGGCCTTCTTGCAGCAGGTTCCACTGAACGTCTGCATAGCTGGCCAATAGCGTGATGTTATTGACTATTCGGGTGGAAAACGCAGCAGCAGTTGCGACCCTCTTTCCCAGTGCACACAGTCTCTATGACTCCTTATCGGGTGGTGCCTCTGCGGTAGACAGGGGAACACCAGCCCGTTTTCTAGTAGTGGTAACCACTAAAGAATCTGGAGTGACATGGCCCTTGATGTGACGAAACAACTTCACCATAGGGTTCGCCGCCCTGGTTTGGGCTGGCATCAACAAGGAAGGTGCCAATCTCCTCTTGAGTTCAACAAAGGGATGGCCTAGCTGGCCGGAGGTTTTGCCTAGAGTATATCCTCCACAAAAAAAAAAAATCTGAATCTGGTAAAGCTTCTTGAGTGGCAATCTGAAAATGGTCAGCCGCCTTCTTCAAGATGGCGTTAAATGCCATTTGATCATCCACTGGGGAGACTTGGTGGCCCGGAGTAGAGGGGGGGGGGGGGGGGGGGGTTGGGGAATCTATGCACAAGGCATCGGGGTCCTGGGTGGGAGTAGGGGACATCCAAGGTTGAGCATCAACCCTACGGCTGTCTTCCCAATTGTCTATAAGATCTGCCTGGCCATCCACATTGTAGTTTTCCAGAAAGGTGGCATAGTCCTTGTGGGGTTCGGGGTGCTGTGGCGTGTCTTTCGGCACGTCTCTAGGCCGTTCTTTGTGCTTCGCCGCCTCTTTCGACCGTTCCTTTAGTTTAACTGCAGAGGCAATTCTTGTGATGCTATCACAAATGCTTGGGGAAACCGGGCAATGTGGCGGCTGAACCGGAGGCAGAGCGGGGGATTTCGACGCCACCGGGGCCTTAAGTGGCGTCTGCGCGTCCATCTGCGTGTGTTTTAGTGCTAGCGCCCTTGGTTTTAGATTGCCCAGTCGCAGGCCACAGCTGTGGGGAAGGCTTCCGATCGTAAAGATCAGCGGATCCCATCGGAGTTTGACGGCTCCGTTGGCGCTTTGGCACGCTTAGACGGTACCGCCAAAGCAGAACCCTGGGTTGTGGGTTTGGTGTTATGATCGTGTGCGCCCCTGTCACCGGTTGTTTTCCCCATAGCGTGACACAGGTGCCACGGTCCGAGCGCTGTCTGCCGTTAGGTCAATGGCTTCCGACACTGAGGCCTGGTCATCGCTAGTCCCCCCACATCACTTTCGGCGGTTGCAGCGGCAGGGGAAGAACATTCGGCCTGCGACATGCCGTAGGCCGCCCACCGCTTCAATCTGCGCTCCTTAAGTGTCTTGGGGCACAGGAGTTTACAGGCCGCATAACCTGCCTCGTTGTAGTCGAGGCGAAGACAATTGTTGCACCCAGAGTGCTCGTCTTTCCACGAATATTTGGCCCTACACGAGAGGCAAAATCTAAAAAAATGGCATCTTTCCCATAGCGAAACAGGTATAGCGATGACAAAACCCAGGGAGCAAAGAGGGTGAAAGAGGAAAGGCATACTTGTAAAGAATATGGCCACCCCGACCCCACTCTCCCTACTGTATAGGCCGGCCAGAAGGCCAGGCCACATGCACGGCAGCGCCGGGCGGATCAACAGGTGTCGAAAGTCCTCAACAGTCTTCAGCGTCATACAGGATTCACCCGTCGAAGTGGCTTAACGGGATTAATGACAAAGTCGATAAATATGAAAGATACAGAGGACAAGACAAATTATCTTACTAGGCCTTGTGTCATTCAGATCGTGCAAGTGCGAGAACGAGAAATGCAAGGGGAAAGGGGGGGTGTGCAAGAAAGAGGGGAGGGGAAAACAAGGCAGTAATGCTCTGATTAAGTGCAGCCAGGGCAGCACAGATCTGGGTAGTGCAAGGAGAACAAGGGGCTGTAGGGTTACAGCTACAGCCCCTTAGTGCATGGTAGGCCCGGAGGCAGTGCAAGGGTGACTGGAAAGGTCACCCTTTGCCTAGGAAAGGGGTGATGGAGATTGGGCGATAGTTTGTCAGGCAGGTAGGATCGGCAGACAGCTTCTTGAGGAGTGGATGCACAAGGGAGTGCTTAAGGGGAGAGGGGAAAAGTTCCAATGGCAAAAGAGTGATTACAGAAATCGGCCAAGGCTGGAGCGAGGGTGTCAATATGATCCTTGACGGTTGTCGAAGAGCAGGGGAGCGCCTGTTTGGATGACACTTTCATAGATCTGGCCTGGTCTAGAAACCTCATCAGTTGTTGTCAGAGAGAAAGTGGAGAAAGGAGGAGGAGAGGTAGAGATGGCCAAAGGAGGGCAGAGAGAGGAAGAGGGAGAGGGAGAGGAGATTGAGGACAGAATGTCCTGAGTTTTAGCAGAGAAGTGAGAGGCCAGAGCCATACAGAGGACCTGGGGGTTGGGGGGCAGGGGGGAGGGGTTCAACAGGAGAGGTAGAGACCGCACCACCAGTTCTTTGCAGATTTTAAAGAGTTCAGCTGTGTTAGAGGCTGCAGAGAACCGGGCATGTGTGCTCTATTCTTGATGAGTGTTATTGCTTCAACTGGCATTTTGGTGCAACCAGTCTAAGTATGTCTAAATATGGCCTGGCATGCTTTACTGTAATGTTATTACGTGTCTACACTAGTCTACATTGTGCAGCCAGTGGGACATGTTTTCAATGTGGCATGGCATTTTTACTCAGACATACCTGCACATGTGATGCCCAAAATGTAATCTATGCTTTGAGATGCCCTTGTGGCTTGTACTATGTGGGTATGACCACCAGAAAAGTGAAAACAAGGTGGTCGGAACATAAATCCAACATCCGTACTAAGAGCTTAAGGTCCCCAGTTTCTTTACACTTTGTAGAAGCACGTCACACCATCGCACAACTGAAATGTGTCATCTTGGAGCAAGTCACAATGGGGAGCAGGGGTGGTGATGTTCAGCGGAAACTGTTACAGCGAGAAATTCTATGGATTGAACTTTTGGACTCACTTAGCCCTCACGGTATGAATACCGAGTTCGACCTTATGTGTTTTGTGTAACACTAAGATATCTGACCTCCTGTTCAAAGAGACCTGAGCCTTAATTGTCAGTACATGTTTGGTTGATGGTTTTTTCCACACTCCTCCACTAGTGTTATTACCGCCAATATGAACCTTCTTTGCTAGCATTCATGTTAAGTTTACTCTTGTGGAATTAACCCCATACCAATTGTGTCTGTGCTTTTAATTGTTCCTTTTGATATCTGTATGATCCATTACTGTATTGTATATGTTGAGGACAGTGTTTATGGCTCTTACGCTTACAAAAACATTTTAGTATCGATTTCTTCTCCCATGTAGTGCTCCACGAGCCCCATTTCACTCCAGTGGAAGTATTAGTCATTTCCTTTTATTTGTTTAACCTTGCTTCCTACCCTTCAGGAAGATTGTTGGCCCCGCGGTTTGGCGTCTTGGCACCGTACTAACTCATGATTCCGCCTCTGTGCCCGTCTTTGATGTTCTTCCACATTGACTCAATTTCACTCGGAGTTTGTTTCTGAGGACCTACATGCAGGACCTTCCTGCATTGGTCGGTGAGCATGTACCTTCAACCTTACTTGTGTTAGTGTTTACTAATTTTTATATTCTATCTCTCGTACGGTGGCCATTCATGATGACTGTCCGTGTTTACTTTTCAGCGCCATGGGGGCACCCCGCAGTTCTTTTTGAGCTGTGGTTGTGCCCCCATGCGCGCTCTTGATCCCGCCATAATTACCATTTGCACCATGAGGGCCACCCAGCGGTCCCCTTTGGGCTGCGTTAGTGCCCCATGTGTGCTTTCTTATCCCATCTACTGACAGTTATGACCATTCAGAAAACCAGAATGCTCTTTTAATTTGTGCCGCGTTGCCAAGCAACTGAGCACCTCCCAATGCCCATACCAAGATGGACGTCGCCCTGGCGAACCGCGCGCATGTGCGGTGGCCAGACTGTCCAGAAGCTCTCAGATCCAGAGGTAAGGGTCCAGCAACGCTTTTATCGCGTTTTACTACACACTTGCCCGCCTTACGTGAACAACTGTGAGTACGTATTCGAAGAGAAGGATTCTGTATTCACATCAGGATCTACCCGATTACACAGGTCGGCTCCTTTCATTCGTGTTCACACAAATGTCTTTGAGGAGCACACATAGCCTCCATAGCAATACCGCTTGCGGCTGACAAACTCCACAGACCATGGCGCGGCTTTGCCGTGTCCATGGCAGTATTCTACACGCTCCACCTTACTCTTCACATTTCCGTACCTACAATTGGTTTGTCCTCCTTAGGTTGGAGACAGCTATTTACATTTGGGTCTTCTTTTGGTCTGATTTTAGATATTCTATTGGCCGCACCCCACCTCTGCCCTGTCCTTTGGGTTGTTTACCAGAAGACTGGGCCATTGACTGGACACCTCGCTCATGTATCAGCAAGGTTACTGTATTCTATCCACCCTACACCCTTAACGGTTTCTATAAAAACTAAGATCTTACACTGAATAGTTTTCTTTTTCTATTACCCTACTGGGTCCATGTTATGAATATTATTGTGAAATAGGAACAGTGAAAGTCTTTACCCTGAAGATGGTTCTATGAACCGAAACGCGTCGGTCATCTTTTTGACACTCAAAAAGAGATTTTTGCTGGAAGTTGATGTTGATTGGAGCTATTGATTATAGTTTTGTGAAGTGACACATTTTCAGAGACCTGTGGCCGATTTACACAATGCCACTTGTTGTAAGGCATTCTCTATGTTCTAAATAGGTTCTGTGTATTATATGTAACATGGACATATATGTTCTCTATGTGTGAATAGAGGACACTGTAAATCTGATTCCATCGCTTCTAATAACTTGTTGGACTTGAAAGATTAAAATCCAAGGGTTACCTCTATAATCTAGGTTCTGATTTATTTATACATTCCTTACTGATGTTTTAAACGTTATGTTTTTTGAAATTGCTACTAATCATTTGTATCCAGTATAGAAGATAACAAGGTACTCTTGTACCCAAAAACTCACCTGAACGATGCAAATCCAGTTAAGAAACATTTATCTGTGTATAGGGATTACATTTCCCCTTGGAGTGCATTTGGGCTTGCTGCGTAGCAATACACGGCTCTGGTTCTGCTCCATTTTCTCTGTCCCAAGTGGCCTTGTGACGCATGCCCGCCTGCACCTGAAATACTTGTTATATTGTTCCCTAATCCTTGTTGATACACATCCCCCCGCAATTCTTTTGTTTTCCTAACTAGTATATGATTACTCAAACTGACCTGTGCACCCCTATATCCCATTTCTCTATGGCATTTTTAATAGCAAACCATTAATGTTCCTGTGCGCTGTTGGGGACTTGCATGTATGGGACTGGCGTTACCCTACAAAACAATTGCAAACACTCTGGCATTTTAGCCAATTTTTTTTTTAAGAATGTGTGCTGCAAATTGCATTAGAACACACTTTTATTTAATTTCCAAGATGGCCGCCGGCACGGTGTAGAAGTGCCGACGGCGCTCCCCGGACCCGTCTGCTAAAGGTGCCCACCACCCCAGCAGTAGCCGAGATTTGGGTGGCTCGGGAGCTTCTGGACCCGTGGGACAATGAACCAAGGAGTGTCAAAGCTAGGCGGTCCCCGTGAACAGTCTGCGGGGGTGCCGTGGCGTGTGGGCCCTCCGAGGAAGGCTGAGCGGTGGTTTATCAACGGGAGAGGCCTGGTGTGGGGCACAGCCGGCGGGAGCGGCCGCGGCGACAAGGATTTACCGGGAGGAGGCCCTTCCCAGCGGACGGAGCCCAGATTGGATCCAGGGGACGAGTGAGCGCCGGAGCCCCAGTACGAGGAACGGCTGCCGACGGCAGCTCCCCGAGGGCGGCGGGGGGACCTGTGCAGTGCGGTCTACCTGCATGGCTCGCCGGGGTGCTGCGGCGCGCCTGGCCACCGAAGAGGTGCGGACCGGAGAACTGACGGGGAGGGCCAGGCGGGTGGCACAGCAGGAGGGAGCGGAACACACCCCGCCGGCTGTCCCACGGAGGGCTCGAGGCCATTTAGCGACGGGGCCCAGATCGAGACCGTGGGCCGAGAGAGCGCCGGAGATCCGGTAGGGAGGAAGGCTACCGGAAGAGGATACCCGAGAATAACGAGCCCGCGGAGCCTTACCCGCACGCGGCAGATTTTGAAATACAGAGGGGTGAGGAGGCGGCTGCCTGCGGCGAGGACGGGGGACAGCAGATGAGGAGGCTCGGCCAGTGGCGGCGCCCCGACGAGTCAGAGGCCCAGGAGAAGGTAGGAGGCCATCGTGGAGGGGGCGGGGGAACGACCCCCTACCAGTCCGCCGAAACCTGTGCAGGAGTGCGGGCCCCTACGTCCCCAAATTTTATACGTGCAATTTGAACCTGGTCTGCACTGGGAGGTGGAGAGGGGCTTGCGACACCGGGCCACTGGGTGTGAGAAGTGCAGTTACAGTGTGCAGCTGGCCCGAGCAGGCCTGAGGGGACATCAGAGTGGCCAGAGGGGCATAGCCATAACGACATCTGCCGCAGGCTGGGGAGGACGAGGGGCTGCCCCGGCTTGTCGAGTGTAGCCAGTGGTTCAGTGACGGTTGCTGGCTGAGGAGCTAAGGGGGCCCCAGGAGAGATACGGCCACCTGGGCCTGCTGTGCGGGGGGGGCGGACCCGCGCTGCAGAGAACCTTAGCCGCTTGGCCGCGTAGAGCTCACGGTGGTGCGCAGTTGACCCGCAGCCCTTTTCAAGAGCAGCAGCACTGCCTCGGGGAGAGGCGAGGGGGGCGGAATGTCCACAAAGGTCAAGGGGAAGGGTAACAGGCCGCCCCAGGCCCTGGATATACTCATGGCACCCTTCGCGAACTGTGGCCGGCGCAGGCCTCAAAGGAAGGACGCGGGCACCCTGGAGAGTCGGTGGGAGAGGGCACCTCCCAGGGGGTTGCGGAGGGCACAGCAATAATCTAACTAAGACTTTTCAGGAACAATTCCAGTTGATGCAAGCAGATCTTAATCAAGCCCTAGGAAAATTAAACAAGAGATGCGTCAACTGGGCGAAAGAACGGATACCTTAGAGAGAGGCCTCCAGGAAGTGGACAAGGACACTACTGCCCATAGTGAAGCGATTGAAAGGTTGGACACTGCCACCAGAAATCTAGAAACGCAGATGGAGGATTTGGAAAACCGATCTCGCAGAGTTAACAGAGTGAAAATGCTGCCAGAAACAGTACAGGACAAGAACTTGAGAGGTACTCCAAGGCATCTTTGCCGATATCCTGGGCGAGAGCGAGCCCAGAGAGCTCGAGCTGGATCGGGTGCATACAACGGGGCGTCTGTCCAAGGGTCAATCGGCAAGGCCAAGGGACGTCCTGGCAGCATTCGCAAGGTATGCTCAGAAGGAGGCGGTCCTCAGGGCAGCGCGATTAAAGGAACCCATTATGTTCGAGGGTCAACAGATTGCGCTGTTTCAAGATCTGGCGAGCAGTACACTCCTGAAGAGGAGGCAGATGGGCACGCTACTGAAGATATTAAACGATAAAGCAATACGTTACAAATGGACCTTTCCGTTTGGTCTGCTCTTTGAGTGGGAGGGTGCCCAGAGGCGCATCACATCACTGCAAGAAGGAGCTGACCTGCTCCGCGTGGACCTGGAGGACGCACCTTCGAGCTCGAAGCCAAGAAACACGCCTGGCCGATCCAGATCGAGGTCTTGGGAATGGACAACTGTAGGGGATCAACGGAGGAAAGAACCAAAGGACAACGATCTGCAGGATCCAGGAAAACCTGGAGAAGGAAGGACACATAAATGAATGAATCCCTATGTAGAATGGTCAGCGATAGGGGTGGTGGGCCTCTAAAAAGGTGGTTGAAAGCGTTGGGGTTACTGGCGGAGCAGCCATGTTGGAAAAGGAAAGGGCGAGATGCCCGACGTAGGAGTGGAGAAAGTGCGGGAAGAAGTCATCCTTCAGGGAAGGGGTTGGAGGGAGGGGGGGACACAGGGGAGTGTTTGGGGGGGGGGGCAACCAATTGAGGGGAGGAGAAATAGGAGATCACCAAGTACGGCGACCAAACAGTGTCAGGGGTCCGCTTAAGTGGTTAACGCATATCATGAGGGGGTTAAATACCCCTCTTAAGAGGAAGAAGCGGGAGAATTTCACGCAGAAGGAGGGGTCGGACATCCTGGGGCTTCAGGAAACGCACTTGATACACAGGGACCAGCGCAGATTAAAATAACGCGGCTTTGACCGGATCCTCCACGCTTCAGGCCCTAGCAAAGCAAGGGGGGTGGCCCTAGCCATTCGAAACACAGTGGATTTCAGAGTCTGTGATGTGGTTAGGGATAAAGAAGGGAGGTATATAATAGCCAGGGGGAAGTACCAAGAGGCCCAATGCACAATTGCAGTGGTGTATGCCCCTAACTCAGGTCAGGAGCAATTTTTGCATCGAGTCCTGAAGGTGTTGGAGGACGAGGCGTGGGGTCAGATCGTCCTTATGGGGGACCTCAATATTGCATGGGACAGGAAGAGGGACAGGGATGGACAGCAAGCTTACGGGGGAGGAGCAGTAATGTCCGCGGAGATGAAGGACAGGGTCGTTAGGGTGGGGTTGCGCGATGTTTGGAGGGAATGTAAGGAGGATGAGGAAGGCCTCACTTTTATATCGGGGGTGCAAGGATCGCAGTCCAGAATTGATTATATTTGGGTCTCGGCAGGCCTGGTGGGTAGGATTCGTGAGGTACAGACTGGGCCAATAGGAATAGCGGACCATAAAACGGTTTCCATGGTATTAGACATGGGCCAGAGGGCGAAGGGTTTGTGGGGGTGGAAATTCTCAGAGGCCATAGTGAGGGATCCGGAGGTTAGAGGGGTTATCGAAAAGAAGATCAAATTATTCTTCGATATTAACAGGAAGGAGGACACCGGAGAGGGAATTAGGTGGGATGCTTTCAAAGCTACTATCAGGGGGGAACTGATTGCAGCGGCGGCTCACCGAGCGAAGCTTTTGAAATCACTAGAAACCCAGCTAGAAGTTGAGGTGGAGACCCCCTCCCAGGCGGCTAAGCGGGTTTACAGAAATGCGGTGGGTCCGTTGGAACTCTTGCGCACTAAGAAGGCCGAGGGAGCCCTCCTGGCTGTGAGGCAAAAATATTACATGAAAGCCAATAAGCTGGAGGCACTATCAGCTCGCTTATTAAGGGGTAATAGGGCAAGAAATGCAATCACAGCGCTGAAATCAGAGTCTGGCGCTCGGGTTACAAGGCAAGAGGAACTACAGGAGGCCTTTGCGGAATACTACGACTCCCTGTACGCCTCCCAGGACCCTCAGAGCGAAATTCAGGAGGCATTCCTACAAAAAGTGGAACTGGGGGAAATTACTGGGAATACGCAGGAAGCCCTTAATCAAGAAATCTCGGAAGAGGAGGTGAGAAAGGCTCTTCCGGCGCACAAAGCTCCCGGCCCAGACGGTTTTACCACTGCGTTTTACAAGTTGTTTAGTACGCAGCTAGCCCCGTAATTGACATCCCCGTTTAATTCTTTTAGGGAAACGGGCAGGGTTACCCCTACCATGGAGGAGGCAAAGGTCACCCGCCTTCTCAAACCTAATAAAAACCCAGAGGAAAGATCCTCATATCGCCCGATAGTATAAATCTTCGCGTCGACATTAATCAAGGCTAAGATTCTGGCGAGCCATCTCGAGTCCATCCTCCCGAGCTTGATCCACCCCGACCAGGCGGGGTTCATTAGAGGTAGACAAACATCGGACAACATCAGGCGTGTGGCTCACAGTCGAAAAGGCACACATGACGAACACTCCCGCGGTCCTGGTGGCATTAGATGTTTCGAGTAATGGAAAAGATGGGCTTTGGCGGGGACTTTATGAGGATGGTTCGAGAGAACTACCAGGACCCCAACATCAGAGTGATGGTTAACGGGAAGGCCTCTAGGCGAATAAGTCTGCGGTGAAGGACTAAGCAAGGCTATCCTCTCTCTCCAATACTCTACGCGATTTACTTGGAACCTCTCCTCCAGGCAATCAGGGAGACTAGGGAGATTCAGGGCATCCCTTTTGGGGGAGAGCGGCAGAAGGTCGCGGCTTTCGCGGACGATATGCTGTTGATGTTAACCGTGCCAAGGAAATCGCTTCAAGCGAATGTGACCTTGTTGGAGGCTTTTGGGGAGGCATCGGGTCTGAAGATTAACACCAACAAGTCAGAAGTGCTGAACCTGACATTAAGGGTCGAGGAGCGGGACAGGTTAAAGGAGGACTTGCAATTTAGGTGGAGCCCGGGAGGGATCAGTTACCTGGGGGTGAAAATCACAGCAATTTTAGCAGGGTGGTATGCAGCTAACTTTCCCCCCGCTCCTCAAAGCGGTAAAAAAGGACTTCCAAAAGTGGAGAGAGCTCCGGGTGTCTTGGGTTGGGCGGATAGCCCCAGTGAAGATGGTCACGTTACCAAGGCTTCTGTATCTTTTCCAAGCTGTCCAGCTGCCTATTCCTTCAACTTTCTTTAAAGAGCTAGATTCGCTCACCAAAGGGTTCGTCTGGGAAGGGAGAAGGGCTAGGGTGGCTTTAAGGCGTCTGACAGCGTCCAAAAATGAGGGGGGCTCGCGCTGCCGGATTTTCGGCAATATTATGAGGCTGCACAGCTTCGTGTCATCAGGAAATGGCTATCGTGTGTCGAGGGACGGCCAGATAAACTGTGGGCGAGGATGGACAGGGCGGTCGCGCATCGCAACCTAGCAGAAATTTTATGGCTTCCCAAACCGCTCAGGCCCCGACATCTTTATGAGAGGGCAATTACTAAGCTTATGGCGGATACCTGGGATAAACTGGCGGGCTCGGGGGGGGGCTGGAATACATTTCCTTCACCATTCACTCCCATCTTTGGTAATGGGGACTTCACCCCGGGACTGGAGAGGGGGGCCTTTTCTCAGTGGCAGGAAGGGGGTTGCAGGAAACTGGCGGATATGTTCCGGGGGGGGGGGGGGGATTTGCTGTCTTTTCAAGACTGCAAGAGGGAATTCGCCATCCATGAAAGCAAGAGATTGCGGTATGCACAAATTCGGCATTGGGTTATGCATCCAGGGGTTAAAAAGGCGGCCACCCGAGACCCAACACCATTTGAGAGATTTCTCCTCACTAATGATGGATCGAAAGGCCTAATCTCTAACATCTATAAAATTTTGTGCAGTGCTACTGCGGGCACCCAGTGGCCCTATATGAGGGAATGGGAACGGGTGGTGGGGAAGGAGATTGGTAGATCAGAGTGGGAGGGTCTATGGAGAAAGGTCCCTAAATTGGCTAAGGCATCTCAATTACAAGAAACTTGGTACAAGGTATTGTATGGGTGGCATTATACCCCCGCTCGGCTGCATAGGATGTACCCCGAGGTCTCGGAGAGGTGTTGGAGGGGATGTGGCCTGGTAGGCACCGCCGAGCACATTTGGTGGTCACGCCTAAAGATTGCACCTTTTTGGGGGAGATACGGAAGGCACAAGATCTGGTCTTTGGCCCGGGGGATGATAGATCTCCACTGCACAAACTATTAGGCATTCGGACAAAAGACGTGGCAGGTGAACCTAGAGGGAGGGAGAAGGCAAAGGGGATAATGACATTGGCAGCTATGATGTTAATAGCACGGAAATGGAAGAGCCCTAAGGTCCCTGTATGCCAGGACTGGCTCCGGAAGATGTGGGAAATAGTGTCTCTGGAGTGGGCAACTTATACCACTCTCAACAAACTTCAGAGCTTTGCGGCAGACTGGGGCGAGCTGTTGGAATTTCTTAAAGATGACTTTAGGGTGATATGGTGCCCGCAGCGCCTGAGACTGTTGGATCTACAATGATTGTGATAGGTTTATTCAATGGAATGGTGATTTGGGAAGCGGAGGCTCGTTGTCTAGGGGGGGTGGGGGGGGGGGGAGTGGGAGAGGGGTAGGCAGGGGGGAAGGGATGGGAGGAAGGGGGGTTTGGTTTTGCTTTTCTGTTTCATGTGTTGCAAAAAATGAATAAATAAAGTTTAACAAAAAAAAGCACACATTTATATCTTTCTGCTAGTACAGGCATACCCCTTCAGCAGCACATTCGCGAGTATTGTGCAATAATCTAGGCCGGCCCAGAGTGTGGCATGACCCGCGATTTGTTGCCGAGTTGGGGGGGGCCTCAGCATAGCTCGCATGGGGGCCCCCACATTGTGTTGCGCCACTGCCCCCACTTCAGCCTATGCAAAAGCCCCTTCGCCCACCCTACCAATGGTCCCCCATGGCGTCCCTCCTGACCCCCCCGAACCGATCAACCATTACTGCACTTCGCTTTACTCTCCACCCTCCAAAACATCGTCCTGCTTCATGCCAGCCACGGAAATGGAAAAAGGGATGATTTTCTGTGGGAGCGTTTTTTTAAAAAGGGCGAATTGGGCACATGAAAATCGCAGCCCCAAATTCTCTTAAAAAATAAATCCTATTAGCAGCAGAGAGGGATCCCAGAGTGGTAAACCCTGTTATGTGGGGCAGACGGAGACAATCACAACCCCAGATCCACGCAAGGCCCTCACGTCTACCTGGCTCCGCCTGGCAGGGCATTTACAGACCCTGTCCTTCACAGATAGCAGGATTTATCAATATATAGACCACCACTGCATGCCATACTGGATGTTATGAGCCCGTTAAAATGCCTTTGCTACCTCAGGTTTCTAACTGTGCTTAGGGCCCATAACACCCGGCACAGCCTTCAGACCGGGTCTATAAAAACTAACACGGACCCTGGTTCCATACAGAAGCACATTTTCCAAGCATTTCAAGCTGCCAAAGCCATTGGCTTATGGTCACCCATCAAGGATACGCACAGGGTGAAGACTGAATTACATTGTTTGCACTGACGCATGTTAAATGAAAGAGCACATTGAAATGGCTGCACAGGCAATACGTGCCATCGTTATGTCTGGATGATAAAGGGGCATCGCATTTTGGAGGACATAACTCAGCAGAACTCCAATTCTGAGGCAAGCTCCCAGGTTGGTTTGCAAAGTGTCATCTTTTATGCACCTAGTAACTACACCAGAGTGCTGCATTACAGTCAGGGATGTGTTCCTTTAGGCTTCAGAAGGGAAATCCAAACCGATACGACATTTGCCATGCTTCTACCATAAACTGTAACCTTCTGTCGGAACTAGAAATGAAAAATATTTATCATCTTTTAGCCGCAATTTCAATATACAGCACAAAAAAGTAGTTACCTGTGATTTTGTAACCATATGCTGCAAGCTGTCCAGCCATGTATTCTCCGTCTGAGCTGTTGTGAGAACAACCCCACGTTCGAACCCAAATTTTCTGAGTACCAGGGATAATACTGTTAAAAGATTGCAAAATAAGGAATTTTTTAGATTACATCGGAAGAAGTAAGACAAATGAAAGAAAACAAGTGTGCCTCCACAAAAGCAGTGCATTAGGCATTTCATGAACAAGAGTAGCTAATATATTAAGTGTGCAAAATCAGGCTTGGATCAAACGAGAAGTTGCTCGGCCGAAACCAAGCAAACTATTACCGTCGCAGACAGATATTTCTGGAGACAGCATAACAAAGAGCTTTGGCACCCACAGAAAATAAATAAATCCCACCTTGTCACAAGTTCTTTGCCTCAACATCCAAAACCCAGATCCAACATACAAAAACAAGCTCTACAAAACCAAACTACTTTCTGAGAGTTAAATCTTATGGTCAGACCAATCCTGAAAAAGCTGAAGCATATCAAGATGCAACCTCTGGCTGGAATGTGTCCTTACTGTGCTCTTATGCATGTTAATTCTCAAAGCAGAGAATTATTGCCAAATTGAGGAGGACACAATCAAACAATGATAAGAGGCAACAGACAACCAGTAAGGATTCAAAGTTCTGCATGCTTACATATCCAGAAAATTAATCAACTACATAGTATAGGGAAGGTCACAGGCTTTGGGTCCAATTCGATGTAGCAATATACCCAGGTGGTATCTGGTTAAAATAGTATCCCTTCCTGATGGTGTGCCTAGGAATCCTATATTCGCTCTATAGAAATGCTCTAGAACCCCTCAGACTCCTACTAACCCCTGAACTAGTCAATTTAAAAAGCTGAAACTGTCGAAAAACCACTAACCGCTGCATAGTAGCTCAAAGCGACCCTAGAAGCACATGCTATTCACGATGCATTGATATCGAACAAATGAAAAAAAGATTCTTTCTGGCACAAGGGGAAAACCCAGAATAGAGTTACAAAAACTCCCTCAAACTGAACCATGATATAGTTGGTTAAAGAGAAATGAGGCCGGTTCGTGAAAATTCTTCAACCTTGTAGCATTAGATACAGGATGACATTTCCTTTTGGCCTAGAGTAAAGAACAGAGTAAAGGAGTATGGTAAAGGGCAAGATTGCAACAGTATTTATGCCACAGAAGAGTAAAGAGATTGGATCCAGGAGACCGAGAGTAGTGGAAACAAGTATTCAAGGAAGTGCGAGTCTGAAGCAAGACCACGGGCCACACCAGCATCTGCAGAACAACTAGAGTAAAGACTACAGAGACCCTAGATGCTGACCTGGATGGTAACCACAGTGACAGTCTAGTGTCCTAATTGAGTTCTGTATGCATTTTTGCTTTTTGATTGGTGGAGATACAGTACTCGCAAAGCAAATTCCAACCACCAACGTGTCTTTAAAAATAAACATTGCTCTAGTGTGCCCCCAGGGAGCAAAGTCTAAAGAATCAGTCAAGCGGTTTCTGTCATGAAGACTGAAAGAACTGGCCAGGGGAATCCCAGTATTTTGAGAGGGGTGAGGAATGCAATGGGGAATTGTGGGAGAAGAGACAGACAATGGATACAACTTGGGGAGGAGGGGCAGAGAGGGGGAGGATAGAGGGAGGGGGGGGAAGAGTGAGGGGGAAAGAGGGGAGAGGCCTTTCAATGCCTGCTGCTTTAATATCCCAGCTGACAAACGGAGCAACACAGGAGTGCATCGAGTGTTGGGGAAATTGACATCATCCTCGGACACATTGCTACATTATGTCCCTGTTGGAGGAATTATTACGAGACGTGCAGTGTGAAGTCTCCTTTCTGTGCCTGCAGCTTAAACATCCCAGCTGACAGGCGGAGCGCCGCAGAGTGCGTCGAGCATTTGGTGTTCAGTGGGTGTGGTCCTCCTGAACTGCCCATGGTAGTAACTTTTGTGAAGAAAATATCTGGAGCAGCTCTTTTCACACCACAATACGCGAGTACTACGTATATAACTCTTGCACACATTTCATCTTGAGTGCTCGCAGAAGTGCCGACTGCGGCTAGGGGTGCTGACTTGGCCGACACCACAGGTCAAGGGATTGCACCTAGCTAGAGGGTAGCTGCTGCTCAGCCACTATCGTTAAATATACCAGCAGTAGGTATCTGAGCCCAATCTTGGCACGACATTGAAATAAACTAGGAGAACCAGCCTGAGGAGTGAGATGTTCTCCAAGGGAAAGAGCTTGCAGCCCAATGAAATACACAAATGCAAGACGTGACGGGCCAAGACGGAAAAGGGGTAAGAAAGACGGGGCTGTTAGTAAGAACAGGTTAGCCCCCTCCGTGTTAAGTATTGCAGGGTACTTCACTGGCCTAGGTTCCAAGCCAATGCCAGTTGAAGATACAGTTCAAAATGGAAAACCAGTGTCCTAAGCAAACTGAGGCGAGAGACTGTGAGAGGGAACAAGACGGTGACCTCACCAACACAGATCACGCATTGGACAATAATGGCTACCTCTTGACATTGTGCAACACCATTAGAAGGAACTATTTGGGATTTGCATAACCAGTCTACGAGACCAGCTATGCAATCTAGTAACCTGTCTGCAAGTACAAATTTGGAGGCACTGGTTCCGCCAAGGGAATGCTTTGAAACTACGGAAAGGAGGAGCAGGAGTACTGACAATTCAGACCCCGGCCAGGATCCGCTGACTCCCCTGGACCAGCTAACGGTTTTGGCTTCCAAGGTAGAAGCTGTGTTTGCACTATGCTCGGTAATGGCGGCAGACCAGAGAAGCCTGCATACCATAATGACATCTTGGGCAGTGAACAAAAGGGTGTATTGTTTGCCCAACTTTGTATCCCTCAAAGCGCAGAGGCTGCATAAAAGATCTACAGTGGAACAGTCTATAGACAATACTCTGGACCCCCAATATTATCCTCCAAACAAGGTCCACTGTAAGGCAATAACTGAAGTAAGGGAGGACGCAATAATAGTGCTGGATGATTCAGACACTACTTGGAAATCCCAAGATTCAGTAGATATAGTGACAGGGTCAGAAGAGGATGCTATAGATGCACTGTGTGCCGAAATCTCAAATGATGGAGGTGGAGTCTACACCGGCCAAATTGGGTCAGCAGGAGGGAGAGCCAAGTGAATACTCGCAAGACAAGGACGGTGTCATGCCTGCCTAGTTCACTGGAACCTCCAGTGGTTGCAGCTGGAGAATACGACAAGGCATCCAAGGTGGTAACAAGGGTGAAGGACGGTTCTAGAAGAACGGTGACCCAATTTAGCCCTTTGGATAAATGGGTCCATACGAAACCTCCCAAGGCTCCAGAGCGTCCTGGTCTGCCTCTAGCCCGAGGAAGCCCAATAGCTAGGGGGGGGCCAAGCTACACAGTGATGTGGACGGACGAGCAAGTATGCATAACCGGCCAATTCAGACCCAAATTGAGCCAGTAAAAATATCAGGTGGACGCTGAAAGATATTGTCAGCCAATGAGGGCGACCGGGCTGCCTAGGCTGTTGCCTGTATGCCCGTCCCAACTACAGTAATGATTTCGCTATAAGAGGGCACCTAGGACCCTGAGGTCATCTCGAATGCTAGCCCGTGGGTAGAGCGAGCTAAAAGCAGACCGAGGAAGATTGAACTCCACAGGCTTGGTCTCGCTAAGAGGCGAGCTGGTAATTAGGCAAGGCTGGCTACATCGGAACACCCACTCCAACCCAAAATGTCAGTTGCTGGCACTACTAGGCAACAGTGGTAACTTGGGTGGGGGCATTCATGTGGATGGGTTTGAGACCTTAGTGGCGGAATCATACAGGAATATTGGATGGAGCCCCGACTATACAAGGGGCACAAAATATGAAACCCTAAACCGTATCTTTAAAGCTAAAGCAAAGGAGTGGGGTTGGGTCAAAACAATGGAGACATTATGTAGTTATGTTCACGTCTCAGGAGTGACGCATAGTTATCTCCAACCCCAGAGATACGTTAGACAGTACCCAAACTCTGCAATGTTGTATTTTAGACTGAGGGTGCACATTAATCAATTGCCGGTACGGGCAAATATAGGAGAACAATTAGGGATTCCTTTAAAGGAAAGATGCTGCAGTGTGTGTAACAATTTGGATAAATTGGAAACTACTAAAACATCTAATGACAGAATTTTGCAGCCTTGGCAGTAGAATACATGACAATTTTAGGGGGACTGGTCCATTCCTATGAGTCAACAACGAATGATGCTTTCTGGACTTATTGCTTGAACACAGACATCCTAAGTGTACACATTGCCCTGTATAACTTGTGGGGTGCTGTTAAGAAGCATCTGCCTGATGTCAGGTGGGGGAGAGGGACCCAATTGAGTGCACAAAAGGTTCTACCATGCCTATAATAACAGATATAGTAGATACCCATCGGGAGTTTTAAGATATTTATGTAGAACAGGTTTCAATGTATGAATGCTAAATTTGCATTTATCAAATGGGAAATAACGATGTCCCCCGGTGTATTGTGTTTTAAGCATACAGAAGCATAATCCTGCATGGCCAGGTAATGGCCCAAGGAACTTTGTGATAGACCAGCATTAGAAACCCTGTGTTTCAGCAGAGATTAACACCATGTGACAGAAAGCTGTGGACCTCCTAATTTGCGAAAGAATACACTGTAGAAGCTGTCTAATGTCATAGGAAAACATATTGGGACACGTACGCTGCAGAAAGTGTGTTGTATAGTGTGTTTACAATGTGGTAATAATATGTTAAGTTTTATAATATGTTCTCATACTAAGTCTTATTTCATTGGATGTTTTATAATTGTGTATTTTTAAGGATTGTGTATTTTGTAAAGTTCTTTTAGAACTAAACAAATACATAAAATAAATAAAAATTGGAGAGAGAGAGAGAGAGGGAGGGAGGGAGGGGGCAAAGCGAGAACGAGGGGGCAAAGCGAGAACGAGGGGGCAAAGCGAGAACGAGGGGGGGGAAGGTGGATGGGGGACATTGTTGAGATTTGGAAGACAATTCCGATTTCGGTACAAACCATACTTGGCACACTCTCCCGCAGGAGGCCTGCATTGTAGTGCAAGTGCAAACTGCAGAGATTCAAGGAATCTTTTACTCAATTTTGTGCATATGATTTTTATTAGCATTTGATAAGTTATGCTATTGTGCATTTTTATTTGTTTTATTTATTTATTGTGCAATAGTTAAAATTAAACTATGAACACATTTAAAACAGTCATACATTGATATTCCGAAAACAATGATAGTCTGTCTTTCCATTATTCGCAAACTGACTCTCTCTATAAATGGTTAATGAAAGGATGGTTACTCTTCAATTGTGATCACTAAATCTCTTTTGCCTCTAACCAGAATGCCCAGGCCACAGCTGAGAAGACTACAGATTTTGCACCCACGAGCATTGCCTAGAATTGGTCGCTGGCAATGTCATCAAACCCGCCATTCGTGCATTTATACTACACCCATCACCAGAGTATTCTTACGGTGTCAAAGGTTGTCCACTCGGATGCCAAATTGTGCACTGTGTGATGCAGACCTCGGTCTGCAGAAGGTGGTAGCAGGTAAGAGAAAGAAAAGAGGAAGAGGAAAAACACACACTGACAAAGATAAAAAGGAAAGCAAATATATACATAATACAGTGTATGGAGACCATAGACAGAGCTGTTTAAACACGTACATGCAGTGTAGCATTGAAACAGAGAATCAAACTTGTTTGCGTTATAAAGTCGAGCCATAGATGGAAGTTAGAACAGCTCTATCAAAACTTGTGCAACTGAGGTTACTTACCTGTAACACACCTGGACATGTTGATAGTATTTTTGTACTTACTGGTGTGGGCCACTTACTTACAAGTCCATGTCAAGTGTAGCTTGCACCAAGCCTACCTGCTCTAGTCAAAGCCTTACTATGCTGCCACTTTCCGAGGGTTTGGCTAGACTTTAGTGTGAACCATGTCTGGAACACTGGGTTGGCTTTTCAGAATCCCTCATCCGAGTAGCTTCTGGAAAAAAAAACTTCTGAACAGGCATCGTCAGACCATAGCCATTAAAGTTATCTAACTTTTAACACCCGCCATATGGGGAGAGAAGTTGCCCTCAATCATCTATAATTAACTACAGTCGTAATCTGTTCTGATCAGGGTTTGAAGGAATGGTTTGCCTAGTTGTTTTGGGGTCCCCCAGGACCCTATTCACGAACATTGGCCATAAAGACTTCCCTGCAGCTACTATCGTCTTAACCTTAAGGGTGCAACCTGGTTTTAGAAATACAGTCACAGATTCACCTAGAGCACCAGGACTGGTAGCTGTCCGCTTCCTTTGCAGGAAACCTGATTTTGTAATGCTAATCACCGACTAAAGCTCTAAAATACTGCACTGAGCCCATTACTTGCTATGTGAAAATGACCACAAAGTAGCCAAAACCTGGTTACTTTGAACACTGTGAAACACTTGTTCTTGAGTTAGGTTTGTACACATTAAATGGGTTCTATGAACTTTCCCCACAGCCTGTTTTCAGTGAAACTCATTTTGGCAAGTTCCAATACGGCTCTGCGCGGAAACAGTTTACCCTCTCAGTGCCCCCTCCTCATCTCCCTATTGTGGGAACACCCCAGCAACCCCTTTCCTCCCCCTCCCCCCACCATGTCATGTGTTCCACAGGGAACAGTCCCGCCACCACCACACCCCTCCCCCCAGTTCCCTGCATGCTACACATTCATTCATTCATACACATACATACATACCCTTACCCCTCCCCAATCCACCTCTTTAGCGCATCTTTCACACCACTACCAGTTTCTCCACTTCCTGGATCCGTTGTTCCCAGACATGCCGCTGGTTGGCGAAAAGGCCTGTCTGGGAACTGCAGTCTGCGAAAAAAGTCATTGGACGCATTAAATGTATTTTCTGGCTACTGGTATTGCCTTATTTCTTTTATAATGGTCTGGGAATATAGCTCATGGTCAACCGTTTTGTCTTGGAAGCAAGGCAACGCAGAGCAACACAGGTTCTAATCCCGGTCACGTGCTTAGAGACGGTCTCCGTTATTAGGTAAGTTATAAAAAGGTTAATTAATAATACCTGTTAACTTGTTTATTATATTTTCCAGTCAATTTAAACCCTTGTAATAGTATCACTTCTAGAAGTGTGATGTGTCCCCACTGCACACAACTGCAGTTGTATGCATTTGCATATGGTTTGTACTTCCTTACAGCTTAATGCGCCTGTGTTGATCATATGGACAACCTATCGCTTGACAAATCTTTGTCTAAATTAAATGTACTTTACACCAAGCACCTGCTCTCTTTATGTTACAGAGACCATTTATCAGCTCTACAATGGGGGACTCAAAACAATCCACCACAAGGGGCGAAAGGATCCCAACCAAAAGACAGCAAACTCCCCACAAGCAGCCATTGCAGAGCAATAAGGTCCCACCCAAGGGAGGGGAGAAGGCCAGAGGACAGGCAAAAATATAGAACTCGCAGCAAGGGTACAATGCTTACAAGGGGAAAGAGGGTGCGAGGTCAGCAAGACAAAGGGAGTAGAAGGTGCAAGTTAGCAAAGGGAAGAAGGATGGAAGAGAGGACATCTCTACAAGATGATCTCACAAAAGGAGTAATTGCAGCCGATCCATGGTCAAGAGAAGTGAGATTGCAGTAGCGAAGTGTAGCATAGAGGAAGTTGATGAAATCGGTACGGACAGACCAGCAACTGCTGCCAATGCTGCATCATTGATGTGACCAGGCCAGTATTCTGCCCTTGTCAAGAGGGGAGGGAACCCCTCTCCGCCAGCGGTGGGAGGCCTACCAGGGAGTAATTTAGACCTATCAGGTAATTTAGAGGCCTACCAGGGAGTAAAATAGGAGCGCCTGCTACCTTTTGTGAAATGTCTAAGGAACTTGGGGTTGGTCACCCTAAATTACCTGGGGGCAACCAGACGTGGTCTCCCTGCGCTCAGAGAAGCACAGCTTCACCTCACTGATGAGGCCCAACAAGGCTGAAACACGTGTATGGGGTTGCTGTCGGTACTCTTGTTCAGAGAGGAATTGCCATAGCATTTTGGTGCTGGACTGCCCATGTGGGCGGGACAAAGACTGATATGCAAATGGATATTTCCCATCTGTGAAAGGTACAGTGAGCAAAAAGCGTGTGCTGCAAACTCTCACCTCAGAACAGGTTATCATGCCATGTTCTCTCTGGAGAGGAGCGCCTGCTACCTTTTGTGAAGTAATTTAGACCCAGTCCTACCCATGAGGTGGGTGGTGGCAGTTGAAGGCCCCTTGGGCCAGTATGCTCTTATGCAGTACACCATCCGCTCAAGCCTTGCCTTAACCAGATACTTGCCAGTGTCTGTTTTGTCTAGAAGCAACAACTTTCGTCTAGGAGGAAAGCAAAAAACATGGGAAAGAAACCAGAACCAGCACCCCACATCCCTAGCAGGAAAGATGAGAACTGTAAACTGCCAGAGAAGCAGACACGCAGCGCGAGGCAAGGCCCCCGCATACACGCAGCATAGGCTTCAGAGGCGTCCCACTGGAAGGGAGAGGGTGCCCATAGGCACGGTCAAGAGAATCATTGCAAGGCCGCCAGAAGGTTCTGAAATGCCTGTGCAATGAGATCAAACCCTAGTCGACCACCAGAAACTAAAGGGGGAAAGGATCTGCCCTCCCCAGCGTAACTCAGGGACGCCCAACATCAAGCCCTGCAGTGCCGTCATTGCAGTTCCACAGCAACACCACACAAGTAAAGTGGGCAGGGCTTATCCCACCATTTTTTTTACAATCCACATCCCAACCCCCGGTGGGGCAGACCGGGCTAGATTGTCCAGGGAAAGGATACAAATCACCAGAGAGGAAGGGAAATACAGGGGAGAAACAGGAAGCAGGAAGTGTGGGTTATTCGGGTGGGGTCAGAGGTAGAGGATGACAACGATACAAGGAGGAAGGACAGAGCCGCAGACTGTGGAGGTGATTAACAGGGGAGATATTTGCAAGACAGTGGAAGTGGTACTGGGAGGGATGGGGCGGGGGATGTTGAGTGTGTGTTGAGTATGTAGAAAGGCTGGTGTAAGGAATGGTGGGAAAGGAGGGAGAGAAAGTGGCAGAAAACACCAAATCTTTTAAATCTAACACCTTCTAAGATCTGCTCTTTTACATCCCAGGCAAAGTATCTGGATGAGATTCAGTTAACATCTAAACCCAAATACAACGTCCAGGGTCAGGCAGCTGCACAGAGCAATTTTACAAATGCCACGATTATGGCACCCTATTGATTAACACAGATTAACCATTTCAGAGAAAACGGCTGTAAAACGAACATTATGGAGTAATCCCATATCACGAGCACCCCCAAAACCAGGTAAGGAGCCATCCTTCTGTTCTTATAGGCCAATGTACCCCTCCACCCCCATCAACAGGCATGCAAGGCTCTATACCATGATCTTGGCTGGCTGCAATACAAAACACCATGCCAATCTTACTGACCCCAATTCAATCATGGTTTATTCTATGTAGAAACAGGATTGATAATACCAGAAGACTCCTCCATATTTTAGAAAAGTAGTGCTTCTGATACAAAATGCTGAGAAGACATTTGATTGTGCAGAATAGGACTTAATGATGGAGGTCCTGAAGAAATGTGTGTTAGGCTATGCTATAAATAGGATGGTTTTGTAAAAGTTATCAAACACAGAATGCTAGGGCCAGGGTTTACCTCTCCATTTGTAAGTGGTTGGTCTTGCTTGGCAGGGGTACAAAGCAAGGACAAGGAATCTTTTGTGCCCCTCATAAAGCAGGCCAAAACGTTAGCTGTAAATTGGAGGAAGAAGAAAAACTATGCAGTGGTTTCCATCCTGTCAGTGGCACACCCCGAGCAATTCCACCCGGCGAAGAAACAATGGAACGCCCTCCCAATGACCCTCAGAAATCAGACATCCCACACTGCCTTCCGGAAAGCCCTCAAGCCCACGCTCTTCAACTAGCGAGCTTGTGATACGAGGTTTAAGTCAGCCAGTCAGCCCAATATCTCTGAGCCTTATCAAGTAGTGGACTCACAACCAGTGAACCCCCCCAACCCCCCTCAGCAGCTCACCCTGCAAGTTGAAAAAGGGACAAAGAGGGGGGGAAGAGGGGGGGGGGAGAAGAGGAGAAAAGAGGGGGGAATGAGAGGGGGGGGAGGGAAGAAGTAATCATCCCCTCCGCTCTTAAATGTCAAAGGCGTGTGGCTCTCTCCACAATGTTCTCTGTTCACTGCAAGTTCAAAGAATGTGTTGTTTTACCTGTTCTAAAAGACTGTCAAGTAATTCCATGCCTAAAAATGTAAGTGGTTACCTAATGCATAATTACAGTATTGCCAACGTAAAGCACTGCATTGTCTCCATGCTTTAGAGTAAAGTTAGTGTATCTCAATCTGTGTGCCAACTATATTTCATTTTATTGGGGGAAGATGCATCATATTGAGAGGTAAATGCTCTTTAAAATATATATGATTGTAGGGAGAATTTTCATTTCAGTGCTTACTTCCTCCCACCTTAGAGACCCCTAGATCTTTTACTGGACAGGACTTTTATTTTAACTCCCGAGTGAGTGGGACCTTTTTCTCACTCTCTTTGCGTTTTTCCCCCCCGATTTGGATTTTATGTTTTCACTGTTTTTGGAGTCTGAGAAACTCCATAGGCATCTGCTTTTTGTACAGTGACACACAGCACCTTCAGTGCAGTATCACTGAGAAATCTCTTAAGTTTTAAATACCTTTTCTTAGGTGAACTACAGTTCCCAAGAATAGTAAGATGAAATGTATCTTTCTTACCTTTTTCCTTTGTGGGTCCAGCACGCACATCTTATGTGGATATGATGTGACATAGCATTTATAACGCGCCTATACACAGGTGTTTCAAGGCGTGACGAGGCAAGGAGGGGGAACAGTGGGAGGACACAGACAATGATCTTACTAGGCCAAGTGACATTGAGATTGCGCAAGTGCAGGGCAGAGGGGTAAGTGCCAGGGGAAAGGGGAGTGTGCAGTGCTGTACATGGGATCAAAATAATAAGAAGTGCAGACAGCAGGTGTCCAAAAGTGCAGGTAGGGGGACTGTAGGGTTACAGATATAGACCCAAGTGCAAGGGTTGCCAGGAGGCAGTGCGGGTGTGAAACTGGGCGGGCAGGGACCTGGGCCCAAAATCAGAGGGTAGCCATATGACCAGTGCGGTATCAGACAGGAAATCAGCAGGGGAGAGGAAGAGAGAAGGCAGAAGCAAAGAGGAAGGTCTTAAGGTGCTCCCGGAACCGGAGATGGTTCTCCTCGAGTTTCAGAGAGGCAGGGAGGCTATTCCATAGGGAGGCCCCAGCCGAAGAAAGATCTACCACCAACTTGTTGCTTGGAGAAGCGACTGACCAACGAGGGAGTTGGAGGAGCGAAGAGCTTGAGTAGGAAGCCATTTACGAAGAGAGAGTTGGAGGTATGGAGGGCCCAGGCCCCAGAAGGCCTTGTGAACAATGCAGAGGGTCTTGAACTTAATCCTTGAAGCCGCTGGAAGCCAGTGCAGAGATTTCAGTGCTGGAGAGATACGATCCCTGGGCTTGAAGCCCCAAGGACAAGTCTTGCAGTCTTGTTCTGGATGAGTTGCAGAGGGCGGAGAGTAAAAGCAGGCAGATTTGGAAAGAGGCTGTTGCAGTAGTTCAGCATAGAGAGAACCAGAGATCTGGAGACAGTGAGCTTCTGGGAGAAGGAGTTCTCGCCCAGAGCTTGCTTAGCTCTAAGATTACGATTGCATTATATATTAGTACCTGCAGGGGAGGTGTTTACAGAGCTTTTTTATATCATCCAACTACTTCTGTCCAATCATGGCGCCAACCTTTTACATTTTACTGAGACTCATCCAGGGCTCAAAGTCTACTCACCCACTTGCATAGTCGAAGAGAGTACCATTTGCTGGGGAGGTTTGTAACTTTTATTTAACATTTACTTTGTTTGCAGTAATTGTCAAAAAAAGGGTTCACTGTACATGGCTGGCAGCAGTGTGCCACACATACAGTGGTATTGTGGTGACATGTACCATTTCACAGAAGGTGAATTGTATTTTTAGTTATCCGTAGCCATGGGTCGAATGCATTGACCACCCACCAGACATGGTCAGCGGGAGGTGCTCCAATACGCTCCCAAAGTGAGGGAGAATACCCAACGATACTATTGCAGTTGCGCTGAGGCACCTGAACCGCTGTGAGAACACGACAGGGCCCACCTCCTCATGGTCCTTGCTGCTCTACTCAGGTCACTCGCACAGTAGACTACTGGTGGACTTATTGTGGGCACTCTGGTGTGTTGGTCACACACTGAGCACGACACTGTAGCGGCACAGCAAATTCGGATTGTGCCTGGCTCACTAAATAAAGACCACCATACCCGTGACATCACCCCATCCACAGCCAGATCAATCCACATCACCATTGTTGTGATCAGACCTGTTCTCCTGAGACTGTTGCAACCCCAATTCAGTCCGCTGGCATCGATGACTGCCAGTTAATATCCCACAGAAGCCTTGATACATGGAACAGACGCGGCAGGGAGCCCCTTGGAACCGAATTGCTCCCAACTCACTGGTGGTGGTCCCTCTCAGCGCTGGTGGTCTCCCCACACAATTTTGTGCTACTACATCAGACAGACTATCCCACCACCGCGAAGTCGCGGGCGAATCCCAACGCACTTCAAAAGGCAATGTCCCCCCCCCAAAGGGTAAATCCAAATCGTCCATAATGGATTCCTTCTCGGCGGCCAGGCCAAACATTCAGTCGCAACAGGAGACTCCTGAGTGCCAAGAACCGTACCCCTCTGACAACAACTCTAAAGATGCCCAGGTGCTGCAAGCCATTGCGGCCTTGAAAACATTCATCGATACAAAAATAGACGAGGTCAAGTCTGATATACAGCTGATGCGCCAAGACGCCCGTAATTTGACAGAGTGACCACGGCGGAAACAAGACTCCACGAAACTATCGAGACGACCGACCTGAAAGCCAAGGTTCAAGAACTGGAGAGGAAGGTGGCACAACTGGAAGCGAGGTCTGAGGATGCAGAGGGGCGCGCACGCTGCAAAAACATTTGCATTTTGGGAATCCCGGAGGACATGGAAGGGTTAAACCCGACAGAATTCGTGGAGACCATGTTACAGCAAGAAATTGGCATCGGCCACCTTTTAGGGCTTCTCGGTGGAGAGAGCCCACAGGTAACTACAAAAGAGGCCCACTCTGGGCTCCTATCCACGCCCGTTAGCAAGGATCTTGAATTTCCAGAACAGAAGGTATTCACGAGAAGGAGGGGAAATAAAAAGAGGCGTCGCCAACATTGTCATCTACCCTGGCTATACGCCTACAGTACAACGAGCCAGGAACTCTTTTGTGCCGGTCAAGGAAACGCCCAGAAAACTAAGCCTTAAATACATGCTGCTATATCCGTCACGTCTCAAGGTACTCTACAATGGGAAAGCAGTATTCCTGGAAACACCTGCTGCAGCCAACATGTGGATGGAACACAACGGACTGGCCGGAGAAGAAGAGCCCATTACATGAGTGCCTTTCGAATGGGTGGGTGGGGCCGCATTTGAGCCAAAGGACAACACAAGCAGCTGTGGCCCTATGACCACAGCACCAAGTACAATTGCCGCAATGTCTCCTTGATCGCTAGTTCGGACTGTGACTGCGCTGGGCCACAAGCACAGCAAACTAGAACCCACCCCACAAAACATAAGTGCAGGCCTGTTGCCAGCACACCACCCGCACCAAATGACCTGGAAAGGTACACACGGCGAGGGGGCACCTGAGCGCTGCCATTCTGTGGCATCTGCTGGGAGCAGTTATTGGTTAATATTTTTCTTCTTTAGGTTCGTCACAAAGTCTCCAGAAGGTAATGGGGGGAACTTGGAGGTTTTGGGTTGGGGGGCTTTGGTCCAGACCCCCGAAGCGTGGGTGTTGTTTATAGTTAGCCTGGAAGGAGGTTACCGCATCTGGTTAACCCAGGTACTCGCCTTCAAACGAATATGGCTGCACTAATCAAGGTGTTAACATGGCATGTTAGGGGGTTGGGCACGTTCCTTCGCAGGAATAGGATTAAGTCCTTCCTGAATAGAAAGAAGGTGGGGATAGCCCTGTTACAGGAGACCCACCTGACAAAGGAATCCATGGCTAAATTACAGGAACACTGGTGGGGACAGGTTTGGTTGCGACGTACTCCAAATTTGCAAGGAGTTTACACATGGATAAGTCCTCAGATGCCCTTTAAATTGATGAGGGTGGAAATAGACCCAGAAGGCAGATACACAGTAATATGGGGCCATATTGAGCAGATTGAAGTGTGCATAGTGAACTCCTACTTTCCCAACTGCAACATCCCGGCCCACCTGGATCTAATCCACACTAAAATAACCCAATATAGGAACTGCTTCTTCATTTGGGGCGGGGATTTCAATTGTGTGCGAGATTTGGATTTGGATAGGTCTGCTCCTCCAATAAATCGAATAGCAACTGCCTTGACCGCATTGAACACAGTAGTGGAGAGATTGGATTTGGCAGATGTCTGGCGCGAACTGCACCCTGGGGAGCGGGGTTAATCTGATTTTTCATTCCCACATGATCTGTATACCAGGTTAGACCATATTTTCATAGGAAAGGAACATCTTTCCCAAATAGAATTGGTGCAGTACATGGGGCAATCTATTTCCAAGCACTCTCCCCCGATAGTGGAATGGAGGATGGTCGGTCCCAGGCTCCCCCATCCCACTATGGAGGATGTCCACTGATGCACTTAAAGACCCAGCCTACAGGAATGAACTCCGGGACACCCTTGAGAGATACCTTGAGGAAAATGTGGGCAGTGTGGCACAGTTGGGCACGGTGTGGGAGGCCCCGAGCGTGGTTATTCGCCGGGAAGTTATGGGGAAAGCGGGTGACATCAGGAAACTACTGCAAACTGAACTAGAACAGTGGGAAGATGAAATCCATACTATAGAGGCCACTACCTTGGGCTAGGAAGGTGAGAAGGAGACTCTGAACCAACTTTGGAACAAGTGCAAAGAGACATGGGGCAGGCTAGTCAAATTCTACCACATTGCTAGAACCATCAGAGCACACGGAGGCAGACAGACCGGGCCGCTTACTGGCATGGCTATAAAAAAGGGAGCATCCCAAGCAACTGACGACTGCATTGTATGATGCAAACCGCACATTAAGATGGACACAACAGGAAATCAATGACGCTTTCCAATCATTTTACGCCCAACTGTACTCGCATGACATCCCAGCTTCCCAGGAAGATAACCAAAACACACTTGAGGAGATCGGTCTACCAAAGATGACACCAGCACAGAGGGAGGCCCTAGATGCTGACATTACCACTGAGGATATCACAGAGGCAATAAGGTCCCTGGCCACTAGTAAAACCCCAGGTACCGATGGGTTGCCCCCAAAGTTCTACAAAACATACAAACCTTCCCTTGCACCGCTCCTACATAAAGTGTTTCAGGAAGCATACGACCTATGGGAACTGCCGGGAAGCATGAGGGAGACACTTGCGGTTCCGATGCTCAAACCTAGGAAACCGGCAGAAGCGTGTGATTCACACCGTCCGCTTGCAATGCTCAATTATGACATCAAGATATTGACCATAATACTGGCAAAGAGGCTCTCTAGGCAGATAGGAGGGTTGGTGCACACAGACCAATGCAGCTTCGTGCCTGTCCGCAACACTACGGTAAATCTTCTCCGCCTCCAGCACATCATGGCCCAGATAGAACAAGAGGAGGGCTCTTGCGCATTATTATCGCTAGATGCTATAAAAGCATTCAATTCCATCTACTGGAAATGGCTTTTGGCAACCCTTAACCCCTTAAGTGCCAAGGACAAGATATCTCGTCTTTGACATTACCTCTGTAGTGCCAAGGACGAGATAGCTTGTCCTTTTTGGCACCTTGTTTTGAGCGATCCCTGCAAACCAGGGATCGCTCAAAACTAATCCAACCCCCGGGCTATGTGAGGGGGAGGTCCCCCCCTCACTGCCAGGGGGCTGGATTATCTTCAGTTTCACGTCGGTGTGCGTAATGCACGCCGACATGAAAGTGAAAGCATTTTCACCGCGGCAGCCATTATCGGCTGCCACGGTGAAAACACAAGGAGAGTCTCCACCGTTCTCTGCCTTGATCTCTGGCTGTATTTCAAGCCGGGGATGAAGGGAGGTGTCGTTGGAAAGGGGAGATTCTCCCCTTTCCAACGATAACTTGTGTGACAGGATTGCTGCTCACGGATCGGCCGCAGAGCGCTCGATATGTGGGCAGCAATGCCACTAAACACCAGGGATGTCTTTACAGTACGGGGGGATGCTTACTAGGTAAGCAGCCCCTTTCCCCCCCCCGTGGCCACAATGTATGGGGCCACATGTATGGTGAGCCCTGGGGGTGGATGGGTGACCATCTGCCCCCAGGGGTGGGGGGCCAAAAAATAAACATTTTTAAAAAGAAATAAAAAAACATGCCGGAAAAATAAAGCGATGGAAAGGGGGGTGGGGGGGAGGGGTTTGGGGACCCTAGACACCAGGGATTTTTTTTTGTGATGGTGTCGTTGGAAAGGGGAGATCCTCCCCTTTCCAACACCACCATTTGTCTAAGCATTGCTACTCCCGGATCGGGCACAGGGCGCTCGATCTGTGGACAGCAAGGCCACTAGACACCAGGGATGTCTTTTGAAAGTGGGGGGGCTGCTTACTAGGTAAGCGGCCCCCTTGCCCCCCCCACCCCCTGAGGCTCCAAAGCAGGGGGCCACATATATGGAGACCCCTGGGGGCAGATCGGTGAGCATCTGCCCCCAGGGGTGGGGGGCAAAAAAAGAAAATAAATTATCATTGCTGATGTTGGGGGGGGTGAAGGGGGCCGCTTACCTAGTAAACCGCCCCCCCCACACATTCAAAAGACATCTCTGGGGCCCCCTTCCCCTCCCACTGCACTGGACCACCAGGGAATTTCTTTTATGTAAAAGGGTTGTTCCTCTCCCCCCCCCCCATCCAAAATGGACTTGGGGTCATGTCATGCATGAGAACCCCCCTCCTGCATTTGGTGGGGGAGGGGGGTAAAGAGGGTCACCCCCATTACATTGGAAAATTACCTGGAGGTTTAGGGTGTCCTCAGCCCCCCCAAAGGGCAGTCTGCCATTTTGAATGTTTTTCTTTGTTTACCAAACTTGCCTTGGCGCAGAGGGGCACACTGGTGTGCCAATCTGGCCCCAGAGGGCCCAAACCTTACTGCCCCACAATTATTTTGTTTGGTGGCCATCTTCCCCCACCCCAAATGGAGGGGGGTGTACCTCACGCAACCGTTTGTAGGAGGCCCACATGAGCTGCCCCCGCCACCCATTTGGGTAAGGGGGAAGAGGTCCACCAGAAATTGTGGGACAGCCCCCCCACACCCCCAGTGGGTGGGGCAGTAAGGTTTGGGCACCCTGGGGCTAGATTGCCACACCAATGTGCCCCTCTGCGCCAAGGGGAGTTGGGTTACCAAAGAAAAAAAGTGAAAATTGTGGACTGCATTTTAGGGGGGCTGTGGGGCACCCCAAACCGACTGGGAATGTTCTAATGGGACGGGATGGTGACTCCCCCCTCTCCCCCACCCACAATGGAGTGGGAGCCATGCCATGCAGCCTTCCCTGGGGCCATATATCTGCTCCTAGGAAGGGACACCTGAGCCCAGGGAGGAGTGCAGAACTGCCCCCCCTTATCTGCCCCCAGGGAGGGCTATATGAGATACGCCGCCCCTCCAATTGGGGAGTGGGGGGAGAGGTGCGCCCCTCCTTCACATTACAAAATTCCCCAGTGGTGTAGGGTGCCCTTCAGCCCCCCCTAAAGTGCAGCCTGCTATTTTCAATTTCTTTTCTTTGTTTACCAAACTTGCCTTGGCGCAGAGGGGCACATTGTTGTGCCAATCTGGCCCCAGGGTGCCCAAACCCTACTTCCCCATCCATTGGGGGCCTGTTCAACATTTTGGGGTGGGCTTCTCCCCCACCCCAAATGGATTGTGGGGGGGGGGGGGGAGGGGCACCTCAGGCAGTCCTCCCTGGGGGCAGATATCTGCCCGTAGGAAGGGGCAAATGGGTTGTCACTGGGGGGTGAGGCTCAGTAGACCACCAGGGATAGCTTGCAAGGGGGGGGGCATTCTTGGAAAGTATTGATTTGTTTTTGCTGGTGTGACCATAGGCAACACATTTTGGTTAAAGCTTTTTATACGCGAGCAGCTGCAATGTTATGCGAGTACTGTTTTTTATTATTCTATGGTTAGGGTTGGGACACAATTGCAGGGGCAGGCCGAAAATTGCCCTCCATGCCAGCAGAACATTGGCGTTTTCCTGGGAGCGGATGCCTCCCATGTGGGTTGTCTGTCTGCAAGCCCAGGCTGCAGCTCTGGCTGTGCTACGTTATAGGCGTCACCTCTGGGGAGGAATGGGGATCCTGCCCGGTATCCCTTGAGCTGCCGCTGTGCTTAGGGGATGGAACACCCACATGGTGCATGGATGTCCAAGGCAGGGGACATCACATCCAACCGTCCTGGAGTTGTGGCTGGGCTGCATTACAGTTTTTCCCTTCAGGAAAGGCTTGGAGTTACCAGTGGGTTACCCTTTTCCTTTTGCGCCCCGTAGGTGCACCCACACATGTGAGGTACCGTTTTCATCGAGACACTTGTGGGAACGCGGTAAGGTATGACATCTGTTGTTGGTGATGTGTTTCGGTGAGTGGACAGAGGGAAAGGTCTCTGAAATTGGCTGGAAATAAAGACAATTCTCAGACCTTTCGCTCTGGCCACCCACCGAATACACCACCACCAACACATGGCCTACCTTCCCGCGTCCCCACACTTGTCCCGATGAAAATGGTACTGCACATGTGTGGATGCACCTACCTGGGGCACAAAAGGAAAAGGGTAACCCACTGGTAACCCCAAGCCTTTCGGCACAGCACATTTTGTTAATGTGGGCAACCTACAGATTTGGGCCTAGGGTGTCAAAGCCAGAAAGGAAAACAGGGAACCCCATGCATTTCTGAAAAGAGGACACCCGTGGGAATCCACAGAGGTCTGACTTGCGTAAATCGGCCCAGAATCTACTACCCAGAACCCCCGGCAAAGTCGAAATTTGGGGGTAAAACACACAATTTTCAGACATTTCACTCTGCTCACCCACTGAAACACGCCACCCAAAACAGATGTCATACAGTCCTGCATTCCCACAGGTGTCCCAACGAAAACGGTACCTCACATGTGTGGGTGCACCTACCGGGGCGAAAAAGGCTACACCACTTGTAACCCCCAAAGGGTTTGGGGGGGGGGGGGGTGGACAACCTACAGATTTGGGCATAGGGTGTCCAAGCCACCAAGGAAAAAAGGGAACCCCATGCATTTCCGAAAAGAGGACACCCGTGGTAATCCACAGAGGACAGACTTGCACAATTCGGCCCAGAATTTATTACCCAGCAAACCCCAGCAAACCCCGAAATGTGGCAACCCCCTCCCCCCCAATTGCCGCACATTTCACTCGGCTCACCCACCAAAACACGCCGCCAACACCACATGGCCTACCGTCCCGCATTCCAATATGTGTCCCGATGAAAACGGTACCTCACATGTGTGGGTGCACCTACCCGGGCACCGAGGGGAAATCCTAAAAGACCCCTAACCCCAAGTCTTTTCCGACAGCTGAATTTCACGATTTTTTCAGACGGGCACACCATACAGATATGGGCCTAGGGTGTCCAAGCCACCAAGGAAAACAGGGAACCCCATGCATTTCTGAAAAGAGGACGCCCACAAGAATACACAGAGGTCTGACTTGCGCGAAGCGGGCCAGAATTAACTAACCAGAACCCCCGACAAAGTGAACATTGTGTTTTTTCCCCACCAAATATCACACTTTGTCAGTGATTGTGGGAAATAAATTCTGGGCCGCTTCGCGCAAGTCAGACCTTCCCACGGTTGTCCTCTTTTCAGAAATGCATGGTGTTCTGAGTTTTCCTTGGTGGCTTGGACACCCTAGGCCCACATCTGTATGGTATATGGACATTAGTCAAAATCCTGCTGTGTGAAAAGAGTTGGGGTTACCAGGGTTTTAGGCTTTTCCCTTGGGGCCCAGGTAGGTGCTCCCACACACGCGAGGTACCGTTTTCATCGGGACACCTGTGGTAACGTATGACATTTGTTGTGTTTGTGTGGTTTTCATAACGTTTCAACCCATTTGTTGATGCCCTTTGTCACACACCCCTTTCATTTCCCAAATGTGCCCTACATTTAGTCGCTGCTTTAGGCACCATACACTTTTGTAACCGGCACAAGTCACCTACCCTTGAAAAGGTCTGCCTGTGCTCTTTCAAAAAATGTATGCTTGCCGTTCCTCACCACATTGGTTTTCCCGATTTACACATGCTAAGTACGTCTGTTCAGGCCGTAAGCATAAAACTCCTGTGTACCATGGCTCAGTGTTTGGCTTGTGGTATTGCTTGTTTTGTGAAACACTACAAAAATTGTGTGCTTTCCTAACTGCAAAAGTCAAGGGAATGTAGTGGAGCATTGTTTTCTCAAAATTCATAGAAGCCATTGCCGTACCAAGCCAACCATGTTCACCACTACCTTTTTTTCTGTCATTTTCTCGCTTCCCCCCCCCAAACTATGGCATTTTCGCCTACCTAGTTGCCAGACCTGCGCAAGTCACCCCTTCCTAAACTTGGAATTTTGTCTACTTTTCAGAAATGTATGCCTTTCTGTCCTCCAATTCGGCTTTCCTACCCTTTTCTTCCATTCCGTCCATACATGTCCAATTGGCAAAAATGGCCAAAAATCGCCTACCTCTCACAAAACGGTTGAGAACCACATCAAAATAATGTTTTTTCGTTTCTACTCAACCTGTTCTTGAAAGCCAGGAAATTGGGGAATTCAGCACAGCAAACCATTTGTTCCTAGATCTTACAAGGAACAAAAAAAACCACAGGCTTCTTTGTACATCATTTTATTGCCATTTTATGAAAAAACACAAAATGTTCGCCCTTATTGGTTATTTTCTCTCACCCCACTACAGCAACCTAGGATTCCTGGGTGGCGTTACGACCGCCTACATGTGGGGAAAAAAGGGGCCAAATTTGGCCAAGATATCTCATGTAACAAAAAAGTTACAAGGCATTGAATGGCGACATACCGAAATCACCAAAAAAAGGCCTTGGCACTGGGGGGAAAAACCCATGGCACTTATAGGGTTAAGGAATTTGCATTCAGGGGGGGATTAATTAAATGGGTAAGAATCCTATCCACTAAGCCAAAAGCGAGGGTGAGGTCTGGGAAGTTTGCATCCGCGGCATGGGATATACGTAGGGGCACTAGGCAGGGCTGTCCGCTATCCCCCATGCTCTACATACTGGGCCTGGAACCTATTGCTGTTTACTTCAGGAAGCAATTTTTCGATCCTGGGATTTTTTTGGGGGGGGGGGGGGAGTAAACAATATTATATCACTATACGCGGATGACGTTCTCTTATATGTGAAGGACCCGCATCTGAATGGCCCAACTATGCTGGAGGTTCTGGACAACAAGTTTTGCCTGTTCCCGCTGGCGGGCCTGCGAGGTGGAAACGTGAGAGATCTACCCGAGGTGGGGATGCAGTGGCAACCAGACTCATTTAGATACATTGGGGTCAACATAATGCATACACCAGAACAGATGCATGAACACAACACCGGTGACACACAAGGTATTGAGCAAAGCAATCTGCTTCTGTTCCAGACTCCCCTTGTCTTTAATGCGCAGGGCATCAATCGTCAAAATGATCATTCTTCCCTGGTTCCTATATCACTTTCAGAATGTGTGTTGCTACATTAGGGGCTCCTTTTTTCATCTACTTGAGACAATACTCCGGGGATTCCTATGGGGAACGGGTAGGCACAAGCTAGCATTGACCACGCTGACTTTGCCCCATCGTGAGGGAGGCATCCAACTCCCGGATCTGGAAAAGTATTATCTGGCAGCACAACTCAGCTTTGTGCCCGATTGCTGTCAGACGATGTCACAACCAAAACCGGACTGCTACGACACCTGGTGACCCCGTTGCACCTGAGAGAATTTGTTTGGACGCCTCCAACTGCCTGGACAACGCGCCCATGATAGTGAATTTAGGGAGGCAGATTTGGAATAGGACCAAAACACTTCTACGCCTGGACCATTCATACACCCGGGATACCATTGATCTCGGAAAAATGCAAAACCAATGCAGACCTAGCGAATGTCAGACTTTGGGAAAGAAAAGGGATTTACACATGGGGGGATCTCTATGAGGAGGGAGCTTTCAAAGTCTTCACTTCACTCCAATCTATGGAGGGCTTGTCTGGAAGTCAATTCCTATGATACCAACGTGCCAGATGGGTGGCACAAGCAAAGTGGAGGGAATGGCCAGAAGAACCGACGGCCGACCCCCTTGTGACATTGCTTTACAACCTAGGGAACGGGTGGAGGCTAGTGTCTAGGATATATGGCCAGTTGATAGATAGACCTAACTCCCGAGGCATTGATCTGAAATCCAGGTGGGAGACAGACCTGGGCCTAGAAATTGCAGACAGAGAATGGGAGAGGGCTCTCACGTTTCCCAAGGAAGTGTCTAGAAATGCCAGGTTTCGATTAAGACAATTGAATGTACTGTATCGCACATATATGACCCCGAACAGGGTGGCCAAGTTCAACGAGCAGGCCCACCCTGAATGCACCTGGTGCAATGCGGAGATGGCAGGCATGATGCACATGCTCTGGGAATGCCCCAGGACACAGTACCTCTGTTCTAAAGTGGAGCAGACTTGCAAGAGGGCGGGGGTGACTCGATATGATTGGACGCCTAAGGAGTGTCCATTAGGAACCTACCCCAGGCTAGCTAAGGTAAAACACATTGTAAAATTCATGGACATGGCATGTGTGATTGCTAAGAGAACCATTGCAATGGCATGGAAACACACCAAGGGCACGCAGTACGTCGCATGGCATAGAGAGTTGGAGCACTGGGTGGAAGCGGAAACTAGGGCTTGAGAAGACGATATCTCCAGGTCTCCTGATGGCACCAGCGTATTATTTGATGCACGGAAGGCCCTGACATGGGAAGTGTTTCACCCCTCAGATAAGCCCCCCTGAACTGATATTTTCACCAGTAACAGAAAGCTAGGCATTGGCAGAAAGATCTGCGCTGCTCTGCCACCTGGACTCACGAAGCACAGCCTTTCCCCCGCCCCACTCTTCCCCACCTCACACTCCTCAAGTGAAATATCTTACATCAATAAATCGAAAACAGAGACAGTTAATGTTAATTTGTTATGTATTGTTTAAAAGTTGTTGTTGCAATAAGAATCATTCTGCATTAAAAATGATTACCTGCAAATGTGATTTCAAGAAATGCCAATAAAGAAATTTAGAAATAAATGGGTCGAGTGCATTTATCTTAGGTCAAGTAAGAAAACTAAGTTACTCGACCTGCAGGTCGATTCGAATTTTAAAGAATTTGCAAGACCTGGCTCATCTCACTAATATCTTACTTCAGCATTGCACAAAAATGCTATATTATTGTTCATTGTATTTCTTGGATACAAATCACCTCTGGTAGCAATACAAATATTAGTACAACATTGCTAATCAAATGGCTTTGTTTGCTAAATCAAGAACATTTTAAATTCGAAAACTCTGTTAATCAATTATTGAGAATGAATGTATGCCTTGGATTTGTATGTAAAAGAAATACAATCTGACAAACCTTTGAATAAACTTCTGTCCAGGAGGAATATGATCTGAACAGAAATGCCATTACATTTTTGATCAAAAGACAATTCCTCAAACTTACCAATCAAGAGTGACCAATTACTGAGCCGGTCTTAAACACTGCTTAACTGGCCAAGGCTACATGCCTCTATGGAAATGGAAGCTAACAGAGGTCAGATGTTATCTGTTGTCACAGAGGTTCACCACAGCCCTGGTTCCATCATGTTAAAAACTTTAGGCCTCATTACGAGTCCGGCGGTAACCGAGGCGGTAAAACCACCTGGTTACCGCCGGACTCGTATTACCATTCCGCCTCCGTGACTCCCGGAAATACCAGGGAATTGCGACCCGCCTCCGGAATTCCCAGGAAACCAGGAATTCGGTAAATCCCCATTCCCATTGAGTCCCATAGGACTCAATGGGAATGGGGAAGTGGAAACACCGGCACGTGGTGCTGGTGTTTCCACGACCACCTGCAGGCAGGCGGTGTTAAACCCACCAGGTCAGATCTGGCAGGAACATCACCTCTCGCCTGCAGGAGTCTGGATCAGGCGGTCCAGAATTAACAGTGGCGGCGGGTTTACCGCCACTGTTAATTCCGGACCGCCCGACCTGTAATGAGGCACTTTGTGTTTTTAATTTGGAACATCTCAATGCTCACCTTTTGGTGACCCAAAAAAAACAATTGTGCTTGGCAACACTAAGAATTATAATTGGGCCATCACGAGGGACCAAGTCTCGTCCTGTTTTCTAGGTAATCTAAAGCACACACAGGTTTCCTTGTCAAGCTTAACCTGGAGAAAATTAGACCAAAGCTCAACTTAACTCTCTTTTTGAAATTTTGACTTATGGTTCTACCTCTAGCAAAGCTAACCACCTGTTGGCAGCAAGGGACTTCGGACAAATGCTTGCATTGCTGTGCACAGAAAGAAGATATTGAGCAGGTTATGTCATGTCTCGTGTAGATAGTTGCAAAATAATTGTTGCTTACATTGTTTTAGAGCAGATGGAATTGGGGCACTCGCATAAGCTTTGAACTATTCCTATTGAACAGAAAATGAAGCTAGAAAAGTGGATTCCAATTACTTGAAAAGCATGGAAGAGAAGGAGACTACTGCTGAAATTGTTGGTGATTAGCTTACGCACATTCAAGTGTTTTGCTTTCACAATGTATAGTTTATTTTAATGAGGCATTCAAAGTAACTTGAAGTGGTCGTGTTAGCACTTCTTAGGAGTCATGATAGTGAATGAAAAGCCTTCTTCCAAAGCAAGCTTCCGATGTTTTATGAAGCAGAGAAATGTCTAAGCTATGTAACAAATTACTCCAGGTTCACCATTGTATTCTCTAGCACCCTGCACTAGCATAACTTGAACAATGGAAACGTGCTGTCACAGCAATTGCCAGCATAGCACGGCAGGATTCGAAATTGAGGGGAGATGGGACCTATTTAGCTCCTGCTTGTAGCCTAGAAGAGCCTGGTTAGCTTGACACAATCAGCAACCATTATCTAGTTTTGGCTCCGCCGGCCAACTGATGTCGAACAAACACCAATACGAATTTAATGCAGAGTTTGGGATGATCTACAAACACACATTAGGACACATCTATATGACATTTAAAGCTTAAAGGGTATTAAATAATGGACAACTGATAGGTTTACATCTTGTATGGAAGTTAGATTTGCCGAGTGCTATGTACTAGCCCCTCGTTCCCCACTGTTAGCTCCTGTAAACTGGTTAATGTGGGATATCCAGGAGCTGCTTTTAGCGCCTGCCTATCCAAACTTAATTTCGAACCCTGCACGACCTGTGGAAATGTGCTGCACAGATCCAATGCAGCCTTTGAAATACTTTGCGTCAGACATTTTTTAAACCTTTTCAAAGACTGTAGACGCAAGTAGCAAACTTACTTTTATGTTACACCATGGTGATCTGGCTGTTCATATGTTCTAAGAACTGAAATAGGCCACAAAGAGCTCCCACCGGATTAAAGCTATTAAAAAGGTGACCAGTGCTTATGCAAATCTAGGTCTGTTCTTTTATAACTGTACCAATTCATCTCAAACACTGAAAGACTTTCCATTTGACTATCTCCCAATAAACAGCTTTCAGCATTATGTGTAGGTGCCGGATCGCAAACAAAAAACGTTTTTAAAAAAACCTCTTGAAAGTATTATGCCTCCAGAAAGGCCTGTTTTACGCATTAAAATCTTCCAAATTGGACACCCATCTTTTCATGCATATCAGTATGCACGGTCTGAGAGCAGAGGGCAGTTGGTCGACAGAACCCAGAACATATCATTTGCTTTTTATCTGCATTGATGAAATTGCAGGTTCTCAGACACCAGTAAATAAATTATTCTCCAAGCTGTGTGCACTACACATTTCAGGAACAGAACATAGTGAGATCAGGAAGGGTTTGTTTCTGTTCAAATTTTGTTGCGTTTTGTGTCCGAAGAAGCTGAATGAGAGAATCGTTACTCATGCATATCTACTTTTCTAGCATTTTAGGATCTTACCAGTAAGAAGATGGAAGACAGTTGCAAGTGGTAATAATAATAATAATAATTTGGCATTTATATAGCGCTACGAACCCTCAGGTATCGGAGCGCTGCTTATTATTACCCACGGTGTGTGGTGCTCATTTATCGACCTCGGAAGGATGAAACGCTGAGTTTGGCGCTGCCGGGATTCGAACCTGCGTTCGCAGGCTCTGCACTGATGTCAAAGCGAGCGCTCTACTCGCTTGTCACAAACAACGTATGTTGTTTTCAGCAAATGCATGTTTGTGGTGCACAAATGTATTTTTTTAGTAGTTACTGTGTTGTGTTCAATCTATGTGTTGTGTTCATACACAGCACATAGGAGAAGGTTTCACACAAATGTAATGCATTGTTTGAAGTGAAACATCTCTGCTACACAACTCTGTTTTGTTTCTTATGTGTTCTATTAATTTTCTAAGTTCAGTCATGCTTTTGTTGTCCGTCACACACTTTTTACACACTCTTGCAGAGGCAAGTCATTGTTACTCTTACAATTAATTTTACAGTCCAATTATAAAAACAGAGTGTAAAATGCTCCCACCTCAAAACCTTCTCTGTGGCACAGATGAATACACTAGGTCTAGTTTGAACACCTATTCACCCTTAACTTGGCCTCAATATGGTCAACTGTAGCATGCTACCTATTCTTTGCATGCAAGGAAAGCTCAGTGGGTTAGTGCTCATCTGAGTGAGTGCTTGTGCTCCGTACCCTATGCTTTTTCTGTTAATTGTGAGGTAAACTTACTTTTTGGAACAATGTGGACCTCTGCCTCATGATAATGATTTCCATTCAGTTTTAACTTTTTGCATGCATCATTTTGATGTCAGATATTTTTTATTTTCTTTGCAAGAAAGTAAAAAGTATCTACTTCTTTGAAATCACATATACTCTCAAGGTTTAAAAATTGGGAGAAAAATATTCTCATCTCAAAATCTCATCTGGAGCACTGACTATTAGTCTTGCCTTCTTCATAACATTGTTCACTATGGACTTACCTATCATTTGGTGGCTCTTCCTCTTCTTCCGCTGCATTCAGTTGCTTATTTCGCTTCCGGGCTCTAGGGACAATATCCTTTCTAGAAAACTGTCGATCTTGGGGAGTTGGGTCTTGTGCAGAGACAATATCCTCAATGTCATCTATAAGGGAGTCACAAGCAGCTGGCATCTTCTGAAGCACACAAAACAAAAATAAAATGTTCATACATTAGGAAACAAGTCCTTCTGTTTTAGTGGTAATTAAACAAAAGGTTACTATGGTCTTGGTAATTTTGGTACTCTAACTCTTATTCTCCCACCATCACAACCTCTTGGAAATCATGAATCAGCTTCAGACTGTAGAAGCTGCACCATCACAGTCTCCAGAATGCAAGCATTTCTTCACATGATAGGGTTCCTCCGTCACCTATCTGTTACTGCCCAATTGCCAATTCCCATATATTCAATGCAAGCACCAAGACGACGACACTGGCATGTGCACAAAAGAAAGGAGTAGTTTCTTACCTGTAACTCCATTTCTCCAGCGTTGGTATCTTTCATGGATTCACATGCTGTGAATATTTCCCGCCGTCCGGCTGGGAAACCTCGGTAACTTTAATATAGCTGTTTTCCTATGGAAAACTTTGACACTTTAAGTGTCCAATCTACATCCTTTTGGGCGCTTTAGGTTGCACCAATAGGATGTCCCGTATAAGGTGGGTACCTTATTTTGTATTATATGACACCTGCTGTATTTTTGTATATAATGTTAACTATTCTGTGTGTAGCTTCAATCCTGAAATGTCTTGTAAAGCGCTCAGATACCTATGGGTTTGGTGCGCTATATAAATCAATAAACAAATATCCACGCCCCTGCGGCTTCCCTTCAGATTTTAACCTCACCAAATTGGAATGCAACGCAAAACAACCATTTGCCTGAAGGGGGAGGCCGGAGGGCACATGTGAATCCATGAACGATACCAACGCTGGAGAAATGAAGTTACAGGTAAGAAACTACTCCCTTCTCCAGCATTGGATCTTTCATGGATTCACATGCTGTGAATAGACTACATAGCAGTATGATAACCTGGAGGTGTATGACAGGCAAACAAGACCCCCATGCCCCAGGCAACATGAACCAACAATAGCAAAACATCAATTTTCAGTTATTCTGACCAAAAACCTTAGAAAAACCAAACCCCGGAAGCTGCAGTACTTACCTTATTGGAACAGGTGCTGGATGACTGCACGCCTCCCCTGCATGTTGTTGGCCCAGACAGTAGTGTCTGGTGAAGGTGTGTGGCACCGCCCAAGTTGCTGCTTGACAAATGTCACTGAGCGGCATGCCTGCCCACAGAGCCGCCGACGAGGCCGTAGACCTCGTAGAATGGGTCCTGGCAGTCGACTGCAAGGGCTTGCCAGCCTTGTCGTAGAAAAGGAAATCGTAGATGATACCCAATGGGAAAGGCCTCGCTTCGAAATATGCTTTCCCTTCTTGGTGGAGCCAAAAGTCACAAACAGCTGCCTCAACGTCTGAGTCCTGTCCAGGTAAAACTTCAACACCCTCTTGATGTCCAAGAGATCTAGCGCCCTCCACACCGGAGTAGAGGCCTTTGGGGAAAAAAAAAAAAAGTGGGCAAGGCCAACGTAGCGTCTTTATAAAACGCCGTTGGAATTTTCGGAATAAAGTGAAGATTAGTAGATAAGAGAACCCTGTCCCTCATGAAACGCAGATATGGCGGGTCGATAAACAGAGCCTGCAGTTCGGAGAACCGCCTGGCTGATGTGATGGCAACCAGAAAAGCCACCTTCCACGGGAGAAACTTTACCACCGACGTGACCATCGGGTCAAATGGCTGTTTCATGAGTGCTGAGAGAACCAAGTTGAGACTCCAGACTGGAGAAAACTTTTTTGGGGGAAAACGTCCTGAAGAGGCCCTTGAGGAAATGCTTAATCAGCCTGTCACTGAACAGCAGTGTGAAGCTGCTCTTCCTCATGAACCTGGAGATGACAGCCAAGTGAACCTTGATCGACGACCATGCCAAACCCTTTTTTGCTAACTGCGATGGTGAAACCTGCAACGGCTGCACGCCTGGCTACTGTGAGAACCAGGCACAGAACCTCGGCAATAAGACAAGTTGGTAGATGGTGTCTGTGCAGCTGCCAAGATGCAGCGACAGTCCAGTTGAGTCTTCAGATGTCCAAATTCGTAGTGGTCAGGAGCCATGCCGCCAGGTTGAGAAGCCGGGGTCGTGATGCCACACTTTCCCTTCGTCTTGTGCCAGAAGATCCAGCTCCGATCCGAGATGTAGAGGGTCGTCCACTGTTGGGTGAAGAAGTGGACGAGAACCATGTCTGCTGGGGCCAGAACGGGGCTACCAGGATCACCCTGCACAGAAACTTGCTCAGCATATGGATCGTTTTCCGGATCAGCGGAAACACAGGTAACATGAACAGGCCAGTCCACGGAAAGGAGAATGCGTCCGCCCTCGAGTCCGAATGAGCCACCCTGCTGGTGAAGAGACTGCACTGTGTTTTCTGGGCTGGACGTACAAGTCCATCAGGGGAGCCCCCCCACTTCTTGAACATCCTCGCCACCTGGTCTTCCTTCAGTCGCCATTCGTGCCTTTGCACTGAATCTCTGGTGAGAGTGTCCGCTTGCTCGTCTGAACCCCTGGCAAATAGTAAGCCACCAGATGAATCTCGGGCGCAATGGCCCAGTGCCAGATCGCTTGAGCTTCCTCGGACAGGGGCAGCAAATGCATGCCACCCTGTTTGCGGAGATAAAACAGATGTGGTGTTGCCCATCAGAACTCAGACCACCGAGCCCTGAATGAGGGCCAAAAAACAACTTCAGCGCCCAGCGTACTGCCCTGCTCCAGAACGTTGATGTGCAACTTCATGACGGCCCATAAGTCTTGGACCTGAAGCTGGTCGGGTTGAGCCCCCCCAACCCACCTGGGACGCATCCGTTACGATGACATACTGAAAGTCCTGCTCCACCAGTGGCATCCCCCCCCCCCTCACAATGTTTTCGGAGCACGTCCACCACTGGAGGGCGTCCGCCAGTGCCTGGAAGATGAGAAGCTTGTTGGACCAGCAACCGAGAACCTGTGACCATCAGGTAGCAAGAAACTCCTGCACTGGCCGCATGAAGAGCGGACGAGAGGGATGCAGGACGCCATGGACCGAGGAAGACAAAGCTTCGGACCGTGATCGAAGTACCTAGAACCAAGGACCCTGCCATAGAGGACAGCCTGTTGATCCTTACCACAGATGGCTTCACCAGATTGTGCTTTGTCTGGAATTGAGCCCCCAGAAAAACCAAGTCTGTGGAGGGCGTCAGACAGGATTTTGCGAAGTTGACTGCAAAGCCCAGCCGCTGCAACAGGGTCATAGCTGCCCGTAGGGATTCCAAGGCCTGCTGACTCGTCGTCCCTCCACCCCCAGAGCAACCAGTCGTCCAGGTACGGAAAGACATGGTGCCCTGCCCTGCGGCGATAAGCCACTACCGTAGCCAGGCATTTGTTGAACGTCCTGGGAGCCGACTTGAGGCCAAACTGGGAGAACCCGAAACTGGTAATTTTCGTCGCAGACCACAAACCAAAGAAATTTGCGATGTTTGGGTGCATTGGGATGTGGAAGTACACATCCTCCAGATCCAAGGACGTCAGAAACTCCCCAGGCTGCACCGCCTGAATAACGTCCTGCAACGTGACCATCCTGAACTTTTGGAGTTTCACATCGTTGTTCAGCGTCCGCAGGTCCAGAATGGGACGCCACTTTCCCTTTGGTCTCTTGATGACGAAACGCCAGGAGTAGATTCCTTGGCCCCTTTCCGACTTTGGATCCTTTTCTATAGCTCCTCTCTCCAACATTAGGTGCACATCCTGCCGTAAGACCTGCAGATGCAGCTGCAATCCCATCACCGGTGCAATCCCTCTACCTGAGGCGGATGTGGACCCTCTTCCACTGACCTGGATTGTCCTTTGCCCGCAGAGCTGACTGGTAACATCGCAGAAACCCTTGCGAGGAATAGCTGGATCGACTGTAGCCCTTGACGCGAGATCCCGCAAACCTGGCATTCCCAGATGCTGCCCGAAACCAGCCAAAGGGACGAAACTAACGCCGACCTTGCAGCATCACTAGAGACGTCACCACGTCAGAATCCTCTGAGCTTTGTCGATTTTCTCACCAAACAGCTGCTCCCCTCGCATGGCATGTCTACCACCTTACGCTGAACTTCAGGGCAAAGGTCTGTACATCACAACCACGCCTGCCACCAGAGGATGACTCCATTATTTATCTGCTTAAATCCGGCTTCCACGGGGTCACTTTGGCGTGGACTCCGGCGCTTTAAACTTTTTCTCCAGGCGGCCCTTGACCGCAGGTTCTGTGAAAGGATGGCGCACCGTGCGCACGCCTTCCTATCACACGTGGTCCAAGATGAGGATAGAGAAGAGCGCCTTCCGTCTCTTCCCCATATGATAGAATAGAAAGCAGTCTTTCCTCTCCTCCTCCGGCATAAGGGCAAACTCTTGGCATGCCTTGGCCATCATGGCATGAAAAGCGCCCACATCAGGGGCTTGGGGGGGGGGGGGGGTCCACCTCTGGGTCCGTATCCCATGTATCCACCCACCTGGGCGATGAGGATACCATCAAGAGCTGTCTGGAGGGACGCTCTCGGGGTCAGACTCCACCAGCTCCCCATCTTCCTGATCTCGACTCAGGGGGGTGGGGGGGGGTTGCATCTAGGCAATGCAATAGTCGATCGAGCCTGTGCCAATTTCCTTGACTGGCCTTGTGAGGGACGCCCATCTCCAATGGCTGGCAGGGAAGGGCCGGAAGCTCACGCCGCAAGGGCTCCACCGGGGATTGGGGCACCTGAAGCCGTGCATCCAACTGACCACGGAGGGACTGCAGCGTAGTCAGTATCTGCATGGAAAGTAGCGAGTGCAGGTTGACCAACCAGTACTGCGGCGGAACTGCCCCCAGACCACCCGACATGGATGGAACTGCCGGCTGCAGACCCAACACAAAGGGTTCAGGAACTACTGCCACTCCTCCTCTGGACTCGACAAATCATAGGTGTCGGGATCCTGCTGGAGAATCTCCATCGGGAGCAAAGGACCAAAGCCGGCACCAGACTGCCACAGCGCCTCCCCGGATGGGAACAGACAACTCTCGGTCCCTAGCGGAACCACTGAACTGAAAGGTCCCACACTCGAAACCACAGTCATCGATCGAGGCCGTCGTAAACGTTGTGGTTCCCAGCAAAGCCGTGGCCCCGGCCATCGTCAAGGTGGTTGCAGGGATTGATGGCTTCAGCACGGTCATGGACACCACCGTCGACAAAATTGACGCCTGAGCCATCGAGATGAACACTGGGGTACAGGACGCCGGTGAAGATGACCAATTGAAAGAGGAGCGGCAACGGTGCTTTGAAGACTCCTTCTCCGACGGCGAATATCGCCTGTCTGACGATTTCTTCATCGACAAGGATGACGAATGTGACCGCGACTTCTCCTTGTCTGCGGATGAGGGCCTGTGTGACGGATTCACAGACTTCTCCGGCCGGACACTCAAAGCCTTCGACTTCTCAGGCCGTGGTGGCAGCCGAAGCAGGGCCACCCCACCCAGAGCCTGCTGCACCGCTCGAAACCCTTTCTCCCCCAGGTGTGGTTTCTTGGGCGCTGGCTCAACACGACAGCGCCCTCTAGCGCAGAGGTGACCTCTTTGCCAAAGACTTGCCACCCTGGGCCGAACCAACCTCTGATCCCAAATAGGCCCCTTCATTCAACCAGCAAACAAGCCACCGGTTATGGTCTTGGAGTGTCTTCTGGGAGAACGCCTGGCAAATCTCGCAGTTCTCTGTGGAGTGGTTGGGGTACAGGCAAGACAGACAGTCCGCATGCACGTCCCCTTCGTAGATGTTCTTGAGACCACAGGTCTCGCATGGCCGGAAACAAAGACTTCTTCGGGCCCACAGATGACATCATAGGCCTGAACACACCGAAGCAGTGAAGTCGTGGAACTCGGAAGAACAAAATAACAATTCTGAAGAGAAAAAACAAGGTGATCCCAACAGTTTGGAGACAGTTGAAATCTGAAGGGAAGCCGCGGGGGCGGGGCTATTTATACAGGACTTCCTATTTGTGCAACCCAAAAGGACGTCGATAGGACATAAAGTGTCAAAGTTTTCCATAGGAAAACGACTATATTAAAAAGGGTACCAGGGTTCCCAGCTTGATGAGGGGAAATATTCACAGCATGTGAATTAATGAAAGATCCAATGCTGGAGAATGGAAAGGTGACCAAAGTGAAGGTTGGCAAGCTATAACCATAAGTAGCAGAATCACTACTAAGGTAATTTTGAATTACTCTTGCACACAGAGCTCTCCATGCTTTTCAACTTGTTAAATGTATTGCAAATATTGAGGTGGAGCTGACCCCATATGTAAACAAAATCCAAACAAGGTACACAGAACCTAATGGACAAAGGTATATCCTGTCTGGGATGAAAGGGTCAGCATGTAATGCTTGTAAAAGGCATGGGGGAAACAGTCCATGTGTCTGCCCTAGAGTTGTGTGATGAGATCAAGATTCTGAAAGTAAACCGATGCTGCTAAGGGTGTGGAAGAAGTCTCACATGGAACAGGAAAACCATGCCAAGCGTACGCTTTAGAAATGCAATGTACAAGGAGGCATTGCCCTGCTGCGCTTTATAGGAGTTGAAACACCACCATAAGTAAACAAGGTCATCAAACCTGCAGAAAGGTCTTGTTGTGGCCAAATAAAACAAAAGTTCAATTACTACCCATGCCAAGGTTACGTAAAGCAAAGTGCTAATAAAATGTTAAAGATGAAAGACCCTTAACACACCTTTATCAGTGGAGAAGACTGGTAACTTCCTCACCTTGACTGCAAACCCAAAAGCATTATCCCCAAAAGAAAAGTAAAAGTTGGGGGCAGCCATACATGTAAAAGGTTTCCTCATGAATTAATCCAGAACTGAGAAGGATCTGTGAAATACATTAAAAGGACCTATATTTGGTTCACTCTGTAAACAGAAAATATTCTCTCATTCAGACAGGACGCAATAGAGAACAAGCAATGTTAACAACAAATCGGTCTTTCTACCAGTTCTGGACAAATAAGTCATGAAGACATAAGATGCAAAGAGGGAAAGATTCAGTTTCTTGGTGGAGCCCCTTCTGGCACCACGCACACGTTTACAGAATGTAAGAGCAAAAAACATCTCCCTTGGAACAAGCTCTCAAGTTCAGCAATGGTAGGGAGTGGTGTAAACCCTTTCCCCTGAAACAGAAGGTTTTTCTCGTTAGGACTTGGGTGTATTTTGCATTTAACTTGAAAATCAAACAAGGGTGTATTTTGCATTTAACTTGAAAATCAAACATGGGTATATTTTGCATTTAACTTTGGCCATTGATTGTAACCTGCTAGCCCAGTGACTGTACTATACTGCTGTACTCGCTTACTCCTCCCTTTACCTCCTCTCTTCCCACTCATGGCGCTTTCTGTTTCTCCCATCTATTCCAACTGCTTCTCTATCAACTATCCTTTCCTTCTCACTAAGTCTGGAAAGAAGAAGTTTAAAAAGGATATCTTGGCCTCCAACCCTGGTCTCCCCATCGCCAATACCTATACCAGCGCCTCTTCCAGACATACCCTCACCAACGTCCTCTTTGTTGTTCCTTCACCAGATCTATGGACCCCCATATGATCTCTGTCCTGTCTCCTCCTCTCCCATTAATGGTGGCACTCGCTGGGAAGCCCTCATGGCTTCTTTCGACTCCTCCAGAGTCATCCTGAATGTCTAACTAAATGCACTATCATGGTCCAAGGTCCGCAGGCCAATCTCCTTCGATAGGCGGTTCACTCACCTCATTAATTTCTTTTCATCTCCGGCTGTCCCTTCCTCTCATTCCTTGGCTACCTTGCCCACTCTTCCCCCCTCCTCCTCCTCCTCTTCTGCCCTACTTCAGGCTACCTCCACAACTCCGCAGGGCGTACCTCTGATTTGTACCCCTCACCGAAAGGTCTTTAAGGCCGGCAACCTCCTTCATCTTGCCACTCTCGCTCTGCTGTCAAACACTCCTCTGACATCTGCCACCTCCTTGAAGAACTGGACCTTGATGTCCTTGGTCTTCAGGAGACATGGTTCACAGCCAGCTCTGTCACAAGCTTTGACACTCTCCTTGCTGATGGCTACAAGATACTCTCCGCACCCAGATCCACTCGGCCTGGAGTGGGTGTAGCCCTGATCTTTCCCCGAGTGGATTCCTGCCACTATCATTCCCACTCAGATTTACTCTTTCAAATGACTTGTCTGCAGGCTCTCAATCTCTCCTAGCCACTCTCTTACTGTTGCTACTCTTTACCTGCCCCCTGGGCAAATCACCTCTTTTCTCTTAGAGTGGGATGACCTCTCCTTCCTCCTGGCCTCAACCACTCAACTCCTCCTCCTTGGTGACCTCAACATCCACCTCGAGTCTCCCTGTCCCTCATCTGTGCTCTTTCGCGACCTCCGATTCCCTCTATATCCTCCGCACTGGCCCAACGCACTCTGCAGGACACACACTTGATGTCTTGATCTCCTCTGGCCTCCCCCTCTCTATCCCTCTGACCACTCATCTCTCCTGGAGTGACCACTGCCTTCTCGCCGCTCACTCTCTTCCCCCCCAGGCAAAGCCCATCCCAAAACTGCCACCTACCTTCTCGGACATTCGACCTATGAAGCGTGCGTCAGTTAAGGCTTTTGCTGCCACCTTCTCTCCCCACCCACCACCCCTCCTCCTCCTCCTCCTCTGGCTGACTCTCACCCAGACATAACCCTGTCCCTGCTCTACTCGTCTATTTCTGATACTTGTGATGCTCTTGGCCCTGTCATGAGGATCCGCTTGAAGTCCAAAGCCAAGTCCAATTCCTGGTATGACTCCGACCTAGCTACACTAAACGAAGTGTAGGATGGTGAGAGGACATGGAGGGCTTCTTGTTCATCCTCTCACAAACTGGCCTGTTGCCTGCTCCAAAGGCAATACCGACTCTCTGTCCACACCAAGAAGAGAGTCCACATTCAAGCCCGTGTCTCTGCGGCATCTAACAACTCGGCCGAACTCTTTAAAATCTGCAAGGAACTTGCCAGCCCTGCTGCAGTCTCTACCCCTCTTGCTTCCCAGGCTCTGTGCAATGCCCTTGCTCTCACTTGATCTCGAAAACCCAGGACATCCTGTCCACCCTCTCCTCGCCTCCCCCTCCTTTTCCCCTCTCAGTCTGTGCTTGCTGACCCCTCTTTAACCACCCCCGACCCTCCTCTTCCTTTCCTCTTTTTTCCCCCCTGATGAGGTCGCTAGACAAGTTGGATCTATGAAAGCCTTCAACCCTTGGCTGTCTGCTTGACCACCAGTCTGGCTTCAGAGCAGCCAGAAGCACAGACACTGCTCTCCTGAACATCTGTGAATACCTGCTCTCCATCCTGGACTCTAACATTCCCTCTGTCCTCATCCTACTCGATCGCTCTTCTGCCTTCAACACGGTCAACCATACCATCCTGTTCGACCGTCTCCGTGATAACCTGGGTATCAGGCTCCGGCCTGGCTGACCTCTTTTCTCTCCGATTGACCCTCTCAGGTCCAACTGGCGTCCTTCCTATCATCTATCTTCCTCTCTACCTGTGGTGTTCCCTAGGGGGTCTAACCTCTCGCGCTGGCTTTTCAACCAATACCTGGCAACACTAGCCCACTGCATTGCCATTTTCTGCTCAAATTTCCAGTACTACGCTGATGACAATCAACTCATTTTCAGGCTGTCCTCGGCCACCTCCTCTCCCTCTCCCTCTCTCATCTTTGATTGGCTAACTTCCACTCAAGATTGGTGTGCAGGCCAAAACACATCCCTGGAATATAAACTGGTCCAAAATAGAAGGCAGAATATGGAAAGAATCTTTAAATTTGCCGCTGAGCACGCCAGTTTGGAACCTGCGGTTCAAACAAGGCCTAAAATCATTAAGGTGTACAGCGAAGTGGAAATTAGTCTCACTCTACAGAGAGATTATAAACTCAAGGCTAGGGTCTCTGTATCAGGACATAAGAGTGCATCTAACCATCTCAAACTCGCGCATTTTGGTAGGGCTAGAAGAGAGTAAAATCCATTCTAGCTATGACAATATTAGACACAGAAACCTTGATTACCAATCCTTGGAAAGTAAAACATGATTTAGAACGCTTGGATTGGATCGAAACTATAGCCAAGGTACAAAGTTCGATCCCATATAACACATTTCTGACAGCTGAAAAAAGTCTAGGCTATCTCCCTCGCTATTTGGAAAAATATCCCGATAGTAATTTCCTATGGATAAGATTGAACTTCCTACCTACTGGCGAGATCTTAAATATACGTAAGCAGGGGGAGAAAGCAATTAAATTGTCTAACATCTGTGCCACCCCAACAAACCAGTCACTTCGTCATTTATTAATGGAGTGCGAAGGGACCTGGGTCCTGAGGTTAGACAAGCTAGGAAGATTTGTCTTTAGGGAGGAAGGTATTGTATCAGAGCATTTTTGGGATGGAATGATTTCAGGATACAAAGTACTGCTAACAGCAGCAGTGGTAGATGTATTTAAGGTGCTGAATTTCCACACCTAATTTTGCAGGGAAGCGATCAGTAGTAGGTTAATCTCCCAGTGTTTGAATAAAAAGAACGGAACACCTTTTTGTGGCCGAGAGACCTTGGTACCGGCTCGAAAAGAAGTGACAGCACGAGGCCAACAGGGGGCAGTTTTTAGAGAGAAATGAATAACTCAGGATAGTCTGGAGTGGAAGCCGATTTAACTTTCCTTTTTAGTGTCTATGAATTCAATGTATTGTTTATACAGAAAGTTTTTATTTGGAAATGTGTCCTTTTAAGTATGCCAGTTGTGATTGTTGAAAGGTTTTGTAAAGGTTTAAATTTCTTTTTTCTTTAAACCATATACAATAAGGTTTGGTGTGCCGCTAATGTTCTTGGTCTGAATGCCAGCAAGACGGAGATTCAGACCTTCACCATCCTTTCCCCCTCACTCTGGCCGGCCTCCCTTGGCCCTCCTCCTGCGAGGCTAAGAACCTTGGGGTCATCTTTGACTCCACACTTTCCTTCTCCACCCACATCTCTGAGGTCTCTAAAAAGTCAAACTTCTTACTGCACCTCCTCAGAGGTACTCTTCCTTTCCTCCCCTTCCCCCAGAAGCTCACTACCTCCCAAGCTGTGGTTCTCTCTAGGATGGACTATTGTTACAGCCTCTTTCTAAATCTACCTGCCTTTACTTTCCACCCTCTGCAACTAATCCAGAACAGGACTGCGAGACTTGTCCTTGGCCTCTGTGATGCTGGAAATGCATCAGAGGGACAGGGCCTCTGAATCCTTGTCCTTTACTGTTTTTTATCGTGTGTTCTGTCGTGTTTTCTGCCCAGGAGTCCATGTGGGACTCCTGGCAGTGCAGCTCTCTCTTTTGGTTTGGTGAACAGACCCATGGGATACCCTTATGGCACCCATGGGTAGGGGTACAACCCTGTGCCCCTAGTGTATGTTTTTGGGCACCTGTGGGTGGCCCACAGAGCAGGGTATGGGCTGGTGGCAGCTCCATGCTGAATTTGACAGGTGCTTTGGGTGTCCTCCATTTTGGGATACCCAGGCCCTGCCATTGGGATCAGTTGATTCCTGATAGGAAACAAGATGGCCCCTGTGGCCTCTTGCTTTCTATTGCCCGTTACCTTGTTTCCCCAAAGTCCTGGGAAGCCCTGACTCTGTCCCTTCCCCCTGACTGGCTGTTGGGTGGAAGTTCCATATATGGTGTTGTTGTGAAGGCCCAGCTAGACTGACTGGAGCCTTCCCAGTGACTGTATGTTGTGGGTACCTCCTGTGGGTGGGACCTGGATGAATGGAGTGTGTGACCAATATACACTCCTTGTTGTGGTTGTCTGGTTTCTGGCATGAGAGACAAAGACTGAGACAGCCCTGCCCGAAACTGGCCTGAATGCAGTGTGTAGTGTTGAATGGCTGGGTACTTGTCCCAATCCACATTCCTTGTTGTGAGTGTCTGAAAGGGAGGAGTGTGGCCTGAATGCACTGTGTGCCTGATTGGCTGAGCATGAATGCCCTTCTGTATGATTGGCTGCTGAGTGTGTGCCAGCAGTGTGGATGAGAGACAGAACAGTATATCTGGGGACCTCTCACCACTGGTAATTAATCAGGAGCGTTCAGAAGCGTTCTGGAGCTGAGTCTCCACTCCAAGAGTAACTGGAACTGCTGATCCTCGACGTCCAGCTGGAAGAAGAAGACTTGCTGCTGCATTTGCTTCGACCGATCCGAAGGCTGCCGAAATCGTCGAAGACTGACCCGAGAGAGGACCTGGTAAGGCGCCCTCTTCCCGTGCTCCGAGGGACCATCGAGCACCACCCCATCTTCGCCGAAGCGCCCTGGAAGACAGACCCTCGAAAGGCTGCCGACCCGAGACGGGACCGCCGAGGAGATCGAAGTGAAGCACCCGGACATCGACGCCGTCGAAGTCCATTGCCGTCGACCAGGGTTCGCAGGTTTGTGTAACCGCTGGAGGCCCGTCGAAGTAGTGTTGCCCAGCCGTGGGAACCACTTGACGCCGTGCCGCTGACGACCGGAGCCGCCCGCTCCTTTGCCTAAGAACATTCGAATCGAAGGACTCCCTCGTCCGCACCGTCGACCGCTTTATCCTGCCGGAGAAAGTCGAGGATGACCAACGCGCCGAGGAGAAACCTGCCGGTGGGTTTCCCGCCACCCGAGGACCACAAAGACTCGAACGACTCGACACCCTTGCTGGGCCTCCGTCTCCACAATCTTTGCGGTCCAGAACTATTGTCACCGAGGTGCCCCGCACGCCTCTGCCTTGCAGGACGCCGACGCTCCGACGCCGACGAGCACCGCTCGGACGAAGCTGCCGCCTCATCGACGCCGTTCTACCCTGTTTGTCGACGGACGTTCGACGCCCCGTGTCTCCCGCTTGAAAGGGAAGGCATTCCAGAAGGGCCGTCGATTCCCCGCCGCCGAACGCCGAGTTCCTCGACGCCTCTCGACGATCCGTGACTCCCGCTTGAAAGGGGGTCACTCAAGAAGGGTCTGTCGACGCCTCTTCGACGAACTCGACTCCACCAGGTACATTGGGGGAGGGGGGGTAAAAACATTATAGGGAGGGAATAAGACTTGCAGAACAATATATGGACTGGGCTTGTGCTATATCTTTATTTTACAGGTTGCCCAGGTGGGGGGGGGGGGGGGGGATCTCCACACAGAACTGTGTCTAGTGGTAGGGGCCAGTATTCTGCCTATTGCTCAACCATCTTATTTTCTCTCCTCTCTCTATTGCTGGTTTCACTCTATTGATCTGTGTGACATTGTTACAGTATTGTTGATGGACTTTAATGAGAATACAAAGGGTGGTACCACTTTAGAATTGTACATATTTGCCATTGTTGATTTTCCTAGGTACAAAGTGAGTTATTATGATAAGTGTACATAACCTTGAATATTGATTATATAAAGACTGTGTTCTAACCAATACAGTGTGTGGACATTCCTTTGTGGGGGCTTGGGGACTACACTGTACTTAAGAACCAGCCTGCATCACCTCCTGAGAAGCTAGGCCTTGATTGCTCGTCCATTGCTACCGTACTAGAGAATCTTGGCTGGGGTCTTCTGTGCCTCTCTTCTACCATATAGAGAGCAGAAGTACAGACACCCCCCACCAGTCCTTTACAGCCTCAAGCCCTGGGATCCTATCTCTCCAGCTCTGAAATCTCTCCAAAGGCTCCCAGTGGATGCAAGGATTACATTCAAAACCCTCTGCATTGTCCACAAGGCTTTCTGGGGCCTGGGTCCAAAATAATTTCAGCTATCCCTCCGCAAATACCTCTCCTATCGATTTCAGTTAGAGTCAGTTACTTTTCCAAAAAAAACAAGCTGGGGGTAGATGTCCGTATTTGGCTGGGGCCTCCCTTTGGAACAGCCTCCCTGCTACTTTAAACCTTGAGGAGAACCATCTCCGGAAGCACCTCAAGCCCTTCCTCTTTGCTTCTGCCTTCGCTCCCCCTCTCCCCTGCTGAACTGCTCTCTCTTGGCACTGTGCACCTGGCCACCCTCAGTCCCCTGGGCCCAGGTACCTGCTCACCCTGCCACCCTATTGCACTGCCTCCTGGCCACCCCTTGCACTGGGACTGTATCTGTACCCATACAGTTCCCCCCCCCCCCTCACCATTTTCTTCTTTTTCTGCAGTTATCAGACTTACCCAGTCTGCTGCCGTAAACACAGCACTTGCCGGCTGCATTACCACTGTTTATTGCTTCCATTATCTATTTATTTTTATTTATTATTATTTATCTGTTCTCTTCTGCTCTGCACTTTCCACTCTCCCCCTTTCATGAACTTTTCCCCCCCTTTACCATGCACTTGCACGTTCTCAATGTCACTGGGCCTAGTAAGATCATTGTTGTGTTCTCCCCTGCTCCCCTCCCTTGCCTTGTTGCGCTCTGAAACACTTGGTACAACCACGATACAAATGAAATATATCATAGGAAGATACAAAAGATATTCTCCCTACAGGAGAAGCAGATCAGAGCTCCAGAACTGAGGCCAAATCAGTGCAAATAGAATCCTTGTAGTGTCCACTTTCAATGTCTGCAGCATTTAAATTTCATATTAATGGGAAATGTGTAAAGGAACTTGCCAGACCAACTAAAAAGAAAAGCATCCCGCATGGACTGCTAACCTTTTGCCTCCCCCACAAGCAAGGAAATGCACGAGTAACACCTTTGCATTTGCAAAGCGGTCCATAGGAGAAATAGATCACGTCAGCGAGATTTTGCTTAAACCACCTGGTCAGGTGCCTCTTCCTTACTTATGTACAGTTAGTGACTCCCTCAAGCTTACTTGGCTCTCTAAGTGGTAGTGTGGCGGAGCAGCACATGCCTACCACTCAAACACTCACCTCTTAACAGGTACCATACACACCTTTCCTGAATACCACATACTAGTTTAATAATCTTTAAACAAGATTGCAAGAGAAAACTCTCTACATCGACAGGTAAGTAAACTTTGTAAAATAAAAGATGCCACAATGTAAAGTAGCAGAATTTTGGGGGGTGTGGCTTGGCGCCATGGTGAGCGGTTTGGTCCGGTGAGAGCTCCCGGCCGCGACCGCGTGTAAACCAAAAAAATGCCCCGGTAAAATCCAGTTTCCAGGAAGCAAAATCGGCGCCCGGCAGAGATTGGGGGCTGCTCCAGCTATTGCACCGAAATCGATGTCCTAACCCGGCTGGGGACCGAGTTCTGCCGAGGCGGGCCGGCGAGAAAACACGGCAACAAAGCGACCCCAAGATGGCGGCCCGCTGTGCTACGCGGCTCGACCTTCCTCCAGAAGAGGGCCTAATCAGAGTGGGAGTATGCCCGAGAGCCTGCAGCGAGTGACTCCTCTGAGGCGTGGAGCGGCGGGGCTCCTCCGGCGCTTTCCCAGCAACAGGACCCAGCGGCGGCGTGGTGGGTGTCCCCCTTCCACCACGGGAACCATCCAGAGGGTCCCAAGTAGGCAGCGCCGCATAGAGAGCCCGGGAGCGGGCCTAGCTACCAGTCGTGGATGAACCCCCACCACGGAGCTAACCAGCGTGGTGTCCAGAAGCCCCCTTCCGATTTCCTCAACCCCTGGCAGCAACTCCGAGCCGTCCGCTCCTGTGAGGGGACAGCCTCCCGCCGAGGGAACAGAGCAGCAACTCGTTAATCCCCCGTGAGGGAGCGGCATACTGGTGGGCGGCAGCTGGTCCAGCCAGCAACGAGAGCAGCGTGGGAGCTGCTCCCAACTGGGGGCACAGCAGCGCTGAAAGACCGAGCGCGGAGTCGGCCCTGCAGTGACAGAAGAAGGTCTGCCACAGAGTGACGGTGCGGGTCTCCTCCGCCTCCTCCCCCCCCTCCTGGCAGGCCCCCAGGGGCAGGCCGGGGAGCAGCCATCCCTACACGATCCGTGGGTCGGCAGAGCTCCGGGGCCAGGGAGGAGTTAACCCCAGATTCTACACGGGCCAGGGCCCAAGCAAGGTAGGGCAGCACTTGCTGCAATCACTAAAGCCAGCCAGGGGCCCTCGCCCCTGCCTCATCTCCAGCTCCCAAGGGTGGGCGCGCGGTGCCCTGGCCACAGCGATCCACCACAGAAGCGGGCCCCTCACCCGAACCCTAATGGGAGGCGGTGCCCCTCCTCCCTCACCTGGCGCCGCAGACCTCGGCACACCTTAGCCCTGCAATCCGGAGCCTCTGCCTGGCCCCTGGAGGAGGTGGGGCAGGCCGTACAGGACTGGCGGCCTGACAGCTCCCCGCCAGAGCCCCCAGACAATAACTAAAGAACACACCTAAGGGCCCAATCAACCTAAGCTCCTAACAGCAGAGCCACATGGCGGGCTGGCTCACCCCCAGGGCCCCCCTGGTGAACAACTAAAAACAGCCCTCGGAGGTGGGGGGTGGGGAGGGACGGCCCTGTTCCCCCGCTACACATATAAAGCACAATGTCCAGGAACCCAAAAACACCCAAACACACTGACATAGCAACCCTGCTAACTACCCCCGCGGGAGAGAAGACGAAGAAAGGAGAGCGTCACGACACGGCAGGAGCACCTCCCGACTCCAATACAGAGATGCCAGCTCAAACTGTCACCAAAGCAGACCTCCAGGAGCTTCTATCTGCCATAACCAAGGAATACCAAAAAGGGACAGAAGAATTGAAAGGAAAAATATCGTCCCTAGACAGGAGAGTAGGGGGGGGGGGGAGTCGAAACCAGGACAGAAGAAATAGAAACAACCCTGTTCGAGCAAAACTTTGAGATTGGAGAGGGGCGGACAGACTCGCTGCACTGGAGGCCAGATGCGAAGCCTTGGAAAACAAGCAAGAAGACGACGAAAATAGATCCAGGCGCAACAACATCCGTCTAAGAGGAATCCCGTGCTCCGTCCCCGAAGAAGAACTCGACCACTAGGTCAACGATTTATTCCGCTTCATACTACGCTCCCAGATGGAGCCCCTCTGGAATTGGACAGGGTTCACAGGGTCAGAGCCAGACAAAACATAACCTCCCCCCCAGACGTCCTAGCAAGAGTCCATTTCTACAAGGTCAAGGAAGAAATCATGAGGGAAGCTAGAAGCTCAGCCCGCATCAGCTTCAGAGATGCCGAAATATCCTTGTACCAGGACCTGGCAGCAGCCACACTCGCCAAAAGAAAAGCCCTCAGACCACTCACCGATTGGCTACGGGTCAGGAAAACAACCTACCGCTGGGGGTTCCCCACAGCCCTAACTTTCAACTCGGAGGGCAATCCGCGACTAATACCCTCCCTCAAGGAAGCCGAGCGCTTTATGAACCCGGATGCCGAGGGGGCGCACCCCGAAGGGGCTAGGGAGACCTCAGGGAGACCCCACAGAGGCCCCCCGGGTCATGGGCCAGGGTATCGGGCTCCCGCAGACCCAGAGGTCCGCCGAGCAAAACAAAAAGGGACAAAAATCTATGAGGAAGAACTCCCCTTCAGTCACAGCCCTGATACAGGGAGGAGGCTCGGCGCTCCCCCGGAACTGATTACTGACCCAGAGGGTAATAGAACCGAACGTACCCGAGTTGCTCCTCCGAACGAACTAACTACTAGCTCATGCCCATCAAGCTTAACCTCCCAGGCGGCCCATCTGCCTTCCTAAACTGAGGGGAACCACTCTCACGAAGCCGGAGATGGAGCTCCATCCCCTCCCTTGGAGGAAGGCCAAATATCTTCAACCTGCATTTTACCGGTCAACGGAAGAGGCATGCCATGCCTCCATCGAAGCTGTTACACCGGTCCGGCCAGGCCAAGTGCCCCGTTGGTCAAAGGCTGGTCTGGAAACCTTGTTATTGTTTGGGGAGGTGGGGGGAGGGCAGGAGGGAGGAGCCCCTCGGGGTCAGGGGGGGCTGTTATATGAAGGCACCGAGAAACTAGAATCATTCAACCTCTGTGGAAGACCATGAGCTGAACTACCCTGGTTTCAAAGGATGGGTTCATTAAATAAATCACTCCTCATCACGACTTGGAATGTTCAGGGTCTCAACGCGCCAAGAAAATGGAAGTCGGTAGAACACAGACTGGACCAACTTGCAGCCGATGTCTTCCTCGAGGAAACCCACCTTATCGGAGAAGATGAAAAGCGGATCCGCTTTCGACGCTACCCGAAATGCTCCTTCGCCTCAGCCATACAGAAAAGTTGCAATCCTGCTAAGCCAAGACCTGCCACTAACCCGGATCACCGTCTAAAGAGACCCCGAAGGGAGATTCCTGCTCCTAAAAGGCCTCCTAGTCGAACTGCCAATCACCCTTGTAGCACTCTATGGTCCAAACAAAGACCAAGGCCAATTCCTCCACAACCTCCTCCCTACCATCACCGCCTTTGCCACTGGACACCTACTAATTGGGGGAGACTTTAACCTCCCTCCAGATCCTATCATGGATAAGACGCTCCCAGCCTCTAGGGAAGACTTCAGCAGATCCCTAGCCAGGGCCGAATTCCTCTGGGAAACCAAAACTATAGACATCTGGAGACTGCGCAACCAGGGAGAAAGACTATACCTTCTTCTCACATGTCCACAGTGGGTATTCGCAGATCGACCTCTTACTAGTCGCTAGCCCCATTGCTCCTTGTGTGGAAGAAACCCAAATTGGTCACACTACACGCGCCGGACATGATGACCCTGCTCCTCCATGGAGCCCCAGAACCCACCCAGCGGCAGTGGAAATTACAGGACCATATCTAGACCGACATAGCGGCTAGCTCTGACCTCACCGAGGCAATCCAAAACTATTTCGCTGAGAACACAACCCCAGACTCCTCAACAGCAACAGTGTGGGACGCCATGAAACCGGTGATCTGAGGGGTGGCAATGGACGCCACAGGCAGACTCAGGCGGCAGAAGCAACGAAAGCTGGAGGAGCAGCTAGTCAAACTGGAAAACAAACTTAAACATCGCTACACGAAAACAACGAACCGCAAACTAAAAAAAGCAAAGAGAACTGGAGATGCACCTAGCAGACCGGGCCGCCAGAACATTAACGTATACAAAACAATTACTATCTCAATAGCAACAAAGCGAACCGGCTCCTAACTCACAAACTGAAAAAGGTCCAAACCAGGAACCTTATCCAAGCCCTGCTGGATAAAACGGCTCCCTACACCACCTAGACCCGGAAAAGCTCGAGATAATGGTCCAGCACCAGGAGGAAATCATGGCGGGACCCCCAACCCCAGGCCCCTCCATCCCAAAGCTGCAACCTTCCCCCCTAATGTCCGATCTGGAGGGCCCAATATCGGCGGAAGAAGTCAAAGAAACAATCCACCAGGTGAAGACCACCACACCCGGGCCTGACGGGCTGACCACGAAATTCTATAAGAAGTTTGCTCACCTGCTGGCACCCCACCTGGCAAGTCTATACAATTCGTTCCTCTCCACCGGCTCCACTACTGCATCCATGAACTAATCCATAACAGTGCTAATCCCGAAACCTGGGAGACCGTACGCAGTGTGCATCATACAGGCCCATATCTCTCCTAAACAACGACGCAAAGATTTTCGCCAAAATCCTGGTGTACAGGCTGGCCCCGCTCCTTCCAGAGATCATCCACCCGGACCAAGCAGGCTTCATTCCGGGGCGGGGAACCCTAGACAACATCTGTAGAACCATCAACATCATAGACTCAGCAAATAGGATGGGCTCAAAGAGGACAGTCCTCTCCTTGGATGTGCACAAGGCTTTCGACATGGTGGATTGGGGATACCTGAAGGAAATCCTAAAACATTTCGGCTTCGGCCCAAACTTCGCAAAGTGGGTCCTTGCCATTTACCAAAATCCCCACACGAGACTGAGTCAAATTCGACAAAAATCAAAATAACCAGAGGCACAAGGCAGGGATGTCCACTCTCCCCCCTTATCTTTGCCCCATCAATGGAGCCATTCGCGGACAGGATCCGTCTGAACCCATCAATACACAGGCTTCAAAGAGGAGTCATACAAAATAAGACTATATGCGGACGACATGCAGCTCACACTCACCCGAACCACGGAATCAATAAGAGCACTTAGGCAGTCCCTCGAGGAATTCCGAGCAGCCGCGGGGTTCACAGTAAATATCCGCAAATCTGTAGCCATGGGCATCAACATCCCAAAGAAGATCTAAACCACACTGGAAGCCGAGCTCCAGATCCCCTGGGCAAAAAGCATTATCAACTACCTGGGAGTCCAGCTCCCCAACAAAACCGAGAAGGTGTATAAGTCAAACTTCCCAGCACTCTTTAAAGAATTGAAAAAAAAGACATTGGACGCTGGAGAACCCAGGAGATCTCGTGGTTTGGCCGCATCACAGCGATAAAAATGAACTTAACCCCACGGCTGCTATATTTCGCTCAGGCACTGCCAGTGGCGATCTGGGAGAAAGCTCTGCGTAAGCTGCAAGGGGAGGTGCTGAACCTCGTCTGGGGAGAAAAGAAGTCAAGAATCCCAAAACGCATCATGCTCCGGAGTGCTGCCCTGGGAGGTCTGGGGATCCTGGATGTGGCGAGGTACTGCCTGGCAGCCCAGTTGGCCCCAGCCTTCTCCTGGAAGCTCCAAACCAACCGCCCCCGGTGGCTGCAGCTTGAAGAAGACTGGAGCAAAACCTGATTGAACGGCTGGCCCACAGCAAAGAACTCAAGGGCCCCCTAAATGAGGGCCCACTACCATCACCCAGAAATACGGTAGCCAGTTGGAGAAAGGCAGCCCGCTGGTGGAAATGTAGGAGCACAATGGGTCCCCTTACTCCGGTCTGGGACAACCCTGACTTCTCCCCAGGAATCGCACCAAACCAATTCACGGAGTGGAGAGCCGGGGGCCTGGAGACCATAGCAAACTTCTACAAGAATGGTTGCCCACTAAACTTCGAGGAGTGCAAAGTAAAGTTCAAAATCCCGGAAACCGAAAGGTTCCAGTACACACAACTAAGGCACTGGTTGTCGAACGAGCAAGTCAGGAAGCACGGCAGCAGAGAGCTTTCGGCACTAGAGCACACTCTGTCAGCAAGCCCTCCCGAGAGGGAAAATCTCCACCCTGTACAAAATTCTGGACAGGACTGACCCCTCGATAAAAGAGCCCTACATGCTTAAATGGGAAGAAGACATTGGCAGACCGATTGCACCTGAAGAATGGCAGCACATCTGGTCCCGCGCACAAAAGAGCTTAAAGTGCGTTTAAAGTTTGCTACAGATAGTACCATACCCCCGAAATTCTAAACAAATGCAACGCAGCCATCCCTGCCCAGTGATGGAGGGGATGCCCGGACCGAGGAACCCTGTTCCATCTCTTTTGGACTTGTCCGAAAGCCACCCAGTTCTGGGAAAAGGTCCCGGATCAGATCAAGGGAATTACTGGGCTTTCCATACCCTGGGACCCAGGAATCGTGTTGCTGGGGGCGACCGGAGACGGCCAATTCCCCCCCCCCCCCCCCCCCCCCGACAGGCGCCCTGGCGGATCTCTGCTCCCACCTCCTCACTGCCGCTAAAATTTCCATCGCCAGACTCTGGAAAAACCCAGAAGGCCCGTCCACGCAAATGTGGCCGTCCAAATGCTGGGACATTGTGGCAGCCGAGAAAGTGACGGCTGTTAGACTTGGTAACAAGCCTAAATTTGAACGTACCTGGGCCCCCTTCCTAGACTTTGTGCAGCAATTCCCTGGTTTGGCGAGACAGCCCCTGACGCTGCGCTGGATGGAAGTCCAGGACTGAAAAGTGGGGAACAGAATTGAGGGCCGAGAAGTGGAACAGACCCTTGAGCACCCCCAAGTCACTACAGACTAAATAGACTGGAGTCACGAACCCAGTAGAGTCGCCACAGAAGGAACCCATCCTACACCCAGCTACATAGGGATTTTCGAAACCTTGACGCTTCACCAACGCGGAATAGAGCAGTCTCCCCCCCCCAACCCCGTCACTCCTGGACGACCCCGTCTCCCCCCCCCCCAGTTGTTACGTTGGACTTTAACTCCGATGAAATCTCATGATTGACGATATCTCAGTTATGTTGCTTGATGTTTTCTTTTGTTGCCTTTCTTCTCTTAAACATTATAACAAGTGTAAATTCAAGTAATGCTCGTAATATGTATAACTTGTTATGCCAAAACAAAAACAATGTTGGAAAAAAGTAGCAGAATTTTAAGAATAGTTTCCAGAGCTCAGAAAAGAGCCTTTATTAGAAGAGAAAATGCAGCTGTAGCTAAGCAACACAATTTCCCTGTCTAGGCCAGTAAGCTTCAAGAGACCAACGGATACCAGTTGTATGGAATTAGGGCAGTCTGGCAGAAAAGCATTACCTTCTGCAAGAGTGTCCCAAGGAGCTGTTTTTGAAGTTGCAGTGGAGTGAAGCAAACAGAACAACCTTGATAAATAGGTGGGCCAAGGTTAAAGAAACAAATTAACAATGAGTTTATCAACAAGATTCTGGAGAGCAATACCCTCTCCAGCAAAGTTTTGGCAGTTTCGAGGGGAGGCACAGTGCACACAAAAGACCCTGAGGAAGGATGATTATTCACAATTGGGCGACTCCCAAGTGGGGGGTACGAACTATAGCAGAGGAAAGTCAGAGACGCCGAGGTCAGCCATAGTCTATGGCAGGCTCTGAAATCATCCTCTGGCACATGATTCAGCTTCTGAGGGTGGGCGTCTGCTTGAAAAAGACCACAAGAAAGTAAGGACAAAATATTGAAGAAAAGCTTGCAAAGTCACTGGAGAGGAGACAGCCATGGATGAAGGACCTTGAGACAAGTTTGGTGATGTGGATGCAGAATCGGAGGCCCCTGGAACATCACAGACAGGGGAGATGCAACCAGGGCAGAGAACTAATATGATGTGCAGGGATAAAGGGCCTCTGCTCAGTTCAACACAGTCTTCAAAATCCTTGCACCAAAGGGACATCTGCTTCTGGATCTGGCGTGGTCAAGAGCTTCTGGGGGGTGACGGAACCAGGCCTTCAAGCAGGACATGTGGTCCAGTTGTCCCCACAGATCAGAGGGGCTCGAGTGCCACAATGGGTTTGGTCTAGTCATTCTTGAGGGGCAGGGCTTCGCCGCCAGATTCTTCACATTGTCAATGGATGTTGGTTCAGAGCTTCTGTCCTTCCTCGAGCGAGCAGCAAACCTTCCGAAAATACAGGTACAGCGTTCCAGCAGCAGACAAGGTGAGCAGGTAAGACGGGTCTACTTTATCTCCCTTGGGTGACAGAGTGAACACAACAACCAATAACACTCCAAGCATAATTCCAACAGAGCACTGGTCCGTCAGCGGCAGGCCATCCCTCCAAACACACCAACGCATTCTAGAAGGCTACCACACACAAAAGAAAGTGAAACCAAAGTATCCCAGACAGGCTGCCAGTCACAAATGGTTTTAGGCTGACTACAGTCCCCAGTCCTGGGATGCGGGCATCCAGTGGTCAAAGACGACCACCTCCTCTCACATACAGAAAGAGGGACAACAGCTAGTCATGTGACCGCTCCCGCCCCCCAGGTCTTCGAGGCCAACAAAAGACAACCTCTATTTAGGGGATCAGAAAGGACCCAGCCAGGTAAAATGGAGTCTCGCCAATCTAACCATATTACACAGATGAAAGACAACACCAGTTTATCTACATAAATAACAAAGAATGTGTACCTGCAACAGATCGCAATCTGGTGAAAGTCATACCTTTTTTTGATTTTTACTAAATAAGATTATGCAAGTAATTTGGTTTCTGAAAGGAGAGTCTGCTAAATCAGACCCCTCCTTCATAAAGCATAGTGTATACAAGTGCCCTTGCAGCACCAGTCTCCCAACAACTGCAGCACTAGTCTCCCCACAACTGCAGCACCGGCTCTTCATTGACACAGGGAAGGTTACAATGACATGTGTGCATTCCCAACAGCGGCTGTGATACAAAGTCACTGTATACAGAGGCTGTAGTTTAACGTCTGGAACTCTGATCCAAAATCTAATAATTGTTGCCTCATCCATCTGGTGGCATGCAAATGTTGAATAATAAGTTATACCTGGTAATGGTATGGCAGCATATAAGTGTACACAATTAACGCCACACCAATTTTAGATCATACAAGTGTCAACCCTGTGAGCCAAGGCCAACTATGTGAGGGCATGTGTATTCATGGCCATCTTGGGTCTGCATTGCTCCCAGTGAGACAACAGGCAGGATGCGGTATTCCTTTGATTCCCAATGCCTGCCCTCGAGCCATAGGAGCGCTCACTAGCAGATCTCCTATGAACCCTGCTTAAAGGGGCACTCATAGGAACGTGGCATATATTTTGCCGAAAAAGGAGAAAACTGCATTTAGCCATGTTGGGCCTAAAAAAAGTTCTTACAAATAAAAATAAAAACGCAGGGCATCAAAAACATGCCGCGATAAATGCCAAACCGAAACAGCAGTATTTAATTTGCATCTGTCACATATCATAAGGCTCTTTCAAATAAAGAAAAATCCACTTACTGATTGGGCTTTGCATGCGATTGAACAAGCCAAGAAAAATTAAAGGCTTATTCTACATGGGAAGTGTGGCATTTGTAAACACAGAATGTCATTGGTAAAAAAAAATACTAATAAATAAAAAAATACCGTCCTTTCTTCCTCCAGGAAGATTTGGCAAAGGTACCCAACATATTGTTGACCAGTAGTCTGTACGATGTGGAACTCTTAAAAGGAGTAGGTACAGTCAAAATTAAAGTCAGGGGCTATTTTGCCACGAATTAGACAGTATCCCATGTCAAGAGAAGCAGAGGAAGGTATTTATGATTCCATTTCTGCTTGGGTGAAACAAGGGATATTAGTGCCACCAGAATCCCCAAGAAACACAGCGGTGTACCCAGTGAGAAAATGAACGGGGGAAGGGGGGGCTTGGGTTGTGAAAATGTATTCCGGATTTACGCCCCCTAAACAATAATGTTGAAGCAGAAATCCCATTGTCCCAAATCCAGCCACCATATTATGCAATATTCCATCCAAAGCTAAATATTTCACAGTGATTGATTTAAAGAACACCTTTTTAAATCCCCTCCATGAGCCGCCACAGGACTTGACTTGTTTTTCCTATCAAGGAAAAGTGGAAACATACAAGATTACCTCACTGTGAGTCCCCCTCAATGTTCAACGGAGTACTCCAGATGGACCTCAGGAATGTACACCTTGACAGTATAGCGATACAATATGTATATCATATTTTGGTGTGCAGCGATACAGAAGAAGCGTTCAGAAAAGACTCAATACAGTTGATGACAGTTTTGGCAGAGGAGGGGTACAAAGCAGAAAGAAAAATTACAATATTGCCAGGAAGAAGTACTGTACATAGGTCACTTATCTCAAGAAGTAAGAAAAGTGACCCCCTGAGAGAGCAGATGCGATCATGAAAACAGCCATACCAAAAACGGTGAGGGAAATGCAACATTTTCTGAGTCTCTACAATTATTGCATACAATGACGCATCTAGTATTATAAAAAGCTACAACTAAACGAAGATAGTGTGATCTTGCATGAGTGTTTATTCTCCATGCTTTACTTCTTGAGATTAAAGCATTATTTTACCAATCTCCTTGGAGTCTGTCCGCTCATCCGGTCTGAAGTATGTTCTTGGTAATTCCACCTGACACAAAAAAGCTTCAAGGTGCTAGAGCACAAAGTGATTATCTACCCCATATCCACGTAAAAGGAAGCCCTATTACACCTCCAGGATAAACATTATTTTATCCCCCAGACCGTGCAATTACATGGGATGCTTATTATGCTGATTATTCTGCAAACCAGATGGGGAGTGCTGCACATGACCTGGAGTGTGGCTGAGCACATAAGACGGGCGTGTGGCCTGAGGGGGGGTGTGACTAAAATATTGATTCCCAAGTTACGCTACACAGAGGAGGGTAATAATAGGTTTGCAGTCAAAGATTTGACCAAAGGGGCGAATGTCAAGAGACAGATGAATATGTCATTAATGGCAGCTGCCCCTTGCCCGCCCCAATATCATGAAGGAGAGGAACACTATGCACTAAGGCGACCAGCCTGATCCCGGATCAATATAGGAAGAGATGGACCTGATGTAATGAAGGTGGCAAGAGTAAGAAAACCGGCTGTTAAACCGACATATGCGCATGCAATAGACACGAAGCAAATAGGTGCTCACCGTGAAGAAACGCAGACATTAGGTCAAATGTGCATTTAGAGAGGAAGAATATTGCCTGCACCACAAAGACCTATGAAGAATATAACAAAAGCAATGTACAAGCTGAAAAACAACACATGATATACGTAGTTTACAAACGTAGAAACACAAAAGAAAAAGGCTGCCATCTTTGTTAAAATGGAAGTCATAACACGCATTAAAATGAATATAGGTCTCAAAGCCTTGTGAAAAAAGGAAGCCACTGAAGCACAGATTCATGCGGAGCGCAGGCAGTGGCTGTGAAGCCCCTCTTCGAGATTATGGAACAAATAAGGGAGAGCTTCAACGGTCCAGAAGAGAACATGAGATAAGGATTCCCAAAGTGGCAAACATATTTCTCTTAGATTAATTGAAGAACAACCAGCCTTTGAATGCCAGGTGCTGACTGATTAAACATAGTAAAGAAAGGGTCAACCAAGTCACTAGTGGTTGGAAAAGTAATAACATTTGCATTCATAGTAGAAAAAATCTCAAATAACACAGGACAGAAGATTTCAGAACATGGTCTTATCACACGTGACTCATAATTCAAAACCAGAGTCCATTCATTAGGGCAAGACACGACCCAGCACCTGCCTCGATTCCCCACATGTGCTTAGAATCAAGGCACCTAGCAAGGTCACAAAAGGAATATTTTGTCTCACGGCTTAGGGATAGGGGAAAGCATCTCATTTAATTGGAAGAACGCAGGTCTTGGACTTCTCACCACTTACTCCCATTTCAGTTCATGTGCTGATGGCTGGTCATTGCCAAGGTTGTTGAGCAAGGTATGAAACAATGAGAATTCTTAATGTTATGCCACCCAGTACATGTTGCAGTAACTAATAGTCACATTTCAAAATCGCATATACTCTCTACTGACAACTTAGAGGGAGTCCCAGGTGGTGCCATCAATTGAAGGACTAACCCATATATTTTCTATATGTAGACAATTCCCTTATCCAAGCCCCGTATACCATAGGTTTTTGTAACCAATATTGCAATGTAACGTCAATGATTACGTATTTCCTGTTATTAAGCTGTTGTCATGCTTGAGAAAGTTGAGAGCTCAGAACTATTTTATTTGTATGCTGTCCCTGCTTTACGTGGAGGGTTGGTGTTGTCTTCGACTCCACTCTCTTTCTCTCCTCACATCTCAGAAGTCCCACTACCAGCTACAACTCCTCAAAGGGACTCTTCACGTTCTCACTTTTCCCCAGAAGCTCACCGTTTCCAGATCCCTGGTTCTCTTTGGGCTGGACTACTGCAACAGCCTCTTTCTCAATCTGCCTTCCTCTACACTGCCCCCTCCCCCCCTGCAACTAATCAAGAACAGGACTGCGAGACTTATCCTTGGCCTCAAGCCTAGGGACCGTATCGCTCCAGCACTGAAATCTCTCCATTGGCTCCCAGTTCCTGCAAGGATCAAGACCCTTTGCATTATCCACAAGGCTTTCTGGGGCCGGGGCCCGCACTACATTCAACGCTCTCTTCCAAAATACCTTACTTCTCAAGTCCTTCGCTCAGCTACCTCCAACTCTCTAAGGTTTAGACGCTTCGCCAGGCAAAGAGTGGGGGTGGGGGGGAGATCTCTCTCCTCTGCAGGTTCCTCCCTCTGGAATGGCCTCCCTGCCCCCCTCAAACTTGAGCCAGACCACCAGACGTTCCGGGAGCAGCCCTTACTCTCTGCTTTCTCCTGCTCCCTCCCATGCTGACCTACTGACTGTTTGCTTGGCTACCCTCAGAGTCTCACTGGGTACCAGGCTCTTTCTTGATCAGTCACCCTTGCACTGCCCCTGGGCCTACCATGCACCTGGGGGCTGTAACTGTAACCCTACAGCCCCTTGTTCTCCTTGCACTACCCAGAGCCACGCTGCCCTGGCTGCACTTACTCAGAGCATTGCTGCCCTGTTTTCCCCTCCCCTCTCCCTTGCACTTCCCCCCTCCCTTTCCCCTTGCACTTCTCATTCTCACACGCTCTGAATGACAAGGCCTAGTAAGATAGTTTGTATTTTCCTCCCTCCGTTGTCTTGTCAAGCCTAGAAAGACTGGTGTACAGGCGTGTTATAATTACTTATTATAGCATAGATCAATAAAGCAGGGTTTTGCCATTTACTTTGACTATTTCATTTATTGGGTGCAAGACTTCCCAGCCTATCTGTTCCGCTGAGACTGGGCGTCTCTGTCTACCTTTATAGTATAACTTTGTATTGTCATAACTGCAGTCCAATCAAGATGAGGGAGCACCAAAAAAATTACATTTATACTCGGTTTACTTAAACCAGCAATATTAATGTTCACCTGGATGGTGATAAATATGCTAATACTAACCTACAATCTCTAGCAATATGAATTGGGGTATATTATATATGAACACACACTATAGGTATGCTTTCTATCCGTATGGTGGGGTAGTGACAGAGTTTGGAATATGTAAGGTAACTGATAGGATGTGCTCCACCGACAGCAAAACAAATCTCAGGGTTTTTGGTTTTGAAATGTGGGCATGTATGTCATGTGGGTGTCGCTAGGCAGTAACATAACATCACCATGCATCACATAGTACACTGGGCCTAGGAGGACGATGACAAGTTTGAGTGAGAAACAACATTCGTTTTCAGGCTTTACTATCCAGTATTACCACTTTGCTAGCTAAACTTAGTGAGGCGCCCAGCTATGTCAATCCAGTCATACGCCTAAACACAAACAATAAAAAGAAATGCAACTTAAAAAAAACACAAAAGATAGTTTTCCCTAAAGTTCATCATTGTCACGCTTTTAACTGCCATAATTATTCTCACCATAAACTGTGCCTCCTTGACCTACCTTCCTCCCCCACGCCACGACAATCCTGCCCACGGGACCTTATGCTTTAAATATGCCACTGGTTTACACACTGTATAGAACACAGACTCCTATATTCGCCCCAGGAAACCATATGGCCCATAATTAACGAAGACGAACAATTGATTATCTTGGGTCGAACATGTCACCTAGTTGCCATAACCTTGCACACCAGAGTCCGTTTGGACTTGGGGCGCTCAAGTGCAAAGAGCCGGCCAGCGCCACATGGGCTTCTCGAGCTTGGGCAATGGCAGAAAAGTGACAGGGCGGCGCGGGAAGGAGGGTGCCTGCGCTGTGACAGATGGGTTGCTGCAGCACCAGACCAGCTCCTAAGACTACGTTAAGAAATAGCTGACTTACAATACAGCACGTGGCCGTTCCAACACTCCTAGACGCAGTCACTCTTCTGCCTTACCCTACCCGGGCTCACTCCGCAGAAGTTTGCCCAAATCCAACCGCGAATGAAAACAACACTCCACGTGAACAGCGTAAACAGCCCCCTGTCTCGCTGGATGTCAGGCTCGTAGTCCCTCCCTCGGCGTCCCTTTACCTTTGGCGGACGGGCAGATTTCTCCGGTGTTACAGCTCTGTCGCAATGCTTCTGTTGCAGACCCTCCACTCCAGTTACTTCTCGCGCACTTCAGGAACCACCATCACTTGCTCTGGCTGGCCCCGCCCCCTTACGGCAACGTTACGTACAGTGCAGCGCAAGGACCAAAATATGTTCGTCACACAAACGAGTTTGCGTTCTCTTTACTGTGAAGGAAGCAGCAGTTGCTGAGTTGGTGGTGCAGTCGTTTTCGGATAGCTTCAACTCTCTAAACTGACAATGCTTTTATGATACATACCACGCTTCTCTACTATCGAAAGCATTTCCCCAAGGCTATTACTGTAACCATTTTTCATTCCGCATAGTTCTATCACGTTTTAGTTGCGTAGGAGAAGCTACAGGTGCCTTCACTACTTTTTTTAGTTTACATTTATTTATTTAATGAAAGCAAAAACCGGGACTGGCTACGTTTAATTGTGATTTATAGGGATTTGACACTTAAATGGACTAAAGACACGGAGAGATAAACGTTTTGGTAATTTGGCGAAGTCAGGATTACAATCCAGTTTTCCTTGTTCCAAAGTCTTCACGTGAGCCTACACTTGTTTCCACAAATTTAAATTGTCATAGCAAACAAACTCAAAACCCACACCTCCCACCCTGACCAACATCATCATCGTCATCATCATTTGTATAGCACCTTTCACCATGGGCGTAATTTTAGGGGAGGACAGGGGTATTTGTCCCCCCAACTTTCATGGCACACCATTTTGTCCCCATTCATTTGATTGGGGGCACCTTTTCTTCAGATGGCATGTCCCCCCAAACTTTTTCAGCAAAGTTACACCACTGCCTTTCACCATTGGTATGGTACCAACAGGCTCTACCTTGAACGCCCTTGGGGGACCAGACTACAGATATGGGAAAGTTGGTCAGAGGAGTTTAGAATGTGTGAGTGCATTTTAGCCAAAGCAAGCTTGGATAGGGGTGGCCAGGTCCCTACTACCTAATATATTCCCAAATAGAGGTCCTTTTTTTGTTATTGTGCATCTAGTTTAATTACAAAACATTAAGCACATATCTTAATCACAATATATGTATGTAGCATTGGGTAAAAATCATTGGCACAACTTACCTTGTTAAATCTGATGGCAGATGTATTTATGCATACCTCTCAATTCTCCCACGTGTAGGGCGTCACCGGCCTTGGACATATTTACACCCTCCCTCCACAACACTGTCTTCTGTAGAATTAAATGGTCCCACCTTCAAAGGAAGGCTTTTCCCAAAATTAAAAAATGCATTAGTGCCCATTGACTTTAATGTGATCACAGCTGTACACCCGTCAAGCACCCCAGATTTCACCCGTTATGGTGAGTCAATAGGTTTAGAGGTATGAATACATCGTTCAGCTATTTTTGTTATCTTTCAGAGACCCATGCCCAGGACATCTGGCCACAACCCAAATACAGTAGTCCATCATTTGCTTGACTTTCCTGTGAAAGAATCATGATTTACCAATGGTGTGTCATCATGAAGTCATGTGACAATTTCGACTATTATTTGCTGTCTATAAATGGTATTTTTTTACTATTTATAAAGCACCGCCAGTGCATTTCGGGGCTGCCTATATTACCAGTATCCTTCGAATGCAGGAACTACCTGCCCATACCCCCGCAATTCCAACGCCCCTGGTGGTCTGTGCCCAGCACCCACCCCAGATGCTTTGGCACTGGGTCCTGTCATCATTGTACCCATTCCCCTTCACTCGTTTCTCATCCCACCATGGCATGGGTGTAATTTTATAACGGGACAAAGTTGGTTGTCCCCCAGAACTTTGTAGAACTGTAAATGGTCCCCCTTTATCATTTCTGCATTTGCAAGTTAGAACTTTAGTCATAATCGGATCTCTGTCCTGCTCCCAGCGGGGCCGCCTGGCAGTGGCATAATCGGATCTCTATCGTGCTCCCAGCGGGGCCGCCTGGCAGTGGCAGCACTGTATCCAGGGCATAAGAGAGGCGAGAAGTGAAACAAAAGTATCACTTCTAAAAAGTTTCATCTCCTACTGGGTGTTCAAGCCTACGGCGGTAAACCCTTGTGTTGCATGGGTCAAATGGGGGAAATGTACACCTCCAAAGACTGCTAGGGAGACACAATCATGGCTGCAATTGACAGCCCATCTCAATTCATACATAACATTCTGAAAACAGAGGTTTTCCTAATGATCTATAATCCCAGACCATTTGACATAACTACTTAAAAATACAGTTTATTTCTATCAAGCGTACCTTCATGTGCTTTTACTGTTCTTGGATTTGTCATTACTGTGCTTGGCGCCTGTAGCCCATTCATTTTGAAATGTGTGATTTACAGGGGAATTGCTTTCTAATTGTTCTTTCCATGTTTCTTTGAGCCATCGGAAACACATAATCATAACCCGGTCCCCTAGCATATGGTAACATTGTTTTACATAATTTGCAAGAAAGGAAAAGTTGCCCAGAAAACGGTACATTAAGAGACATTCCCGTATAGCCAAAATAGGGATATGTAGGTTCTAGAAATAGAGTAGAATTGCTGATTGCTTTATGGTGCTCTCCTGGCTAATTAAGCTCTTGCAGCAGCGGTTTCCTCATTTAAATGATGGGTGCATCTTGGTATCATTGGCGTTCTGGACATCACATATCAGATATTTTATATTGAAGTGCCCCTTATTATAGATAAAATAAGGAGCCGGTTGCTAAAATACTCAGTGGGCATTTTTTAGCAGCATTTTGGAAACTTTGCAGCATATTAGAAAAAGACAAGTTTTTAAAGTTTTGTTGCAAAAACGAAATCACTTTATGCTGAGTTATCTTCATAATATGATCATAAACCTTGTTAACAGTACATTGAAAACTACACAAGATTTCCATGTTGGGCGGCTTTGAATGGTTCACAATGTTTGCTAGTGACTTAGCAGCTCACCCCTCAAATGAACATGGTGAGTTCTGTAAGGAACTCATGGTGGCAACAGTAAAGACAGACACAAGTGATCGCATTTCAAGGGTGTTTGTAAAACTATATGCATGGGTGAGAAAAACACCTAATCTAAACCTAAAGCTAAAATGGGAGCAAGCTACAACCATCAAATAATAATAAGGCAGTCCTAGTAGTGTCTTGTCAAATAAAAAGAGCCTATACTAACAAAACCTATTGCCAATTATTACCACTAAGTTAAAAAAGAGTGTGGGATAATGTTCACCAGAAAAGAAAGAAGTGTTCACAAAATGATAAGTCAGGATGGTATGGCTGGGTCTCCTTTCCCCATGTTTTAAGCACAGGCCAAGGCGAAACTCCTGAGCACAGCACACTCCCGGGTCACTCCAGCACAAGGCCCCCAATTCCATTCAACGATATCAGAACCTTCAAGGGCTAAGTCACTTTCCACAAAGTCTCTTGCATTAGAAGGCCTGCTGGATCAAAAACAACAAACAAAAGTTCCTTCGATGATCTTGCACATTAGGTGACTGCTTTTTGCCCCTTGGATCTCCCTCTGCCGAGCTTCTATCCTTCTTGCAGCATGGGCCTCCCTCTGCCGGGTTCACTATGGCCTTTCACTCTGAATAGCAATACTTCTCTTAACTTTTCCTCTGGCATCCCTCCGTCGGGTTCACATAGCCATCTTTAACATAGCTCATGATTTGCTTCATCTCATCAGAAAGCATGGTTTCCCCTTTCCCAGTTTTCTGTTGGCAATGGGTCAGAGACTTTCGATTGTACAAGGGATTTGACCCTTGTAGGACCACTCCGACACCTCATGCTGACCTTTCCTAGCGCCTTCTTGCACTTTCAACACAAAACCAAAGGGGCCAGTGAGAGCACTGAGTGAGCACTCCTGCAGCACCTAGAAACAAGCTTTTTTTCTTAGGTGGGTAATGTAAGGAACTCATGGTGGCAACAGTAAAGACAGACACAAGTGATCACAGTTCAAGGATGTTTATTAAACTGTATGCAGGTTGGAAAAACACCTAATCTAAACATAAATCTAAGATGGTGTATTGCTCTCCTCTAAAAAGTGCACGGAACTACCATGAATCACCAGTGCAATTATAGAGCAAATACTTCAACCCAAAAACAGACACAATAATTCACAGCCACGCACACTTTAGAAGATAATCAGCTCTTTACGGCTATTTATTCAAAGCTTACAGGTACATAGAAATAACTCGTACAACTCACATGGGCATAGATCACAGAAAACATAAAGAAGTCAAAGAAAGAAATACATCACCGTGGGCGTAGTTTAATGGAACTTCATCTCGCCAGAAGCGGCTGAAAGACCCCGATAACAGCCAGGCCAAGAGCACAACAACCCACAGGAGTGTCGGACCGAAGCGTCCCCCCTCCGACTGAAGTCTTTGTGCTTATCCCGTCTGACCGCTAAGGGCTTCCGCATATATGCCCTCCTCAACAAGGGGTGGCACCTTCTCGAACCTTCTGGCAATGCGCTTGCGCATTGATGGGTGACCGTTGGTTGCCAGCTGAATCAACCGACAGTAACCTCAAGGAGCAAAGCACTTCTCTCTCCTAAACGCCCCGGGAAACAATTCCATAACTCATCTCAAAACCTTGGCACAGGCCGAGCAAACCCAAAACAAACTTCGCTATCAGGTACCAGCCGGCACCTGCGGATCTTAGCTTTCCCAGCGCCGTGTCCTTGGCTGGGAATGCCTGCATTCCAAGCCCATCAGCAAATAACGTTGAAAACATGTTGTTTCGCAAAGCAAGTGTAGCTTTCCACTGAGGCATGGATAAATATCCATCATGGCTCTGAGTTCCCCCAGAATGCACTGCGCACCAGCGCCATGTTTTAGCTCAACCATCACAATCCACCCTTGGATATTTACTTTCCATAGCCCAGTGGCAAAAGAGGCGGTCTTTAAAACCGACGAAATGTTAATACAACAAGCTATTGTGATAGCTAATATAATACAAATGCAAGCAAAAGCATAACGCAGTGTACCTTCAATATCAGGAACCCAATGAAAATAACCAATCCCACCAGAAACAACACATCCCTTCAACTGCGTTCCAACCTAAATTATGTTTCAGCAATAGATAATCAACAGCAGCTCTGTTTTGCAGTAAAACTCTTAACCACTAAACACACTAATTTTATCAAAGATTTGTAACCCCACAGCAGCTAAACCCGAAACACCCACTAATGAAAGGGTTAATGCTTAAACCTCAGCTTCTGATAGCAAATGTACATGTTAATCACAGTCAGGAAATAATCCCATACATTCAAAAGTTGACCTTTTACCTCGAGTTATCACTGAGTGTAAGGGAAACATCATTAGTTCTAATCAAGTCAAAGCACATGTTACCACATGGAAAGAGCCATCCTGTTTCAAAGTTACCCATCTCTAATTAGAGCTCACACACTTGGCAGCATTACTACAAATCAAAGGCCTCAATCGCACAGTTAACTCTGGTGTGCGCATTCCTTTTATCTCAAAATATATTATGCTCCTGCTCGCCCAACCCTGCTGCCCAAACAATTCATGAATCATTTTCTGGCTACATGCAATGTAGTAATTTTGGAAAAGGCAAAATATAAACATATCTGGTTAAAGCAATTCATTTGGAAGGGCAAAACATTTCATTTCTCTTTTCACATATTAATCTCAAAATGCATTTAAGAATCAGGTTTCAACATGTTGGCATTCAAGTGCTGTTTCACACAGCTGTTTGTGGTGCATAATGTCACAGTCCACAACTCATTGTCCACAGTCCGTTAGACAAGAAAGGCAAAACATATCAATAATATTATTACAACCGTCGACTGAATCATTTGAATGTGCAGCATCAAATGTTTGACAATATGCCAAGTCCGCACCGTGACAGTTCAGCAAAAGTTATTACTTTGTTGGACACTTCTCACAGGTTGCCGAACAAATGTTTTCACTTTTCACGCACGTTAGCAGCCTTGAGTGCGGTGCAGGACAGGTTCAAAGTTGAAATAGCATGTCGCAGTGGCTCGCTTTCTCTGAGAATGCGTCTGCTTGACTGATCAGTGTTACCCGGCAATTGCACACGTCTACCCCTTAATCTACTTTCTTGGTTATTTGCCTAGGCAAAATACAAACAGAAAGGTTAAGATTTCATCAAAAGGTACACTATCAGTGTTATCCACATTAGGATGTCATCAAAACTTCAATATCAACGTTGTCCACCCCTTTACTTAACACCACCCTTCTGCATGTTACTGGGGGCTTATTTGCACTCAACCATACGGGGTGTAACTGCCTACTCACAAACTCATTTGTGCAATGCGATCATAGTTGGTCAATGGTACCTCAGACTGATCTGTGATTTTACAAAAGCCATATAATAAGTACCCAAGTCGCACTTCTCAACGGTCGTTTTCACCAAAGCAATCACGAATGCCAGGCACCAACTTGCTTCCAGTATTTCATGATCTTGATTTAGATTGCCCTGCTGGCATCACTCCATTTTTCATAGGTAACGTCTTTTCGTCCAATACTGCCTGCAGTTGCACAAGCAGCCTTGTTTATTTTCAAGCCTCTGGTTTTCCACTTGTCATTTTCCCAAAGGGTGTTTGTGGGCCACCCTTTTGAGAGCGATAGTTTGAGTCAGTTCCTTTATTTGCTTCGACAAATCATTCATTCTTGCACTAAGCCGGGAGGCTTATGGATCATGGCTAATGTGCAGTGTTCATGTTATACTCCAAAGCCTCGCTCTGCATGTTGTCTCTTGCAAAACGGCTATCTTTGTCAGTTTGCTTCCATCTGGAACACCATAATGTCTTTGTCAGTTACTCCAGCCGTGGCAATGTAACTTGCATTTTGCCGGCTGTGTGACAGCTGTGTATTTTCACTCACAAAGCGCCTAGAGGTTTCTTCTCCAGTGCACATCGCTTTACTTCAGTTCACATCACATGGGGCACTGGAATGCAGCTAGCATGGCAATGTCTCTTGAAATGGGCAGCTGTATCTTCTCTTAGCCCATTCACAAATGCACAGTTTTCCCCAAATGTTCATATGCGCGATGCGCCCAGTCTGCCATTTGATACTGGGCAAATTCTTTACTTGCATACATCATCCTTCAGTTCAGTTTCAGCATTCAGTAATTGCACCCCCCCTCCTCAGTTTTTGACAGTGTCTCTTACAGGGGATGGAATGCAGGAATGTCATTGTTTATCTTTCGCGCAGCAAGCTTATCTCTTTGCTCTATAACTCTTAAACTGTGGCGGCTTTAATGGAAGGCACTAGTTTCAGACAGTTCACTCAGATTAACTCTTTCCTGCACTGTTCCAGCAACTTAGATCCGCCAGCTTCTGTAAACACCATTTCACCGAACAGGAGTGCTTTTTCTGCCTTCCTTCAACAGTTTTTTTTTCTTTCGCGCACCTCGCCCAAGACAGTGCAAGTTATCTCCAAGCCACAAGCTCCGCACAGCAAGACTCCCATGTTCAAAAGAGGCACATTTTCTTGTCATCAGATTCAACTTCATGTAATTTTGCAAAATGTCTTTTTAGCCTGTTTAAACTGATGTCCCATTTAAAGGCATATATTTTTCTTCTTTTTCCTCGTAACCTTGTAGTTTGGCTTCACAAACTCAGTCCAATGCACTGTGCGATCTTTCAACCCACTAAATCTTTGTGCCGTCTTATCACACACAGATTTTCCATTCTGTTGTACCATTGCCAGAATATAACCACTTATGTCAGTGCATTTAAAACATGTCATGTGTAGTGCAGCTCCCTGCACGTTATCTACAAAAGCAACCCAAACTCTGTATTGCTTGTGGGCCGTTAATTTGTCAACAACATTTTCACTATATATCACAATCAACTTGTCCTTGTCTCGTATAAAACATACATCCCTTAATAACAACAGTACTTTTGCTTTTAGCAGCAATTCCATGGTATAGCGTGCAAACAGTCAAAATACTCTAGGGGCAATTTAGAAAATATAAATTGTCTTTTCCCCCTTAAACAATTCCAAACTGGCTCTGCAATTTCAAATCAATACACAAAAATCGAAAATTCAAATGCCATTCACTCACTTTTTTTTTTTAAGTGAGCCTCTCACCCATTGTAAACATGGCACAGCAGGCAATTTTAGTGTGTTCCTTAAACATAATGCACCGCCAGCACATGGAATTTATAGTTGCCAAAAACAAACCCTTTAAGCTTTCAACACCGATATTACTCTTTCTCCTAAACAGGGCTCATTCCCACGTTATCTTCAGGAATGTAACCACTTCAAAAGCATACATTATAAGAAAGGCGCATCCTCGCCTCCTTGATATTACAGCCCCCCACTCACTAGCACACTGGGGCTGAATCGCAATGTTTAATGTTTAAACACTAGTTCACAATTTGCTCATCAAATACTTGCAATTGTTTCTTTCTCTGCTCTCATGCCAAAATAGAGCAAGCTTTCACTTTACAACTTTGTCAAGGGAAACCGCATGAAAAAATTCTTTCCTAATTGAACATAAATCTTTAATTCATCATTCATCGGAGCACTGTGAACATAGACATTTTTTCCTTTCTGCTCACGGCTTTTCGGCTCCTTGGTTTCATTTCCCAGCAGTAAGTCAGCCACGACTGCTTTACTGAAGGGGCAAGATCTCAACCACACATGCTATCGGCCGCGGCAGGCCAACACAAAAGGTACTGTCTATTGGCTGTCTCAGAGCTGCAGTGAGACGACCAAGGAAAGGCGACAGCCTGCTCTGCACTCTCTCACACAATCGTCATTTCACAGCAAGGGAAAAGGAAAAAAAACAAAACAGCTTAACACAGTTCAACACTCACTGCCCAATTAAAACAACCTTTCGCTCGTTCAAACAGATTATTTGGAACACCTCATCACAAATAACTTGGCTTCAAACAGACGGATTCTTTAATATTTGGAGCAATTCATCACAAATATCCCATCCTCGTCGCCAAAAATGTATTGCTCTCCTCTAAAAAGTGCACGGAACTACCATGAATCACCAGTGCAATTATAGAGCAAATACTTCAACCCAAAAACAGACACAATAATTCACAGCCACGCACACTTTAGAAGATAATCAGCTCTTTACGGCTATTTATTCAAAGCTTACAGGTACATAGAAATAACTCGTACAACTCACATGGGCATAGATCACAGAAAACATAAAGAAGTCAAAGAAAGAAATACATCACCGTGGGCGTAGTTTAATGGAACTTCATCTCGCCAGAAGCGGCTGAAAGACCCCGATAACAGCCAGGCCAAGAGCACAACAACCCACAGGAGTGTCGGACCGAAGCGTCCCCCCTCCGACTGAAGTCTTTGTGCTTATCCCGTCTGACCGCTAAGGGCTTCCGCATATATGCCCTCCTCAACAAGGGGTGGCACCTTCTCGAACCTTCTGGCAATGCGCTTGCGCATTGATGGGTGACCGTTGGTTGCCAGCTGAATCAACCGACAGTAACCTCAAGGAGCAAAGCACTTCTCTCTCCTAAACGCCCCGGGAAACAATTCCATAACTCATCTCAAAACCTTGGCACAGGCCGAGCAAACCCAAAACAAACTTCGCTATCAGGTACCAGCCGGCACCTGCGGATCTTAGCTTTCCCAGCGCCGTGTCCTTGGCTGGGAATGCCTGCATTCCAAGCCCATCAGCAAATAACGTTGAAAACATGTTGTTTCGCAAAGCAAGTGTAGCTTTCCACTGAGGCATGGATAAATATCCATCATGGCTCTGAGTTCCCCCAGAATGCACTGCGCACCAGCGCCATGTTTTAGCTCAACCATCACAGATGGGAGCAAGCATCAACCATGAAATGAAAGTAAGGCAGACCTAGTGGTGTTGTGTCAAATAAAAAGGGCCTATACTAAAAACTTGGAGTACAGCACACACCCAAGCTTTCCCAGCACGAGTCGACAGTTCCACTTGCAGCTATCAGGGCCGTCGATGGCCAAGTCTAATTTCTCTTGAAAGTCTCTGACCTTCGAGGGCCTGACGTATTCAAATAACAAAAACAAAAGTTCCTTCAACAAAATGAAAGTTTGTTTCCCCTTTTTCACTTAGGGTGAGGATTCTTCGCCCCTGGGTCCCCCTCTTCTGGGTTCTGACTCTTCTTTACTCTCAGCCTCCTTCCACTGGGTTCACTATGGCTTTTTCTTCATTCACAAATCTTAATTTCTTTTTAAACTGTTCCAGTGGACATCCCTTGGCAGTGTTCACCCTTGTCAACACACTTTTTCTTGGGAATTTAGACTTTGCCTCCTTCTAGTCAGCATCCCTCTTCTGGGTTCACTCTTGCCAACTTCACATTCACACTTACTTCAATGTTCACAGGATTCACTTCCCTGGCTTTTTCATGTGGCGAGATTCACCTCCCTTGCTTTCGTTATAGTTCTTAGGTCAAAGGCTTTTGACTGTATAGGGATTTTGCTTGACCTCCTGTATGATCACTTTGACCTATCTTGGCGGCTCTCCTACAGCCTTCTGGTCTGTAGTTTCACTCAGACGGGGATCGACCAGAGTTCTTGGAGTAGCACCCACGTGGAACCGGTTCCCTTCTGCAGCTGGTCTCCCCTTTACAATTTTATAGTTCTTTGAACTTCTCTCATTTTACCACTTTGCGACTTTCATTCACCACAGCCCGGTTCTTATCGGCTCTCCCCTCAACTCACCGGGTGTGATGAACCGCTTGGCTTTCCTTTTAACTGGAGTCAAGGCCGGGACCATGGAAGCAGGAGTCTCCCTCACTCCGGGTTATCAGCGTCGATACACTCTGTGTACCGTTGACATCTGCTGCAGAACATTTGCACTATTGTCCTCGGTGATACGATTCCTTCAGCAGAGGGTTCGCATGGTTTTTCTGAGAAGGGCAAAGTCGTGTCTCTCCTCGTCGGCCTCTCGATATTTGCCACCTTTCTCCTCCTCTTGAACTGCCGAGTCTGGATAGCGGTCTCATCGTGCGGACTGCCTTGCTCGTATTGTTCTCTCTTGCTCCACCTTCTATCCCTCTGGGGAAAGGAAAGGGCCATCAGGTGTGTGTGATTCTTATCACTTGCCTGACTTTCCCTGACCCTTGTATAGGGACATGTCAGGTAAATGGATCTTGTGTTAGTTCATTGTGCAAAAGTGTTTGTGTTGGGAAAGGGGGGGCAGTGCTTTTGAATGTCCTATGTAGTAGGATGGGGAAGAGGTATTGAAGGAAGGGGGATACTATGTCTCACCCATTGGTGTCCCACTCCCACTCCCACTCCCTGAGACCCCCCATCCAGGTGATCCTCCCTCACTGGTCCACCCCCAGGAACTGGACCAAATAGGGATGGCCATGTCCTGGCCACCTGGATGATAGATCCCTGGAGACTAGCTAGGGAGACACCTTCAGGTTTCTCACATGCCTTTCCTCCAATCGATGTAGCCACATTTGCTTCACAGGGGAACCGGGAAAGAAAATCCACATTTCCCTGGTCTTTTCCCTTCCGATGTTCCACTGTGAAATAATAGGGTTGCAGGTCTAGAAACCATCAAATGACCCGAGGGTTGGACTCTTTGCTTTGGCTAATCTAATTTAAGAGTGAGTGGTCTGTAACCAGTGTGAGCTTTCGTCCCAATAGGTAGTACCTGAGATGGATAATGGCACACTTGATGGCTAGGACATCTAGTCTACCACAGAGTAATTATTTTCACATGGGAACAACTTGCGGCTGGTGTATAGTATGGGGTGTTGTAGTCGATTGCAAATTTGGGACAGGACGGCTCCTAACCCTGTAAGAGATGCGTCTGTCTGTAACACAAACTCTTTTGCGAAGTCGACTACCTTTAGAATTGGGTTTTGGCATAACGTCTGTTTTAAGATGTTATAGCATATCTCGTCATCATTGTTCCAATGATGTTTTTGAGGTTCAGCATTTTTAAGTTTATCTGTCAGCCAGGCCATTTTGTCCGCAAAGTTAGGGATAAACCCACGGTAATATCCTATTACACCAAGGAAAGCCCTAAGATCTCTTTTGGTCTTGGGAGTTGGAGTATCCAAGACAGCTTTTACCTTTTCATGTTGGGGCTGTACATTCCCATTCCCTACAAAAAAGACAAGGTATTTCACGGCTGATTGTGCCAATTTGCATTTAGCTGGATTAGCAGTTAGGCCAGCATTACTGAGGACTTCCATGATGGTATAAAGATTGAAGAGATGGTCCTCCCAGGTTTTACTATAAATGAGGATATTGTCAATGTAAGCGCCACAGAAATCAGAATAGGGCTGCAGCATGTCATCCATGAGGCGTTGGAACATAGCTGGTGCAGCGTGTATGCCGAAAGGGAGGACTTTAAACTGGAATAATCCTTGGGGCATTGAAAATGCAGTTTTTCCGTTATCTGGCCCATATATGGGGACTTGCCAGTACCCCATGGTTAAATCTAAGGTGGATAGAAAGGTGGCTGTTCTGAGTTTATCAATTTGATCATCGATGCGTGGCATGGGATAGGCATCGAAATCTGATATGGCATTAACTTGATGGAAGTCTACGCAGAATCTCCAGGAACGGTCAGGTTTAGTGACCAACACGATAGGAGAGAACCATGGACTTGAGGAGGGCTCAATGATATTGGCCTTCAACAGTTTGTTGACTTCCTAGATCACTATCTGTTTACATGCCTCTGGTAGACAATAGGGTTTTAGATTAACCACTTTGCCTTTAGGGGTTTGGATATAATGGTGTGTACCTTTTACTCTTCCTGGTTTCTCTGAGAATACATCATGGAATGAGACCATTACATATTTTTGATCTTCTCATTGTTGGATAGATAACTCAGAAGGAATGAAGTCAAAGTTATCTATATCTTCCGGAGCCAGGCAGGCTAGTACTTTGGCATGGGTGGCTGACGGGTTCTCCTTCCACTCTTTTAAGAGGTTGATGTGATATAAGTGGACTTTCTGTTTTCAGTTTGGTTGGGCTATTTTATACGTGCACGTTCCTGTTTGTTCTATTACCTCATAAGGGCCATGCCACTTCGAAACAAGTTTGTTCTACGAGGTGGGTAAGAGGACTAGTACTTTCTGTCCAACAGAAAAAGATCTTAAATTTACTTTTTTAAATCATAATTGGCCTTTTGTTGGCTCTGCGCCTTTCCCATATGAGTACAAACTAAGTCCCGAACCAACTTCATGTGTTCTCGCATTCTAGTGGTGGTTTGTGATACTGCAATGGGAGCCTCCTCTCGTTCTTCCCAGGTTTCCCAGAGCATGTTCAGGATATCTCTCGGTTCTCTTCCATAAATTAGCTGAAGGGAGAGAAACCAGAGGAAGTTTGGGGGTTTTTCCTCATGGCAAATAGTGCCCATGGGATCATTCGATCCCAGTCTTTCCCATCTTTGTCTACCAATTTCCATAGAATTAGTTTCAGGGTCTTATTGAATCTTTCTACTGGACCATTGGTTTGAGGATGATACACAGAAGTTTGCAAGGTGGTAACATGGAGTAGCTCTTTGACTTCGGCCATAAACGTAATCTTAAAATTCAAACCTTGGCCCGTCAGGATTTCTTTGGGAAAACCAACCCTAGAGAAATATGGTAGAAGATGTTTTAGAATCTGCTGAGTGGTATTATTTCCCATTGGGGATGCCTCAGGATATCAGGTTGCATAATCCACGATCACCAGGACATACTTGTTGCCCAATTTAGATGTGTTTCTAGAGGTCCTATTTTATCCATACCAAATCTAGAAAAGGGGACTTCTATGATCGGCAGCGGGTTGAGAGGGGCAGGTACAGGGATGTGGGGGCTGGTCTTCTGGCATATTTCGCAGGTTTGTATGAAAGTTTTTATATCGGCGTGGATACCTGGCCAATAAAACTTTCCACTAAATGCGCCTGGGTTTTAACATGTCCAAAATGCCCTCCTGTGAGATGGGAATGTGCGATCTCTAGCACAACCTTTCAATGGCTTTTAGGTATTACTAGTTGGGTTTTTATAAAACCTTCTGGGGAGGTTTCTCTTTGGTAAGGTAACCCAGGTTTTAAGAAGAAAAACAGACTTCGCCTCTCTAGGCCTTCCTCTTCTGGAATTGCTTGTAAAAAAGCTTCAGCAAGGGCTGGATCATTTTGCTGGGCAAAGGCTAGGTCGGAAAAGATGGTGCGTTCTTCTCCTTTCTTTTCTTCGATGTTGGGAGATTTATCTGCTTCGCCTAAGACTAAATTACCTCTTTTTGTGTTATCTGATTCGCTTTTTTTGAACGGAGGGAACAAAGTCCTTTCCAAAATTCCCTGCGCAATTTGGTCTTCCCAACGTACCTTAAAAGGGTCTTTGCCATGATTCTGTAAGATAACCTTCATGTCTCCCCTGAAGTTGGGGGTCAATAGCGCCCGCTAAGACATCAATCCTGAACTTCAATGCTAAGCCAGATTTTGGGGCTAATCGTATGTAACACCCCAGAGGTGGTACCAAATCCAAGTCCCTAGGGCTCATTCCTCTTTTGACAGGGGGTATAATAGCTTCCCTACTGCTACAAATATCGTACCCTATTGATTCGTTGGTGGTGAGGGAAGGGTTAGAGGCTCTCTAACTAAGTTTCTGAAATTGTAGGGTTCCACAATTTGTTTCAATTGAGCCACATCCCACTCTGACACCATATATAAGGAGCTCATGGTGGCAACAGTAAAGACAGACACAATTGATCACAGTTAAGAGGAACATACGTTTCCTCTCCTGGTCCCCCTCCTCCTTGGCTCCCGTGCTCCTCTTTGAACCTTGTTTTCCCATCTCTTCAGTTTCCAACTATTCACCCTCTACCATGGGTCAGTTTCCTGACAGTTCATCTAGACTCCCATGTTTGATTCTCCTCTTCTCTACAACTGCATTGAATCCGAATCTTCAGCACACGTTTTTTCCCTTACCCTTCAGGGATGGGTTTTTTCTCTTGTGACAAATCTTTGGTTTTATCCTCCGGGGGTCACCCTGCCTGGGCTTACAATATTCGGGCAGCATGGCGTCAGGAGAGTCTCGACCCTATCTTCACGACACACGCTTACACAAGAAGAAGGATAAGAAACCCACCGACAAGAAGACATCCAAAGTGAAGGCACACGCAGATGCAGTCTCTAAAGGCAGAAAAAGCTACTCTTCGCCAGTTGGTGTTGACTCGAGATGTCATGGCACAGGAGGATCCTTTTTTGGGAACTTTTCTTGAGAAATATGATGGATTACCAAAGAAATTGCGTCCTTTTCTGGACTCATGCGTAGTACATTTCACATTTAAACAAATCATATACTCATCAGACAGAGTGAAGGTTGGATTTATAATTTCCAATTTGACTGGCAATACCCTTTCTTGGGCGACACCTTTAGTCTCATCAGGGGATGCAAGACTAGATGATTATGCTGCCTTTCTGGAGGCCTTCAAGACGATGTTCGATGACCCAATGTCACTGCCCAAGATAGGATACTGGACTTTCACCAAGGAACTCAGGACATGCTTGCATATAACTCAAGATTCTGTAACGCTTACCTGGACTCTGCGGGGACACTCACGATGGAACTACGTAACACAGCTTTTCTCAATTAGTGTGCCTCCAAATCTCCCTTCAACATACCATGAAAGGTTCCTAGAACAAACACAAGAGAATTCTAAGAATTTTGACTAGCGCTTCAATGAAGTTAAACTAATCCAAAACACTAATGTCATTCTTCAGCTTTTCTCATTACCTTGGGAATGTGTGTTGTTAGCTCTCCATCCTGCATCGGTGCAGGGGCGCTAGTTCTGAAGAAGGGATATGGCGCTAATTATAGTGGCAAGGAAGGACGTTATTACTAAAGTTCAAATGAACTGGGAAGGTACTTCGAACAGATGTTCAAACGGCTTGATAAAGAGTGTGAACCCTAGACGACTGTGCCTAAACTGAAGTAGCTGAAACTATTGGTCAATCCAAGGGACCCCCACAGGTGAATAGGGCTGGGAAAGATTGCTGAGTGGAGTACTTGGATGTGAGGAAAATTTCTACACACACGCTTTCGTGGAACCACCACAGGAAACGAATTTACCTCAGGAAAACGCTCACAACCACTGAACGTGCAAGCCTTTGAAAATAGTAAAATGCGTCATCAAAAGCTTGTTGCAAACAATGTGTGAAGAACACATACCAACTAAAACCAAAAGCTAAGAAAGCTCAATAACTAATGAAGCGTAAAACCGGCTCCATTACATTGCGCGCAACATGTGTTTAGATAAATATTACAACGTAACACAGAACTTTACAATGCCATGAAAAACCATGACACTTCAGGGAAAATAAAAGATACTTGTGAAATATCCTGACTGAAACCCTTCAACCATGGAAGCCGCTCTGTGTCTGGAAAGTGACGGGGCTAACTGAGTGACAGGGAAGAATTCCGTGACTAGAGTTCCAAGACCCTACTGTGGAAAATTCTGTGACTGGAATTGTAGGAATTACAGGAAACTCCGGGGAAACAAATAACGGGAGCAGAGGGAACCAAAATGACAGAAAAGGAAGGGTGACTAGTGGCGCTGAACGTGACAGGACCTAAAGCTGGACAGCGGTAAGCGTTGACTGGATTCTTTCCGAACGCGAAGCAGGGAATGCTCGAGGGGAGGGGCTTAAATAGGAGGAGAGAGAAAACAACTAGACCTACACTGCGCACGCTACCAGCATAACCCAGGCAGCCCTGTTGAGTGTCAAGATGTACTACCCATGCTTAACACTTCCCTGAGTTGTCTTTTCCTAACATCCACGAATGGTAGATTGAAGACCAATTCTTTTTGGAAGCAATTTTAGGAACCTTTGCCGTGATCATGACAGATTCAAACAATTGACCAAAGAAGCAGATTGGTCTGCAAATGTCTGTTTTATGATATTTCAGTGCAGACTTAATGAAGACATCAAAGATGAGCTGGCCAGGATTGCCAGACCGGATTCTCTACAGGCACTATTCGACCTAGCTATGCAAATCGATTATCGTCTGCAGGAGAGAAAGACTGAGAAGAGGAAACTCTGTCTACCTTCCTTTAGGCCTTTGCTTCCCTCTCCTCCATCTACAGGTCCTATTTTGGCAGCTTCCTCAGAACATGAGCCCATGCATGCCCTGGTGGATTCAAGAGCAATGGGCCTGTTTCTAGATGACTCCTGGGCTAAGCAAAATCAAATGTCTTGGGAACCAAAGGCATCCCATCAGACAGTTGAAGGCATTGACGGAAGAGCTCTATCATCTGGGCCCATTACTGAACAGTCATGCCCCGTAATGATGCAACTCAACAACCATCGTGAATTTGTCACGGTTACAAAGACACAATCCTTTCATAAATTGGACAGCCCAAATGCTCTTCTCGGGCTCGGAATATTGTGTGTCACACTGCCTACAGAACTCCACGGAAGTGACTGTCAAAACTACGACCATCCCTGAGTCCATTACTTCCTTAGCTCTTTCTCATGTAAAGAATGTACCTTCAGAATACCAAGACTTTTCTGACGTGTTCTCCGACTTGTTGGAAAAATCACTTCTTCCTTATCGCCCTGAGGACGGTGCTGTTGATACTCATCCTGAAGCCATCATTTCTTTCAGGAGAATGTTCATCCAATCCCGCCCCGAAAAAGCTGCCCTAAAGGAATACCTGAACATCAACTTAAAAAAACGGCCTTATAAGACTTCCAAGTCTCCCACAGGGGTCTCACCTTTTTCTGTCCCAAAGAAAGAGACCTCTGAATTATGACCCTGCCTGGATTATCGAGCACTTAATGAAGTCACCAAGAAGGATAAATATCCTTTACCACTGATTCCCGATATTTTGGAACTACTCAGGGGTACTCCAAATTAGACCTCTGTGGAGCATACCATCCTCTAAGGATAAGAGCAGGGGATGAGTGGAAAACTCCTTTTCCGACACCATTCGGTCATTAGGAATACCTTGTAATGCCCTTTGGACTAATGAATGCGCCAGCAATAATCCAGCAAATCATGGATCGTATCTTTTCTGGTATCTTTTCTCCATTGTGTTATCCATCTGGATGACATACTTGTCTTCTCACGGAGAGCCGAAGATCACCAGGAACATGTCAGGAAGGTATTAGATAGGCTATGAGATAACTGCCCATTGTCTAAACCTGACAAATGCCAGTTCTATTGTACTTCGATAAGATACCTAGACTTTCTGATAAGCCAGTCAGGTATAGCCATGGACGCTAGAAAGGTCTCTGCCATAACCACCTGGCCTCCACCGTCCTCCGTAAAGCAGGTTCAGTCCTTCCTCAGGCTAGCAAATTTCTATTGGAAGTTTATCCAACATTTTTCCACCATCGTTCTGCCCATAACCGGCCTTTTGAAGAAAGGGATTCCTTTTCTATAGTCAAGTGATCAGGAGCAAGCCTTTACTCGACTAAAAAGGATGTTTACCGAAGCACCGGTTCTTTGCCAACCCAACACCATCAAACCCTTAATTCCTCAGACTGATGCATCTGATGCAGCCATAGGTGTGATGTTGAAGCAAACACAAGCTGATGGAGGAGAACATCCAGTGGCTTATCTCTCCCGCATTCTGACCGACTGTGAAAGGAACTACTCAGTTCGCGAGAAAGAGTTATTGACATTGAGACAAGCTTTTCTCGATTGGTGTCATTTATTGCTCCGAACCCGACATCCAGTTCAAGTTAGGATTGATCACAGGAATCTGCAAGTTTTGAAGTCCTTGGAATGTAGAAACAGCCGACAGGCCCACTGGCCATATTTTATTTCACAGTATAATTTTACTATGACTTATCTGCCTGGGTCACAGAACACACTGGCTGATGCTTTATCCAAACGTCCAGATTATATTAATAGATCACCTGCAGCCCATCCAACAGTCCTACAAAGCAAAGTTTTCTTATGTCATGCTGAACGTTTCCTGGATCAAGTACCATGAGAAACCGCAGGCTCCCATGAATGGCAAACTCTCTCGCGATCAAAACCCAGGGACTTCACAGAAAGAATGGCTATCTTTTCAAGCATGGGTTGTTATTCTTACCTTCTACAGAGACTCGAACAACCACGCTGAATCTCTGTCATGATCATCCATCCGCAGGACATCGTGGGATAACCGCAAAACTCTGGAATTTTCAGAGACACTTCTGGTGGCCAAAAATGTCATGTTCCGTAAAGGAACATCTTCGTTCTTGCTTGGTTCGTGCTCAAAACAAGGCAATCAAAGATAAACCAGCTGGCTTACTGCATCTACCCTGATTACCCTCCAGACCGTGGCATATCATAGCAACCGGCTTCATTGTTGAACTTCCCCCTTCAAACGGTTATACCACAGTCATGGTGACCATTAATGACTTTTCTCGGATGGCTCATTTCACTCCATTGCCTAAGTTGCCCACTGCTGTAGAAATGGCAGCAGTATAGTCCGAGACGTTTTCTTTTGTTTGTACAATCTACCCTGTACCATTATATCAGATCATGATAGCCAGTACATTTCTACATTTTGGTCTCATTTGTGCAAACTTCTACTCATCAAAAGGGCACTTTCTTCTGGATACCATCCCCAAAGCAATGGGATGCCCGAAAGGGTCAATCAGACCCTCAAACAGGACCTCAGGTGCTTCTCTACTCAAGTAAACGACGAAAGGTCTACTCTAATACCCATTGCAGAATCTGCATACAATAACACTGACCACTCCTCATTGAATACCAGCCCTTTCTTTTGATCTTATGGATTTCACCCTACGATCACACCCTCAGTAAGAACTGAATCTTGTAATGTACCCTCAGTGAATACCTGGGTAACAGACCTTGTTCAAGAATACAGTCGGGCCACTGAACATCTTCAAAGGGCCAAAGATGATATGAAGAAACATGCCAACAAAAAACACAGAGACTCACCTCAATATTTTGACGGCGATCGAGTCTGTCTGTCATCTAAATCCCTACCTAGACATATATGACCTACTAAGCTGTCTCCACATTTTTATGGCCCATTTCTGATTGTTAAATGTATCAATCCAGTGGCTTTTTGTATCCAGTTACCGTCTTCAAGGAAGAGGATTCACTCAGCTTTTCACGTCTCCCTTTTGAAACCATTTGTTGCTTCCCCTTCTGCCGCCAGTGCACCCCTTCCTATGCTCACTGCTGATTAGCAGATTAAGTTTGAGGTGTCCCGCCTTTGTGATTCACAGTATCATAGGGGCTGACTTCAGTATCTCGTGGAATCGAAGGGGTACCCACCGTCAGAACGTTCCTGGGAACCTGTTTCTTTCAGTCATGCCCCTTCTTTACTGCGCACATTCCAGCGACTATATCCGGGTAAACCTGAAAGGTCCGGGTATTGAAGGTGGCATGCTGTCATGAACCACCACTCCTGGTCAGCATGGCGATGCGTCCCTCATTTTGCGGGTACTGTTTTTACCCCCAAGATGGCACCTGCGACCTCATGCAGTTACAATTGCAGCAGTCTAGCATTCAGACCGCTTTCTGCAACAGTGCCGGTTCTTCCAGTTTCTTTTGCATAACAGCGGCTGTGGCGTTCGACTCAGCGTGTCTCAATGCAGGTAATTGTTTTTTCCTTGCTCAGCCCTCCTTGTATTCTCTTTTCAGGCCCTTCGTTCCTGGTTCCCTTCTATGCAAATTTTTCCTCTTGTCTCCTGGTCCCCCTCTTCCTTGGCTCACGTGCTCCACTTTGAACCTTGTTTTCCCAACTCTTCGGTTTCTAAATATCCGCCCTCTATCTTGGGTCAGTTTCCTGACAGTTCATCTGGACTCCCATGTGTGATTCTCCTCTTCTCTACAACTGCATTGAATCAGAATCTTTGGCACAGGTGTTTTTCCTTACCCTTCAGGGGACAGGTTGATTCTCCTGTGACAAATCTTTAGCTTTATACTCTGGGGGTCACCCTGCCTGGGCTTCCACTATTCAGGTACTGTGGCTTCACCCCTATGTTCACGAAACATGCTCACCCAAGAAGAAGGATAAGAAACCTGCCGACAAGAAGACAACCAAAATCAAGGCACAGGTGAATGCCAGCCCATTTCTGACACCAAGTGTGTTTTTACTAGACCTTCTGAGGTGGTTTCCCCTCTCTACAGAAGTCCAGATTTTACAAAAAAGAATGGTCCTTCTTTCTCATGACCCTTGGGTTCTGAAACTGCCTGTAAAAATGCCTCAGCTAATAAAGGGTCAAGAGCTTAGCAAGGAAGTGTTACAAGCTTCTTTCTTTCTCACCTGTTTTTCCTTGCTTGTGGTCTTCTTGGAAGCACTTTCCTTCTTCCTCACTGTCCGAGACTTGTACAGGTTGGAGCGCGGGTCTTTGGGTTCCAGCGTGAGGTAGCCGGCTGCCTAAGCTGGATAGCGTTCAGTATCCAGGAATGTTTAGCGATGGATCCAGGAAGGAGGAGGAGCAAGTGTCCTATACTCGGAGAGTGGCTGGGGGACCGCGACACCGAGCACAAAACGGGATCCGGGATGAGGGGATATAGGCTAGCAGGTAAAATGCAGGAATCAGGAGAGGGTTCCAGGAAGGAAGGAAGAAAAAAAGGGGTAAGGAACTGGAGATGGTACTGTATACGGACTCGAAACACACGCCTAACAACTCCAAGCAGTTGCGTTGAGACGCGCAGAGCTGAAGGGGCGTGCTAGTTTTCTAGGAAGCAGAGTGTTGCGCGCAAAGACTAGAGTGCAGCGTTTCTAGGCCATCAGCCATGTTGGAAGAATCACTGACCTCACACCGCCGTGCATCATGGACCATGAAGTCCAGAAGGGTCAAAATTGGTGGTTCATGACAGGAAGTGTCTCAGGCTCTTCATCTATAGGTCTCCTAGTTTCAATTCTGGGAGGTCCTTTGGTTGTTTCGTCAGACCCCCCCCCCCAAAAGTCTCGACTCCCTCTTTCTGTGCTTTCCTCCCCAGATGTCCCATTAAGCTTAGGGAATACTGCTCTTTCCAGTACCCCTTGAACAATCTTATCTCTTTGGTGGATTTGGAATGGATCCTTTCTGTGGTTTTGTAAAAAAAAACCTTAACCTCCCCTCAGAAGTCTGAGTCTATCAATCTCAAATCTCCATGCTAATCCTGATTTGAAGGCTAGTCCAATATATGTATCAGGGGGTGGAGTCAATATCCAGTCAGTAGGTATCAATCTCCTTTCTCCTGGGGGAATGGTTTCATTCCTACTACTACAGGTATAAAACCTGATAGAGCCTATAGTGGCTACTGAGGGGTCTGATGCTCTGGCACTCAACTTCTGAAATTTGAGGATCCCCCAACGTTTATCAGTTGAGCCGCATCCCACTTCTGACACCATCTATGAAGGCATCATGAATCACAGACAACAGATTCTGAATTAAAAAACAACCAAGTTTATTAACTTACATGTCAGGATGGAAAAAGGACTAACTTGCCCTATATAAAGTGGGGTTTCCCTACCTAAATAAAACTAAGGAGAGTCTGAGTCAAAACATTCAACTTATGAATCTGGCTGTATCCAAAACCTATGCTTGCCCTCACAACTATAACTATACAATGTGTAGGGATGTCCGCAACTAAGAGAAAACAGTGTTCAACACAAAATCCTGAGCATCTTCCAGCTCGTAGCTTCATTTCAGCTCCCTTCCCCAAGTATAAAACAGTTCAACAAAGTCTCAAAATCCCCTTTCTTATAATTAGAATGCAAAAAGTCTCTTCAAGTTTCAGGGTTTCCTTCCCCAAGTTAGGACTCTGGATTCCCTTCCCCAAGTTACAAATCACACAAAATTAGCTTGAAATGAAAGACCTCTAGTCAGGAACTCAGGGTTCCCTTCCCCAAGTTCCAAGTTACAGCATAATTCAAGGTACAAAGACCATCGAAAATGTTTTTCTTATCACACGCGACCACTCTGAGGCAAGATATTCCCTTTTGTGTAATGGTAGACAAATATAACTGCTTGTTTTACTTTAATTGCACAGTTTGGTGTTCAGAGACTTTCAAGAAGGTGTTCCTTGCCACAGGCAACCACTCTGATGCAAATTATTCCTCTTGCTTGTATACTTAGCAAGTATAGATGTTCGTTCCACCTTAATTGAGCTGTTCGCTGTTCGGAGACCTTCGAAAACGTGCTTCTTGCCGCACGCGATCACTCCATCCGATACAATGTATTTCATGAAATGCTTAAATTCACACACATGCACCGGGTTTCTCAAGCCCCAGAAACTCACCGATCCCTTAGGATGTTTGTGTGCTGCAGTGTGGATCATACGGCCTTCTTCCTCTAGTGCCAGGGCTCCCGTTTCTGCCTCTCTGACACTCCCGGGGAGGTCCTGCACCACAGGGGAACAAGCACTTTAAATAGAAAGGAACAGAGCAGTCTTCCAGAATGGCTCCCTTCACCTTTCCTAGTTTGCTCCAGGGAGTCGCCCACTGCCACGCCATGCTGAACGTTCCTCTGCTGCCTGCACCATCCTCATGGTCCTTCTCCTGTTGATTCCGCTGCCACTGGGTTGGGTTTCATTTAAACACCTGCAGTCCCTTGACAGGCTGCCGGTGTGAATGATTATTCAGTCCTGCCTGAATCCCATTAAAGGGACATGCCTGACCTTCACTACTCTTAGCAGGCATCTCCCTCTTCCCAATACTAGAGGGCTAAAAGAGCATAGTTTTCATTGCTCTTTGTTGAGTTTTCTTCGTCACAGTACTGTCAAGTGTCAATTGTGGGGAGCTGGTTTACAATAGCCCATACAGCTTTGGGGGGGTTGGTGTCACTAGGGAAAGGGAGAATTTGAGAAACATGAGGGTATTCTCCCAAGTAGACCTCAGGAGTACCTTATTCAGGTGGCCAGGGAAGAGCTGGCACTCTCAGATCCCAACCCTGGGGGTGGACGAGCAAGGGAGGCTCAGCTGGGTTGGGGAGCCTGGGGTTGTGCTCTGGGAAATACCCCAGGTGAGATGTAGTATTACATTGCAGAAGACAGAGGAGGACGAAGTACCTGAGATTTTCTTTGGATATTCCACATATACCTCCCTTCCACCGGAAGAAGATCCCTTAATAAAATCCAACCACCCTTACACTTCTGGTAAGCCAAATATGAGCACCGACCCCATTAGATTTGAAAACCACATCTCCCAGAATCCCTGTATTCCCGTTTTTCTTTAATTGATTTGGCTGAGGAAAACAACTCAACCTTTCAATATTATCTCACAAATCATATGCATTACATAAGCATTTTAAAAGTACAAGGCATTTCAATTCAATAACAATATTTACAATTTTAACAATTCAGGCAGAATAGAATAATAAAAAGAAAAAGAATCTGTGAAAAATACAATAGCAACATTACTCAATGTTTCCACATAAATTAAAATTCACTTCTTAGATCTATCCCTTACATTAGTTCTAGAATGTGAGGGGTTAAATTTATCACCACAGAATACGAACATTAGTTTGTTTTGTTGCTATCCTTTAAAGTATATGGGCCTCATTACGACCCTGGCGCTAAGGGATTACCGGTACCGGTAAGGGTACCCGTACCGCTAATCCCTTAGCGCCTGATTACGAGGTCCCTTTGCGGGTTGGAGACTTTAACGCCTGCTTTTTGCAGGCGTTAAAAAGCAACCCGCAAAGGGACCTTGGTGCTAAGTACGGTGCCGCAATTTGCGGCACCGTACTTAGCGCCTTCCCCATTCCCATTGAGCCCTATGGGGCAAAAATGGGAATGGGGAAGGGCCATGGCGGCATGGGGAATTACCGCCCCGCCAACCTCGGAATGGGGCGGTGATTCCCCATTCCGCCATGGCGGAGTTGGTAAGTTACCGGCATGGACCATGGTGCTTTTAGCACCATGGTCCAACGCCAGGGTCGTAATGAGGCCCTATGAGTCTAAATTCAGCGACTGTAGAAAATGTATAATTGCATATCTTGTTATTTTGCTGTCTGAGTGAAAAAGAGCTTCCCATAAGCGTTCTGAGTCTAAATTATTCTGTGTACTTAAAAAGTTTAAAAAAAAGATTCTCACGTTATTAGTTCATCACACTCTACCATGAGATGTTTCAATGTTTCACAAGCGCGTTTGCAGAATCGACACAGCAAATCTGTTTGAGGTAATAACTTCCATCTAACTGCTATTTCCTTAGTTTGCCACAGGTTAAATCTAAAGTGTATAAAGCTAACACGATGTTCTGGACTTGGATATTTTTGCAAATAAGTTGCTGGAGCTCCAAATGATTTTAATATAAAAGGATTTTCAGAAAAATTGCATACATTGTTCTCTCGTCCTGATCCATTTATGTTGCCATAACTTTAATCTGTTGGATGGTTATTCACATGAATTCCTAAATACGTGTAACTCGACCACTTGGAGTTTTTCATTTTGTAGTTGCCAGTTGCCATTTTTATTCCTTTGTTTCGGATTCCCAAATTGGACTACTTGTGTCTTTTTAGTATTGATAGATATGTTGTTGTTTTGAGCATAGTTGTCTAAAGCTTTCAACATGGTTCTAAGGCCCTTAGGTGTTTTGGAGAGCAGGACAAGATCACCCGCATTGAACAACCATTTAATTGGTTGTCCTTGTAACATTGGGAATCAGCCACTTGGCCTGCAAAACACTTGCTCGTGTCCGCAATAAAAGATTTCAAGAGAGCTGAAGCGAGTATACAACCCTGCTTCAGGCCTTACTCAGTTTAGATGGGTGCCAACAATAAACCATCTAAACTCAGTCGTAAAACTCAGTCGTATTTGTATGCTAGTGTCCGCATGTAACTCGTACATCCATTTCAATATGTGCCATGGACATTTCCTGTCCATTAGCTTTTTGAAGAAAACCTCGCTAGGCACTGATACCGTGCGGAAATCTGCAAAGGCCATAATAACTGTCTGTTGTTTCCTTTGACGTTCATGAGCTATAATAACATTGAGTGTAAGTAAATGAATGCTTGTGCCAAGCCCAGACACAAACCCTGTCTGATATGGGTCTCTCAGGTTTTTCTTAGTGAGCCATTGGTTAAATTCTCTCAATACCAGACGGGCAAACATTTTCCCCGGACAATCAAGCAGGGCCATAGGCCTATACGATACAGGGTTACTTCGGTCACCCTTTTAAAAAATCGGTATGATGACGTTTTATACCTGCATACTCCCAACCCTTCTTCTCGTCCCTCTGATCATTCTTTCCTGAAACCCCAATATACTGCATTAACCACACACTCCCAGTCCCACAATTCCCCCTGTCCAGGTAACAATAAAAACTCTGGTCATTTTCGTTCATGCCACAAACCCTATCCATCTGGTCCTTCCGAGTTACCCAACCAACCACCATTTTATAATACCCTTTTCCCATCTTACCATGCAGGATACTCAGATACTCTACCCCCCAACACATTCCCGACACAAGCACTTTCACACACCACAAAAGACCACAGACTAAGTCCAAAGCTGTTTACCTGACATGTCCCAAACTAAGGGTCAGGCAAAGTCAGGCAATTGACCAAAATCACACACACCTGACGGCCCTTTCCTTTCCCACAGGTGTAAAAGGTGGAGCGCAGTCAAGCAAGGCACACCGCACAACGTGAGATCTAACTCAGCACGGCAGTTCAAGAGGAGGCGAAAGACGGTACATATCGAGGGGGTGTCAAGGAAAGAAACAACCTTGCCCTTTCAGACCAAGGCCTGTGAACCCTCCGCAGACGGAAGCATAAGACCGCAAACAATAGCCAGCGTGTTTTGCAGCAGATATCTACAAGACCCTCTTCCGCTGATAACAAAGTCGGGGAAGGACGCTGGTCTTGGTGGTACAAACCTTGACTCAAAGGATAAAGAAAGCCAAGCCGTTCATCACAGCTGGTGAGCTGAGGAGAGAATCGATAAGAAACCGAACTGTGTTGAATGAAAAGTAGCCAATGGCTAATTTGAATTTTTGAAAGATTTAAAGAAACTGTTAAGAAAAGAGTGGAGAAAACCAGCAACAGAGGAGTCCGGCACTACGTGGGTGCTCACGCAGGAAACTGTGGACTATTTCCCGATGGTATAGACTACCATAACCAGAAGGCCTTGGGAAAAGGCGAGAAGAGGTCAAAGTGGTCATAGAGGGGTCTTGGAAAATCCTTTGTACCGACGAACGTCTTTGACTGATAGATGATTGTGAAACTAAGGGAAATCAATCCTGCATGGTGCAATGAGTGTATGAACAGAGTGAATCTGGCAGAGGGATGCTAACGAGACGAGGCAAAGTCTAAAGTCTCATAGTGAACTGTTTGGTAAATGTTGGCAAGTGTGAACCCAGCAGAGGGAAGCCGACAACCAGAAGAATGTGTGGATCGAAGTAAACCCGACCAAGGGGTGTCTGCAGTGAACTGTCTGTAAATGTTGACAAGAGTGTACCCGCCAGAGGGAAGCCGAAAATCGGGGGCAAAGCCGGAAGAACTGAAAGTGAGAAATATTGGAAGACCAGGGTAAGTGAATCATCCCTCTTGTCAAGTGGGTCCGAGCTCGGTCGAGGGAGATCCAGGGGTGGAAAGTCATCACCCGAAATTCATTGAGAAAGGAAATGTTCAAGTGAATTGTTGAATACAACTTGTTAGGGGTCTGCGCCCGGAAGAGGGGGACCCAGGGGTGAAGCTGTCACCAAAAGCCATACGTAGAACAGAACTCTATGTTTGTTTGTTGAAAATATCAGGCCCTCGAAAGCAAGAGACTTTTGTGAAAAGAGACTTTGTATTAACAAGAGACTTGGCCAACGAAGTGCTTGATAGCTGGTATCGAACTGCCGGCTCGTGCTGGGAAAGTGTGTGTTGTGCTCAGGAGATCCACTTTGTCCCGTGCTCAAAACGAGCCCCGTGGCAGTCCCATCCTGACTTATTATTTGGAACACATATTTCTTTATTTGAAACCCTATGTCATGTCTGCGCCATGGGCGCCTACATTGCCGATCAAAATGGACAAATTAGTATTAATTTATCTGTGGAAAACTGATATTCACTTCTTGGACTTTATTTCCCATTTGCGAAACTACACTTACCACAATGCACTTGACTACAACCATCTATTCCTGGCCCTTCCTATTCGTCATCTTCGGAACTACAATCCCCAGAAGCCTTAGCTATTTGCTCTGCTTCCATCAGCTCAGGAACAGAGAGGGAGGTGGCCGATTGTCTGCAGGTGTGCTTAGCCAGGTGCTACCAATTAGCCTGCCTCTGTGCTGGGCTGGGCAGTATAAAAGCTGCTGCCTGCAGGGGCTCAGTCTCTTGCATTAAGAGTCCTTCCAGCACCTTTTTGCTTCGAGCTACGTATCTTTGTATGCGGTTCCTCTGCCAAGCAGCCGACCACGCTCAGCTGCTACCTTCAGTCCTTGCCTTCCAGGATCCAGCCTTTGCAGCCGATCACGCTCCGCTGCTACTTTCCGTCCTTGCCTTCCAGGATCCAGCCAAGCAGCCGATCATGCTCCGCTGCTACCTTCAGTCCTTGCCTTCCAGGATCCAGCCTTTGCAGCCGATCACGCTCCGCAGCTACTTTCCGTCCTTGCCTTCCAGGCTCCAGCCAAGCAGCCGATCACGCTCCGCTGCTACCTTCCGCCATTGCCTTCCAGGCTCCTGCCTTGCAGCCGATCACGCTCCGCTGCTACCTTCCGCCTTTGTCTTCCAGGCTCCTGCCTTGCAGCCGGTCACGCTCCGCTGCTGCCCTCCGCCATTGCCTCCCAGGCTTCTGCCTTACAGCAGATCACGCTCTACTGCCTTCAACCTACAGTCTTCGTCCGCTGGGCTTCCAGTCTAGCAACCTTCTTCAATCCTCCTGCAGCCTTCTACAGTCAGCGGCCCTACTCCTCTGGGCTCACTCCTTGCTGCCCGGCCCTTCTGGGCTCCTTGCCGTGCAGCCTGCTTCACTCCGCTGCCCTAAGCCCTTTCCCTCGGCGCTTCCCACCTTACAGCACTGCTCCTTTATGGCTTACCCATTGCTTCCCTGCTTTCCTGAGCTTTCTACCTTGTACCCTACCGTCCTCTGCTATCCACATCAGTTTATATTCATTATTTACTTTCAGTTATTACAGTTCCCCTGTTTCTTGACTGCTGCTCCCTTGCTTTCTTCCTTGTTTTCAACCCTCAGTTCTTTCTCCCTATCCAATCCTGTTATACGGCTTTCCTTTTATTTCCTTCTGCTAGTTTGCTATTCGACTTCCTTCCCCTTGGATTTATCTGTTAGTGTCTTCTCTTGTACTGTTTGTAGACCCCTTGTACAGAGCTTGTCTGTTGGTTTCCGTCAGGCAACCTCTGCCCCTTCCCTTGTCTAGTTTCTACGTTACAGACACCCATAGCTGTTGTTTCAAGCCATGAGCAAACAGCGTGGGCCTCTGTTATAGCAAACTGTGCAGAAAGTTAGAGTTTTCCTAAGGTTCGTGGAATACTCTTTTCCTATATCTGCATACACCCCAAGAGGGAATCCATTCTGTACCTTTTTCCTTACTACACTTGCTTACTCTTCGTTCTCCTTTCTTTCAGCTGTGTGTGTACTTATCTGTTCACTTTACTTTGGCACAACCACCCAAACCCTTCCTGGGTGTCCTGTGCCACTCTTAATAGAGTGCCATCCTTGACACCCTTTCCCATACTCTTTCTGTAATTAGTTGAAATTAGTTGTAAGGAATTGGCAATAGGTTTTTCTTTATTATAGGCCCTTTTATTTTGACACAATGCCACAAGGACTGCCTGATTTTTCATTTGATGGTCGAAGCTTTCTCCCATCTTAGATTTAGGTTTAGATTAGGCGCTGTTTCCTCTCTGCATTTACAGTTTAATAAACACCCTTGGACAGTGATCACTTGTGTCTGTCTTTACTGTTGCCACTATGATTTCCTTACAGGATACTATGTCTCGCCCGAGGGCACCTCCCTCCCAGTTCCCAAGGATCATCCACCCAGGTGATCCTCCCTTGCTTCTCCACCCGCAGGGTTATGAATCCAATAGCGATGGCCTTTCCCTGGCAACCTTTGCTGGCGATCCAAGGGGTTAAGGAGTGAGAATACCCTCAGGCTTCTCACACAAAACAATCCTTCCCGCTGCGCAACCTTTGCGCTTCAGGTTTCCAACTTCAATGACCCTCTCAGTACCACAACCTGCTTCAAACATAGCGGCGGTCCCAGCATCTTCGTTTCTCTGCCTCTGCTGCTCCCACTGCTACTGAATACTTCTTCTAATGGCCTGCACCTGAAGGGGCCTTATATATTCAAAGGTCCCGCTCAGGTGTGGGTAATTAGAACCACTAGACTGTAGACTGCAGTTATGTACCTCTGAGTCCCTCTTCCAAGTCTCAGTACTTAGAGCATTATGGGACTTGAAGTCCCTAATGTTCTGGTTCCATTTTATATCAAAGTGCTCAGTGTTACAATAAGCTATCACAACTGTGGGATCATTAGGGAAGTTAATAAGAGGGTTTTCCCAATTCTCTGTACCTGAGTCCCGCAGAACACCACCCCAATGGTCTGGATCAGGGAACGCCTTCCTTTCCCTGACCACATGAGAAGGGTCCCGGGCCAGGGTTTTTGGGATAATCACCTCTGATTCATCACAGCCTTCTGGGTTGATGTAGATCTGTGGGGGGAAATATTGGCCAGAAATATGCACAACAGCAATGGGAAAACAAAAGATGATAGTTCACTTATGTGGGAAACCTAAAGGTGTCTCCCTGGCTAAACCTCGGCGATCTGTCATCCAGGTGGCCAGGTGTAACGCTCACCTGTCTCCCACGGAGGCGCTGGTCTGGTCTGGGTTGCTGTGGCCTCTTCAAGCGTGATGCGCAGAATTCGGACCACCGATTGAACAGGACCCCCAAATCTTGCTTGTCTGGCCCGTAGGAATATCCTTCTGCAGATGAGAAAGGGGATTAACTGTCTGCTGAATAATGTGCTTGCTCCCCCCTTTCCCCCTTCGTTCTTCTCTGACTTCCTCCAAACACCCGGTTTAAGCTCACCTTATGGTTTGGAAGGATGAACTCTCCATCCTGCTTCTGGTGCAGGGGCGCGCGTTCGTCCAGTTACTCCACTGGTTTCAGAATGGCGCTGGCAAATCCACTTGACTTTACTGAGCGATACGCCGTAAGTATGAAGATGCAAAAGTTCAAGTGTGAGCCTCCTTTTATGTTGTCTTTTTCTGTCCTTTATTTCAGGTGCAGAACAAAGCCGATGCGTTGAGGGGTTAAATTGCCGGGATAAAATCAGGTGAGTTAGTGATGAGGGCGACCCCTCTAAATGTCTTTATAATTCCCCAGTAATGTCTTTTGTCCTTTCCCCATAGGGGCCGGGGTGCGGTACCTGCCAGAGATGTGGCGCCGACCCGAGATGTGGAATGGTTCACCAAGAATAGCCGGTAAGTAATATGGCTGAAAACTCGGCTTTCCTCTAGTGGTCCCTTGCTCACCTTTTGTCTCTTCTTCTCTCCCTTAGGTGCGGTGCAGAGATGTGGCGACCGGCACTGAGAGCCGCGATGGAGCCTGGCGGCGTCTCGGGAACAGGTGAGTGAAGCGCGGCGCTACAGCGAGCAACGCAGTGCTTTTAAATGGAAGTCTTCCTTCAGGAATGCTGGCGTGAAGATTACGGATGCAGGTAAGAAGGTTGAAATAGTTTTTGGTTTTCACCTTTCTCTTCTCTTATTCCCTTACAGGTGTTCCAGGTTTGAGGCGGGCGTGGCTGGAGTCCAGGTGCAGGAGCAGACACGGTGAGCGTTCAGCTGCTGGGATGCAGAATAACGCGAAGCACGTGTGGCTGTCCGGGCGTGGCTTAAATAGCCTTGGAAGAAGTTCCAGGTGAGTATTCTTCCACAGCCCCACCCAAGTAACAAAATAGTTCCTTCAGAAAAATAGTCCCTCCTAGCCTCATTTGGCTTGGTTCTTCATGCAGCATGACACTTCCCCTTATGAGCCTGGCGCCTATGGCGCCAGGACTGATGTCCAACATGAGCCTGGCGCCAACGGCGCCAGGACAGAGTGCAAAGAGCCCCTATAAAGGGCCGCTGGGCTTTTACCCGGGGGCGTGATGCCTGCTCCCGGGGGTGCTGGGCCTGGCCTGGTGCTCCGGGGGTAGGCATCATGACAGCACTCCCCCCCAACGCCCCTCCCAAGGCCGTTTCCCCAGGAGGTTTCGGTTTGTTCGGGAAATTCTGATGGAACCTTTTTACTAGCCGAGGTGCACGAACGTGGTCGCTGGGTTCCCAAGATCTTTCCTGAGGCCCGTACCCCTTCCAATCAATTAGATAGAAAAGTTTTGATTTTGAGATCTTAGAGTCCAAAATGTTCTTCACCTCGAATTCAGGCTCCCCATCTATCTGGATTGGTTCTGGTGGCTTTATTAATCTGGTTCCTGGTTGCACTGGTTTCAAAAGCGACACATGAAAGACGGGATGAATCCGCATGTTAGCTGGTAGATCTAGCTTGACTGCCACTGGGTTAATTATAGCTTTGATCGAGTAAGGGCCTAAATACCTTGGATTAAAAGTCCGAGGTCGCTTGAGCGATAAGTGTTTGGTAGCCAACCATACTTGATCCCCTATTTGGTATGGAGGCGCCTCCTTGCGATGCAGATCCGCATTCTTTTTGTATTTCCCTTTCGCATGTTGTAAGTGTGCAGTAGCATCCTTGAAGGCTTGAGTAATCGTAGAATGCAAATGGTCCACTGCGGGCATTTCAAGGCTCAAAGGTGAGTCCAGGTCTGAAGTACGAGGGTGATGTCCATATAGGGTATAAAAGGGGCTCTGGCCAGTTCCAGAGTGTATCGAGTTATTGTATGCATATTCAGCCACCCATAAAATGTCCTTCCAATTACCCTCCGATTGGTGCAACATACATCGTAGATATTGTTCAAGGGTCTGGTTCGTTCTCTCCGTCTGACCATCGGTCTGTGGGTGGTGGCTGGTTGAGAGTCTTACGTCGATTTGTGCCAGTTGACAACACTTTTTCCAAAAATGAGAAATTAACTGGCTTCCCCAATCGGAGATTAGTATGGACGGGAATCCATGCAGACGGATGACATTTTCGAGGAATTCCTTGACAAGAACAAAACCTGAAGGTAATCCTTTCAACGGAATAAAATGGTCCATCTTGGAAAATAAATCCACCACAACCAGAATAGTATTGTATCCATTATAAGAGGGCAGGTCCGTGATAAAATCTAGTGACAAGGTGTGCCAAGGTGCTGGTGGAATGTCTAAGGGTTGAAGAAGACCGGCGGGTTTTGTTTTTTGACCTTTGTTTTGGGCGCAAACTCCACAGGACATCACGAAAGATTTAATATCCTTTCGCCAGGACGGCCACCAGAATTGTCGTTTAATTTTTTCCTCTGTTTTGGCAATGCCAGGATGTCCTTCCATCAGAGTATCGTGATGACGGGAAATAACCAGTTCTTGCAATTCCTTTTCTGGCAAAAATAAACGTCCTTGGAAGTAAGGTAAGACATCGTTGATTGAAAAGGCAGACCCCTTTTGATCCAATCCTGCAAGGCTGAAGAGTCCAGGAATAGTTTTACCCGTGCTTGAATGTCTTCAAGGGTTTGTAAAGTGGTTATCCCCAAGATTCTTTGTTCGGGAATTATCGGCACAGGTTCTGAGTTTGTGTCCATTTCTCCCATTCCAAATCGAGATAGCGCGTCCCTTTGCCATTCTTACAGCCAGGACGGTAGGTGATTACAAAATCGAACTCAGCAAAGAATAAAGCCCATCGGAGCTGTTGTGAAGACTGAGCCTTGGCAGTTTTTAAATATTGTAAATTTCGGTGATCAGTGATCACGGTGATGGTATGCCTGGCGCCAAGAAGATAATGCCGCCAAGCCTTAAAGGCGGACTTAATGGCTAATAATTCCTTATCGGTGATTGCATAATTTATCTCCGGCGGCGAGAACTTTCTGGACCAAAATGCTACGGGATGCAGTTGGTTGGTTTTGGGGTCTCTCTGAGACAGGACAGCTCCCATGGCTAAGCTGGATGCATCGGTTTCGACTATATATGGGAGATCAGGACGCGGATGTTTCAAAATAGGTGCGGACGTAAATTTAGCTTTTAATTCCTGAAAGGCCTGTTCAGCTTCCTCGGTCCATTCAAAACGTTTATTCTTCCGCAAGAGTGCAGTGATGGGTTGCACCACCCCTGAAAATTCTGGGATAAACCTGCGATAAAAATTGGCAAAACCAAGCATGCTTTGGACACCTTTCACCGAACTAGGTGATGGCCATTTGAGGATGGCATCCACTTTCCGTGAGTCCATTCGGACCCCTTTAGGTGTCAGGATGAATCCAAGAAACTCAACCTCAGTGGTATGGAAAACGCATTTTTCCAGCTTTGCAAACAGTTTGTGCTGGCGCAATTTCTCAAGGACGGCCCTGACATGTTTTCTGTGATCAGATTCCGAAGAGGAGTACACCAGAATGTCATCGATATACACGACAACACAGACATCGATGAGTTCCCGAAGGACATCGTTCATGAAGAATTGGAAGGCAGCAGGTGCGTTGCACAACCCGAAAGGCATCACCTGGTATTCGAATAGTCCATATTTTGTACGGAAGGCCGTTTTCCATTCGTCGCCTTCTTTTACTCGTACCAGATGATAAGCCCCCCGGAGATCTAACTTGGTGTATATGCACGCGTCCTTCACCTGGTCAAGGAGTTCAGGGAACAAAGGCAGAGGGTAGTGATTTTTAACAGTTATCTGGTTCAATGCGCGGTAATCAATACAAGTTCTAAGGTCGCCTTCTTTTTTGGCACGAAGAACAAAGCCGAGGATGCCGGAGACTTTGACGGGTGAATGAAACCATTGGCTAGGTATTGATCTAAATATTGTCTCAAATGCTGATTCTCCGGCTCAGTAAGAGCATAAATCCTGCTACAAGGGGGTTGTGCACCGGGCACCAGATCGATTTGGCAATCATACGATCTGTGAGGAGGTAACGTGTTGGCCTGTTCCTTTTGGAAGACGTCCTGAAAGTCTTGGTATTCCGGAGGTAGTTGCATGGAGACAGAGGTTACTGATGCTAGACTGACCTTCAGATTTTCTGGGTAGCAGGTTCGTGCACACTCCGGAAAGGTTATTCTCTTCGCTTGCCAATCAATTCGAGGATTATGTGTCTCTAACCAAGGGATTCCGAGTATAACCTGAAACTGTGGAGCCTTGATTACATCAAACACAACTGCCTCCCGATGGCCGTCCGGACCTACAAGTGTTACCTCAGCTGTGGAATGTGTTACCGGTCCCGAGGCAATTTCGGTTCCATCGACTGTGGTGATGACATCTTTGCTGGTTTTAGGACGCAGGGGGAGGTTAATGCTGGAGACCAATTCACGATCCACGTAGTTTCCTATAGCCCCACTATCGATGTATGCCTTTATTGCATGCCACCGCTTAGGCTGTTCCGGATCTACGAGGACCATTGGCACAGTGAAATGCGAGGTCTGAGAGTTCGTTTTCAAGCTCGGCAAGCGGACCCCTACGCTTGTCGGGCGGGGTCGTTTCCTGATACAGAGGTTTCATGGATTTTTTCAGCGGCTTCTACCACCTTCCTGGGCGGCCTTGCCGGGCAATCTCGTAGAAAGTGTCCAGAGGATCCACAATAAAGACATAAGTGCATCTGCCGTCTTCTTTCACGTTCCTTTTGCGTTAAAGGTCCTTTAACTCCTCCGATTTGCATTGGCTCAGAGGCTTCAGCCCCCTTGAGGTTAGCGTGGGTCTTGACTAACACCCGGGTCTCAAACTTGGACCGATCTGCTTTTCTGTTTTGCAGTCTGTGATACAATTGGACCACTAAGTCTATATATTCGGAGCACTCTTGGGGCGGATTGACAACTTGGGCCAGGACATCTTTAAGTTCTCCGCGTAGACCTCGATAAAATAACGTGATTCTTTTATCCTCTGGCCACCCAGTTTCCACAATTAGTCTATTAAAGGTTGCAATGTAGGAAAGGAGGTCTTGATTGCCCTGTCGCAGAGATAGAAGTTCGTCATCTAGAGCCTGCCCTTGGGAGTGACGAGCAAATAACCTTTCCATGCTTGCTTGAAATCTTTGAAAATCACGAAGAATCGGGTCATCTTGAGTTACCAGTGGAACTGACCAATCGGCAGCACTGCCGCTGAGATATGACAATACAAAGGCTACCTTGGTCTGATCATTAGGGAAGGCCCCAGGTCTGCAAAGGAAATGCAAACGACACTGATTCATGAATACGGCGAATCGTTTGGGGTCCCCAGCAAAGCGTTCGGGTGGGGCCAGCGGCATGTTTCCAGGTAGATTAATCTGCACCGGGTTACTGGAAAGCACAGGAGCGGGGTTCCCTCCGGAACCGGGTAAAGGAGTTTATCCAGCTTGACCTTGCAAAAGCTGTCTAGCCAGGTCATCAGCTCTTTCCTTTGTTACAATCACTTCCCTCCTGAGAGCATTAGTCTCTTGACGAGCGGGGTGTACTTCGGCCCGTAATTCCCCCAGTAGTTGGGCCAACTGGTCAGTCTCGGAGGTTTCCATAGCGCCTGGGTGGGAATTTGTAGGAAGGCTTCGCATTCTGTAACGCTCACCTGGCTCCCACGGAGGCGCTGGTCTGGTCTGGGTTGCTGTGGCCTCTTCAAGCGAGATGCGCAGAATTCGGACCACCGATTGAACAGGACCCCCAAATCTTGCTTGTCTGGCCCGTAGGAATATCCTTCTGCAGATGAGAAAGGGGATTAACTGTCTGCTGAATAATGTGCTTGCTCCCCCCTTTCCCCCTTCGTTCTTCTCTGACTTCCTCCAAACCCCCGGTTTAAGCTCACCTTATGGTTTGGAAGGATGAACTCTCCATCCTGCTTCTGGTGCAGGGGCGCGCGTTCGTCCAGTTACTCCACTGGTTTCAGAATGGCGCTGGCAAATCCACTTGACTTTACTGAGCGATACGCCGTAAGTATGAAGATGCAAAAGTTCAAGTGTGAGCCTCCTTTTATGTTGTCTTTTTCTGTCCTTTATTTCAGGTGCAGAACAAAGCCGATGTGTTGAGGGGTTAAATTGCCGGGATAAAATCAGGTGAGTTAGTGATGAGGGCGACCCCTCTAAATGTCTTTATAATTCCCCAGTAATGTCTTTTGTCCTTTCCCCATAGGGGCCGGGGTGCGGTACCTGCCAGAGATGTGGCGCCGACCCGAGATGTGGAATGGTTCACCAAGAATAGCCGGTAAGTAATATGGCTGAAAACTCGGCTTTCCTCTAGTGGTCCCTTGCTCACCTTTTGTCTCTTCTTCTCTCCCTTAGGTGCGGTGCAGAGATGTGGCGACCGGCACTGAGAGCCGCGATGGAGCCTGGCGGCGTCTCTGGAACAGGTGAGTGAAGCGCGGCGCTACAGCGAGCAACGCGGTGCTTTTAAATGGAAGTCTTCCTTCAGGAATGCTGGCGTGAAGATTACGGATGCAGGTAAGAAGGTTGAAATAGTTTTTGGTTTTCACCTTTCTCTTCTCTTATTCCCTTACAGGTGTTCCAGGTTCGAGGCGGGCGTGGCTGGAGTCCAGGTGCAGGAGCAGACACGGTGAGCGTTCAGCTGCTGGGATGCAGAACAATGCGAAGCACGTGTGGCTGTCCGGGCGTGGCTTAAATAGCCTTGGAAGAAGTTCCAGGTGAGTATTCTTCCACAGCCCCACCCAAGTAACAAAATAGTTCCTTCAGAAAAATAGTCCCTCCTAGCCTCATTTGGCTTGGTTCTTCATGCAGCATGACACTTCCCCTTATGAGCCTGGCGCCTATGGCGCCAGGACTGATGTCCAACATGAGCCTGGCGCCAACGGCGCCAGGACAGAGTCCAAAGAGCCCCTATAAAGGGCCGCTGGGCTTTTACCCGGGGGCGTGATGCCTGCTCCCGGGGGTGCTGGGCCTGGCCTGGTGCTCCGGGGGTAGGCATCATGACACCAGGACAAAGCCATCGCTATTGAATCCAGTTCCTGGGGGTGGACTAGTTAGGGAGGATCACCTGGATGGAGGGGTCCTAGGGGAGTGGGACACCGGCAGTTGAGATGCAGTATCCCCCTTCCTTCAACACCTTTTCCCCATCCTCTTCTGTAGGACACTCAAAAACACTGATCCCCTTTCCCAACACAAATACCTTGACAAAACGGACTAACACCAAAGCCGTTTACCTGACATGTCTCAATACAAGGGCCATGTAAAGTCAGGCAATTGACAAGAATCACATACACACCCGACGGCCCTCTCCCTTCCCCACAGGGATAAAAGGTGGAGAAGAGAGCACAGTACGAGCAAGGCAGACTGCACGACAAGACAGCAATCCAGACCCGGCAGTTCAAGAGGAGGAGAAAGGTGGTAAATATCGAGAGGCCGACGAGGAGAGACATGACCTTGCCCTTCTCGACAAAACCCAGTGAACCCTCCGCTGAAGGAATCGTAAAACCGAGTACAATAGCCCAAGTGGGCTGCAGCAGATGTCAACGATACACAGAGCGTATCGATGCTGATAAACCGGAGCGAGGGAAACTCCTGCTTCCGTGGTACCGGCCTTGACTCCAGTTTAGAGGAAAGCCAAGTGGTTCATCACAGCCAGTGAGTTGAGGAGCAAGACGATAAGAACTGGGCTGTGGTGAATGAAAGTCACAAAATGAGAGAAGTTCAAAGAAATATAAAATTGTAAAGGATAGACCAGCTGCAGAAGGGGACCGGCACCACAAGGGTGCTGCTCTGAGAAACTCTGGTCCATCCCCATCTGAGTGAAACTACAGCTACCAGAAGGCCATAGGAGAGCCGCCTGTGGGGCATGGTCACACGGCTGGCGCAAGCTGGCGCACGCTCCCTCTGTGCGCTAGCCCCGTGCGCACCTTCTGCGCTAAATTCTATCAATTACCCTATCAGTCCGAAATGCATTGACCAGACTGGCATAATAGACTAATTGTGTTTTTGAGGGATTAAAATCATTTTTTTGCAAAAGAAGGAGAAGAGAGTTATTATCATTATTATCATTATATATTTTTCTTACATGATAAGCATTGAAAAGTTTGAAAATAACCCAGAGTGGGTACAAGGGTGTGCAGCCCACAGCGATGGCTAATTAGCCTAGGTCCTTTTTTCACGTTCATTATTGTGCCCTGCACAGTGGCACATACTCGTGGGGTGCACCCCACGAAAGCAGCGAATTACCTGTTCGAAATTACAAATATTAGAAAGACAATAAGAAAGGAGCGGTGCCCACTCAACTACCTTTCACAATATGGCGAAGGTTGCCAGCCTTGAAAGACTTCCGGGGAGGCATACAGATCAGAGGTACGCCCTGCGGCAGTGTAGAAGGAGCCTGAGGGTGGGCAGGGGAGGAAGGAGAGGGCAGGGTAGCCAAGGAGGAGTCAGAGGTGGGAGGCAAGGAAGCCAGAGAGGAGAGAGAGGGCACAACAGGAGAAGGGAGGAAGTTGATGGGGCGAAGGAAGCGTCTATCGAAGAGGAAAAGGTTGGCCTGAGGGCCTTGGACCAGGACGGTACCATTCAGATAGACATTAACATACTTGCCAACCCTACCGATTTAGGCGGTAGGATACCGCTTTTTAAGCAGTCCTACCGCCTACCGATTTTTTGACACCAAATACCGATTTTTTGGGTAAAAAAAAAATGTTTATTTTTTTTAACATTTTTTTTTTTTTTTGCCCAGTCTTTCAAGGGCTCCCCCGAGCTGGCGTACCGGGAGAATGCCCGGCATGCAGGCTTTTAATGTCAAAGGCACCCACGGCGGTGGGCTAAAGCGCCCCTCCGCCGCGGGTGCCTTTGGCAAAAGGCGCCACTAGTCCCCCACCATGCCAGCTTGGGGGAGTCTTTCAAGGACTTCCCTGAGCTGGCGTAACGGGAGAAGGCGTGGCATGCAGGATGTTAATGTCAAAGGCACCCACGGCGGATGGCTAAAAGCGCCCCTCCGCCGCGGGTGCCTTTGGCAAAAGGCGCCATTAGCCCCCCACCACGCCAACTCGGGGGAGTCTTTCAAGGACTTCCCCGAGCTGGCGTAGCGGGAGAAGGCGCGGCATGCATGCTGTTAATGTCAAAGGCACCCAGGGCGGTGGGCTAAAAGCGCCCCTCCGCCGCGGGTGCCTTTGGCAAAAGGCGCCATTAGCCCCCCACCACGCCAACTCGGGGGAGTCTTTCAAGGACTTCCCCGAGCTGACGTAGCGGGAGAAGGCGCAGCATGCAGGCTTTTAATGTCAAAGGCACCCACGGCGGTGGGCTAAAAGCGCCCTTCCACCGCAGGTGCCTTTTGGCCAAAGGCGCCATTAGCCCCCCACCACGCCAGCTCGGGGGAGTCTTTCAAGGACTTCCCCGAGCTGGCGTAGCGGGAGAAGGCGCAGCATGCAGGCCTTTGATGTAAAAGGCGCCCACGGCGGTGGGCTAAGGGCGCCCCTCCGCCGCGAGTGCCTTTCACAAAAGGTGCCATTAGCCCCCCACCACGTCAACTCCGGTGAGTCTTTCAAGGGCTCCCCCGAGCTGGCGTGATGGCAGAAGGCGTGGCAGGCGCCTCATTGACATTGAATGCACCCGCGGCGGCGGGCTCATTCAATGACAATGGGCTGCTGACGCGCCCTATTCCTATCATTACCTCCTCGCCTGACTATTTTTGAAACTTTAATATTCCTACAGATTTTTGGTCACAGAATGTTGGCATGTATGCATTAATGATTACCTGGCGTCTTCCAGGTTGCCGCTCTTTTTCCCCACTTAGCAATCCCCGCTCACCTGGTGCCTTCCTGGTTGCCACTCTTTTTCCCTACTTAAGGAGCCATCCAGCCTCTTTTCCTTTGCAGATGGGGAACAGGTGCAAGTGGATCTAGGTCACCTGGCCTAAGCACCACCCACCTTCGTAGCCCTGCCTCTTCCTTCCTGATCTTAACTCTTAGATCAAGGGCGTCCCTCGCCCGGGCATCTGAAGTGAAGGGCAGACAAAGAAAAGAGCAATTCCTGTTTGGACCTGTTTGGACCTGTTTGGATCTGTTTGGACCAGGAGGACTCAGGGTCCGACCCCCTGCTCAGACAGCAGGTAAGCATGAACCAACATGTGTTTACTCCCTCTGTCCCTACAGGCCATCCCACCCCTTTGGATGTTCCCTTGTGCCCCCCTCCCTTCTTTCACACAGGTGTTGCCTATTTTGCTTGATTCTTCTACCCTGCTCCTCCTGCACCCCTCCAGCCTACTTCTGCAGGAGTCTGTCCTGATACATTCTGGTTTTACCATCACCGTCTTGTGGTCAATGCTGGATTTACTTTTATGGACTTAATTGATTCACAGTGCGTCACCCTTTCTCAACTCTCATGCTGGACTTCGTTTGCATCTTGTACTCATGGTGGCCCTGAATCATGCTGCTGTTTCCCTCTTCATCTTGTATCCTGGCTTGCAACATTATGTGTTGCTACTGACTTTTGCAATAGTATTTGCTCTCCCCTCTTGCTTCTCTGCTCTTTTTGACTTCTTACTCTCTGTTCTCTCCTCCTCTCCCTTTCTCCCTTTTCCTATCTCCTCCCCTTACTTTCTCCTATGCACTTACTCTATCAGAATGATGTGTCCCTGGACCTAGTATGATAGCAACCTCATCTGACTCCTCCCCTTGCTTGTCCCCCCCTCCAGCACTATCTCAAATGTCGTCAAACCTAGTACGATAGTCGCTTGTTTTGTTCCTCCCCTCCCTTTCTGCACCCCTCTCCCTCACCCATTGTTTTTCTCCGGCTCTACCAGAAATGTCATCAGGCCTAGTACGGTAGTCACCTGTCAGTTTCCATTCCTTCCCACTCTCCCCCTCCGTTCCTTATCTATGTCTTAGCTCTTGCACTATCTGAAATGTCGTCAGGCCGAGTACGATAGTTAATTTCACATGCTTACTGTTCATGGCCTGTAAGAATGTCATTGGGCCTCATGTCATTGGGCCTCATTACACGTTGTGCTGTAAGGGATTAACGTTACCGGTAATGTTAAATCCCCATGCCAATTACACCCGGATTACCGCTATTAGCGGCACCGCTAACTACGGTGCCACTAATAGCGGTCAGTTTGCGTGTGCGCGACCCTTCACCCCATAAATAGCGCCATGCCGCTAATAGCACACCATAACAAGCCATGCGGACATGCTAATAGCGTCATGGTAAAGCCCCAAAAACCCCTTACCGGCATGCCGCTAATACCGGCATCGCGAAACACCCGTTAAAAGAACAGAGCAGTGTTCCCACCTGCCACAGGTGGACACATTCAGCACAAGTGGAGGCAATGGAGACTGTGGCAGCACAAAAGGAGCACACCACACCCCTTCCCACACCAAGATGGTTCCAATACTAGCAGCATTACATGGGCTGGAGGACATGATTGCAGTGCAGCAGCAACAACAACAGGCAGCACAGAGGAGACGCAGGAGGAGGGCAAGACATGCGCAGCAAGCACCACCAGGGCACCTAGTCATACCACAGAGGCAGCCACCAATCCCCAGGATCAGAGCCAGTCCATTTAACCTAACCCCTGAGCAGATACACACCCTATACCGTCTGGACCGGGATACCATCACCAGCATCGTGGACATGATACATGACGACATTGTGAGCCTCATAGACATCAGAACTACCATCCCCCTTCTACTGAAGGTGGTGACTGTGCTCCACTTCCTGGCCACAGGCACCTACCAGCATACAGTGGGGCAGATGCATGGCATCTCACAACCAGTATTCTCACGCACGCTGAACCAGGTACTGGATGCCCTCCTGAAGCATGCACGTGAACACATATTCCTGCCCCGGACTGCCCAGGAGATCGCAAACACCAAAGTTGGCTTCTATTCACTGGCAGGCATCCCAAGTTGCATCGGGGCCATCGACTGCACCCATGTGGTATTGGTGGTCCCACATCACAATGAAGTAGTCTACCGAAATAGGAAGCAATTCCACTCCATCAATGTCCAAATGGTATGTGACGCTAACAAGATAATCACACATTGTTGTGCCCGATTTCCCGGATCAACCCATGATTCCATGGTCCTGCGGAACTCAAACATACCACGTTACATGGAGCGACAAGCTGGACAACGTTCGCGGCTACTCGGTGAGTAGCCTGCCAAGCACATGGCAGTGTGATTGGGCGGGGGGTGAGAGATACATACTCCAACTGGGTTTGTTTAGTGGGGGGAGAGATACGTACTCCAAATGGGTGTTGACTGTCGTCCGTAGGAGAAATGGACATACAGATGTACCCTAATGTCCATCAGTGAAGGCCGCAATGTACCTGACAATAACACACATGCAATGATAAGCTGCACAACATAGAGAACAATCCAGGTCAACGAATGCTACACATCCATCCACATCTACATTGCACACCATGCCACACCACATAATACACAAATCAGCAACATGGCGGTAAGATGGTAATACAGAATTAGCGCAGCACAACATCAATACAGAAATGTGCCCTTGAATGCATGCAAAGGGGTCACCCCTAGCCATAGCATTCAACCACACACCTATAGCACCTGTGAAGTGATTCTACTCAGCATTGCAACATCGATGTCTGAATGCCACCACACTAGCAGTGTGGTATCAAATTTGCCTGGGCCCATGGACACCTAAAACCTGGCCTCACCCAGGACATGGCAATTGGTGTCGGAGCCATGATTTGGGCATGTCCACTTGCAGGGTCAAGCTCACCTTTGCACATTGCAGTCACACAGATCGTCTGCATGCATGCTGCTAGTCGTGGATATTAATCACAATGCAAAGTCGATTTGTGTGATATGTACAGGCCACTCCAGAGGTGACCAGTAACAGGTCCCCATTCTTCCCCCCATACAGGCGATGCCGGCTATACCCTGAAGAGGTGGCTCCTTACCCCTGTACGGAACCCACAGAACCGGCACGAAGAGGACTACAATCGTGCACATAACCGTACCCGCGTCGTGATAGAGCAGACATTTGGCCTTTTGAAGACACGGTTTAGGTGCGTTAGCAGGTCTGGTGGCGCTCTCCTGTACGGCCATGAGAAGGTGGCCAAGATCACCATGGCATGTGTCATGCTGCACAATATGTGTATCAGACGGAATGTGCCACTGCCCCCTGATGTTGAAATACAAGCACCTGATGAGGATGATGATGGTGATGAGGACGGAGGTGACGGGGATGCAGGTCATGCAAGAGGTGATGGCCAGGAGGGACGTGATGTGAGACAGCATCTGATCAACCAAATATTCTGAGTAACATGGTTTCACTCTGTAGGATGGATATGGGTAGTAATGCACTGGTGTCTGTGTTGAAGCGCACAATGGACCCTGTCACCAATAAAGTACACATACACAATGAAGAAGTCCAAGCCTGTGTTTTGAGTAATCACCAGTGTATTAAGCAATATTAAGATGAAAAAGTGCATGTCCCCAACTATCCCACCACCCTTCCCCCCTCCCCCCACAACAGTCCCGAAACACCCTTCCCCCCTCCCCCCACAACAGTCCCGAAACACCCTTCCCCCCTCCCCTCACAACAATCCCGAAACACCCTTTACCCCCTCCCCCCGACAACAACCCCTTATGTGTCTTGCACAATGTTGTTGTCCTGCTGCACACGTGGAAGGTAGACCCTGCAGTCCCTATTCCCCATTGCCACCACCAGCATTAGGAGGTTGGGTTGACGTGTGCCTCGTGGTGCGCGTGGAGCAGCGGAGGGGGCTTGTCTGCCTTGAACTAGCAGATGATGAGGTGGCTGTCTGTTCCTGTGATGGTGGTGGGAACTGGCGGTCCATCGCGTCCGCTATACGCGTGAGGACCTGCCTGAGTTGGCCAATCTCCACGCACAGCCTGTTGGTACAGGCTTCAATCGCCTCCCTCGAGTGCCTGGCAGTCTCTGTTATCTCCCCCCTGAGACGGGCAGCCTCTTCCCAACCAGCACAGTAATGTCCTCCTGGCGCTGCCTGATGCCGGCCAGGTCAAGGGCACTGTGCGTGCTCGTGGTGTGGCTGCTGCGCCTTCCTCTGCATCCAGGACATCTGGTGAAGCCACCGGTGGGCTACTGCACCCTTCCGTGTTGTCCTCGCCAGACTGGCCATGGACACTGGACCCTGGTGTTTGCTGTGGAGTTGCCTCTGGGGTTTCTGGGGGGGTTGGGGTGTGCATTTCCATGGAGAACTCTATCGGGTCGTCCACATCTGAGAGCGGTGCTGTGGCTGCCGCCTCACCTGTGGAACTTGTGGCAGCGGAGGGTGGGCCCTCCGTGGCTGGAACCTGTGGTGGGGGGTTCACATCTGAAGGTGTGGCAGTTGTTGCTGGTGTGGACTGCGGTATGGTAGCAGTGGCGCTCCGACGATGTTTGGCACTCTTCATGGGAACACTTCTCCCTTTGCCCCTTGATGTAGTGGGGGTGTCCCCTGTCTCCTGTGGCCTGGATTATTTCTTGGAAGGCGGTGCCTGAGTCGCAGTGCCAGGTTCTTCACTGTCTGTATGTGAGCCTGTGGGGGACAAAGAGGCGGATGGCATTTGTGATGGTTCAATGTACTTTATGCAGAATACGTTAATCATGCTGTTGTGTGCATTGGGACTTCATTGGTAGGGATGCAGGTGATGGGTCTGTTGAGTGGGTCATCCATGCATGGTTCTGTGTGGCACTTGCCTGTGGTGATGCGTGCATGTGTATGTGTTTGGGTTTGACACTGACATGGCCAGGGTTGTATGCATGTATGAATGTTGATGCATCCATGAGGTCAATCTGGGCTCACATTTGGGGGGGACCTCAACATTCAGAGTGCGTAGTTTCATGTGCACACTCACCTCCATCTGATGTAGTGGGCACACCATGCTCCATGCTCCCGACTCCCTCGATTGATTCAGCACCAATCGTGTTGGCGCAGGTCTTCTCCCACTCCTTCAATTTTATTAGCGATTCGGCACCACCTCCTGTGGCCATGGCCATTTTGTGGTTCGCAGACAGAATGCTGCGGACCCGGAGGCAGAGATGGTCCCACCGCTTTCTGCACTCCCGGACAGTGCAGGTGGTGGTGCCCACCGCACTCACTTTCAGGGCAACCTCTGCCCAGATAGCCTTCTTCCGGATCAGAGTCTCCCGCTGCATGTCGTTGGAAAATACCACATTGGCATTCGCTGCAAGGGTCTCAGTGAGCATTGTTAGCTCCTCGTTGGTGAACTTCTCCTTGCGCTGGTGGTCGGTTGTTTTTATTATGGCCTTAGGCATGGCGAGGGAATCCTTGTGGCTTTGGAATGGCACAGTTCTCGAAACAGGTCCAGGGGGCAGAGGATGGCAATGGATTGTGTTTTTAAAGATGGCCGCCGTGCTCTTTCCCGTTCCTGTGCGATGACGCTATTTCCGGTTCCACTATTTAACGGTGACCGCTAATTGCGGTGACCGCTAATTGCGATGGCCGCTATTAGCGGTGACCGCTGTTTGCACGTTGCGGGAGGTCGGAAGTGCTATCAGCGCTTTCATCTGTGCCATTAAGGGTCTTTTTGGGGTCTTTAGCGGCATGGTGGTAGGGTCATTACTGCCATGGCACTATGCTCGTGTCCGCGTACTCGTAATGGTACGCTATTAGCGGCCTCTTGCCAAGGCGGACACGTTAATAGCGCCATGCCGGTAAATGTCGATTTTTACCGCACAACATGTAATGAGGCCCATTGTATTTTCCCTTGCCTTGAAGCACTTTGAAACACATTGTGTATAGGTGCTATATATATAGACTATCATATCATACCTTAGAGGATTGGAAGGGCTCCAGGAGGGCCTCTCACCGGGTGCCACCATTAATGGGTGAAGATGAGAAAGGCGAGAGCACAGAGACCATATGAGGAGTCCAAAGGTCTGGTGAAGGACCGACAAAGAGGATGTCAGTGAGGGTCTGTCTGGAGGAAGCCCTGGTGTAGGTGTCAGCGATAGGGAGACCAGGGTTAGAGAGCAAGATATATTTTTTGAACTTCTTCCTACCAGACTTAGTGAGAAGGGTAGGATAGTCAATGGAGAAACAGTTAGAGAAGATATAGGAGAGACAGAGAGCGCCATAGGTGATGTGGGGAGGGGTAGAGAAAAGCGAGGGGTGGGGGAAGAAGGAGAGGCAGAGAAAGATGGGAACAGCAGGACAGAGTAGCACAATGCAGTCACTGGGCGCAGTCAAAAACAGAACACAGCAGAGCCACAGGGCAAAGCTAGATGCAAATGTTAGCAAAATAAGAAACACAGTAGAGCCACAGGGCACAGCTAGATGCAAACTTCAGCAAAGTCAGAAACACAGTAGAGCCACAGGGCGCAGCTAGATGCAAACTTTAGCGAAAGGTGAAATTTGAGGGGGCAGATTGGAACACTAAATTCATTTTTGGCATGCTAAGGTGAGCACAATGCAGCTGGAGGAGAGAGGTGGGATAGTCACAGGCGTGTAGGGGATGGTCAAAGGAGTAGAACGGGGGAAATGACGTTTGAAAAAGACAGAAAAGTTCAAGTACTCTGTTTCATGATATCGAAGTCTTTTAGGTATTTTTGAACTCCTGAGCATCCATATGCGCTTGAGTAGGGGGTGGGGGTGCAGGTGGACAACCAGAACCGGACAAGCAACGTACAGGGGAACTAACAGGGCCTTAGAAAGTGGACCTTTCAAAGGTGGAGCACAAGAGCACACGCCGAGCAAGGCCGAACGCACGAGGATGCAGCCATTTTAGGACAGTAGTTCAAATGGAAAAAAAGGTGGCAAGACCTGAAAGAACATCATAGAGGGAGTTGCCCTTGCCCTTTTCAACCCAGACCCGCAAAGCCTCCGATGAAAGGAATCGCAGCTGGCAGGTGGTGCGACAGATGTCAACGGTACATGGCACCGTGCCGCACTGATGGCCAGGGCGGGGAGATGAGGTTGCCATTGTGATACTGTCCTTGACTCCCGCAGCAAAGGAACTGCCAACGAGTTCAGCACAGCAGGTGAGTCGGAAGAACCTGATAGTCGACCGGACTGTGTTGGTCTCAAGGTTGTAGTGGCAACTTTAAGAAGACCTATAGACAGCAGGTCTTTTGTGAACAAACTTGGTTCCAGAGATGGAGTTGTCCGGCGCCACGTGGGCGCTCAGTCGAAGGTCTCTGGCTGGTACTGCTCTTTTGTACAAAGACTCTGTGTTGAACATTCTGAGTAAAGATGAGTAAAGAAACTACAAGTACCAAGAGAACATAGGGAAGGCCGGTATAAGGTGTTAAAGTGGTCATGCAAGGATTGAGCCAAATCCCTTGTATAAATGAAAGTCCCTGACAAATTACACAAGTTTTGTTATTGTGGAACTGGCGTTTGCGGCTGGCTCAGGGGAAAGCCGTGCAAACTGTAATGATATGAAGCCCGCGCTTGCCGTAGGCTAACGGAATGACCCAGCGAGATGAGATCACCCTTCGGAAGTCTCTGTTTAAATTGGCAAGCACTCTGGAAGGTCTGAGCCCGGATGAAGGGGGACCTCACTTGACCTAAGGGGTTGTTTAAAAAGACATTAAGACATTCCAAGATGGCCATGGTTCATTCAGCATCGCGGTCCCCATGCTCCCGACCCACATTGTTTCTGGCGGTTAAAAAGCAGCATAAGCAGCCCTCCCCGGCTACTACACACATCAGTGTCGCCCTGGAAATCGGGGCTCCGCAATCGGCACGCAGGGGAGTGATCACCCCAGCAAGTCTGCGGCAAGGACAGACAGGGCTGGGACCTACATTAGGCACCAGCCCCAGGAGTCCAGGGACAAAGGCGGCGTAGGGGAAGCGAAGGCCTTCCGCTCCCAAGCAGCTTTAAGAGCCAGAAGAGGCAGCTTGACCCAGCGCTGCTCAGCCGAGTGCGCCGCCATCAACAAGCGAGAAGGAGAACGGAATCCGGCTTATCGGCAGAGCGGGCGAACAACAGGGCCACTCGAGTGCCACGCACTGGTCCGGGAGGCCTGCGCAGGCACCCCGTTGAACCGGCTGTTCATACCACCGATGGAGGGGAGCTGCACCCTGTGGACCATCGCGGTGGCCGGCGGGGAGATTTTGAGCAGGGTCAGCGTGGTAGAAGGACCAGCTGACACCCCCGGACAGAGCCAGGAGATGGACTGGCGGCCTCGGAAGAGTGAGTGCTCCCTAGGGACTTTGTGGGTGCCGAGCCTCCGGAGAGGCCGTGGCTGAAATCGGGTAAGAGACTGCCCCCACTGCAAGTTCTGGGAAAGGCCCTGAGACGGGGGGGCTCCGTGGCATAGGGCGTAGATCAAGACTGTTTCCCCCTCATACAGCCGCAGCATCCATATACATAAGAGCAAGCCTCCCCCTTGCAACGCAGTGCTCCCAGAGCCCCTGGGCACATGTAACTCCGGATCACTGGCCCAGGAAGTGGGGGTCACACCTAGACATTGGCAAGAAGCTGGCCCCGAGATCTCCCCACGGTCATTCCACTCAAGGAAGGAAGAGAGGGGGCTCCCCACCGAGTATAGGGGAGGCGGAGGCCCACTAACTGACCGAGTGCCCACCTCCAAAGATGCCCCACACGCAACAGGAGACCACAAGGGGAGAAGGCAACCGGGTTGCCTCGGCAGCGTATGAAACCCAGAACAGGCCACCCAGGGAGAAGGGCTACCCGGCGGGGCCACAGGTCAGAACTTGTGCATCCCCGATCCTTATCAGAGTTCCAAATAACAATGGAGCACGAACTGAGGTGCAATAAATGCACCGAACAAGAGCCTAACAGCCAGCAAGAGTGGGAATTGAGCCCCCTAACAAGCGGCAACCCAAGAGAGTCGAACTCCTACACAAGACCAACGAAAGTATCAACGCTTTCCACTGCAGCGCGGAACATCTAACCCCGGATTCAGGGCACGCCGCAATATAAGAAGATAAAGACTGGGTAAAGGAGGAATAGTAGGCCCAAAAAGGCGCCGGCCCAGCGACCAGCACCAAGGGGTGACCCCCCCTACACACCTGTTCAGCCAACCGGTGCGGGCACGGGTCCCACTCAACATATAAAACTAGCACCAGCCAGCAACGTCACAGAAATGACAAGAAACAGAATGAAGGACCCTCCGTCTGCACTGAAAAACGCCAAAAAAGGGCAAGAGGGGTCGCTCACAAGAATCTGGGCTCAAAAGGGAGACCAACCAACGGGAGATTGCTCAATGGAACAGGGAGCAGACCCCAGCCAGGAAGATCAGGACAGACCAGTCACAAACTCTACACTCAAGCAATTCATGGCGAGCTGGTCGATAAGATCACGGCGGCAGGTCAGCGGCAGATGGACACGCTGAGGGAGGACCTTGCTGAGGGAATAAAGGAAATAAAAAGAGACATCAACAAAATAGAAGAAAGGGTCGACATTAACGAGCCGGCCATACAAGAGTAACCGAGGACGAAAGGAAAGCCGATACCCTCTTGGAAACACTGGTGGTGGCCACTCAAAATCTAGGTATACAGGCCAAAGACTTAGAAAACAGATCCAGGAGAGTTAATATACGCGTCAAATCCCTACCTGAGGATATACAAGATTCAGACCTATCACAAACACTCAATACCATATTCACGGACCTCCTTGATTCGGAAACAGGGGCATATCTTCAGTTTGATAGGATTCACAGGGTGGGTGGGCCCGCCCCACTCCGAGCCGGGAGCGAGACCCCGCCCCACTCCGAGCCGGGAGCGAAACCGAGAGACGTCTTGGTGGCTTTCCACAATTTTGCGATAAAAGAGAAGGTTCTGGAGAAAGCCAGGAAAGCAGAACACATCACCTCTAATGGCGCAGAGATATTTTTATACCAAGACCTGGCACAAATAATCCTGATCAAAAGGAGGCGAATGGGCCCGGTCCTGGCGCACCTGAGAGCCCAACAAATCCGATATAGATGGACTCATCCATGTGGCCTGAGCTTTAACTGGCAGGGTAGACAACACAAGATCATGACCTGTGAGGAAGGGATAGACCTACTACGACTGGAAGAACAACCGCCGCGGGAACAGCCACATGCCGAAACACTCGCAAACCATGGGAATGGTCCACGGTGGGTCCTAAACGATCAAAGAAGGAGGAACTCTACCCCATAAATCGGATGACTTCGAAGAAAGCGGCAGCAGACCGCCAAAACAGTTCACCGGAAAGCGCCAGCAGAACCTGAATTCCTGAGGAAAAGCCGAAATGTAAATGCAAGTCCGGGGAGGGCGCTCGCTAACAAAAGATAACTCCACCGATTCAGGAAAACAATAGCATCTGTGAAGCTTCAAGGCAGGGAGAGGGGGGGCCGACCCTTGGAATGGGATTGTGAGATCCTGTGTGGAGCAAATCTGGGTATGACCTAGAGCTCAGCTCTCGTCACCACAGAACGAGGGGGGCCGAGAGCCAGCTGAGCTCCCCCAGGGGGGCAAGAGTTAAGGAGGGGAGAGGACCACTGGGGTGGCACAGCAGTGATCAGGGAGCTCGATATTTGAAAGGGGGAGTCCAGGGCAGATGATATGCATTACATGGAAAGGGGCGAAGGAAAATCAGGGTTCTACAGGCGGGGAGCACCACTACAGGAGCTGTTGAATGGCTGTTATGGTACGGTTGAATCTACTATCATTAAACGTCAATGGGTTAAAGTTGCAGATTAAAAGAAAGAAGGTGGAGAGGTTTCTAAGAAAGGAACAAGCACATATAGTGACGCTACAAGAAACCCACATGGACACCCGAGACGCCCATAAAATAAAGGTATGGGGATACTCCAGAGTAATTCAGGCCACACAATCTTGCAAGAAAGGGGGAGTATTGATTGCATTGAAAGATCATTGGACCTGACAGTCAAAGCATCACAAAAGGATGATCAGGGAAGGTACCTGGCCATAATAATCGAGTTGGTGGGGGGGGGGGCGTATACAGTGGTGACAATATATGCGCCAAAAGTTGGCTTGGGATCTGGCTAAAGATAGGAGCTCGGCAGTGTGGGGACCAAAGGCAAGCCCCTCGGGAGACCTCAAGAAGAAAACATACGACATAGGCATAGTAGATGCTTGGAGGGAGACACAGGGCAACACAGAAGGATACCCATTTTATTCACACGCGCACAGAACACATTCACAAATTGACTACATATGGGTTTCTAAGCCACTACAAGGTAAAATCACAGACATTGCGCTAGTAGCTATGGCGCTCTCGGACCACGCCCCAATGACCCTGACCATAGTCAGGCCATGAGGCCCCCCGGGCCTATGGAAGTGGCGATACCCGACCCCGCTATTCAAAGATGCAATACTCGCCTGGGAAATTGAGGAAGAGATAGAGGAGTTTGCTGGTAATAACAGCTGGGAAGACACAACTCCACAGATATGGCAGGATGCCCTCAAGGCCACAATAAAAGGGAAGATTATCGCGTTAAAGGCTAGAAGGGACAGAGAGCTAAAACGGGAGTAAGACCTGCTAGAGAGCAGACTTAAACAGATAACAGCACGGATGGGCACGAAACTCACAGCAGCCACTAAAAGAGAGTATCTATACTATATATGTAGTCAATTAAATCTCATCCAGACTAGGGCGGCTGAACGTAACTTATTATGGTTACGGCAGGGATACTTGTAACGCTCACCTGATTCCCGCAGAGGCGCCGGTCTTGACTGGGTGAATGCCGTATCTTCAAAGGTGATGTGTAACACACGGTTGGCTCTTTGGGCTGGACCTCTGTGCACTGTATGTCTGACTCGAAGAGTAAGATGTCTGCAGATAGAAAATATGGGATTAATGAACTGGGGTTATTGGGTGCCTCTCTCCTCTTCCCTTTCTCTTCTCCTGTAGAACCCCAAAGGTTAACGCCCTCACCTTAGGTAAGTGAACGCCGAGCTCTCCATCTGCCTCGGGGCAGGGTGCCGTAACCAGTTTCTTCACTGGATAAGGGTGCAGGCCTCTTGACCTCAGAGGACTGCTGTCCGTCGTTAACTGCACGAACGGTAAGTTCTGGGCACTTCAAATGTCTTAAAAGTCTTTTGTAATGATATCTCTTGTTTTGCAGGGTTCCGGCGATGGCGGATGGCGGGCTGATGAGAGTTGAGGATCGAACCCGCGTGAGGAATAGAAGCGCCTGGAAGCACGTAAGTAAGCGCTTGTAGCCTGCTTCACGATGCGCACTAACTGTCCCTTTTATCTTGCAGGTACAAGTTCGGAGCTTTAGAGAAGCTGAAGGGTGCTGGAATACCCACTGGATTCGGCGTGGGAAGGAGTAATGGCACGTGAGTAATAAAGTTGCCCAATGTCTTTAAACGCACCTTCTTTTGTCTTTCAGATGCGGGATGCAGCGCCGAAGGCCTCCGGAGCGTGCGAAGAGCTGGTAAGCTTTTGTCTTTCAGATGCCGGAATGCAGTGCGAAGACCTCCGGAGCATGCGAAGAGTAGGTAAGCCTTTGTCTTTCAGATGCCGGAATGCAGCGCGAGGCGTTGGTGACAGCCGATGGACTAGGTAAGAGATGCGCTACCAATGAAGACCGTAGTGCTAACCTGTTCTTTCTTTGTCTTTACAGATGCTGCTGAAGACTGGATTCCAGGATGGTAAGCCTTTGTTCCCTTAGGCCCAGGATCAGAAGCAGAAGACACGATGAGCGTTCTGCTGCAGAGAATGCAGAATAACGCAAAGCAAGATTCATCCATCGGGTGTGGTTTAAATAGCTTCCTGTAGTGCTTAGGTGTCTCCTTCCACAGCCACGCCTAGGTAAGAAAAGAGTTCCTGCTTTCCAGAAGAGTTCCAGTGTTCTGAACCTAGGGAGTGGCTCCTGCCCCACCCAACAGGAAAAGTAGTCCCAAACAGAAGAGGATCAGGGGTTCAACTGGCAGGTAAGTAAGCAGCATGGTCTGCTGCAGGTAAGTCCACCCAAGCATTATGAGCCCGGCGCTTCCAGCGCTGGGACTGGGCATCTTTATGAGCCTGGTGCCACTGGCGCCAGGACATGGTCCAAAAGGTCCCAATTGGGACTGGCTGGCACTCGGAACCGGGGTTATGGGTCTGCTTCCAAGGGAGTCGGGCAAGTCCTGATCTTTTGGAAGCAGAGATCATGACAGCACCCCCCCTCAAGGCCCCTCCCAAACCGGGCTTCTCCGGGGGTTTGGGCTTGTTAGGAAATGTTCGATGAAATCTTTTGATTAGACGAGGCGCGTGGACATATTCTGCAGGTTCCCAGGATCTTTCTTGGGGACCGTAGCCTTTCCAGTCAATCAGGTAAAATAGTTTAGATTTGGAGATCTTGGAATCCAGGATGCTTTTGACTTCAAACTCGAGTTCTCCATCAACTAGAATAGGTTTTGGAGATGTAGTTAGTCGGGTTTGAGGTTGCACAGGTTTTAATAGAGAGACATGGAAGACCGGATGTATCTTCATGTGAGGGGGCAAGTCCAACTTGACCGCTACTGGATTTACTATGGTAGTGATAGAATAGGGACCAAGGTATCTTGGGTTGAATGTGCGTGGTCCTTTTAGAGGTAGATATTTGGTGGATAACCAGACTTGATCTCCTACTTGATATTGGGGGGCTTCCTTCCGATGTTGGTCTGCTCCTTTCTTGTATTGTTCTTTAGCCCTTTGAAGGTGAGAAACGGCTTCCTTAAAGGCTTGGGTGATTGTAGAATGCAGGTGGTCTACTGCTGGTGTTCCAAGATCTTGGAGTGGATCCAACTCCGAGGTTCGAGGGTGACTACCGTATAAAAGAAAAAACGGGGTCTTCCCAGTTCCCGAGTGGACAGAGTTATTGTAGGCATATTCGGCTATCCAAAGGATATCTTTCCAAGTTTTTTCAGTTTGTTGTAGCATGCAGCGCAAATACTGTTCCAGAGTTTGATTGGTCCTCTCGGTTTGTCCGTCGGTTTGAGGGTGGTGGCTGGTCGAAAGTCTCACATCAATTTGAGCCGACCGACAGCAACTTCACCAAAAATGAGAAATAAATTGACTACCTCGATCCGAAATTAGAACTGAAGGAAAACCGTGCAGTCGGACGATGTTTTCGAGAAATTCTCGGGCCAGAGTTGCTGCTGTTGGTAAGCCTTTGAGTGGAATGAAAAGCGCCATCTTGGAGAATAGGTCCACGATTACTAGGATCGTATTGTATCCGGAGCATGGAGGTAGATCGGTGATGAAGTCCATAGAAAGCGTATGCCAAGGGCGAGGCGGGATGTCAATAGGGCGTAAGAGGCCGGCTGGTTTTTCCTTTTGACTCTTGTTTTGGGCGCATACTCCACAGGACATAATAAAGTCTCTGATATCTTTTTTCCAAGACGGCCACCAGAAGTAGCGCTTGATCTTTTCCGAGGTCTTGGTCATACCGGGATGTCCTTCCATTAAAGAATCGTGATAACAAGAGATTACCTTTTTCTGTAAATCTGTGCTGGGCAGGTATAATCGTTCTTGGAAATATAATAGGTTGTCCTTCACCGTAAAGTCCTTTCCCTGCAGATGCCAATTCTGTATGTCTGCTGGAGTTACCAGTAGCCTGGCTTTATCCTTAACTTCCTCTATGGATTGTGTGGCGATTACACCTAGAATTCTTTGTTCGGGAATGATAGGTACAGGTTTAGGATTGATCAAATGTTCTTCCACTCCCATCCGAGAAAGGGCATCAGCTTTACCGTTTTTTGTACCAGGTCGATAGGTAATTATGAAGTCAAACTCGGCAAAGAATAGTGCCCAACGGAGTTGCCTAGAGGATTGAGCTTTTGCGGTTTTCAAATATTGCAGGTTTCGGTGATCTGTAATCACAGTAACGGTGTGTCGGGCCCCCAGAAGATAATGCCGCCAAGCCTTAAAGGCGGACTTGATAGCTAGAAGTTCCTTATCAGTAATAGTGTAATTGATTTCAGGAGGAGAGAATTTGCGGGACCAAAATGCCACGGGATGCAGCTGATTGGTTACTGGGTCCTTTTGTGATAGAACTGCCCCCATGGCAAGGCTCGAAGCATCAGTTTCAACGATGTAGGGGAGTTCTGGGCGAGGATGTTTTAAGATCGGTGCAGAGATAAATCTAGTCTTCAAATTCTGGAAAGCTTGTTCCGCCTCGGTAGACCATTCAAAACGTTTGTTTTTCTTTAACAAGGCGGTGATGGGCTGGACTATTCGAGAGAATTCGGGGATAAACCTGCGGTAAAAGTTAGCGAAGCCTAACATGCTTTGAACACCTTTTACGGAGGATGGCGATGGCCATTTGAGAATTGCATCGACCTTCTTTGAATCCATACGCACTCCGCTAGGTGATAATATGAATCCCAAGAATTCAACTTCAGTCACGTTGAAAACACATTTTTCCAACTTAGCGAAAAGTTTGTGTTGACGCAATCTCTCGAGGACCATTTTCACGTGTTTCCGATGTTCAGTTTCCGATGAAGAATAAACGAGGATGTCGTCAATGTAAATAACAACACACACATCTATGAGCTCTCTGAGGACATCGTTCATAAAATATTGAAAGGCGGCCGGGGCATTGCAAAGTCCGAAGGGCATGACCTGATATTCAAATAGCCCATACTTGGTGCGGAAGGCCGTCTTCCATTCATCGCCCTCTTTTACTCGTACCAAGTGGTAGGCTCCTCTAAGATCCAGCTTTGTATATATGCATGCTTTTCTGACTTGGTCCAGGAGTTCAGGGATCAAAGGTAACGGATATCTATTTTAACGGTGATCTGGTTCAGGGCGCGATAATCTATACAAGTTCTAAGGTCCCCTTCTTTTTTTGGAACGAAGAACAAAGCTGAGGAAGCAGGGGACTTGGAAGGATGAATAAACCCATTCGCTAGGTATTGATCCAGGTATTGTCGGAGGTGAAGATTCTCAGGCTCGGTGAGGGCATAAATTCTACTACAAGGAGGAGTAGATCCAGGTATCAGGTCTATCTGGCAGTCATAAGACCTATGAGGAGGTAGAGAGTTAGCCTGATCCTTCCGGAAAACATCTTGGAATTCTAGGTATTCAGGAGGTAACTGGGGAGCCTCCGAGGAAATTGCTGCCAGTGCAACACCAGGTCGAGGGTGACAAGTAGAGACACATTCTGGAAACTGAACCGTTCTTGCTCGCCAATCGATCTGAGGATTGTGCTTCTCTAACCAAGGAATTCCTAGAATAATCTGGAACTGAGGGGCCTTGATCACATCGAACACGATCTTCTCATGGTGTCCATCTTGACTTACTAGCGTCACTTCTTGGGTGGTATGCGTTACTGGTCCGGAGGCTATCTCCGTACCATCCACCGTAGTAATGACGTCCTTTACAGCCTTTGGACAAAGAGTCAGATTCATCCTCAAAACCATTTCATGATCCACATAATTGCTGATGGCACCGCTGTCGACGTAAGCTTCAATCGCATGTAATCGATCCGGATGTTCAGGGCTAATGAGGACCATAGGTATCATGAAATGCGAGGTCACGGAACTGGTTTCAACGCTCGGCAAGAGGACCTCTATTCTTGTCGGGCGAGGTTGTTTCCCTGCTCAGAGTTTGTGACCCTGGTAACTGCAGCTCCTACTGCCTTCTTGGCTGGTTTCACCGGACAGTCTCGAAGAAAGTGCCCCGAGTTTCCGCAATAGAGGCATAATTGCAGCTGTTTTCTCCTTTCCCGCTCCTTTTGTGTTAGTGGTCCTTTCAGGCCCCCTATTTGCATGGGTTCCCCGGAGTCTACTCCTTTGGTAGGAGTTGGTGGTTTGGAAAATACTCGAGCATCAAACTTGGAACGATCGGCCTTCCTGTTCTGCAGTCTGTGGTCAATTTGAACGACTAAGTCAATATAGTCCGAACAGTCTTGCGGGGGATTCACTACTTGGGCTAACACATCTTTGAGCTCTCCACGTAGACCTCTATAAAACAGCGTAATCCTTTTGTCCTCAGGCCATCGAGTTTCCACTATCAGTCTGTTGAAAGACGCAATATAAGCCAAAAGGTCTTGATTACCCTGTCGCAATGAAAGGAGCTCATTGTCCAAGGCCTGCCCCTGTGAATGTCTTGCAAACAGTTTTTCCATACTGAGCTGAAAAGCTTGAAAATCATGGAGAACCGGATCATCTTGATTAACTAGAGGGATCGACCAGTCTGCCGCATTGCCACTAAGGTACGAAAGCACGAAAGCTACCTTAGCTTGATCAGTTGGAAAGGCTGCTGGCCGGCATAAGAAGTGCAACCGGCACTGGTTAATAAATACTGCAAACCTCTTTGGGTCACCAGAAAATCGTTCGGGCAGAGCCAGTGGTACATTCCCAGGTAGGTTGATCTGCACTGGGTTTGTAGAGGATGTTGAAGGAAGATTTGCCCCTGATGCGGGTAACAGAGTTTGTCCGGCTTGTGACTGTAGCAATTGTCTAGCGAGATCGTCTGTTCGCTCCTTGGAAATAATCAGTTCCCTTCTTAGAGCATTCGTTTCCTGACGGACTGCATGCACTTCTGCTCTTAGTTCCCCAAGTAACTGGGCTAGCTGGTCGGTATCCGAGGTTTCCATAGCGCCTGGGTGGGAGTTTTGCGGTAGGCTTTGCGTTCTGTAACGCTCACCTGATTCCCGCAGAGGCGCCGGTCTTGACTGGGTGAATGCCGTATCTTCAAAGGTGATGTGTAACACACAGTTGGCTCTTTGGGCTGGACCTCTGTGCACTGTATGTCTGACTCGAAGAGTAAAATGTCTGCAGATAGAAAATATGGGATTAATGAACTGGGGTTATTGGGTGCCTCTCTCCTCTTCCCTTTCTCTTCTCCTGTAGAACCCCAAAGGTTAACGCCCTCACCTTAGGTAAGTGAACGCCGAGCTCTCCATCTGCCTCGGGGCAGGGTGCCGTAACCAGTTTCTTCACTGGATAAGGGTGCAGGCCTCTTGACCTCAGAGGACTGCTGTCCGTCGTTAACTGCACGAACGGTAAGTTCTGGGCACTTCAAATGTCTTAAAAGTCTTTTGTAATGATATCTCTTGTTTTGCAGGGTTCCGGCGATGGCGGATGGCGGGCTGATGAGAGTTGAGGATCGAACCCGCGTGAGGAATAGAAGCGCCTGGAAGCACGTAAGTAAGCGCTTGTAGCCTGCTTCACGATGCGCACTAACTGTCCCTTTTATCTTGCAGGTACAAGTTCGGAGCTTTAGAGAAGCTGAAGGGTGCTGGAATACCCACTGGATTCGGCGTGGGAAGGAGTAATGGCACGTGAGTAATAAAGTTGCCCAATGTCTTTAAACGCACCTTCTTTTGTCTTTCAGATGCGGGATGCAGCGCCGAAGGCCTCCGGAGCGTGCGAAGAGCTGGTAAGCTTTTGTCTTTCAGATGCCGGAATGCAGTGCGAAGACCTCCGGAGCATGCGAAGAGTAGGTAAGCCTTTGTCTTTCAGATGCCGGAATGCAGCGCAAGGCGTTGGTGACAGCCGATGGACTAGGTAAGAGATGCGCTGCCACTGAAGACCGTAGTGCTAACCTGTTCTTTCTTTGTCTTTACAGATGCTGCTGAAGACTGGATTCCAGGATGGTAAGCCTTTGTTCCCTTAGGCCCAGGATCAGAAGCAGAAGACACGATGAGCGTTCTGCTGCAGAGAATGCAGAATAACGCAAAGCAAGATTCATCCATCGGGTGTGGTTTAAATAGCCTCCTGTAGTGCTTAGGTGTCTCCTTCCACAGCCACGCCTAGGTAAGAAAAGAGTTCCTGCTTTCCAGAAGAGTTCCAGTGTTCTGAACCTAGGGAGTGGCTCCTGCCCCACCCAACAGGAAAAGTAGTCCCAAACAGAAGAGGATCAGGGGTTCAACTGGCAGGTAAGTAAGCAGCATGGTCTGCTGCAGGTAAGTCCACCCAAGCATTATGAGCCCGGCGCTTCCAGCGCTGGGACTGGGCATCTTTATGAGCCTGGTGCCACTGGCGCCAGGACTTGGTCCAAAAGGTCCCAATTGGGACTGGCTGGCACTCGGAACCGGGGTTATGGGTCTGCTTCCAAGGGAGTCGGGCAAGTCCTGATCTTTTGGAAGCAGAGATCATGACAATACTTTCTCGAAGCTAATAAATATGGCCGCCTTCTAGCTAGAATGCTGAGGAAGAAAGAGAGGGATAAAACCATTCTGAAAATCAAAGGGGAGGGTGGCAGCATAGACAAGGCCTACCTGGACAAGATAGACCTGCCAACTGTCTCCGAGGAGGAGAGAGAGCACTTGGAAGGGGAAATTACTAAAGACGAGGTTAGAAGAGCAATATCCAACCTACCAGCAAATAAAGCTCCGGGCCAAGACGGATTTGTCACAGAATTCTATAAGTTGCACAAAGAAACACTAGTTCCCTACCCCACACAGCTTTTTAATCATATTGGTACAACTAAGGCCCTACTCAAATCAATGGAAGAGGCAAAAGTAATATTCATACATAGAAAGGGCAAAGATCCAACAGAATGCAGATCTTACTGCCCTTAGCCTTAATAAATGTCGACGCCAAAATACATACTAAAATCCTAGCATCAAGACTAGACACAATCATGCCCAGATTAATAAGACCCAATCAGGCGGGTTTCATTAGAGGCAGGTAGACAGCGGATAATGTGAGAAGAATAGCCCATCTGGTGGAAAAGACACAGATAAAGGAGATTCCCATCCTCATGCTGGCAATCGACGCGGAAAAAGCCTTTGATTGGGTGGAGTGGGGATTTCTCTTTGCCACAATGGCCAAGACGGGATTCGGAACCAATTTTCTAGATCGGGTCAAGGCCAATTACCAAAACCCACTCCTCCTACTAGCAATAAACGGACAGATCTCGGGGCCAGTCCCTGTCGAAAGAGGCACAAAACAAGGATGTCCGCTCTCCCCCCTCCTCTATGCAATCCATCTAGAGCCATTCCTGGCAGCAAAAAGTTGGCAGAAGATATTAAAGGAATACCGATGGGGGGCAAGTCCATAAAACTGCTGCCTTCGCGGGTGACGTGCTGCTCACATTCACCCACCCTGACACCTCTTTGCCGGCGGTGAGAAGAGAAATTGACCGCTTTGGACAGGTGGCAGGACTCAAAGTCAACACAAACAAGTCCAAGATACTCAGCCTCAACATGCCACAAAACACAGAGCATTGTGTCAGGGGGGGTATATGCATATAGGTGGGCAGACAAATCCATAAAATACTTAGGGGTACATTTGACCAAATCCATGGGAGAGTTGTACCAGGCGAACTACCCACCACTGTTGAAGAAAATCAAAACAAAATTGGTTGACTGGGGTCCGCTATCCATCACTTGGCTAGGACGCATCAACGTCCTAAAGATGGTGGTCCTGCCACAGCTTCTCTACCATGTTACGGCCCTACAGATAAGCATCCCACCCACCTTCTTCAGAGCCCTCCAAAAAGCTATGGTCCGATTCATCTGGAACCAGAAGCGCCCGAGAATAGCCACAAAGCTTATGAGAATGCCGACCTCCGGAGGGGGCATGGGGGAGCTGGACTTTAAGGAATACTACATCGCCGCTCAAACAAGAATCATCAGGATCTGGCTAAGGGTCGACAGAGGGAAGGTATGGAGCTCATTGGATAGGGGGGTTGCTGCAGGGAACTTAGAGGGAATGCTGTGGAAACCGAGGGCAGATAGAACACCCCAAAAGTACCGTAGTAAAATGACCTTGACAATAGAGGAAGCATGGGACACTGCAGAAAAAAGGTCTAACATCACTACATATCCGTCCCCCTATACCCCCCTATTTGATTACCCGCAATTCACCACAGGGTTTAAGACATTCACCTTCGATGACTGGCACCAAGGGGATGACGTATGCTACGCGATATGTATGATGGAGATAAGGTCAAAGAATTTGAGCAGTGTAAAACGGAATTTGGCATTGGGGAAAGGCACACCCGTTGATGAAGCAGACCAGGACCTGAGCGCTCACCCCATTTGAAAAATATTTAGACACTGACCTGGGAGACAGGGGAGTGGTATATACAATATGTAAACACATTAAGGAGGGAGAAGCTCCACCGAATAGAATATATATGAAGAAATGGGAAGCAGACACAGGCTGCACCACAGGGGAATCAGAATGCAAGAAATTGTGGGCGCAGATAGCAAAGCTGACCAGATCACTCCAGATCAGAGAAATCTGGCCGAAGTTGATGCTCCAGTGGCACTTAACCCCAGTCAGGGTAAACAGAATGTTCCCAAAATCCACACGGTACTGCTGGAGGGAATGCGTGGAGGTGGGTACCTGGGCCCACATGTGGTGGTAATGTCCTAAACTAAACAAGTACTTGGGGAAAATACGACAGGCAACGGCCAATGTCCTGGGAGCCACATGGGAACTAACAGGGGTCTAGAAATGCTGGGCGTAAATGGGTTTTTTGAAGACATCACCACAAAGCCAGGCTGGAAGCTATATGGTAATGGCGGCAGTGATGGTGCTGGCGAGCAAGTTGAAATCAAAAGTACCTCCCCAAGAACAGGAATGGACTGCAAATATGTGGTCGCTGGTCACCATGGAATGGCTCACATACTCAATTCAAGGCGAACATGTGAGGTGCACTACAGACTGAGCCAGCCTTCTGAGTTACCTGAAGGACAGAGCAAGCAGAGCATGGCGTCCTAGGTCAATGACACTGCTAGGGATTATAGACCCACAAGAGGAGAGCCACTTATAAAGGTGGAAATCAGACGAAGAAAGGGGTTGGGCCCCTCCATGGGATAGGGGATTATGAACTTTGCAGCTGTAACTGGAAACCCTGAACGATGAACGGAGGCTAAGGCAGGAGAAGGGGACAGGGTGAGTTGGGAGGGGGAGCGAGGGAGAACCTACTGTTGACAGTTGTTTGTTTAAAAAATGCTAATAAAAATGTATTTGAAAAAAAAAAGACATTAAGACTTTATAAATATTACAACTGTGCGAAGCCTGACTGGAGGCTTTAGAGAAAGCCTAACTGGGGGCTTTAGAGAAAGCCTAACTGGAGCTGAGCCACAGACCTAGGTATAGGGAAGAACCTAAGGGGTCTAGAAGGACTGATTGTTAAAACTGAACTGTTATTTTGGCAAATGTGAACGCGGCTGCGGGATGAATGAGAATTAGGGTGAACATGAATACACCCATGAACATTGTGACGGCAAGTATGAATCCGACTGAGGGATGTCCACAGTGAGAGGTTGGTCTCAATCCGACTGAGGGAGACTGACGACTGAGAGAAGGATTGGAGCCCAGCTGAGGGGGGTCCAATGGTGAAGAGTAATCACCCGACGTAACGGTTAACAGAAATAACTTTTGTTGTTTTGGGTGTATCAGACCTTCTGAAGCAAGAGACTTTGCATGAGAAGAGACTTGGGCACAGTAGGCCCTGATACTGAGAAAAGGAACTGTAAGCTTGTGCCGGAGAAGCACAGGAGTGTGTTGTGCTTAAGAGTCTTGCCTTGTCCCGTGCTTAAAACGTGGGGAAGGGAGACCGAGCCATACCATCCTGACTTATCATTTTGTGAACACTTCTTTCTTTTCTGGTGAACATTATCCCACACTCTTTTGTAACTTAGTGGTAAGGATTGGCAATAGGTTTTTTAGTATAGTCCCATTTTATTTGACAAGACGCTACTAGGAATGCCTTTCTTACACCACCCAGAGAGCAGGTACCAGGTTTGCCAGAGCGCAAGATCGGGCTTTGGAAGACTTTGAGGAGTACGAAGGCCGGATCTGGGACTCACACCCAATTAAGAAGAGCATCAAAAATCCTTTTCTTCAGCACAGTACCTGGCAGAGGAGTGAGCCAGGCTGAGCAGAGCAACTAGTGAGAGAGGTACAGGTCTTGTATGTGCCATGCTGCACAATATCTGCCTGAAGAGGAATGTTCCGCTACCCCCTGACGTGGAAATGCCGCTCCCAGAGGATGAGGATGCAGTGCCTGTGGCAGAAGCAAATGCACGCGTTGCCAGAGATGACGTGAGGGATGGGAGATAGGGCCGCCAGGGACTGATAGACAATTTCTTCTGACACTTTCACATGGCCCAAGCCATGCATGACTGTGTGACACCACCTCAATCAATAAACACGACAATGGTACAATCAGGAATGTCCTTGCATTGATGAAGTTCAATGGTTTTAATGGAATGAAGTGCTTGGGGAGGCCCTTGCAGAAAAAGAATGGGAATGTATACTGGGTTACCCTAGTGAGGTCTCCAGAAAATCCTGCTTCAGGCTACTTCAGCTGAATGTGCTGTATCGCACATATATATGACCCAAAGCAGGGTTACCAGGTTCAACAGCAAGACGCAACATTTATGCCCTTGGTGTGGTGTCATTGCGGTGTCCTTAATGCATATGTTTTGGAGTTGTGGGAGAGTGCAGAGTTTTTGGGCACGAATTGAGCAGGCTTGCAGAAACACTGAAATTTTTAGGTAAGACTGGACCCCGAAGGAGTGCTTGCTGGGCTATTTCGCTAGGAACAGCAAATGTAAGCATGTAGTAAGATGTATGGACATGGCCTGCGTATTAGCTAAGAGATGCATCGCAATGGCGTGGAAATCTGCTGCTGGCCCACAATATAAGCGATGACTTAGAGAGTTTGAGATTTGGGCTGAAAACAAAACCATGGTGTGGAGTAGCGCAATAAATGGGCAAGAGGTGCTAACCAATGCCACATATGAATCCTGGAAAGCACTGACCTGGGACAAGTTTCACCCCTAAAATGACAAACTCCCTTGAAGAAGGGACTTGCTATTAACTGTAACGCCAATAATCTAATTGAGCGATGTTGTCTACCCACGTAGTCAATTACTGGTGGCTGACTACTGAATACAGCTAGTGCAGTTACTATTGTGAAGGGTGTAAATTTCTTTTGAGTGCTGCCCCTTGACCCTGCGCTGATTATGTCCAAATTGAAGGCGAACTTAGATCCACTGTGTGAGGAAAGTTTATTTTGTTGTTTGTTTTTCAGTTCTATTTCTTATGTTACGGTTGTGGCTACGAAGCCAGCAAAATTGAGTTTAAGAGTACAGTGAAACAAGCAGAAGCATTGTGAAATAGAACTGTTGACTGGAATTGAAAGTACTGTACATGATTAAATGCCAATAAAAAGACGTTAAAGTAAATGTATGGAATGAATTGCCACAGCTATACCTCCTCCGACCACCAACTTCCCATCACACTAACCCCCCACCACCAACTCCCCCATCGCACTATCCCCCCACTCACCACCAACTCCCCATCAGTCTAGTCCCCCCTCCCCCTCCAACCACCAACTTCCCAGCATGGCCACTCATTGCAATCAGTGTCTCAGAGTCCTTCACAAACATGGCCTCTTTGCCCCACTGCCAGCCCCTGGTGATCTTGGGTGCAGAAGGTGCTGTGACTAATGCATCGGAGTGCCCTGTTGTGACTCCTCTGTGGGTGTGGTTGAAGTGGAAGGGACGGAGCCTGTCCCCAGGTCTTGTTGGCGTTGCATGTCTGTGCTCTGCCAGATGGCCTCTGTTAGTGCAGAGATTCCTTCAGTGATCTCCATGACCCCCTGGGTGTACAGTGTCAGGGTGGCTGTGCTGGCAGTTGTCTCAACCCTGTTCTGTGCGATGGCCCGCACAATCCTGCGGGTGACCCTTTGAAGGCTGTCCCTAATGGCCTGCAGGTGTTCGGAGTGCATGTGGCCAATTGCCTCCATCTCCCGCTGTCTGCGCTCCATGTCCTCAAGCCTCTGCAATAGCATGCTGCGTGTCGGTGTGTGCTGTGTGGGAGTGGGCCTCTGTGCTGGCCTTGGGCTGTATTCAGGGGAGCCATATGAGGGAGTGTAACGTCTGGCTCAGGTGACTGCACAGCGGCCAGTGCTGCCTTGGGCCTGTGAAGGCTGTCAGCATGGAGGGCTATCCGGGGAGTGTGGACACTGGCGGCATGGAGGGCTATCTGGGGAGTGTGGATGCTGGCAGCGTGGAGGCCTATCTGGGGAGTGTGGATGCTGGCAGTGTGGAGGGCTATCCGAGGAGTGTGGATGCAGGCAGCGTTGAGGACTATCCGGGGAGTGTGGACACTGGTGGCATGGAGGGCTATCCGGGGAGTGTGGACGCTGGCAGCATGGAGGGCTATCGGGGGAGTGTGGACGCTGACAGCATGGAGAGCTATCAGGGGGAGTGTGGACACTGATGGTGTGGAGGGCTATCTGGGAAGTGTGGACACTGGCGGAATGGAGGGCTATTCGGGGTCTGTGGACCTTTGGCAGGTGGTGACACTGGGCTGGTGTCCCCCGAGACTCCTCAGTAGCCCTGCCAGCAGGTGTTACCTTATTGTCTGTGCCCCCAGCTGCTGGTGTGGGTGCAATGGGCCTTGCACTGCTCCTGGTGGCCTGTGGTGTGGGCGTTGGCTTGGCCCTGCTGTGACATCCACCTCGGTGTAGCCTGAGTGGCCCTTTGGAGGGTAGTGATGGTGGCAGACCATGAGGACCTGGATGCGCCACTCCCAGATGGGCTTGCAACCTCCTCATTCTCCTCCTCATCCTCCTCTGATGCCTCTGCTGATGCATGAGTGCCTGTACGGGATATAGCAAATGTCATCAGGTATGGTTCTTCCACGTGTGTTGGCATGCAAGGCACATTTGCTATGGTACAGATTGGGACCCCACACATATTGGCAAATGGGCATGGTTGGTCAGGGGGTATTGCATGAGGTCCCAGCATCATGGGGTTGCTTGTAGCAATGAGTGTGACTGTGAGAAAACTGAAGGTGTCTCCCTAACTAATCCCCAAGGATCAGTCATCCAGGTGGCCAGGACATGGCCATCGCTATTGGATCCAGTTCCTTGGGGTGGACCACAACGAGATGTCTAATCAGGCGCAGCAGTTCAAGAGAAGGGGAAAGGCGGTAAGAATCGAGAGGGTGTCGAGGAGAGAAGTGACCTTGCCCTTTTTATCACATACCCACGAAACATTCGTGGAAGAGAGCCTAAGACTGCGAAGAATAGCCAGAAGTGTCTTTTAGCAGATGTCAACGGTACACGGGGCAAGCTTATGCCGATAAGCAGGACCGAGGGAAGTGCCTGCGCCCGTGGTACTGGCCTTGACTCCAGGAAAGCCAAAGGCCAAGCGGTTTAGCACAGCTGGTGAGTTGAGGGGAGAATCGATAAGATCCAGGCTGCGTTGAATGAGAAGCGCAAAGTGGCAATTTTGAACCAAGTTTAATGAACTGTGTAAATAACTGTAAAAAGTGTTAAGGGGAGACCAGCTGCAGAGGGAAAACCAGCACCATGTGGGCGCTAATTCAAGGGACTCTGGCCAATCCCCATCTGAGCGAAACTACGGGTACCAGAATGCTGTAGGAGAGTCACTGAAAGAGGTCAAAGTGGTCGTAGAGGAGGTCTGGTAAAATCCCCAAACAATCGAAAGACTTTGATCTACAAACTAAGTGAAAGAAAGGGAAGTGAATCCTGCAGTGAGAAGAAACAAAGGAAGCAAGGGACAAAGGGCCTCATTACACGGAAGGCGGTGAGCCATGGCGCTATTAGCGCCATGGCTCATGCCGGTAAAATACCGGCACCGCCTTGGCAGAAAGGGGATTTACCGCCCCATTCCAAGGTTGGTGGGGCGGTAAATCCCCCTTCCGCCATTGCCCTTCCCCATTCCCATTTCTGCCCCATAGGGCTCTATGGGAATGGGGAAGGCGCTAATTACGGCACCGCAATTTTGCGGTGCCGTAATTAGCTCCGAGGTCCCTTAGCGGGTTGGTTTTTAACGCCTGCAAAAAGCAGGCGTTAAAGCACCAACCCGCTAAGGGACCTCGTAGTAAGGCGGTAATGGTTAACGGTCACCGTTACCATTAACGGTGGCCGTTAACCATTACCGCCTTCCGTGTAATGAGGCCCAAAGTCTAAAGTCCCAAGAAACAGTGGGGGTCATTCCGAGGTTGGTGCTAAGGGAAAAACAATGGCGGTAAAGGATTACCGGCATCGCTTACCGCTACAGGCTATTCTGACCAGCCAGACCGCTATTAGCAGCATCGTAAAGTATGGTGCCGCTAATAGCGGAATGGGCGCAGGCACGTGAGCCAATAATGCCGGCAATAGCAGCATGCCGTAAACTGGAGATCACAAGTGAAGTGGACATGCAAATAACGGCATCATGAAGGCGTTAAAATTGGTTACCGGCATGCCGTAAATACCGGCATCTCCGACCTACCGTAAAATGCCTTGAGCAGTGTTCCCAACTGCCACAGGTCCACACAATCAGCACAGTTGGAGGCAATGGAGTCTGGCCCAGTACAAAAGGAGAACACCCACACACCACACCCCCTCCCACACCAAGATGATTCCAATAGTAGTAGCATTACTGGAGCTGGAGGACATGCTTGCATTGCCACAACATCAACAACAACAACAACAGCCGGCACCACAGAGGAGACGCAGGAGGAGAAGGATGGTGAGACAGGCCCAGCATGCCCCACCAGTGCAGCCACCGTTACCACGCAGGCAGCCCCCAATCCCTCTCATCAGTGCCAGTCCTTTCAACCTAACCCCTGAGCAGATCCACACCCTGTACCATCTGGACTGGGACACCATCACCACCATTGTGGACCTGATACATGACAACATTGTCAGCCTCATTGAAATACTCACCGCCATCCCCCCTCTACTGAAGGTAGTGTCTGTGCTCCACTTCCTTGCCACAGGCACCTACCAGCACACAGTGGGGCACATGCATGGCATATCACAACCCTTATTTTCTCAGATTCTGAACCAAGTGCTGGATGCCCTCCTCAAGCACACAAGGGACTACATATCCCTACCACGGACTCCCCAGGAGATATTTGATACAAAAGTTGGCTTCCATGCACTGGCAGGCCTGTCAAATTGTGTAGGTGCCCTCGACTGCACCCACGTGGAGTTGGTGGTCCCGCATGCCATGGAGGTGGTGTACCGCAATCACAAGCAATACCACTCCATCAATGTGCAGATGGTATGCAACGCCAGCAAGATCATCACACATTGTTGTGCCCGATATCCCGGATCAACTCATGACTCTATGGTCCTGCGAAACTCCACATTACCACGCTTCATGGAGAGACATGCTGGACAACGTGCCTGGCTGCTTGGTAAGTTGCAGGACTGGCACATGACATTGAAATGGGTGGAGAGATGCACACACCACCATGCTGCCAATGTTGATGTGACTGCACGATGTGCACATCACCGAACACTGTGCCGCAAAGCATCACAAACCGTAGATGACACCCAAATCCCATAGGAATGAAGTAAGGTCGACACCTATCACTACATGACTAACAGGAAACCACCCCACATCCCACAACACGTGCACCACTGATCTGCAGCCCTCACCCTCAGTAACGCCATCCAGCACCATGCAGTGCACATTCACTATGATGCTGTCTCCAGCAAATCACCACACAGGAAAAGCATCCCTGGGAGTGCATCAAACTGAACCAACTAGGGAATCCACTGTCTGTCACAGGGCCGCCACACCCACAGGAGTGCTGCATTTCACCATGGGAATGAACAGCACTGATTGGCCAATATTGCACAGACTAATGCCAACGCTCCCTCTAAGTAAATCTCACAGAACACAACACATCACAAATTTGACACAGACACAGCTGTATGCGTACATGATGCATGTGCAACAAGACGTCAGTGCACACCATGTATCATCTTGAAGATGCAACCCACACCATTATTCCATGGCACAGGACACATTGAGGGACTGAAGATGGCGTAAATACATCCAGGGACATGTGCATGTGGCCAATGATAATCTGCAGGCATGTGTGACCAGTACAGCTGTCCATCATGAATCGCCTAACATTTACCTTTCATTGCCTCTCATGCAGCTGATAGTGGCTATCCTTTGAAGCCGTGGCTCCTCACCCCTGTCCGAAACCCACAGAACCGGCACAAGGAGGACTAAAATCGTTCCCATAGCCGTACCGTTGTGGTCATGGAGCAGACCTTTGGCCTGTTGAAGGCACGATTTCGCTGCTTCAGCCGGTCGGGTGGGGCACTCCTCTACAGGCATGAGAAGGTGGCCAAGATCATCATGACATGTGTCATGCTGCACAATATGTGTATACGCCCGAATGTGGCCCTGACCCCTGACATTGAACTGCTACCACCTGATGATGATGAAGGGGATGAAGACTATGTGGCTTGACATCATCTTGGTGCCGATGCACAGGAGGGACGTGCTGTGCGGCAGTCAGTGATAGCACAATATTTCTGACAAACATGGCAGCAGAGGGTGACATGATAGTTGGACAGAGGGCACTGGGTGTGGGGGTGCATTTACACCATGCATTTACACTATGCACTGTATATGGATAAATGACACATGCGCAATGATGAATGTCCACTCAGGTCTTGATTTTCACACAACGGGTATATTAAATATAACAATGATAACGAAAGTGCAAAAACCCTCCACCACCCTCACTCCCCTCCACCTCCCCCCACAACTCCCCCACACACCCTCACCCCCTTCCCTCTCCCCCCACAACTCCCCCAAACATGTCCCATCGAGTCACCAATGCCTACATGAGGCTGCCCTGATTATCAATTGGCACTCCCTGGTCCAGGTGGCGGCATGACTTGCCGGCGCAGGGTATGTGCCAACCTCCGGAGCGGGCTCGTTTGGGTCGAACTGGATGATGACGGTGTGGCCACCTGCTGGGATAGGGTAGCCGGATGCCCTGCCCTGCCTCCATGGCATCCGCTATGCAGCCTAAAACCTGGCGGAGGGCTGAGACCTCCTTGCAGAGGCGGCTGGTGTTATCTGCAATGGATTTGGCCATGGAGGTGGTGCTCTCCGTGATGGACCTGCCTAGAGAGGCGAAGTTCTCACGCCACTCCTTTCTGGCCAGTCTGTTGTCCTCGACAAACTGCCGCACAAGGGCAGTTAGCTGTTCTGACCACTGCGGCCCTGCGGAGGTTGATGCTCCCTGGCTGTCTTGCTCAGCCTGCTCAGCCTCCACACTTGGCAAAATGGGACTGATGTTCCCTTCCATCTGCTCCTGACCAGACTGCTCCGGGGTGGTAGCGAAGGACGATATTTGGGGGGATGCCGGTGGACTGGGCGTACGGACCACTTCCGATACATCGTCCTCAACGGGCACCCATATGTCGTCCTGTGAGTCCTCCACAGCCAGGGGTGCTGTGGCTGTCACCTCCCCAGCCAAACTGGACTCCTCTGAATGTGGTGCCTCGCCTGAGTCCTCAGGATGGGCAATGGGTGGTGGTGGTGCTTCACCCTCTACGAGCCTTGGCGGCACCGGTGTCATGGCTATCTGGGGTGTCTTGCCTGTTGGTGCACGGCGGACCCTGGGTTGTCCCCTCGAGGTCGAAAGGCAGTTGGCGTCATCCCGGGACCTCTTCCGGGGTGTGGTCTGTGCAGTGGTTGTGTCCTGCCCATCGCTGTCATGGTCAGAGCCTGTGGGGGTCGAAGAGAAGGACGGCATGAGTGATGTTTTGATAGGCATCATACATACATTTGGACAATTGATCATCCACACAATTGGGGGTAATAGGCATTTGTGTTTGGATGAGCATGTTGTTTGATACATGGGTGGGTTATGCAGGCATACGTCAGCATCACTCATGTTGGCCAAGAGCAATGCTATCTGATATGCATAGTATATTGGGCCTGCACGCTGTGTGACTCATGGCATTTACATCTTTGTGTGGTATGTGTCAGGTACGGCATTGCCTTGCAGCAGGCAACTGCATGTCTGTGATGCGTCCGCCTACTTTGCTGGGAGTGTGTGTGTGTGTGTTGGGCCATGGCTCGACTCTTTGGACTGACATATTGGTTGACTTTCATCAGACTTGGCATTGCAATGTTTTCTTAGGACACTCACCTCCATCGCCCGATGTTGTGGCGCCATACTCCATCTCGCCAACACCTCCTATCCCCTCCATTCCTTTCATGCTGGCGCAGATGTCCTCCCATGGGGTGAGCTGGGACCTCCTCCTGTTCCCATTGCCTGGCTCCGTTTCACTGAGAGAATATTTCGAACTGTCAGTCGCAGGTCGTCCCAACGCTTGCAACAGTCTTTGATGGTGCGTGGGGTGTTTCCAACAGCACTGACCTTCTGAGCAACAAGTGCCCAGATCTCCTTTTTCTTCAGTATTGCCTCCCTCTTCATGTTATTGGAGAAAACTATAGCAGCATGCTCCTGCAGTGTGTCAACCAGCATCTGCAGCTCATCCTCATTAAATCTTTCTTTCCGCTGGTGGGCAGCTCCCTTCTTCAGGGCCTTGGGCATAGTGGTATAATAGGAGGATGTTTCACGATAACAGCAGAGTCCAATGGGTCCTGTGTGCTGAGGGTGGCAATGGTTTGTGTTTTTAAAGATGGCTGCCGTGCTCCTTCCCGTTCCTGTGCGATGACGCTACTTCCGGATCCGCTTATTAGCAGTGACCGTTATCAGCGGTCATCGCTAATAACGGTCACCGCTAATGCCGCATTGGACCTTGTCGGGAGTGCTATCTGCGCTATGCTTGATGCCGCTAAGGGCATTTAAGGTGCCTTTAACGTCATGGCGGTAATGTCCTTACCGGCATGGCGTAAAGCTTGTGCCCACAAAGTGGTAATAGTCCTCTATTAGCGGACTGATGACTTCCCGGACATGCTATTTATGCCATGCCAGTAAGGACCGTTACTTACCTCAAACTCGGAATGAGGGCCAGTGTGTTTGGACCTGTTCAAAACGACTTTAAGATTTGTGGAATACAATACAGGAAGGGTCAGGGCCCAGAAGAGGGGGACCCAGGGATCAACCCATCACCCAGCGAACATTGGAAACAAACTTTTTATTTGTTAAAGGAACTTTCATTTTGTTATTTTAACACATCAGTTCCTCGAAGGCAAGAGACTTTCAAGTGAAACAAGACTTGGCCATCGACGGCCCGGGTTGCTGAAAGCTCGAGAGTGTGTCCTAAGAGCTGCCATTACAACTGTTGTCTCGTGCTGGAGAAGCCCGAAACTGTACTGTGCTGCAAGCTCCCATCGTACCCTGTCCAAAACATGGGGAAGGGAGACCCAGGCTACCGCCTCCTGACATATTATTTGAGAACACTTCTTTTTTTTCTGGAGAACTATCCCACACCCCTTTTTGTATTAGTTCTGAGGTTTGGCAATAGGTTTCTTAGTATAGGCCCTTTTTATTTTGGCACAACGCCACTAGGACTGCCTTATTTTTCATTTGATGGTCGACTCTTGCTCCCATCTTGGATATAGGTTTAGATTAGGAGTTTTTCCAACCTGCATACAGTATTAATTGTTCAATAAACACCCTTGAACTGTGATCACTTGTGTCTGTCTTACTTGTCACCATGAGTTCCTCACAGTGACACACATGGCCAGTTGGTCTTTGGCCTGTGTGTGGGGAGGGCATGATGTCCATGCTAGGGCAGCTGGCATCTGGCTTGCATGCTTATGGTCCTTCATGTCCCTCATCCTCTCCCAGGGTGGCTTAGTACATGGCACTGTCATGGCTGTATGGGGAACTGCTGTGCAGCCAGCAAGGCTGCACTGTGGTGTACAGTGATTGGCAGACTGAGCGCACATGTCAGTGTGGGGGACGTGTTCTTCCTTGTGGCTTGTCTGCCATGCCAACACGGGGGGCAGGTCAACTGGGCCCACAACATGCTGGTGTGACTGCTTAACGGTGTTGTGGTTACTCGCGCACCTCAATCCAGATAGCACATGGTGCGCCAGTAGGGGTGTGGTGCGCATTGCCTTTGGTTGGGTCACTTGCCACCCCTTACCCCTGCTGTGACGCTCAGGGGTGCCATTGGTGCCCTGGCCCATGGCTGCTGTGGAGGGTGGCTGATGTGCCACTCCCTCACTACACCCTGTTGGCATGCCCAGCTTCTGGGTCTGCTGACATGTGTCCCTGTCCACTGGGGCATCTTATGCTGGGCTGTCATTTGTGCATGAACATTTGTTGGGGGGTGGGGGTGACTCACCTCCTGTCTGCTGGCACCTGCCTCCTCACTGCCAACTCTCTCTATCCCTTTGATGTCCAGCACCGTACTGCATTTCTCCTCCCAGGCGGTGAGGACCAGTGACTCCACAGTTCCTCCTTCAGTCGCCAGGGACTCCTGCCAGGGTTGTGACAGCAGTCCCTGCACCCTGACCCTCAGGTTGTTCCACCGCTTGCAGCAGCCCTCTCCATCACGGAGTACACTTGCCACTGATGTCACCTTCTGGCAGATGACATTCCAGATGGCTGTCCTGTGCTGCCCACTTGTCTTCCGCTGCCAACTGCCATAAAGTTCCTTACAGTGGGCAATGACCTCATCTCCCCTTCATTAAATTTGGGTTTTTACAGGCAATGTTTTGCCACCTTGCCTCTGTAAGGAAGGCATGGTATTAACAGTAAGATAGACACAATTGAGCACAGTTCAAGGGTGTTTATTGAACTTCAACAAGGGTATGATAAATGCCTATCTAATCCTAAATCTACTGATGGGAGCAAGCTACGAACATCAAATAATAATAATGCAGTCCTAGTGGAGTCTTGTCAAGATAAAAGGGCCTATACTAGAAACATCTATTGCCAATCTTTACCTCTAAATACAAATAGCGTGGGGGTAAATAAAGAAACCCTTTTATGTCAGAAAGAAGCCAGATGGATTTGTATAATGGACACTTGAGACAGGTTTAAATTATGACTCTGAAATGTACAACTGGCTTGAAACCAATGCCCAAGAAAGGTTCAACTGTATACCAATAACCATATGGTACAGCTAATAGATATGTGCAAGCTGTACTGTATGGAGTGGCTGGGTAAATGAATAATTTTTCTGTTTTTCTCTTCTTACTCTCTTCTTTTTCTCTCTTTTACCTTTTTGCCTCTTTCTTGAAAGAGTATTTAAATGCTAAGTCAAACACTTAATGAGAAATCTAAATTTCTCTGTCAGTAAGATACAGACAGTATTCCAGAATGCAAACAATTAGTAACCATTTGTGAAGACATATTGTTAAATAAAAATTGGTTCTATTTATATTTCCTAATAATTGAGGAAACCCTTTAGAATGGCTGCTCTCTTTCGCACGCGATGACGCCATTATATATCACATCACTGCGCATTATGGTTTGAAATTTAAATGATACTAAATCAAGGCTCCCTTTCTTCATAGGCCTTCTTTCTACAAATAGGCTTGGATAATAAGACATCTAAAAATCATTTTGTAATGATGTAACAAGAACCAAAATGAAAACTTCAATTGTAGAAATTCTTGTAAATGATAACCGTGTGTAAACACATACTCGTCCAAAATGGCCACCATACGCTATTCGATGACGTAATTACGCGCCACAACATGATTGCGTGTGACATCATTGCATACTACGGTGTCTCTTCACTACACAAGGCGCCGATCACAGTTCACTCCTATGCCTCATATGGGAGACATCAGGATGTGAATGGCGCACTGTGGCCCAAATGAAATGGTAAGCGCTGTACTCTTTTTTAATTTTATTTTGTATTCCTTTGACTTAGTATAAAACAAATTAGAATGTATAGATTATAATATGCTTCTAACCAAAATACATTTTCATTCTCTTTTCCTTTTTGGGTACACAACTTAGTTTGCCAGAAGGAAAAAATAAAATGACTAAAACTGTGAAATATAAATCTGAAAAGAGCAAAGTATTCAAAGCTAGATGCAACTATAACTACAGAGTAACAGAACTATAGGGTAAGTAGTTAAAACCCTTAGGCTACCCTTTTAATACCAACGTCTATTGACAATGATACAATACTGTGGGCACTACTATTGATTTATGTAAATTGTTTTGTAGGCATCTCTCCTGATGAGCCACTGCAAGAAGTGATGAAACATGTGTTGAGAGAGTGATTTGACAATTGCTTATGGGTAATATCAAGTGAAAGTGATTTGACAAACTGCATTTGGAAAATAAAAAACTGACTGAAAACAGCAGGTGACATTTCTCTCTTACTTAAAAAACTTAATTAACCTAGCATGTCAGTTGGTGCATATGGGCAATCCCCTTTTCTTCAAAACGTGTGGGGGTAGTGTTTATGAAAAAGAAAGAAGTGTTCACAAAAATGATATGTCTGGATGTTCAGGCCGTTGGCTTTCCTTCCCCACATTTTCAGCACGAACAAGGCGGTTCACTCGAAGGTAGCACAATCTCTGGTCTCTACGGCACAAGGATACATTTCAATATCTAGCATCAGGGCGTTCTGTGCCCAAGTCTCTTTACTTATCAAAGTCTCTTGATTCAGAGGGCCTGATGTACCAAAACAAACGAAAAGTTATTTTCCTCTTACAAGTTCTCAATTCAGGTAATTCACTCTGCACCCTGGATCCCCCTCAGCCGTGGCTCAGACTCCTTTTATACAACAATCGTTACTTTGGATCCCCCTCTCCTGGGCTCAGACCCCCTTTTATAATGTACAGAAAATATTCTCTCGGGTGACTCATGGTTCACCCCGGAACCCCCTCAGCAGGGCTTAGATCCTTCCTCTAACACAATTATTCTCCATCAGCCGGGTTCGGACCACTTTCAGTTTTTATTAACTATCAAAGACTTTCAAATGTGCACAGGGTTTAGCTTGACCCGTTGCAGGACCACTTCGATTTCACAATTCCTTTTTGCAATTGCCACCTCTCAGTTGGATACCTAACAGAGACATTCGAATGAGCACTGTAAGGAACTCATGGTGACAACAGTAAAGACAGACACAAGTGATCACAGTTCAATGGTGTTTATTAAACTGTATAGGTAGGTTGGAGAAATGCCTAATCTAAACCTAAATCCAAGATGGGAACAAGCTACGACCATCAAATAATAATAATGCAGTCCTAGTGGCGTCTTGTCAAATAAAAGGACCTATACTGAAAAAAAAAAATGATTGCCAATTGTTACAACTAAATACAAAAAGAGTGTGGGATAGTGTTCACAAGACAGAAGTGTTCACAAATGATAAGGCGGGATGTGGTAGCTGGGGGTTTCCCTTCCCCACGTTTTGAGCACGGGACAAGGTGGGACCTCTGAGCACAGCACATGCTTGACCTTTCCCAGCACAAGACTACAATTCCGTTTTCAGATATCAGAACCTTTGGTGGTTAGTTCTCTTTTCTATGAAAAATCTCTTGCCTTCAAGGACCTGATCTGGTCAAAAATAACGAACAAAAAGTTCCTTTCCAATGTACATTGGGTGACGACTTGTCACCCCTGCATACCCCTCTTCCGGGCTCACATCCACAAAAAGTTCCTAGCAGAAACAGGACCTTTGGTGGTTAAGTCTCTTGCTTCCGAGGGCCTGATATGGTTTAGAATAACAAACAAAAAAGTTCCTTTCTAATTGCTTTTATTCCAAAACAATTTCACCTTTCGCATTCACAAGTCTTAATGTCTTTTAAAACAATCCGTCGGGTTCACTATTGTCACCACAATGTTCATAGGGGCATCCTGCTTCGCCCCTTCTTGTCAGCATCCCTCTGTCTGGTTCACTCTTGCCAACTACACAGTTCCTGCTCCTTTCTCACTATGTGGGATTCATCGCCCTTAGCTTTCCAATTATGTGCCGATCAAAGACTTTCTACTGTACAGAGGATTTTGCTAAACCCCTATATGACCACTTTGACTTTTTTCCTAAGGCCTTCTGGTATCGGTAGTTTCAACAAAAGGGAGATCAACCAGAGTCTCTCGAGAAAGCACCCACGTGGTGCCGAACCCCTCTGCAGCTGGTTTTCCCCTAAGGTGTTAACAGTTCTTTGAACTTTCCTTAATGTGCCATTTGCAACTTTTGTTCAACACAGTTCGGTTTCTTAACGATTCTCCCCTCAACTCACCGGCTGTGATGAACCGCTTGGCTTTTCTTGTCTCTGGAGTCAAGGACATTACCACGGTAGCAAGCGCCTCTCCCTGTCCTGATTATCAGTGTAGGAGGGCTCGGTGTACCGTTGATATCTGCTGCAACACACGCTGGCTATTGTTCACAGTCTTACGATTCCTTTCACGGAAGCTTTGCGGGTCTGGGTCAGAAAGGGCAAGGTTGCTTCTCTCCTTGTCGCCCCTTCAGGTTCTTGCCGCCTTTCTCCTCCTCTAGAACTGCCTTACTTGGATAGCTGTCTCATCGTCTTGTTTGCCTTGCTTATAGTGTGTTCTCGTGCTCCACCTTTTATCCCTGTAGGGAAAAGAAAGGCCCATCAGGTGTGTGATTCTGGTCAATTACCTCACTTTGCCTGACCCTTATGTTGGGACATGTCAGGTAAACGGCTCTGGAGTTAGTCCATTGTTTTTTGTGGTGTGCGAAAGTGTTCGTGTTGGAAAAGGGGGGTAGAGTTTCTGAGTATCATGCGTGATAGGATGGTAGAAGGTGTTCTAAGAAGGGGGTTACCGCATTTCACCTTTTGCTGTTTCACTTCCACTCTACGAGGACCCCTCTCCAGGTGATCCTCCTGCTCTGGTCCACCCCCAGGAACTAGATCCAATAGCGATGGCTGTGTCCTGGCCACCTGGATGGTAGATCCACGGAGACTAGTAAGTGAGACACCTTCAGGTTTCTCACAGCACCCACGTGGCATCAGACCACTCTGTTTAAAGTATCTTTCTTGGCTTCAAAAGTTCAGTCTGCTGTTCAATTATATTCACATTGCTCGTCACATATGCTTCACACACTGTTCTCTTCAGATTTCTCTATATAATCTTGCCACTTGCAACCTTCGCTCTAATACAGACCGGTCTGGTATCAGCTCCCCAACTCACCGGCTGTGCTGACTTTACTGGGGCTTGGTTGTTGTAGGAGCCAAGGACAGTACTGCGGCGCAAACGCTCCTCCCCGTCTTTCCTATCGATGCGTGAGAGCCCCCGGTACCTCCAACACACAATGCATGTTTCTTCAGTTTTAATTCCAGGTCTTATGTTTCTTATTCTCAAAGGCTCATGAAAGTAGCAGTCTTTCTCTGAAAAGGCCAAGGGCATTACCCTCCTTGCAGCCCTCTCTGGTCTTTCCGTCTTTCTCCTCGTATTAAACTGCCATCTTGGAACTGCTGCTTCCTGGTGTGCTTTGCCTTGATCAGAGTGTGCTTTTGTACTCCACCTTTTATCCATGTGGAGGAAGTGTGATTAAGTCAGGTATGTGTAATGATCAGTAGTTGCCTCACTATTGTATTGGGACATATCAGGTATAGGGCTCGGGTGTTAATCTGTTTTCTCTCACAGTGAGATGTCTGTGAGAAAGTGTTTGTGTCGGGAAGGCGGGGGGAGGTGAGTTCCTAAGTATCCTACCTGGTAAGGTTGGGAAAACAGGGTTACAGGGAAGTGGATACCGCGGCTCATCATCTGGTGTCCCACTCCCCAAACACCCCTAACCCAGGTGATCCTCCAGCACTGGTCCACCCCCAGGAACTGGATCCAGAAGCGATGGCCGTGTCCTGGCCACCTGGATGACAGATCCCTGGGGCTAACGAGTGAGACACCTTCAGGTTTCTCACAGCGGTCTCTCATTTTATACAATTGGGGCTTGTTAAAAAGTTGCAGGTACAAGTCCATCACTTCAGTGGCCTGACCATAGTTAAGCCTATTAGCTGGACATGCCTGGCTGGTACAATGGAACTCCTCCACACCCCTCTTTCTCGTCTCAGAACCAAAGTGGTGTGAATGAATGAAAGTGTGTATATCTCCCAGTTGTTTCTTCCTTGGTTTGGTATTGATCTGATATTTTCTGTATAAAAAAGGGGAGGCTGGTGGGTGTTTAACCTGCCCAAATGAGGTGGTGCCCTCCTAGTTGATCTATTCCTCGTTCCAATATAATATGGCCTTTCTGAGAGTCATTTTGCGAGGAGGGGATGGGTTGACAGTAACCTACAAAGGCTGCAGGGACTGAAGGTTTATTGTGAAAAGGGAATGGAGAATACCATGTCTCACCCAAGGACATCCTCTCTGCACTCCCCAAGTCTCCTCCACCCAGGTGACCCTCCCTCGCATATCCACACCCAGGTCAGGATCCAAGAACAATGGTATTTCTCTGGACACCCGAGCTGAAGGTATCGAGGGAAAAAGAAGTGAGGAAGCCCTCACGTTCTTCACAGTAATTGCTTGTAAATATCCCCCTTCCATTGCCCTGGTTCACATGTAAATGCCAGATCACATGTATTTGCCATTAATTTTATGCAAAACACAAGAAGAAGTTGTGGAAGGGCAGTTGATGGTAATTGAGGCTATGAGGACTGCTCATAGACCACACAGTGAAAAACGCTGAGTCGACTTGACATTTAATTTGCAAACATATTGCACTCTCTTGTAATGTTTGCTGCATATTAAAATTCATGGAAGCACAGGTAATTGTGTGGGGTGTCATCCATGGAAATGGTGATGGAGAGGGAGTTAGTCTGACCAATAATATGTATGTGTGCTTTATTTTATTTCTTGGGTTTTTTAATGCACTTATACACAATGGGGCACATTATAACTGTGCCGGTCCAGAAACAGCGGTGCCGGTAAGCTTACCAGTACCCTTGTTTCCAGACTGGCACACTAGAACTCTGTGGGCCGGTGCCGTCCCAAAACTGCTGGCTGGGACGGTACCCGCCTGCAGAGTTTTCACGGCAGCACCAGTGCCGGTGCTCCCGTGTTCCCATTCCCCTGTAGTCCAGTGGGACTCCATGGGAATGGGACCTAACAAAATTTCTGGCGCCTGACTTACCGGCCGCCGGACTTGGAATAGCCCTGTGGCACCGGGAATTCAGGCACCCGTAATTATTTTTGGGTCCGCCAGCAACCCGCCGGTAGCACCGGCAGGGTTACCGCCAGACCCGTAATCAGGCCCAATGTGTTTCAAGAAGCAGAGGAGCTTTCCTTCAAAAGACTTACATTTTTCAGGAAGGGGTGAAAAGGATGCCATCTCAGATGCAGACATTCTCACAGCGTTTCACTGTAAAAGCTTTAAGGGGACAACGTTGTCTAGTAGGTTCATAAAATATGACCATTTATGGTACTATTATAATATATAATATGTGACTGTTGAATCGTTCTGCGCGTGTTATTGACCTGTGTACAAAAGTGAGTACCACAATCTACCATAAATGTATTATTCATGGTTATTACTGGGGGGTGCTTCCAAACGATTTATTTGTAATGAACTCACAATAGTTCAAGAAACTCATCAGAAAATTGGAGCAGCAGACATACAGAATGAAAGCAAGGGAAAAGTATTTTAAGATATGGAGTCAAGCTTCATTGGCAAGTAGGAATCATACTAAGTGGCTGCAGATAGCAATAGACCAAAAGTTTATGTGATACAGTGTTAGCCAACATTGAAGTAACGGGCGAAAGAATATGTCATTTAAATGCATAATTTGCCAATGTGCACTATGAACATGCGCCTGTGGCCTTTTCTCATTTTCATCTTAATGTGGAGGACACTGATATACTTAGCGTCACACTGGTGGTGCGCACCTGTTCGCCGGGGCTCTTGCTTGAATCTTGAAGCCAGACTGCCAGGGGTGTTGCTAGGTCTGGAAAAGATCAGGGGCTAAGCTAATGTCGGGACAGGCGAGATTTGGGGCTAGCTATAGCCTTTTGGTTGTTGACCCTGAGCTTCTATCCAGGGCTACAACCAAAAGACCTGGGGCTATCGTCCACTCAGCAGACTGCCAACGGTGAAGTCGAGAAGTTGATGCGGAGCAGGGAACCAACCCAACACCCTACCCTAACTCTGGTACAGGGGTCAGTGCTGAGTCGGTTTTCAATGCCACGGGATGGAGCTTCCCTGATTTGCGTGTTGTCAGGACCAGTGCAAGCACCAACAGGGAAGACCACAGCGAATCCAGATGGTGCAAGAGGGCTGCACAGGCAGAAGGTTACTCTGGTAGTGCTGGATGAGATCAGGGGGGCACAACCGGAAAGGGTTATGCTGGCTGGTAGATGAGAGAGGCTGGAGGGGGTACCCAAGGCTAACAGGCAGAAAGAGGGAACCCAAGGCAGCCAGGGAAACTCTAAAGGCAAGCAGAAGGGGAAACCTCAGGGCTGACAGGGAAGCTGATAGATGGGAGGACCAAGACAGACAGGCAGAGCCATGGAGGGACAGGGAAGAGAGAGCTTTCCAGAGAGATTAGAGGGAGCAGGGAAGGCAAGGCAATAGAAGCCGGGAGGCAGGAGCCAAACAGGACAAGGAAAAACAATGAGCACAAGGAGCGTAGAAAGCAGAAAACGGACTAGCGGGGACCAGCCCGGTTCCTGATATAGTGCTACAGGGTGAAAGTGAGGCTTGGAGTGCAAGCAGAGGCATCCACCTAGCCTTCAGGACTTTGCATGTGTGAAACGACAAACACGGCTGTCCACGCATATGCAGTGCCGAGATGATGGCGGCACCCCGATGAGTGGAACCCTGCAGGAAACTGTTGCGGGTAAACCGCCATCATGGATACACACGCCAGGTCTGGACCCTGCGAACCCCTAGTCTCCACACAGGACGTCAGGTAAGTGGCGGGACAGACACCCAAGGCACTCCTGCATCAATGCAGAAATCAAGATGATTGCTGGAATAGATCTACACAGAAGCCAGTAAGCCTTCAAAAACTGAAATATTTCTAGGCATGCTGAAATTTTGGTGATATCATCTTTTTTGTTTATTGCTGCTCATTGCACATGTGGGCCTGGTTGCAACAGTCCACCCAGCCTGGTTCAAAATCACCCTTTTTCCCCCTCTTCCCGGTCTGCCCATGCCATCTCTGTATATAAACCCACTGCTTTTCATTCATCTATATCCATGCATCAGTATTTCATGCTGTAAGACCTCTATATGTCAAATATGATTACTGAAATGAGTTTGTGTGTTTTTTTTTATTCGTACTGAAGGTGGGTAGCAAATAGCTACTTAGCTAACAGCAATACATACTTATTAGATGTTGGGAACTAGGTGCATTGAGTAATGTTAAATAGGTTGCACAGTCCCAGCAGTGAAATTATTTAACCAATGGACAGAATTTCCAATGTCATTGTATTGGGGTCAAGGTGAAAAATCGTGTGTTCATGATGTGTATTCGAATTCTGTTTTTTGAGAAACAACTGTCCTACACTATCATTTAGCATTTTTATTTCAGGCATTGCCCTATTGCTGCATAGGCCAGTCCGAGCCTGTGTGCACCTCACCTAGGCGCATCTGTGAAACAATCTGTAAATGTTGTGGGACCAGGCGCCTTGATAATGTTAATAGAAGTAAATATTTGGCTATGTGGAATACTTTAAATATTTCATTGTGTTTCACTGCACAGCTTGCCATTGAAAACAGTTAATAATATTGTTCATATTTTTGGCATGTGTTCCCTAAAACAAAACCAACCCTCTGCTAGCTTTGAACACAGAATAAAGGGTCTTATTGTTATTTGTCCTTGAAACAACCGTACTAACAATTTGAAGGACACAATTTGTCGAATATCCACAAAGAATTGATAAGATTCACTACATTGAAAGTGGTCATAGGAAAGTTAAGTTTCTATTACTGAGATCGGTCTTTCGAAGCAGTTGATCATTCATCACATAGAGAAAATGGAAACTCAAGAAATAATATAAGCATACCGTTATCTAATATTAAGGCGAGTGAGGAGGGCATGTGTGCTGTAAGCTACATGATCAACGATGTGACAAATGAATGTTCAATTTGACAAAAAGTATAGACATTGTATGTGTTAATTGTAACGTAAATTGATAGTTAACATATTTATGTACTGTGTATATTCTATAGTAAACTGGGTACTGAAGTATATTTTTGCATTCCTGATTTTACATAGTTATATTCTACTGATGTGCACCTGTCATGGGTTCCATTTCACGACTTCTTCAACCGTAATCTTCTATATAAATAAAAATGTAAATGTTTTTCTGTTCAAAATATTAAATCTCCGAAAGTTCTTCACTGATTGCTTTGAAATTTTGACACAACGTTGCATTCGAATAGGCGTGTGTTTTTATATACCTACTATAAATAGATGTGACAGGTAAAAACATCTTTTTTTCTGAAAAACAGCACCATCTGTTGGACATAAAAGCAACACACGCTATACTGAACATTTCACTGCAAAACAGCGTCATCTGTTGGACGTAAAAGCAACACACGCTATACTAAATATTTTACGATTCCATTTCAATGTTTCTGTGGCTCAAATGCGTGCCGAGGAAGCAGCAGAGCGACTTGCGGCCAGACTTCAGGATTCACGGTTGCGAGCACGGCGATCGCGTTCTGCAGCTTCAGATCTGCTTCGTTCTCAACAGAATGAATGCGACAGGCTAAGAGTGGCTGAAAGACGTCAACGAGAAACAGCAGATCAGCGTCATACACGACTCGGTGCTCAGCAATCACGCGATTACAATCGCCTTGCATTCCGGTACAACCCAGATAAGTATAGTTTGAGCCGGCATGTCCTCATCGGCACCATGACTGAAGTGTGTCCTTGTTACCAGGCTCTGAAAATTAATGGAGAAACGAAAGGAATGTGTTGCACCGCTGGGAAAATTAAACTGCCTCAACTTGGAGAACCGCCAGAGCCATTGTGAAATTAAACATATTAGAAGCGTGTGCTTTCTCCTTTCTTTCATTTCCATTTAACCAGACTGAGCGACAGCAACGAATGGCCGGGGACAGCTAGTTGGACAATAATTATCAACAACGCATCTGTGATAACCATTATCTGGGATGTACAAACAAGAACTGGCAGAAAAAGTCAAAGGTAACCCCAGCGCTTGTACAGATAAACCTCAACTAGCACCAGGCAGCAGGTGTCTGGGAAATGTGGGTACACTGCCAATGTACTGCCACAGTTCGTAAACCAAAGAACAGAGAGTCCCCAAACACAATGCACCAAGGAAGTGCAACTATTAGAATGCAGTCTGATGTTTATTCAGGGTGATCAAAAACAGCCTGACACGTGTTTCGAGCTAAACTGGCTCTTCATCTGAGGCTGATATGTAACATTAATATATGCAACATAATATTAAAACATGTGTAATCAAAATAGAAATTAAATTGACATTTTTTAAAAAGAAACAAAGCAAGGCACAATGTTAGGTGTCACAAGGGGCAACAAGTCAAAGTAAAATAATTAGGATGATTGGAATATAAATTACATTTTGCACATGTCACATAGAATAGTCATATTAATGCATATGAAAAAAAAACAAAGAATACAATCAAAGGAGAAGAGGGGGGAGAGAAAGGGAAAAAGGAAAACAAATGTGGAAACAGAGCGTTCATTTCAAAAATGGTAGTCCAACGCAATCCAAGACATTTTGTCAAATATTTATAAGGTGAAAAGGTACCTTGTATGTGGAGTATAGAATTTGATGCAGAGAAGGCATAAAGATGCCTGTAATTAGGTCAGCTAAAGTAAAGAATTAAACAGATAGGTTGGAGGTAAGGGATTACCGGCACTGGTAAGGGTGCCGATGCCGGTAGTCCCTTACCTCCATATTCCGAGTTCCCTTTGCGGGTCCTTCCTTACCTCCTGCTTTTAGCAGGAGTTAAGTACGGGACCCGCAAAGGTACCTCAGAGGTAATTACGGTACCGTAATTTACGGTGCCGTAATTACCTCCTTCCCCATTCCCATTGAGCCCTATGGGGCAGAAATGGGAATGGGGAAGGGCAAAAGGTGAATGGGGAATTACCGGTCCCTCCAACCCTGGAATGGACCGGTAATTACTCCATTCAGCATGCCGGATTTGGGACGGTTTCTGAGGCAACCATGGAGCTAATTACTCCACGGTTAGCTCCAAACCCGGAATGAGGCCCATAGTCAGTTGCACCAAGAATACAAACACCCGTAGGTGCGTGGTGAAAGAAAAATAATTGATCATACCTCTAATGCTTCGCGGATGCGGTAAGGTCTGGGATCAGAGAAAACTATATGAAGCACACTGTCAATAGACAGATTAAACGACATAAGCCAACAAGTTATTTAGAATTAGGTACTAAAGAAGTTGTATGCTTGATCGCGGTGAGTTATAAATTGGGCATATAACGTGCTGTAAGAGGACAGATGGTCGAACATGCGTGATAAAGTTATGGCGAGTTAGGTGAATCTTTAGTATTATTAAACATAATTTGTGGCTGAAATAGAAATGTAGCATATGTTGCTAATCAGAAAGCATTAGGCGGTGCTTGTAATATTGTGGAATGCATGGGAAAAAGTCCCGTTGTGTAGCCACAGCTTGCCAGTGAAGTATACCGGCAGCTGGCGGCTACAGCGTAAGTATGGTCCAAGGGATCATAGATAAAGGGTCTTACCTAGTAGCATTGGAACAGCAGCAAAAATTAGGCTTGGGCACGAAGCCGTGAGCAGGGGGAGTCATTTAAAAACAACGTCTCGGAGTGTGAACACAGAATGTTATCGCAGTGGAGTGATGATGGACCAGATTTAGGTGCCATCTTGGGTGGGATAAACTTGAGAGTGAAAACCATAATCTGAAGCCACTAGAGCTTGCCAATGGCCCCAAAAAGGGGGCATTACTTACTTAAAAGGGTGTTATGTATTTTAACTATAACAATTTTAAAAAACAAAGTTAATTCTGAATAAGTGAAACTGGCAGGACATTAGTTTTAGAACCGCGGTTAAAATGAATGTGATAAGTCATACACACTGAATGGCGATCGGTAGAGTGACTGTTAAGGCAACAGCTGTAGTCAAATTTATAAAGATACTAATATTAATGCCACATAAATATAAACACAATTGGAATGAAAATAAAGAAATTAATCAATTGTGAGCCCTGGGCATTAGGAGATAGAGTCCAGGTCGCTGCATGTTATGAAGCCGAATTAGTTGGACAAACTTGTCATTGTTAAAGAAATGTGCAAAGGTCGCGCTGTCTAATCACTTCTAAGAATACAATTGCATACAACAAATAATCCGGGATCCTTCAAAGCGATGAAGCAGAACAACAGTGAGAGATCATTGGCAACTAAGATTTGCACTCAGACGAAAAAGTAATATAGCAATGCCATGTTACTTATTTATAAAAACACTGCAAATTCATGATCCGAATTAAGACCATTGTAAACTGTACGGTATTTACAAATGAGGCGAGCCTCAAGTTGGCAGAGCTTCAATTGTAAATTGCCTCCTCTTGGGGGCAATGTAACTTTTGCCAAACCCACAAAGGGAATAAGGTCCTTACTGTCACGTTGATGCTGCACTTGCCAATGTGCTGCCAGTGGATATTTGGCGTCCAGACTACCAATAGGTACCAGGTGTTCTCTAATACAAATTTTTAATGGTCTGATTGTACTGCCAATATATTTAAGCCCACAAGTACAAGTGATACAATACACGACAAATTTGGTGTTGCAATTTATAAAAGAGTCCACCCTATGCTCACCTAGAGTTCCAAATGAAACAACTTGAGTTTCTAATGCGTATTTACACATGTTGCAACAACCACATTTATGGAAACCATGGATCCTGGCTGAATGAACCCATGTAGTTGTCGAGCTGAGTGGGCCCATAAATGAAGGGCAGAGTTTATTTTTCAGAGTTTTGCTTTTGCTGAACGTGATGGTGGGTTTAGGATCAAGCAAATTAGAGATGTCTTGGTTTAGGTGCAAGAGGTGCCAATGTCTACTCACTATGTTGTGTATTTTAAAGCTATCTGTGTTAAATCTGGTAATCAGCCTAATTTTCTGAGACGCTTATGTTGGAATGCGTAGTTTGGGAACTAACAACTCAGATCTCTTCAGCTGGCATACTGTTTCAGCAGTTTTGTTGAGGTTAGTAGTTTCATACCCTCTCTCTATGAAACGTGATTTAATCAAATTACTTTCTGCAATTAAATCATAGAAGCCTGAACAATTTCTCCTTGCACGGATAAATTCACCTTTTGGGATATTATTAATTACATGCTTTTTGTGACAAGTTTTGGCGTGCAAGGTAGCATTAACACACGTACGAAATGTTTTTGTAAGCAAACTTTTGTCAGACAACTGAATGGTAAGATCTAGGAAGTCAATTTGAGTTTGACTGCTCGTGGAAGTAAAATGAATCCCCCAATCATTGTCGTTCGAAAAAGATACAAATTGTTGAAGAGTGTTAGATGTACCTGACCAAATCAAAATAACATCATCAATATAACGTTTCCATAAGTGGATATATTGACAGGGTAATTCATAGAATTCAGCGCACATTACTGCGCCAGCCGCGTGCACTAAAATCCATTTCCATGCACAGCATATTCATGGATTTTAGCTTCCAAAACCAGCCGTGGTGCAGTGTGGCGCAGCGACCCTGCAGCAGTGCCAGTTACGCCCCAACCCCTCCCTGTGCGCCATGCACAGCGCACAAATCCCGTACATGGCGCACAGGCCCCCAACCACGAAAACGCCTGTAAAACTCCCTGCGCACCCCTCCGAATACACGTACCCCGCTGCACGGGGAGTGTCACACGCGATTGGAGCGGGGTACGTGTATAACAGGGGTTCGTGGGAAGTTTCACACGCGAAATGTCCTGTGCAAGTGGGGTACGTGTATTCCTGGGGTGCGCGGGAAGTTTCACACGCGATAGGCCCTGTGCGAGTGGGGTACGTGTATTCCTGGGGTGCTAGGGAAGTTTCACACACGATTGGAGAGGGGAACGTGTATTTCGGGGGTGCGCGGGAAGTTTTACACGCGATAGGCCCTGTGCGAGTGGGGTACGTGTATTCCTGGGGTGCGCGGGAAGTTTCACACGCGATTGGAGAGGGGAACATGTATTTTGGGGGTGCGCGGGAAGTTTCACATGCAAAATGCCCTGTGCTAGTGGGGTACGTGTATTCCTGTGGTGCGCGGGAAGTTTCACACGCGAAATGCCCTGTGCGAGTGGGGTACGTGTATTCCTGGGGTGCGCGGGAAGTTTCACATGCGATTGGAGAAGGGAACGTGTATTTCGGGGGTGTGCGGGAAGTTTCACACGCAAAATGCCCTGTGCGAGTGGGGTACGTGTATTCCTGGGGTGCGCGGGAAGTTTCACACGCGAAATGCCCTGTGCGAGTGGGGTACGTGTATTCCTGGGGTGCGCGGGAAGTTTCACACGCGAAATGCCCTGTGTGAGTGGGGTACGTGTATAACTGGGGTTCGCGGGAAGTTTCACACACGATTGGAGAGGGGAACGTGTATTTCGGGGGTGCACAGGAAGTTTCACACGCGAAATGCCCTGTGCGAGTGGGGTACGTGAATAACTGGGCTTCGCGGGAAGTTTCACACGCGATTTTGCTGTCAGGGCGGGGTACGTGATTTTGGGGGTGTGCGTGGAGTCCTACACGTGAATTGGCAGTGTGGGTCCTCCCAGGTGTTCCCTCTACACACTCCACAGCCCCTGCAGGCAGCCCACACCACAGGGGACTACCCTGCACCCCTGGTCATGTCCCGCAGGCAGCCCATCCACCATGGGCATGCCCCCCAGCCAAGCCACATGTCACCTTGTACTAGTGATCACCAACTCATGTCCCCCAGCACCCCCACCCCCCAGCAGTCAGGGGCACCTGCCAGCAGGTCCCCACTCATGTCCCCCAGCACCCCCACCCCCCAGCAGTCAGGGGCACCTGCCAGCAGGCCCCCACTCATGTCCCCCAGCACCCCCACCCCCCAGCAGTCAGGGGCATCTGCCAGCAGGCCCTCACTCATGTCCCACTCATGTCCCCCAACACCCCCACCCCCAGCAGTCAGGGGCAGCTGCCAGCAGGCCCCCACTCATGTCCCCCAGCACCTCACCCCCCAGCAGTCAGGGGCACCTGCCAGCAGGCCCCCACTCATGTCCCCCAGCACCCCCACCCCCCAGCAGTCAGGGGCACCTTGCAGCAGGCCCCCACTCATGTCCCCCAGCACCCCCACCCCCAGCAGTCAGGGGCACCTGCCAGCAGGCCCCCACTCATGTCCCCCAGCACCCCCACCCCCCAGCAGTCAGGGGAACCTGCCAGCAGGACCCCACTCATGTCCCACTCATGTCCCCCAGCACCCCCACCCCCCAGCAGTCAGGGGCACCTGCCAGCAGGCCCCCACTCATGTCCCCCAGCACCCCCACCCCCCAGCAGTCAGGGACACCTACCAGCAGGCCCCCACTCATGTCCCACTCATGTCCCCTAGCACCCACGTCATGACGATCCTCAATCATGGGCCTCATGGCCACCCATACCACACCCCACGCCACCCCAGCCCAAAGACCCATACAAGTATTGCATCCACCCACAGAGAAATGGCCATTACATGATTCAACCCAAATGGCAAGTATGTACATGAACACACGTCCGTCACACACACACAATGGGTGCAAGTGAATGTGAAAACCCATACCATGACATGCATGAAACCAATGAGAGAATACCACACATCGAAGTATGAAACAAAAATGTATTGAACACAACATGAATGTTATGAAAATAAAAAAAATCAATAATGGGAATAAGAAATAAAATGCAGCATGTCCGGAAAAAAATAAAAAACATGAAATCAGAATCCAAATGAAAATTTGTCCAAAGTCTCAGTCCAACAAAGCAAATCCAAGGAAAAAAAAACATGAAATCCATTGCGCCATGGTGAAATTAAAATAAAAACGAGAAACATCCACTGTTCAACTATATACAAATCACCAATCCAGGGTCCATGAGCCCAACAAATGAAATGAAACCCACAAAAATACACTAACTAATGAAGAACTATATACAAAAATGTGGGGTATTCTCTAAGCGCACCAAAGAAAATGAAAACCAAAATGAAACCTAACACTAACTAACTATTTACAATGGCAGCGGGCTAGTCCGACAGCTCACTTTTTGATGTCCTGGGCCAGGGCATCATCGAACTCCCGCTCAATGTCCTGGAGGCGGTCCTCTTCCATGGCCCCGAGGCTTCGCAGGGACGACGACATGTTCACCTCCAACTCCCTGCGAATTGCCTCGAGGCACTCGGCCCGCCTCAGGGCCCTCTGCATGGAGTTCTCCGCCCTGACCATTGTGAGCTGTGCCTCTTCCGCCCGCTGCCGCTCCGCATCTATGGCGTGGCCCAACCTCTGCCACACGGAAGACACTTGAAATCCGGGGTCCTCCTGCCCTATGGCCGATGGCTGCCCCTCCGATGTTGAAGGCCCCGAGCCATCATTGCTCCCACCATGTTGCTGCTGCTGTACCTGTGCCTGCGCCCTGGATCTTGCTGCCTGCATGTCCTCCTCCGGCTGGGGTGCAGTTGTCGTGGTGGCCACCCCTGCTGGACATCCGACTCCCGAATGTGGCAGGGATGTGTCCTCCACCAGCCTGGCCGCTGGGTCAGGGGCAGCTCCACAGGGTACCCAGGTGACACATGGGTGGGAAGATGGCATGGAGGACGACTGGCGCGTAGGGGGTTCAGGTGAGGAGGGGGTCTCAAGAAGGTCCAGCACACGGAGGAATCCAGCACCGGTAACCCGTCCAGTAGGTCAACGTGGTCAAAGAGGCATGCGAGACGACGTGCAGTCTCTCCACGAAAAGACTGCAGGTCACCTCGCATGCCCCGTTGACGCAACGCTATCCCACTCAGGACAAGCTCAACACGGTCCGGGATAGCCACATCCACAGGGAGAGGAAGGCCATTTGTTGTGCGCTCATCCCCTCCCTGAAAACGGCTCTGGACGTAGGCATCCCTGCTGGTGCCAGATGATGCAGTGACAGGATCAGGGACAGGATTACACACAGGCACCTCCGCGGCTGCCTGTGCTGCCTCCTGTCCCTGCACTGCACCATTAGCACCAGTGGAATCCCCACCTCCAGACCCTGTGTGTGTCCCTTCCGCGGCCTCCTCCTCCACCAAACCCCCCACCAACCTGGATGACTCCGTGCCATCTTTCTCCGTTGGACCCTGTGGGGTCTCAGCTGCCCCTTCTGCTGCTGAGGAGTCCGCCTCCGACCTCTGCCTCTTGGACCTACCCGCAGCAGCTGCGGCCTGGGACGTGGCACCAGACTCCTCACTCCCCGACGAGATGACAATCTGGGAGGGGAGCCGGGCCTTACGTCCCCGGCTGGTGGTGCGATCCCTGCCGCTGTGCTCCACAGCACCCTCTCCGCCCTCTTCATCAGTTGACGCTGCAGACAGGGAGAGATAAAACAAAGACATCAGGGCACTGTACAATGGACTGATACACACATGACAGTTGCACATGAGTGGCAGTGTCAAACTTCAGACATGGCATCACACTCCACGACACACATGTCATTTCAACTCACACACATGAGCATTTCCACAGCAATATTGCACCAGGCAGCAACATCCATACACATACAACAGCATGAACAGCCGAAGGTGAGCCTGACATCACATGAAACACAGGGAGTGCACTAGACATGCACACCCGCCACCACACTTACATGCATGTCTACATCTCCTCCAACTGTCGCAGTGATGCGATCGCCATACATGTCACATCTGGCATTCAGCCTTCTACATATCAGTGTCACGTGCATCCATGTTGCATCACAGTTGCATACTTGTCAAATACACACACATGCACATGTACACAGTGCAGATACATGCAGCAGGAACCACCATCCATGTGTGACACCACAACCATGCCAACGTACATACACAGAAATTCAAACATGTGTGCTACCACACCTGCATTTGCACAGCATGCTTACCAACACATATACCTTCGACGTGTCTCACACCTAAGAGGACTCACATGTGGCAGCCTCACACCCCTGTTCATACACATCCCTACATGGCCCTACGAAAACACATGTGCAACCTGCACACTACTGGCACACCACCACACACACAGCGTCCAATCAGTATGCATGTACACTTACCGCTCGACTCCAGGCAGGTCTGCCACTCAAGGACCTGGACATGGAGCGCTGGGCATATGTGTTCCAGGACCCTCATCTGGTGGTCCGACGCCACTTGGCGCCCCTTGGCATCCGCTGCCTTCAAGAGGTGCCGGGCCTTGTTGAGGGTCCTGGACCTGAAGTCCTCCCAGCACTTCTTGACATGGTGTAAGTCGCGGACTGCCACCACCTCTGCGTTGCTGGCAGTCACGATGTCCATCCAGATCCTGGTCTGTCCTTCATTGCCGGCGCGCAAACTTCCCCATCATACTGCCCCAGGACTTGCTCCACCAGGACACCAACTTCCCTGGCACTGAAGCTGGTGGCCCTCTGCCTCTCTGGCTGGGGGTTGCCAGTGGTGCCTGATGGTGTTGTGTCCGACATGGCAACCCTGGAGGCAGGAGTGGGTGGGCAACTGGGTCCTGGGGCTGGGCTGTGGAGCGATGGTATCCCAGTCGGGAGTCTTCGGTTCCGCAGGGGTGGTCACAGCAACTGCACCCCTGGGTGATGTGATGTGCAGGCAGCAAATAGCAGGGCACGTGGGCAGCAGGCAGTCAGGCAGCAGTAGATGGCAGGTGGGAGCGTGCTCGGGGGTCTGGGGGGCAGTAATTCGGCCTTCTGGGCAGGAGCGTGTTCTTCCGTGTGTTGTTGCGTGGCCAGCTTGATACGGAGTGATTTGGCATGTGAAAATCTTGCACGTCAGCGTGTAATTCGAGGAAAGGCCCTTCGCGTGTAAGCGCGTCAGCACACGTACGCCGTTTCATTGGACCAAAGGCCCTTAGCGCGTAAGCGCTTCTGTGACGTGACTCGCGTGGGCGTTTCCCTCGTGACGTGGGCATAGTGGTTCAGCGCGCGTGAAAAAACTGAACGTCCACGTGTGAATGCGTGTAATCCGAGGAAAGGGCCTACGCGCGTAAGTGACGTGACGCACATGGGTGTTTCCCTCAGCACGGGTTAAAGGTGAGCGGGGCCAGCAGTTCGCTGTACGTGCATTTCGTGGAGACTGACGTGTGTTGCTGCTTCGTGTTGTTTCGCGCGCCATCACAACTTCACAGCTATCAAGGACGTATCTCTTCTTTTGGCGGGGGTATTGGCTACGCGTGTTTTTCTGCATCGCGCTAGTCAGACGGTGAGTCGCGCACAATATTTTTCCCACTGCGGGTGCCCCTGTGTATCACACCCGTTTTCGAGGTCATGGTAGCCTGCGTGTCCCACGCATATGCGTTTTTTGTGTTACTGGGTGCTACCGCGTACTGCGGGAGGTTGATTCCACGCACGTAGGCTGCAGGGTTGTGTGCACGGTTTTACTGCAGTTTTGGGGTGCCTGAGCGTTGCGTGATCCGTCACTACATCACCGGGGTCACATACTGCCTTGCAGGTGCAGGGGGGCTGTTAACATCTTGCATCCCACCCCCTTCACCCCAATTGCCCAGGTCAATTGTGGTGTACACCTCCCATTGGCACTACTCCATCTGTGCTGGCACTACTACATCTGTGCCATAGTTGGGAGGCCACCAAAGGTGAGGGGCGCCTCAGCTGGGCGTCCTCCTCGTGGCGGGCGTGGTCGGGGACATGGCCGTGGTGACTAGGGAGTAGGGGACTCCAGGGTGTCCAGGGTGGCCGCAGAGGGGGAAGAGGCAGGGGTGCGCCACTTGAGCATGATGTTGTGCCATGTGTCAGTGCAGTCATGCCACCACCCCCTGTGGTTCCGGGAGATGCAGCTTCTGCATCTGGCACTGACACCCGTGTGACCCGGCAGTCCGTTTCATCGACTGCCACGGGCCCAAGGGTAGTGGTAGCAGCAGGTGTAGCTGTGGACACCACCACCCAGGCTCAGGGTCTGCCAGCACAGGCTGCGTTGGCACTTGAAGAGCCCTTGGAAGATTTCCAACAGGCCAGGAGGGAAACCGTAGGGGCCCGCAGGGCTGCCCTGACCAAGACACATGTCCCTGGGGCAGTGATGTCATCTGCTGCCCCGAACAGCCGGGTGTTGGCAAGTGCAGGTGCAGATGCACCCAACAACACCCCGGTTGTGAGTCTGCCAACCAGGACAGTTGCGGTCAATGACCCTGCCACAGCAGATGTTGCTGCGCAGGGTCCATTAGAGGGCACCCAGCTGCCACTGACACAAGTCAGGCCTTTGGTCATCCCTCCACCTGCCACTCCCTTGGCTCAATCCACCGAACCCACTGGCCATACTGATCAGGGCGGCATTAGCCAGACAGGTCTGCACCACAATCCAAGAGGAGGAAGGTTGCACCTGCATCACAGACTGGGGCCCCACACACAACCACGACCTCTGGCACGTCGAGGAAGAAGCCTTTCTGCAAACAGGAACTGGACTTCCTCGTGGACTACGTGCGGGACCACAGCCGTGACATGCTAGTGGGTGCCAATTGTCAGACTACGGCTGCTCACCTTCATACCCACTGGAAGCAAGTTGCGGAACATGTGAGTGCCTTCGGCCATGAGGTGTGCACAGCGCAAGAGTGCAAAAAGTGTTGGAATGACCTCAAACGCAGCGCTAAGGCTAAGCGTGCCTCAAATTACAACTTGACTCTGGTGACTGGCAGTGGGCCTGCACAAGAGGTGGAAGACCTCACTGCGCATGAGTCACTCGTTGCGGAGTTCATACCATCTGAATCAGTCGAAGGAGTGGGAGAGATGCCGGACTTTGATGCCCAGTCCAGTGAGTGTTGATGCGTGTTTGTTGAGGACGTGTGTGTTTTACTTGTGTGATGTGTCGTGCATGACTGCCACTACATGTCACGTGTACATGGTTCTGATGTGAAAGTAATGCAATGTTTCCCTGATGCATGTCTACTCTGCTGGATGGTGGACATGTGGAGCAGATGGGGACTGTCTGCATCACCACTATTGCACCCTACTCAAATGCTGGTTAACAGTATGCCCCTCCAGTCCATGTTCCAGCTCACTGTATCGTGGGGTGTCCTTCCTCTCAGCCCAGGGACTATGCATAGCATGACTGACGTGTATGTGTCCTCTGCCTGCAAGCGGGTACTCAATGTAGGCATGCTCCCTTGCCCCTCAACCCCCCGCTCTGCACCCCAATTCCATTTTAGCACTGGTCTGCTACAATATTGCCGTTGGGTACTTCCCTGTTCATGCCTCCTGTGTACATGCTAACACCCAGCGGCCAATCTGCCAGACATATGCTGTGTGGTACATCCTTAGTACTTGATGCAGGGTGTCTCACTTGGACTGTACAGAGGTCAGATGCCCTGCAGGGACATGAGTGCCCATTCATGCTCCATGTGCATTCCACGCATGCCCCTATGTGTCCATGACTGGATGATCACTGTAATACAAGTCCTGGATGACCTACATTGCATGGCATTTCATCTGCCTTCCCATGTCAACTGTGGCTCAGTACTACGTTGCACACATGTTTAGGGTCTGACAATCTGTGTGGGTCACAGGCCTCAGCCTGTTTAATGGCCAATGACTCTGTCCAATTGGTGTAGTGTCTTCTTCACACGTGGGTGTACTCCAGAGGTTTCATCATGTGTCCTGCTTACTGTCCCATCATCATTTGCTGTGTTGTCACTTGACTCACATGATGTTGTTGATGCTAGTCAACACTGTCTGTCAATACACAGGTCTATGGTCAGCCTTTCGATACCATGCTAGGCATCCCTGCTTTTGCACTTGGGGGGAGGGGTGGTTTGCTTGTAGACATGCTACCCATTGAATGCACATTGCACGTGATGCCTGAAGTTGACCTTGCACTGCCTTCACATTTTCTGACACACACCATGAAGTCCTTGTCCATGTAGCTAGTGAGTAACATACATATTTGCTGCACTGCATAGACCCACTTCAGTGCAAACTGCCACCTTTCCACAGGTCTAATCACAGAAGCAATTTCAAGTTTACCCAGCATGCATGCCAGGTTCTATTTTGTGTGTCACATGTCTGCCTGATGTGTTTGGTGTCGGTGTGTGTGTGTGTGTTGTGTGCTTCTAACATGTGTAGTGACCTTTTTTCCTCTCTATTTTTCAGGTGATGATGCAATGGAGCCGGAGGATGGTGTTGTCATGCCAGGCACAGGGTTGTTATCACTCCATCAACCCAGCACAAGTGGGGGTTGTGGGGTGGTAGGCCACGAAAACCCCGAAGTCCATCTTGTCTCTGGCTGCCTATGAGTCCAGCCCTGATGAACACTCTGACGACCATGTCAAGTTGGATGAGCATCAGGTCCATATGTCAGGGGTGAGTGATTCTGATGTGGACACTCCTCTGTCCGCGACACCTGCACTGAGGGGTCAGACAGTCTTGGAACCTCCGCCCGTGGTGGATCGGGACGCAGGGTCACCCTCCACACCAGTCACTGATGTGCCTGGGACATCACGTCGACGGGGGCATGTAGTCGTGCAGCCGCGGGCGGTGCCAACACAACGAGGACACCCGGTCCTTGGGTCCCGCAGGGGTCAAGCCCAGCAATGCGGTCACCGCGCGCATCCGCTGTATACTGAGTGGGAGCAAGACATGACTGCCAATTCTGAACGCCAGGGGGCAGCAATGGAGAACATCGCTGAGAGCATGGAGCGTGTGGCCCGATCCGTGCTCCCCCCTGCTAGGCAGGTGCTTCTCCAGCAGCAGGCGGCACAGTCCACGGCCCGCTCACTCAGGCTGGGCATGGCGGCCTCAGACAGGGCACGCCAGGCTGAAATGTTGTCTCTGCGTGAAGCAATTGCTGCTCACACAGAGGCACACATGGAGGCCCTGAGGGAGGAGTATGCTTCCCTCAGATCCACTCTGGTTGTCCTTCTGATGTCCCAGAGGGAGCGGGCAAAGGAGAGGTTTGCACAGCTTGAGCGTACCATCTCGGCTGAGCTACATGCTTGCCGGGAGGTGCAGCGGTTGTCCAGCCAGGCCTTGCAGGAGGAACTCCGTGTTACACGTGCTACCTTGCAAGAGGAAGCACGTGTATCACGGAAGGTTCTGCATGCAGACCTACGTGTCATCACCACACAGAACCAGGCTCACCCGTCCGGCAGACTTGCTGCCGACGAGGGGCAAGCTGCGGCTAGGCGTGGTCATGCTCCTGTGCCACGTCCTCCTTTCCAAGAAGAGCCAGACTCGGACGACAATCTATCTCCCACATAGGTCGGGCTGTGCAGGCGTTGAGCCCATGGAGGTTTTTTTTTTCCTCAGCATCATCGCATGTAGGTGTTGAGCAGCACCCTGTACCTCCCCCCTTCTGGGTGCCTCCCCCTCCCGGGTCGTATGTGGCCATTTTTGATTTTTCTTTTAGTTTAGTTAGTTAAGTTTCTGTTTGATAGTTAGTTTAAATAGGTAATGTAGGTTTTTCATAGTTAGTGTAATTAGTTAATATAGTTTAAAATTGCTTGTCTATTGTGCTTTCATGTGACGGTGTGGTGCTTTGTGGCTTTTGAAAGCATCCACTGTCTGTTCCAGCTGGGCCCTTCAAGCTTGTCTTGTGTCTGTGTTTGCTGCTTGGAACCCTTGACTCACATATGCCACTCCTGCTTCCCTTATACATGGGCTCGCAAGGATGGTTCGGTGTAACAGCCTATTACACAAGGGCTTTGGACTGTCATATATGTGGCATGTCTGCTGCTGTGGAACTTGTGTTGACACCCCTAGTGGGGATGATTGGGGTGTAATTGACCACTGTTCTTCTTTTGCTAGATGGGGTGTTTCATGATTCATGTGTAGATTCATGTGTATATTCATTGCTATGCATTGTGTAGTATGTTTCTTATCTTTACTGTACATGTGCTTGTTGCAATTCAAGATGTAGATAGCTCGCAAAATTGTCCGGGCTGTCGGTTTAGTCAGATTCTTAGGTTCTCTGTAATGGATCCTTTGGAAGAGAGTACCCGTAGCTGGTCAATCTCAGATCAAAGAGTCACGAAACTTGGCTCTATCCATCCGTGTATGAACCTGTTGGCGCTCCTCCGCTAATCTGACTGAACCGACAGCCCGGACAATTTTGCGAGCTCCATTACGCCAACCGAGACGTACGACGTGAAATTCATTATTAGAGATCTCTCGCGCCGGGATTTACTCCACCGAACCGACACGCCAGCCACTGAATAAATCAGAGGAGACCTAGGCCTCTTTGCTTTACCCACACCCCCACTCTTCTATGAGACCACGCGGATTTGGCGATCGTCTCTTGTCCTGAAGAAGGTTGAACATAATACACAAAGGGAAGTCATTGCCCACTTTAAGAACTCAACCGAAACATGTCGACAAACAGTTTTTCTATCCTCTGAATGTTGACAGATGGACACATTGTAAATTAATCGAGTGTGAAACCAAGAAACGGTTTAATTGCCATTGTTATTGTGATATGAACAAAATATAATTTTTTCTATCGTTTGTGAATGTGATGAATGCATGAAGAAGTTGTGAATGAAGTTTGTTTGGAGGGATGTGTTTGTTTTCTAAGTTCAAAGAGCCATATTTTATATGAATATAATTTTCATTGTGTAATGTGACATATGGGTTGTTGCAAAATAAATAGTTAACGATTACAAATTGAAAGAGTAATCAGCTGTCATCTCTGGTCTGGATGGTCTAATTTTCATTAGTCTTATCGCTTTGCCTGATAGACCACAGACTCAAAAGCAGGCGCCCCTTATATATTTTTCCATTGTGCATGTAGACAGGCATTCATTGTTTTGTTACAACTACAACCTTTGGAATGCATTTGGGTATGACTTATTTTGGGTGGGAGGTTGTTGGTCAGTCATTTCATCTGATTCCATGTCAGTCATCATTGTCTGATGCCAATTTATATTTTTCACACGGCAATGTGTACCTTATTGGTACTGTGTTGGTGTATGGCGATTGCTTGCCATGTCATGTTGTGGTTTGGGTGGGTTTGAGTGACATACCAGTGATAGTCGTGACCTGTTTTGCAGGTCTGTGTGATTCACACCTTGCATGTGTGCCTTTTGGTCACACAGGATTGCTTGTGTTTAAGGAGCTAGGGATGCACACAATGTGGCAATTCTATGGCAACAATCTCAGGGTGGTAAGGTTGTGACAGTTCACTGTCTCTTTGTCATCATCGATTGTCACTTGGTATGTGCCAGGCCTGTGTGCACTCCGCAGGGTTGGGAGTTTAGGTGAAAAATGTGGCCACAAGCTGGGTCCGGGCTGCCTCGGCACGTGCCGTATCCCCTCCCATGTGCAGCGCCTGCGCCTGTGGTTGGGGATGTGGGGGCACCATCATGTCCACCGGTACGCCCTGCCGTGTTGCAACAGTGTGCAGGACACATGCTGCCACAATGATCCTGCACACTATTGGGGGTGCATAGAGTAGCTGCCTGCCAGAGCGGTCAAGGGAGCAGAAGCGTGACTTGAGCACTCCGAATGTGCGCTCCACTATGGCCCTGGTTGCAATATGGGCGGCGTTGTATCTTACCTGGGGTGGTGTGGTGGGGTTCCGGATTGGCGTCATCATGTGGCTGCTCAGAGGGTAGGCACTGTCCCCTGGAGAGGTGGCAATGGTTGTGATTATTGGGGTTTGTATATTTGTGTGTGTGTGTGTGACATGCATGCATGTGCACGGGCATTTGTACTCACCTATGAGCCATGTGTCACCATGCTGCCCAGCTTCCAGGGCCCGGCTCAGGGCAGACATTCTGTATATGAAACTGTCATGGGTGGAGCCAGGGTAGTTTGCATAGACAGAGGTGATGATTCCCTTTGCATCGCATACCACCTGTACGTTGATGGAATGCCAGTGCTTGCGGTTTTGGTAGATGTGCTCAGTGGCCCTAGGTGGATGTAGGGCCAAATGGGTGCAATCTATGTCACTGAGCACTTTGGGGAAGTGTGCCACCCTGTAAAAGTCCTGGACAACGGCCTGCCTTTCTGCAGGTGTTCTGGACCTGTATATGTGCCTGCGGACTGAGGGGTACGCTGTCATGATTGCCAAGACCTGGTGTAGGCAGCGTGACTTCTTGGCCTGTGAGACCCCCCCCCACTATGGCAGTAGTCCACTGAAAAGACCCAGTGGCCAAAAAATGCAGGACATTGAGCACCTTCTCCAAGGGGCTCAATGCTTGGGAGCAGAGGGTGGGGGATGTAAGGTCATCTTCCCACTCCCTGACCAGGTCTAGAATGATACGGGGTGGAAACCTATACCTGCCATAGACCTGGTCATCAGGCATCCCAAAAAGGCTTGTCCGTGGTGAAAAAATGTGTGCCCTGGCTATTCTCCTCCTCCTGCGGTGTTCCACAATCAGTGCTGCGACAAATGGGGCATTCATCGTAGCTGTATATACGTATTTGTTGTTTGCGCGCACTTTTATACTGTGCGCGGGGACGCTTCCGCCTGCCTTCGTGTGGCGGACGCGTTGACGCCTGTGTGCGTCTTTTGCCATGCGTGGGTTTCCCGTGTTCGAATCCATGAATACGGGTTGTTCGCGTGCGTGTGGGCGTTCCGTGTAGTTCGCTGCAGTACTTCCCCAGTTACGCCTTCTTTTTCACGCGTTATTCTCCATTCCCCGTGTTACGGCCACTGTTCCGCCCACTTTTGTTGTGTGCGCCGCGCTATGTGCGCTTTTGCTGTGGGCGTAGCGCACGCCGTTTGATGACGTGTGTGCCCGCGTGAGCCATGCACGGATTTGCGCACAACCAGTGGGAAACAAGCGCAGTGCCTTTGCAAGTTTTGAATGCATTTGCAAGTGCCTGGGCAAAGCTGGCCCCCATTGCGATGCCAATCAGTTGTTTAAAGAAAACATTATTGAAAAGAAACACATTATTTTGTAAAGTGAATACAAGAAATTCTTTTACCATTTCTACATGTTCGAAATAAGAAGCAGATGATTCACGAAACAAATAGTTCACACATTGGATTGCTTTCAGATGATCGATCTAAGTATATAATGCTTTCACATCAAGAGTTACTATCCAACATTTTTCATGCAGATCTAATTTGTCCAATATTTCAAGTAAATGCATCGTGTCTCTGATGAATGTGGGAGTCAATAAAACAGCTGGTAATAAGAACTTGTTAATGTAGATGGAAATGGGTTTGAGTCCACCGCCTCCTCCACTTACAATAGGTCTCCCTTCTGGAATATCTTCAAATTCTTTGTGGATTTTTGGTAAGAAATAGGCCGTTGGCATGATAGGGCTATCGACCGTAAGGAAATGTCTTTCCACATCCGTAAGTAGATCTTTTTTATGCCATTCAAGGATCAATTTGTTTGCCAGAGTCTGAATTTCATGTAATGGATTACCTGAATTGAGATGGTGCATACCCATCATAATGTAGTCGGGTCCATCCATCACGACTACATTCCCACCCTTGTCTGCTTCTTTGATAATTAAAGCAGAATTGGTGGCCAATTGTTGTAATGCCTGGAATTCCAATTTTCACAAATTGTTAGCGGCTTGTTTATGGTTGTGCAATCGATTGTCAGCTAATTTATGTACATCCTTTACTACTGCCTGATAAAAAGTGTCAATGATGTTATCAGTAGGAAAAACAGGCGTAAACTTCGATTTCTTGGTGAGTTATTTAATGTGTACATTCTGGTGAACAATGTCCAAAACTGACAAAACCTCCGTAATGCTTGTTTGAGATTGACGGTCTGTATCTTCCAAAGTCATAAGTACATATGTACTTAACAATGTCTGAATTGAAACTTGGGAAGGTGTGGGTGTTGGAGGTAGTGGCTTGTAATTTTTAACTTGTGTTGCAAAGAATTTCTTCAGCTTGAGTTTACGAACAAACTTAAATAAGTCAATTTGGGTGTCAACATAATTATTCAAAGCAAGGGTACAAAAGAAAGGCCCTTGTTAAGGACAGCTGTTTCCGCTGGGGAGAGCAAATGAGTGCTAAGGTTGGTGATCAAATTCATGGATTTTGGTTTGTTAGTTGTTGCTGATAAGTTGCTGGAGTGAGCCTTCGAGAAGGAGGTGCGTTTCCGCTGCCTGGGCCTGCCGCCCCTTGTGCCCCTGGTTGTGTGCCTGGGGTTGTGATATTGGTAACTATTGGGGTTTGAAAATGTACTTTTTTGCTGCAATGCCATTGCCCTTTTTGTAATGCCTTAATTGCTCTAAAAAAGGTGAAGGGCCTGTAGGTACTGGTCGATCAGATTCTAAAACATCCGAGTCGTCTTGTAGGTCATCATGTGATGTACTGGCGTTTCCTGTAACCGAATTGGATGAGCCTGGGGTCTGTTTCTCTGTGTCACTATCCACATCAGAACTAACAGGCGATGAGGCAACACTACTTGAGCGTGATCTCGACACTGAATCATATTTGGCCTGATATGTTGTGGAATTATGAGGCTGGAGACAAGGCGAAATGCTGAAATAATATTTATTACTGGCTTAAGGTTTTGGTCAAAAGTCAATAAACTGAAAGTTCTGGCGGTTAAGTAATAAACTGAAAGTTCTGGCGGTTTCTTTCACCGTGGGGCTTTCCTTCCTCAATGCCTTCTTGAAGAAGGGGGTTGTCCTCTAACTCGTGATATCCGGATAGGCCCACCACTCTGGATTGACTGAGTTCTCCTTCTCGGCGTCCTGTGGATATAACAGACAGTGTTTGTAAAAATAGGCAGGCTTTTATAATACTCCCTGGTTTCAAACCCCACCAATGAGCAGAGTTCCTGGCTAGCGCTTCCGTCATTGGTTGGGGAGGCGTTGTCCCACCTCCCTTAAAGCCGGGTTTCCCCGCCGTCATTGCCACCTGCTCCTGCAGCATAGGTAAAAATCCTACGGCGCGTTCATCAGCGCGGTTCATGCAGTGCCTGGACCCGAGGGCATATGGGCGGACCCTGATGTCTGGGGTTCCTCACGCCCTCAGCCGCGGGCTGCGGCTGCAGTCGACCATCTCCTGATTGTGTTCCCGCCCTCCTCCCAGTCTGGGCTGCCGACTTCAGGATGTTCGCCAACCCGGGTTGGGATCCCAGCACGGTGAGTAACTGAACACGTTGCGCCGTTCCGCTGCAGCGCTTCTGCTCCTGGGTTGTTCGTTGTGCTCCTCTCGTGTTCGAGCTCCCTGTTTGTGTGATTCCCTATGACCGCCCGTTCTCTGTGAGTTTTTGGTCCTCCCCACGTCCGTCGCTGTTACCTCCTCACATATGTATATATTCAATTATCTCGATAATCTTTATCGTCTCTTGAGAATTTGCGTGATTTCCTCATTTTGACTTCATCCTGATGTTTACGAAGTATATCGTATAAGGTCTTGTAATTCTTATCAATGGTAGCACTTGGTGCATCAAATAGGTTAATTTCTTCTTTTAGTTGATCAATTTCTATGATTGTCCGTGCATGCTCACGTGTTGCATGTTCCACTAAGAGTTTTAACATGTTATTAGAACTAGTAGTCAAATTTGTTTCCTATTCTGAGATGAGATCTGTATCAAGGGGATCATCAAAGTCGGGTAGGATTAATATTCTAAGTCCACGAGGAATTTTTTGTTCTTGCAGGTAGTGACTAAGAGTCGTTTTCTCACAGAATGTATTAATTTCTTTAATACTAATTCTTTCTAATTTAAAGAAGAGTGATCTTAAATCCGCTTTTACTGTGTTGAGTCTTTTAAAAGGATTGATGGTAGAGCCCCGTGGGGCAAAATATTGCCTTGATGTCATCCTCTCTAGTAAGTAAATATTCTGCAGAATCTGCCATGGTACAGCTGCTGGGATAAGTGACTTCAAAAATATACAAACAAGAATTGGCATAAAAAGTCAAAGGTAACCCCAGCGCTTGTACAGATAATCTTCAACTAGCACCAGGCAGCGGGTATCTGGGAAATGTGGGTACACTGCCAATGTACTACCACAGTACGTAAACCAAAGAACAGAGAGTCCCCAAACACACTGCGCCAAGGAAGTGCAACTATTAGAATGCGGTCTGATGTTTATTCAGGGTGATCAACTAAACTGGCTCTTCATCTGAGGCTGCTATGTAACATTAATATATGCAACATAATAATAAAACATGTGTAATCAAAATAGAAATTAAATTGACATTTCTTAAAAAGAAACAAAACAAGGCACAATGTTAGGTGTCACAAGGGGCAACAAGTCAAAGTAAAATAATTAGGATGATTGGAATATAAATTGCATTTTGCACATGTCACATAGAATAGTCATATTAATGCATATGAAAAAAACCAAAGAATACAGTCAAAGGAGAAGGGGGGGGAGAAAGGGAAAAAGGAAAACAAATGTGGAAACAGAGCGTTAATACCAAAAATGGTAGTCCAGCGCGATCCAACACCCACACCTTGCCAAGTTTCAATTCAGACATTGTTTCTGTCAAGCTCTGATGTCCACGTAGATTAGTATACCTCCGTCCCCAAACACCAGTCAGAGAGGTAAGATCAACTCGCTGACCAGTTATTGAGGCCACAGGTGGTGGAACAGGAAACACCGGATCCCAGGTGGCTGCAAGAAAAGCCCTGGGTTAGATAAGCACTGTATAGTGATGAATGGCAATGTACAGTAATAAAGAAAAAAGTACCTACCCGTGGCAAGACCGGGGATGATTCTACACCTATATGTTCCCCCTGAGCATGAATGGAGGTGGTAGTACCACTAACAGGGCCCACCTGAAGAGCACACTTGAAGCACGTGGTGTAAGGCAGGTTTCTTGGTTCGTGATTCAAAAAATAACAAAGAAAAAATAATACAATCCGTGGGGTTGATCTAGGGGTGGCAAAAGTTCAGTTAAATAGTTCCAAGTTGTCAAATCCAGCAAGGGCAAATCAAAATCAATCCAAGGTACGAGGTCCAGAGAGTAGTAGCAGTTCAGGTAAGCAGTTCTAAATTGCAAAAATCCACAAGGGCAATACAAGAGTAAAACAGAAAAACGATCCAAAAGGTCAATAACCGGGTACAGAAGTCCAGAATACAATAAGTAGCAGACTCAAGATGCAAAAATGGCCACACGCCGTCAGAACAGCTGAGAAGCGTTTGAATGCAGAAACGTGTCTCTTTTATGGCGTGATTTCCTGGTCACATGACTATCTTGACCTGCCCCTGATTGCTGGGTTTGTATCACGTGATCACGTGATGGGCTCGTGTCACGTGACCGAAGCGTAAACACTGTTTGGAAAAAGTGTTACGCGTGTGGTCACGTGAGCGGCCGGGAAGGGAGGAGGTCCAATGTCACCATAAGCACCATGGCCGCCCCCCAACGGTATCGGGACCAGCGGCACCACGGATGCCACAATGCCAGGGAGCCAGCAGGGTGCCGAGCCGCCGAGGGCAATCGCTGCCCGTGGCTAGGCGTGGCCACAACTGAAGGCCGGCTCCACCCCTGCCGGTGCTGGGCCGGCCCACCAGCGCGCTGCCGCGTTGAGGTACGCGAAGCTGTTGGGTGCATGACACAGCCCCCACCCAAGGGCCCACGGCACCGTGGGCTAAGAGGGTGCTCCTTTTGAAAACAGGAGACCAGGAGCGGAGCATGGACCTCGCTAGCGGGTTCCCAGGACCTTTCCTCCGGGCCATACCCCAACCAATCCACCAAGTAATAAAGACGCCCCCTGGAAATACGGGACCCCAGGATACCACTAACCTCGTATTCCACTGATGAACCCTTCAGAACAGGAGACGGGGACAAGACAATGCGCATAGAGGCAGGGCAGGGTTTAAGGAGGGATGTGTGGAAAAACGGATGAATACTCCACGTACTTTGTAGGGAAATCCTATAGGCCACAGGATTTATGACCCTCGTCACTCGATAAGGGCCAACAAAACAGGGCCGCAATTTACGACACCCCGGTATAGGTAAATGTCTAGTAAAGAGCCAGACTCTATCCCCCATGGAGTATACGGGAGCTGCAATACGCTTTTTGTTGGCTGCCTGTCGCATTGTGTGTTCCTCTCTAAGGTGCAGCAATGTCTGAATGTGGATTGCCTTCATGTCTCTCATGCAAGTGGCAATGACAGGCAGTTGTGAAGGGGAGAGTTCTGGGAAGGGTAGGACTCGAGGGTGTAGACCATACAGACAGTAAAAGGGCGAGGAACCTGTGGACGAGTGTGGTGCGTTGTTATAGGCAAACTCGGTTATATGTAGAACCTGATGCCAAGAATGCTGATGTTGTAAGGAGAGACAACAGAGATATTGTTCCAAATGTCTGGTTGACCCGTTCAGTCTGCCCATCTGTTTCAGGATGATATGATGAGGAATAGTGGGAATCGATGCCTAGTAGCTTAGTGAGGGATCGCCAGAAACCAGAAGTAAATTGCGAGCCACTATCAGATATAATGATGGTAGGCAGACCAAAGAGACAAAACACATGCCGAAAGAATATATCAGCTAAGGCTGCTGCAGTAAGGATACCAGTACACGGGACAAAACATGCCATTTTAGAGAATGAATCGACCACGACCCATATGCTGTCAAACCCTCCCACCTTGGGCATGTCAGTAACGAAATCCATGGTGATGGTGTGCCATGGTCTGATTGGAGGTGGTAACGGTTGCAACAAACCAGTCGGTCGGCTCTTCTTATCCTTGCATTGAGCACACACAGAGCATGAGGGCACATATGACACTGTATCTTGGTGCATGGATTGCCACCAACACCAACGGCGGAGCAGAGCCACTGTACAGGTTTGACCAGGGTGTCCGTTAATTATAGCATCGTGAGACCATTCAAGAGCGATAGAGCACGTGTGAGGTGTGGGTAGAAATAGTTTGTTCTGAATGAACGGTAAACCATCATGCATGACTATATCCCATTCCCTTAGCTGTTCGGGATATGTGTCAACCCCTTGACGGATCAAGGACAAAAGGTCAACAGGAGGGTGTGAATAGACATATCATGTGTTTGTTTTCCAGTAGTGCCTCAGGAAAGATCGGAAGAGGATCACCCCCAGGAATGCAGGAGAGAGCATCTGCTTTCCCGTGGGCGATGCCCAGACGATGTTTTATTACAAAGTCGTAAGCAGAAAAAAACAAATGCCATGGGACCTGCTGGCTGTTGGTACACTTAAATGTGGCTAGATCTTGGAGGTTACGGTGGTCAGTGTATACAACAACCTGATATTTAGCCCCAAGTAGGTGATGTCTCCAGACCAGAAATGCATCCTTTACTGCCATAAGCTCTTTTTCGGTGATAGTATAATGGCTCTCGGCAGGCGTGAATTTACGTGAGTGGAAGGCCACCGAGTGTAGCAAACCAGTGGACGGACAGGTTTGGGATAGTACAGCTCCTAAAGCAAATGAAGAGGCATCTGCTTTGAGAACATACGGGAGATCAGGGTTGGGGTGTTGTAGGATAGGAGCAGAGGTAAACGCCGTTTTAAGGGCCGAAAATGCACTCTGTTGTAGTGGCATCCAGGCGAATGGGACATGGGGGCTCGTGAGTTTTGTCAGTGGTGCAGCGATGGCCGAGAACCCCGCAATGTATTGTCTATAAAAGTTGGCGAATCCAAGAAAGGACTGTAATTCTCTGATGGTGTTGGGTACTGGCCAGTCGAGAACAGCGCGGACTTTAGTAGCGTTCATGGTCAGCCCTCGAGGGGTGATGTGAAAACCCAGGAAGTCTACTTCCTGGGAATGGAATAGGCATTCTTCAGGTTTAGCATAGAGCAATGGTAACGGAGCCGACCCAGGACTTCCCGTACATGCATGATGTGTTCTTGCAACGACTGTGAAAAGATAAGTATGTCATTGAGATACACAACCACATAAGTATCTATGATGTCATGGAATATCTCATTCATGAACCTTTGAAAGGTAGCTGTGGTGTTGCACAATCCGAAATGGCATGACAGTGTACTCGAACAAGCCATATCGCGTACAAAAAGGCGTTTTCCACTCGTCCCCCTTCCGGATGCGTATAAGATTGTACGCACCCCTGAGGTCCAGTTTGGTGTAGATCGTGGCATGTGTCAACCGGTCCAGTAGAGGCGTAATTAGGGGTATAGGGCACCGGTTCTTGATAGTGACTTCATTAAGCCTTCGGTAATCTATGCATGGGCGAAGGTCGCCCTCCCTCTTCGACACAAAAAATATAGGACTGGCCGCGGGGAATTGAGATGTTTTTATATGACCCAACCGTAAGGACTTTTGCAAATACTCCTTCAAGATAACATCCTCCGATGGGGACAAGGGAGTAAATGCGTCCACATGGAATTGAAGCCCCGGGGACCAAATCGATCGGACAATCATATGGGCGATGTGGGGGCAAGTGTTCTGCTGATTTCTTGTCAAACACTTCTGAGAAATCATGGTATTTGGGTGGCAATTTGGTAGTAACGAGACCAACCACATGACCCGGGGCATCGACATCCATCGCTTGTGGCTCATGTAACGTCAAATGTGCCAAGGCCCCCTGAGCCCGAGCGGGATTGGTTGCTACTTCCGGGGCGAGAAGACAATGCTCGTGACAAAATGAGGAATCAAAAACGATGGACCCCAGAACCCAATTGATGATAGGATTGTGAGTCCGCAACCATGGAATACTGTCCTGACCCATAGAACTTGCCCTTTCTGGACTTCCTGGTCCTTATCGCGACGGGGCTTGTATTCCTTGTTACTCCCAACATGGCCGTGCCAAGTGACTTGCCGCGCACCAGCCTTTACGTTAGACATGGCACGTTCTATAAATTGGACACGCCCCCGCGCGTCTCAAAGCTATCACTAGGTAGTGACTAGACGTGTGTGTGCTGTTCGGCGAATCCACTATTCCTAGTTCCTGGTCCCTTCTTCTTTCCTTCCACCTTTCCCCTCTAAATCTGCTCCTGGAATCCTCAAACCTAGCGACCGCTACTTCCTTCCTGGACATCCTGTGACTGCGACCTTCCTGGAACTCTGAAAGCGTGCTGGAGTCGGACGAGACTCGTGTGAGCCTATACAAAACCCGATCCGCCCGCAAGAGGAATCCTCCCGCGGAACAGAGCAAGAAGCGATCCCAGGTGAGACGGGGGGAGATTTACGACAAATACCCAGGATCAGGCCGTATTGTGGGGTGGTGATCAAGTCAAATGTAATGGTCTCTTGGTGGGTGTCTTGTCGAACCATGGTTAAAGGGGCTGTTTCCTGTATAATGGGACCAGAAATCAAAGGAGATCCATCGACTGCCTGTACCGGTTCAGGATGTCTTTTATTTTGCAAGGGTAGGTTCAGGGAAGCAGCCAATGAGATGTTTACGTAATTCCCTGTAGCTCCGAAGTCAATAACCAGGTGCACTTGGTGTTTTATGTTATACAAGGAACATAGAGAGACTTGTAAATACAATGGCCTGGCGGTTTCAGGTAGTGAAGGGGGACTAGAGGAGTGCAGGGAATGGCTCGTCCGCGCCCCCTGACTTAGGGACGAGCATTCTGAAAACCCGATGCCTTCAATTTGGGCCTTCTGGGACATTCTTTCACGAAATGACCAAGTGTTCCTCAGTAAAAGCAAGCATTCGCTTGCCCGCGGTGGGGGATATGGGACTGCGGATACCCCCGATCTGCATGCGTTCATTGTTTTCCGTGGTAGTTGGGCTGTGGTGAACAGGGGGGAGGCCTTCCTAGTTTCAGTCTTTCGTTCCGTGTGTCTGGCGTCAATCTGGAGGGCCAGATCCACTAAATCGAGGTACGGGATAGGTGGTGCTGGTACCACTGCAAGGGCATCTTTCATCTGATCACTAGGACCCCTGTAGAATACCATGGATTTCTTGTCTTCTGGCCAGGCAGTTTCTACAGATAACTGATTAAAGCGTGTGATATACTCAATTAACAGGGTTTTTCCTTGTGTGAGTTCGAGTAATTCTACATCACGTGTTTGGGCTTTGTGGCGGGTATGGAACACTTGAGTCATCTCAGCCACCAGCCGGTCGAAATCATAGGGAACGGGACTGTCACCTTCTAATAACGGGTTCACCCATGTGGCAGCAATACCACTTAGATGGGACAAGGTAAAGGCAGCTTTAGTTGTGGAGTCAGGGAAGGCCTGGGGGCGACATAGGAAATGCAGCTTACATTGACTTAAAAAGTTGCGGAATTTGCGTCGGTCGCCCTGGAATTTCTCTGGTGCCGCCAAAGGGAAAAGAGTGGGTACATATACCGGGGCTGGAGCTGCCGCTGCGGCAGAGGGCTCTGGTTGGACAGGAATGTCCCCAGATTCCGCATCTGGGGGTAAGGCGTGTCTCTCGCTCTGTATGGCGTCTAGACGTTGATGTATTGCCGTTGTGGCGGCCGTCATGTCTGCCCTAAGGACTGTGATGGCCTGTACCAGAGCAGCCACCGGGCCCCCGGCGCAGGTATCCATAATCCAGTGCAATAGGTTTTTCCGTCTGTCAAGCTCTGAGGTCCACGTAGATTAGTATACCTCCGTCCCCAAGCACCAGTCAGAGAGGTAAGATCAACTCGCTGACCGGTTATTGAGGCCACAGGTGGTGGAACAGGAAACATCGGATCCCAGGTGGCTGCAAGAAAAGCACTGGGTTAGATAAGCACTGTATAGTGATGAATGGCAATGCACAGTAATAAAGCAAAAAGCACCTACCCGTGGGAAACCGGGGATGACTCTACAACTATTTGTTCCCCCTGAGAGTGAATGGAGGTGGTAGTACCACTAACAGGGTCCACCTGAAGAACACACTTGAAGCACGTTGTGTAAGGCAGGTTTCTTGGTTAGTGATTCAAAAAATTACAAAGAAAAAAAAATAATAAAATCCGTAGGGTTGATCCAGGGGTGGCAAAAGTTCAGGTAAATAGTTCCAAGTTGTCAACTCCAGCAAGGGCAAATCAAAATCAATCCAAGGTACGAGGTCCAGAGAGTAGTAGCAGTTCAGGTAAGCAGTCCTAAATTGCAAAAATCACAAGGGCAATCCAAGAGCAACCCAGAAAAATTATCCAAAAGGTCAAAAACCGGGTACAGAAATCCAGAGTACAATAGGTAGCTGTCAGCACCGGCTTCTAATACAATTTTAGTTCCCTTTTTTATCTCTTGAACCTCCTCACCTGTGGAGTCGAAATCCTCCTCAACTGGGCTGAGCGCTCGGTGTGCCGTGTAGTTCTTTTCCTTTTTTCGAGGCTGAGCATGTCTCCCACAAGAGGAAGCCACAGTGAGAGCGTGTAAATACGCCCTGACCGTGTCCCCCTCCCAGGAGGGACAAAAAGGGGGGGAAAAAGCCAGAATAGGCAAAAAAACCCTTGAACCGGCAGGTATCCTAATGGCAGCTGGGCTCGTGTAAAGCAGACGAGAGACGGGAGAAGGCAGCAACAGGAAGCACCGGGATAAGTAAACTCCAGCAAACACCGGAAAAGAAAGTAAACAAACGAAAGGCAGAAAGCCGGGCACGAAGGAGTGAAAGGAGGGAGGAGGGAGAGAACTGAAGGCGGGGACCCGAGAAGGACCGGGAAGAGAAAGGAAAGTGCAAAAGATAAGGCTCGAGGAGCAAGAGGTAAACAGCGTGTAGCAAGGCCGCGGCAAGCGAGGAAAAGCAGCTGACCGTGGAAGGTTGCAACGCGCTGGACCAAGGGAGAGGAGTGGTTAAATAACGCTACGGTCAACCAAGCGGAAAAAGACTAGACCGCTTAGTGAACGCAGCGTCAAGCGTGACGGGAATCAGGAAGTCCGTAAGCGGCAGCGGGGCCAAAGAAGCCAGCTGAGAATGCGGCGCATGACAGTATGCCCCCCCGCCAAGGCCCAGACCTCCCGGTTTACCGGGATGTAATCGGTGAAACTTCCGGAGAAGGACAGGAGCGTGGATGTATGCTTTGGGTTCCCAGGAGTCCTCCGCATGGGAAAAACCCTTCCAATGCACCAGGTATTCCAGGCGCCCTTTGCGGTACCTGGAGTCCAGCAACCTGGATACTTCATACTCGGGTGTATCAGGTGAGTGAGAGAGAGTGGGGAAAGGACGAGCCCTTAGTGACTGTTCGGCACTCTTCAAAAGTGATGCGTGAAACACTGGGTGAATCCGCCTAAGAGAATGTGGCAGCTTTAGGCGGAAGGCCACTGGATTGATCTTGGCAGTAATGGGATAGGGACCAATAAACCTGGGGGACAGCTTAGACGGCCGAGACCATCTAGGAAGGTATTTAGTGGATAACCACACCTTGGAGCCCACCTCCCAATCAGGTACTACCTGCCGGTGCCGGTCGGCTTGCTTCTTGTAGGCCTGGAGGCTATCTCTGAGGTTCAACTTAGCTTTGTCCTGGATTTCCCTTATTCGGACTAGTACCTCCTCTACCGCCGGAAGTGCAGGTTTGCAGGGAAAATGGGGAATGATGGCTCGGGGATGAAATCCATAAGAGCAATAGAAGGGAGACATTCTGCTTGCGGAATGACTGGCATTATTATATGCGAACTCCGCCGTCGGCAGCATATCTACCCAGTTGTCTTGTTCCAAGTTGGTTTAGCTGCGCAAATATTGTTCCAAGGTGGCGTTTAAACGCTCCATCTGCCCGTTAGTGTGGGGATGATATCCCGATAACAATGCGGGCTGAATATTAAGAGCGGCGCATAAGGACTTCCAGAATTTGGAGACGTATTGGCTCCCTCGGTCTGATACAATCTTGTCTGGGAGACCATGGAGTCGAAACACATCTTTAATGAAAACCAATGCCATACCATCGGCAGTTGGTATACCAGGGAGTGGAGAGAAATGAGCCATCTTGGTGTGGGAATCGATGGTCACCATTATGCATGAACATCCTTGAGACAAAGGTAAGTCCACAATGAAATCAGTGGATATATGACTCCACGGACGTTCCGAGATGGAATCTTTTGCAGCAGACCTATGGGTCTCTTTGTGTTGTTTTTACTCTGACAGCAGACTCTGCAGGACCTGACGTAACGTTTAACGTCTTCAGACAAACTTGGCCAATAAAAGGCTCTTCTGATCAGGTCCAAGGTACTCGCCTGCCCCCTATGGCCTGCAGTCTTGTGATCGTGGCACCGGGACAATATGTCTTTCTGAAGAGGTTTGGATGGTACCCAGATCCTCTGATTCTTCAAGAACAAACCATCCTTTTGAATCATGCCTCGGGGTTCTGGATGTAAAGAGACGGCTTCTTTTATCCGTTGAAACAAGGAGGAGATAGTGGCAACAATGCGGTTCCTGGGAAACAACTTCTCCAGGCAGGATGAGGCAACATGGGAGGAAAAAGACTTCCTGGACAGGGCATCTGCCAAAGTGTTTTGGCTTCCAGGAATATAAGTGATGCTAAAGTCATATTGTGAGAAAAAATGCGCCCATTGGGCTTGTCTGGAATTGATGCACTCCATTGACTGTAGAACTTGTAAATTCTTATGGTCGGTCCGGATTACGAAAGGGTGACTGCACCCCTGTAGGAGGTGTCTCCAGACTTCACAGGCTTTTTTCATGGCCAGAAGTTCACGTTCAATTACAGAATAATTCCGTTGGCTAGTAGTGAGAGTTTTTGACAGATAAGCTATTGGGTGTTCCGCGTTGTCATGCTCTTGTAGTAGAACAGCTCCTATAGCTGCGGCAGAGGCATCTGTCTCAACGATAAAAGGTTTGTTTTGGTCCGGCTGGCATAGGATGGGAGCGCTGCAGAAGCTCTTCTTCAAGAGCTGAAAGCTCTCTTCAGCCTGAGGGCTCCAGATGAAGGGCACAGATGTCTTCTTTAATAAGTTGGTAATCGGTAGAACAGTGTTGGAAAAACCTGGCACGAAACGCCTATAAAAATTAGCCAGGCCCAGGAATCTCTGAACCTCTTTGACTGAGGAAGGAGCCTGCCAATGGAGAATAGCCTCAACCTTTTTTTGATCCATTTGTACTCCTTGTGGTGAGAGGATAAACCCCAAGTAAGGTACCGAAGATGCCCCAAATACACACTTTTCACGTTTGGCCAATAAATGATGTTTTTTAAGGCGCTCAAAGACTTCTGTGAGATGCAGCAGATGCTCTGACATAGTCTGTGAAAAAACAAGTATGTCGTCAAGGTAAACTACCACTGAAATAAACAATAAATCTGAAAATATCCAGTATATGAACCTTTGAAAAATAGCTGGAGCATTGACTAGTCCGAAGGGCATCACGTAGTATTCGTACAGGCCAAATGGCGTCCTGAAGGCCGTCTTCCATTCATCTCCGGGACTTACTCTGAGTAAGTGATAAGCATTGCGCAGATCCAGTTTGGAGAAAACTGTCGCTCCCTGTACCGATTCCAAGATGTCAGGAATGAGGGGCCTGGGGTACCTGTCCTTGCGAGTTACCTTATTGAGTCCCCTGTAGTCGATGCATGGCCTGAGGTCTTTAGAATCCCTCTTTGGGATAAAGAACAAGGGAGCACCCGCCGGGGACTTAGAGGGTCTGATGAGACCGTTGCATAAGTTGTCATCCAAATACTTTCGTAAAGCGTCCTTTTCAGTCTTGGATAAAGCAAACATTCTGCCGAATGGCACCAGGGCATTGGGTATCAGCTTGATGGAGCAGTCCTCCGGTCTATGGGGTGGTAATGCCATGTGGGCGGATTCAGCAAACACCATAGGGTATTCTTCCAATACCTTGGCAATAGCTGGAATTAAAATGCAAACAACTAGACTTCCAGTCGACATGGGGATTATGTTGTCGCAGCCAGGTGATCCCCAAGATTAGGGGAAAATGGGCTGCTCGAATGATGTCAAAAGTAATGACTTCTGAATGCTGAAAAATAGTGAGAGGAAGGGGTTTGGTCGTCTGAACGATGAGTCCTGAGCTCAAAGGTGTACCGTCAACTCCTTCTACTTTCTGGCCGTGTCTGCGATCTATCCGTGAAACACCAACTTTGTCTACCCAAAGGGTGTCAGCGAAGTTCCCTGCGGCACCGCAATCCAAGAGAGCCAGCGTCTCTACAGGGCTGCCATGGATAGTAACCTTAACCGTTATAACCATAAGGCGGGAATCCTCAGAAGGGTTCGAGGAATCAATTGACATAGTCACGTAGGGACTGGAAGACTGCCCTCGATAACCCGTCCCAACTAGGCTCGAGGGTTTGCGTTTTCCGCCGGTTTCTTGGTTAGTTCAGTACAATTATGCACCGTGTGGCGATCAGAGGCACAATAGGCACATAGGCCCTGTTCCCTTCTCCTCTTTCTTTCGTCAGGCGTTAGAGAACGGCGAGTAGTGCCGATTTGCATGGGGTCGTCGTGAGGTTTGAGCCATGTTGAAGGTGGTGAGGAGGTCCTTGAAAAGGAGGTACGTGTCTTTCTTCTTTCTTGGCGTCTTTCTTGCATCCTGAACTCCATCTGAAGGGCGGCCGTCATCAGATCCTGCAGGGAAGTAGGATGAGGGAAGTGAGCCATTTCGTCTTTTAATTCTTCCCTAAGGCCTCGGCGGAACAGAATAAATTGGGATTGCTCAGACCAACCCGTCTCCAGGGCCAATCTCTTAAAAGAGGAGATATAAGACAGCACATCAACTTGTCCTTGACGAATGTCCATCAAGTCTTCTCCATCTGCCATTGAAATTTCGGGTCTTTCAAAGGTTCGTTTGACAAAGTCAACAAAGGCATCGAAATTCTGAAGGACAGGGTCATTTCCGGTGACTAGGGGGGTGGCCCAAGCAAGAGCGTTCCCTGTCATATTGGACACCAAGAATCCAACCTTGGCATGATCAGAGGCATAGGTGCGGGTTCTGAAGGAAAAATACACCCTGCAGGCGTCAAGGAATTCTTTTAGAGTTTTGGGGGAACCATCGTACTTCCCCGATGACAATGACATAGGAGGCAGGTCTGTGTTAGGGGGCTCCCTCACTGCCACCATTTGCTTTAACAGGTTGTTTTCGGTTTTCATATTTTGCATTTCGAGAGAGAGGCTTTGTACTGCAGCAATTAGTTCCTGCACTTGCTCAGGAGTTGCCATGGTTGTTGTTTGTTGGCGTTGCAAACTGTCAGCACCGGCTTCTAATACAATTTTAGTTCCCTTTTTTATCTCTTCAACCTCCTCACCTGTGGAGTTGAAATCCTCCTCAACTGGGCTGAGCGCTCGGTGTGCCGTGTAGTCCTTTTCCTTTTTTTGAGGCTGAGCGTGTCTCCCACAAGAGGAAGCCACAGTGAGAGTGTGTAAATACGCCCTGACTGTGTCTCCTTCCCAGGAGGGACAAAAAGGGGGAAAAAACCAGAATAGGCAAAAAAACCCTTGAACCGGCAGGTATCCTGATGGCAGCTGGGCTCGTGTAAAGCAGACGAGAGACGGGAGAAGGCAGCAACAGGAAGCACCGGGATAAGTAAACTCCAGCAAACACCGGAAAAGAAAGTAAACAAACGAAAGGCAGAAAGCCGGGCACAAAGGAGTGAAAGGAGGGAGGAGGGAGAGAACTGATGGCGGGGACCGGAGAAGGACCGGGAAGAGAAAGGAAAGTGCAAAAGGTAAGGCTCGAGGAGCAAGAGGTAAACAGCGTGTAGCAAGGCCGTGGCAGCGAGGAAAAGCAGCTGACCATGGAAGGTTGCAACACGCTGGACCAAGGGAGAGGAGTGGTTAAATAACGCTACGGTCAACCAAGCGGAAAAAGACTAGATCGCTTAGTGAACGCTGCGTCAAGCGTGACGGGAATCAGGAAGTCCGTAAGCGGCAGCGGGACAAAAGACGCCAGCTGAGAATGCGGCGCATGACAGTAGCAGACTCAAGATGCAAAAATGACCACACACCGTCAGAACAGCTGAGAAGCGTTTGAATGCAGAAACGTTTCTCTTTTATGGTGTGATTTCCTAGTCACATGACTATCTTGACCTGCCCCTGATTGCTGGGTTTGTATCATGTGATCACGTGATGGGCTCGTGTCACGTGACCGACACGTAAACACTGATTGGAAAAAGTGTTACGCGTGCGGTCACGTGAGCGGCCAAGAAGCGAGGAGGTCCAATGTGATCATAAACGCCATGGCCGCCCCCAACAGTATCGGGACCAGCGGCGCCATGGATGCCGCAACACCAGGGAGCCAGCAGGGCGCCGAGCCGCCGAGGGCAATCGCTGCCCGTGGCTAGGTGTGGCCACAAATGAAGGCAGGTGCCACCCCCGCCGGCACTTGGTCGGCCCACCAGCGCGCTGCCGCATTGAGGTACGTGCAGCTGTCGGGTGCATGACAGTTAAGAACACATGTACTTATGACTTTGGAAGATACAGACCGTGAATCTCAAACAAGTATTACTGAAGTTTTGTCAGATTTGGACATTGTTCAACAGAATGTACACATTAAAGAACTCACCAAGAAATTGAAGTTTACGCCTGTTTTTCCTATTGATAACATCATTGACACCTTTTATCAGGCAGTAGTAAAGGTTGTACATAAATTAGCTGACAATCGATTGCACAACTATAAACAAGCCGCTTACAATTTGTGTAAATTGGAATTCCAGGCATTACAACAATTGGCCACCAATTCTGCTTTAATTATCAAAGAAGCAGACAAGGGTGGGACTGTAGTCATGATGGATCGACCCAACTACATTACGATGGGTATGCGCCATCTCAATTCAGGTAGATTCTACCTAATACTTCACAAAAATCCATTGCATGAAATTCAGACTCTGGCAAACCAATTGATCCTTAAATGGCATAAAAAAGGTCTACTTATGGATGTGGAAAGACATTTCCTTACGGTCGATGGCCCTATCATGCCAATGGCCTATTTCTTACCATAAATCCACAAAGAATTTGAAGATATTCCGGAAGAGAGGCCTATTGTAAGTGGAGGAAGCAGTGGAGTCAAACCCATTTCCATCTACGTTAACGAGTTCTTATTACCAGCTGTTTTATTGACTCCCACATTCATCAGAGACACGATGCATGTACTTGAAATATTGGACAAATTAGATCCGCTTGAAAAATGTTGGCTAGTAACTTTTGATGTGAAAGCATTATATACTTCAATCGATCATCTGAAAGCAATCCAATGTGTGAACTATTTGTTTTCGTGAATCATCTGCTTCTTATTTTGAACATGTAGAAATGGTGAAAGAATTTCTTTTATTCACTTTACAAAATAATGTGTTTCTTTTCAATAATGTTTTCTTTAAACAACTGATTGGCATCGCAATGGGGGCCAGCTTTGCCCCGGCACTTGCAAATGCATTCATGCGTCATTTTGAGCAAACATTTGTTTTCATTGATTCAGACTACTCTCAATATATCCACTTATGGAAACGTTATATTGATGATGTTATTTTTATTTGGTCAGGTACATCTAACACTCTTCAACAATTTATATCTTTTTTGAACAACAATGATTGGAGGATTCAATTTACTTCCACGAGCATTCAAACTCAGATTGACTTCCTAGATCTTACCAATCAGTTGTCTGACAAAGGTTTGCTTACAAAAACGTTTTGTAAAAGTACGTCTGTTAATGCTACCTTGCACGCCAAAAGTTGTCACAAAAAGCATGTAATTAATAATATCCTAAAAGGTGAATTTATCTGTGCAAGGAGAAATTGTTCAGACTTACATGATTTCCTTGCAGAAAGTTATTTGATTAAATCACATTTCATAGAGAGAGGGTATGAAACTACTAACCACAACAAAACTGCTGAAACAGTATGCCAGGTGAAGAGATCTGAATTGTTAGTTCCTAAACTACACATTCCAACATCTGCCACTCAGAAAATTAGGCTGATTACCAGATTTAACACAGATAGCTTTAAAATACACAACATAGTGAGTAGACACTGGCACCTCTTGCACCTAGACCCAGACATCTCTAATTGGCTTGATCCTAAACCCACCATCACGTTCAGCAAAGGCAAAACTCTGAAAAATAAACTCTGCCCTTCATTATGGGCCCACTCAGCTCGACAACTACATGGGTTCATTCAGCCAGGATCCATGGTTTCCATAAATGTGGTTGTTGCAACATGGGTAAATACACATTAGAAACTCAAGTTGTTTCATTTGGAACTCTAGGTGAGCATAGGGTAAACTCTTTTATAAATTGCAACACCAAATTTGTGGTGTATTGTATCATTTGTACTTGTGGGCTTAAATATATTGGCAGTACAATCAGACCATTAATAATTCGTATTAGAGAACACCTATCAACTATTGGTAGTCAGGACGCCAAATATCCACTGGCAGCACATTGGCAAGTGCAGCACCAACCTGACAGTAAGGACCTTATTCGCTTTGTGGGTTTGGCAAAAGTTACATTGGCCCCAAGAGGAGGCAATTTACAATTGAAGCTCCGCCAACTTGAGGCTCGTCTCATTTATAAATACCGTACAGTTTACAATGGTCTTAATTCGGATCATGAATTTGCAGTGTTCTTATAAATACGTAACATGGCATTGCTATATTACTTTTTCGTCTGAGTGTAATCTCAGTTGCCAATGATCTCTCTCTGTTGTTCTGCTTCATCGCTTTGAAGGATCCGGGATTATTTGTTGTTTGCAACTGTATTCTTAGAAGTGATTAGACAGCGCAACCTTTGCACATTTTTTTAACAATGACAAGTTTGTCCAACTAATTCGGCTTCATAACATGCAGTGACCTGGACTCTATCTCCAGATGCCCAGGACTCACAATTGATTAATTTCTATATTGTGTTTATATTTATGTGGCATTAATATTAGTATCTTTATAAATTTGAATATGGCTGTTGCCTTAACAGTCACTCTACCAATCGCCATTCAGCGTGTATGACTTATCACGTTAATTTTAACCGTGGTTCTAAAACTAATGTCCTGCCGGTTTCACTTACTCAGAATTAACTTTGTTTTTTAAAATTGTTATAGTTAAAATATATAACACCCTTTTAAGTAAGTAATGCCCCCTTTTTGGGGCCATTGGCAAGCTCTAGTGGCTTCACATTATGGTTTTCAGTCTCAAGTTTACCCCACCCAAGATGGCGCCTAAATCTGGTCCACCACTCCTCCACTGCGATAACATTCTAGCTTTGCTCACACTCCGAGATGTTGTTTTTAAATGTCTCCCCCTGCCTGCGGCTTCGTGCCCAAGCCTAATTTTTGCTGCTATTCCAATGCTACTAGGTAAGACCCTTTAGCTATGATCCCTTGGACCATACTTACGATGTAGCTGCCAGCTGCCAGTATACTTCACTGGCAAGCTGCGGCTACACAACAGGACTTTTTCCCACGCATTCCACAATATTACAAGCACGGCCTGATGCTTTCTAATTAGCAACATATGGTAAATTTCTATTTCAGCCACAAATTATGTCTAATAATACTTTTTCACCTAACTCGCCATAACTTTATTGCGCATGTTAGACCATCTGTCCACTTACAGCACGTTATATGCCCAATTTATAACTCACCGCGATCAAGCATACAACTTCTTTAGTACCTAATAATAAATAACTTGATGGCTTATGTTGTTTAATCTGTCTATTTACAGTGTGCTTCATATAGTTTTCTCTGATCCCAGACCTTACCGCATCTGCGAAGCATTAGAGGTATGATCTAATTATTTTCCTTTCACCACGCACCTACAGGTGTTTGTATTCTGGGTGCAACTGACTATCTGTTTAATTCTTTACTTTAGCTGACCTAATTACAGACATCTTTATGCCTCCTCTGCATCAAATTCTATGCTCCATATACAAGGTACCTTTTCACCTTATAAATAGTTGACAAAATGTCTTGGATCGCGCTGGACTACCATTTTTGAAATTAAGGCTCTGTTTCCACATTTGTTTTCCTTTTTCCCTTTCTCTCCCCCCTCTTCTCCTTTGATTGTATTCTTAGTTTTTTTCATATGCATTAATATGACTATTGTATGTGACATGTGCAAAATGCAATTTATATTTCAATCATCCTAATTATTTTACATTGACTTGTTGCCCCTTGTGACACATAACAGTGTGCCTTGTTTTGTTTCTTTTTAAAAAATGTCAATTTAATTTCTATTTTGATTACACATGTTTTAATATTATGTTGCATATATTAATGTTACATATCAGCCTCAGATGAAGAGCCAGTTTAGCTCGAAAGGTGTGTCAGGCTGTTTTTGATCACCCTGAATAAACATCAGACCGCATTCTAATAGTTGCACTTACTTGGCGCAGTGTGTTTGGGGACTCTCTGTTCTTCCATTATCTGGGATGATCGCTGTCCTTTCACGGTTGCAGTAATAAGGAGAAACATGGCAGCCTTTAGGTTGTGAAAACATACAGATGTGAAAGTGTTGCATTTCTTCTCACTAATGGAATGCAAAGGGCATCGATTAAACATCGGTGATGGAACATAAGAACATTCTCTGAAGAATGTGAGGACTGGGATCGATTGATGAACGGAATCGGCATTATAAGATCACTGTTCACAGTTATACAAAAAATGCAAACCATGCAATGTTTGCTAGATATAACCTCTATTGGCAAAAGTTATAAATGTTTTCATGTACATAATCTCCTCTACTTGTTACATTCCAGACTATTGCTGTTTTCTTTTAAATATACTTTTAAAATCCTTTTTGTGAAAAGAAACCAAACTTTCGCATTTTGTGTGGATGTGTGTGTTTATGTTCCTGGTTCTGCATTAGGTAACTTTATGACGTGTGTGATGACAGGGTAAGTTTGGCTATGCTGCCCACGAACATCATTAAAATATGTGGCGCATATCGTGCTGACTAGTGATGTCAGCTTTAGTGGTGGGTGATCTGAATTACTGCTCTAAGGGTACTTAAACTTAGGGCAATCGATCAACGGATAAAATTAGCACAAGTTGGTGGTACCCGACCTGTCGTTTTCGCATGTGTAAAAGTGAGAAAAACTAAGGTAAGATGCATTGGAAATATCTTTAAGATCGATCTATGTATGCTCAAAAATACATGCCTGATCGAATGGCCCAATAACATTTCTGAGCGAACTAACCCTTTAATAGATTGGGTGCGAATCCAAAAGTAAAAGAAAACACAAAGCATCTACTGTAGCTTGTAGGAGTGCTTCATCCGATCTTGGCTACACAATCACATACACCTCAATATATTAAGTCAATGCAAAAATAAATAACCCCACACAGGCCATTGGCTCATTATCACATTCACATTTATTTTGTTATGATGAGCTTCATGAGAGGGGCCATGTAACTATTGAAGAGAAATGGTGAGAGACCTGATGTCAACCTTTATGGCTATGGTGTCACTGACTTGACTCCACTATTCCTCCCCCTCCTCCTCACCTGAGAGATGGTGGTCACTGTCTTCAGGACTGATGGACCTTCTGGTTCTGTAGTCCTTTTCCTTTCTTGTTTGGCGTCCGAGTCTCCCACGAGAGGAAGCCACAGTGGAGGCCAAACAAAGCACTCCACTGGGACTCCGTTCCCGGGAGGGACAATTAGGGGAAAAAGCCGTAAGCGGCGGAAAAAACCCCTGCTGATGGCACCGGAGTCCTCGTGGAAGCTGGGCTCCGATTGGAGATGGAAGAGCTGGAGGCTAGGAGCCACAATGTGAGTAGTACGGGTAAGAAAAAAGTAGAGTACTTGACCAAGGGAAAGGAAAGAGGAGCGGGGAGCCGTGGAGAGGCATGGCGAAAAAGGAGGCACGGGAGCCGGGTGAAACAGGGAAAACGAAGGCGGGGAAAAGGCAGCAAGAAGAGAAAGAACGTAAACAAGCATTCGCAACGGTCGGCAGCGATGGGACAGCTGACTGCGAGGTTGCAACGCACTACGCTGACTGGGAGGCGGGACTAAATAGGGCAGCGGAACCAAACAAAAAGACTAGACCGCGCGAACGCATGTTGCAGCACACGTGTAGCGCTTCCCTGTATTTAGTTGAAACTTCGGCCACACACACCAGGAAAGGATACGGCGTGTGACAGTATGCCCCCTCTTAAACTGGAGGCCCCCGGGTTTCCCTGGATGCGCTCTATAAAACCTCCTAAGGAGTATAGGTGCGTGGATATGGGAAAGAGGCTCCCAGGAATCCTCTACACTGGAGTAACCTTTCCAATGAACCAGATATTCTATGCGGCCCCTGCGGTATCTGGAATCACTTATATAGGAGATTTCGTATTCATCTTGGGTGGTCGCGGGAGCAGGGATAGGCGTGGAGCGTGTACATCGTGACTGATCTGCACTCCTCAGTAACGAAGCATGAAAAACAGGGTGAATCCGTTTCAAGGCGGGGGGTAGGCTGAGACGAAATGCCACTGGGTTGACTTTAGCGGTGAGAGGGAAAGGGCCGATAAAACGAGGAGACAACTTAGAGGGACGCAACCAGCGTGGGAGAAATTTGGTGGAAAGCCACACTTTGGAGCCCACCTTCCAATCCGGAACATCCTGCCGGTGCCTGTCAGCCTGTAGCTTGTTTGTGCGACGGCTCTCTGACAAACTTAGCTTGGCTGTCTGTTGAGCTGCCTTTAGCCGAAACAACACCTCCTCCACGAGGGGCAAGGAGGAGTGAACTGGAGAGCGGGGGAGTATAGACCGAGGATGGTAACCATAAGAGCAAAAAAAAGGTGACATCTTGATGGCGGAATGTGTAGCATTATTATATGCAAACTCTGCCGTAGGTAATAGCGAGACCCAATTGTCTTGCTCAGCATTAACATAAGCCCGTAGATATTGCTCAAGAGTTGAGTTTAATCTCTCTGTTTGGCCGTTAGTTTGGGGGTGATACCCCGATGATAGGGCTCTCTCAATGCCGAGATTCTGACACAGAGACTTCCAGAACCGAGACACAAACTGGCTCCCACGATCTGACAATACCTTATCCGGGAGACCATGAAGCCGGAAAATGTCTTTAATGAAAACTCGAGCCATTGCCTCAGCCGTGGGCAGCCCAGGAAGTGGAGAAAAATGCGCCATCTTGGTAAATGAGTCGACCATTACCAGGATACAAGAGCAACCTTGTGAGACCGGTAAGTCCACTATAAAGTCTGTGGTAATGTGACTCCAGGGATGAGTGGGAACATCGTCTTGTTGTAAGAGACCAACAGGCCTTTGGGTAGTATGCTTGCTTTTCTTACAAACAGCACAGGTCTGTACATACTGTTTGACATCCTTAGGAAGGTGGGGCCAGTAAAAGGTCCTTTGGACTAGATCCAAAGTGCCTGTTATTCCTCTGTGACCTGCTGTCTCATGATCATGACACCACGATAGGACTTTGTTTTGTAGTTCCTGAGAAGGCACCCAGAGTTGATGTCCCTTAAACAGTAAGCCATCCTTCTTAATAAGACCAATGGGTTCTGGATGACAAATCGTAGAGTCTTTGACTTGCTGAAGAAACGAGGAAAGTAAACCAATGATCTTGTTTCTTGGAAACATTCTTTCGAGTATGGTCGTAGGTAGTCGGGTACCATCGGTCTTCCTGGAAAGGGCATCCGCCAAAGTATTTTGGCTTCCTGGTATGTAGGTAATCAGGAAATCGTATTGGGAGAAAAAATGCGCCCAACGAGCTTGCCTGGAGTTAATACAATCCATAGATTGTAAAACCCATAGATTTTTATAATCAGTCCTTATGATAAAAGGATGGCTGCTTCCCTGAAGTAGGTGTCTCCATTCTTCACATGCATTCTTCATAGCCAGGAGCTCCCTTTCTATGACGGAGTAATTGCGCTGGCTTTCTGTGAGTGTCTTAGATAGGTAGGCCACCGGATGTTCCAGGCCTTCATGTTCTTGAAGGAGGACCGCCCCAACGGCTGCAGATGAAGCATCAGTCTCAAGTATAAACTGTTTGGTTTGGTCGGGCTGTCGTAGGATGGGGGCATGACAGAACTGTTCTTTGAGACGACGGAAGCTTTCTTCTGACCGCGGGTTCCAAGCAAATGGCAGAGCGGATTTCTTTAGTAGACTGGTTATGGGCAGAACTATATCCGAAAACCCGGCAATAAAGCGCCGGTAGAAATTTGCTAAACCCAGAAATTGTTGCACTTCTTTTACAGACTTAGGGGCCGGCCACTGAAGAATAGCCTCCACCTTACTTCTGTCCATCTGTACCCCTAGGGGGGTAAGAATAAATCCCAGATAGGGGACTGAAGAGACACCAAAGAGACACTTCTCCCTCTTGGCCAAAAGGTGATTTTCCTTGAGCCGGGTTAATACCTCTGTGAGGTGTTTAATGTGATCCGACATGTTGTTAGAGAACACCAATATGTCGTCAAGGTATATGACGACAGAGATGAACAGAAGGTCATAGAAAATATGATCCATAAACCTTTGGAATACCGCTGGTGCATTAACGAGCCCGAAGGGCATCACACGGTACTTGAAGAGGCCAAAAGGTGTTCTAAAAGCAGTCTTCCATTCATCTCCCTTCCTGATTCGGAGCAAATGGTAGGCATTTCGCAAATCTAATTTGGAAAACACTGAGGCACCTTGTACTGCTGCCAGTATATCGGGTATCAAAGGCATCGGGTAGCGGTCCTTCCTGGTTACTTTATTTAGACCTCTATAGTCTATGCAAGGTCGGAGATCCGAGGAATCTCTCTTAGGGATGAAAAACAGTGGGGCTCCTGCCGGTGACTTAGATGATTGGATAAGACCGTTGCAAAGATTGTCATCCAGATACTTTCGCAGAACTTCTTTCTCCCTATGGGACAATGCAAACATTCTGCCAAAGGGTACCAATGCATTGGGAGTCAGTTCTATGGCGCAATCTTCGGGCCTATGGGGGGACAATTCCGAAGGAGAAGAGTCGGCAAAAACTGTATCAAAACTCTCTAGAATCTGAGTGACCGAGTGAACTCCCACAGTGGTGTTATGTTCACTAGAGGATGTTTCCACGGCCTGATAGTGAACCCCCTGCAAACAATGTTTTTGGCAGTAAGGAGAACTGAAATCCAGGCGATTGGAAGCCCAATCAATGTGGGGGTTATGTTGCCGGAGCCAAGTAATTCCCAATATGAGAGGAAAATGAGCGGCTCTAATGATGTCAAACGTTATGTTTTCTGTGTGTTGATGGATGGAGAGTAACAAAGGTTCCGTAGATTGAGTTATTAATCCGGAGCTCAAAGGTTTGACGTCCACTCCTTCCACTTTCTGTTCTTCCTGGCGGTCAATGCGCCTGGCACCAATCCGATTAACCCACACGGTGTCCGCAAAGTTTCCGGCCCCACAATCGAAGAGAGCCAGTGCCTCAATTTGGTTCTCCGCAATAGTGACTCGAACCGGAATCACCATAAGGCGAGAGTCTTCGGTAGGATTGGATGAGCCAATCGACATGGAAACATAGGGACTATGAAAGACCCCTCGACATCCCGTCCCTTCTAGGATCGAGGGCCTTCGTTGTCCGACTGCTTATTGGACAATTCAGGACAGTTCTTTACTAAGTGCTGATCGAATCCACAGTAGGCACACAACCCATGCTCTCTCCTTCTTTTCCTCTCCTCAGGAGTAAGGGAACGACGTGTAGCACCTGTTTGCATCGGCTCTTCTATTTGTTTGGGCGAAGCAGGTGGAGGAGAGGGACTGCTTGGGAAGAAGGATCGGCTCCGCCTTTTCTCTTGTCTCCTTTCTGACATTCTGAACTCGAGTTGAAGGGCGGCTGTCATTAAATCAGCTAGCGAGTCTGGGCGAGGAGAGCGAGCCAATTCATCCTTTAGATCTTCTCTAAGACCGCGTCGAAATAAAATGATCTGTGACTGCTCTGACCAACCTGTCTTTAAGGCCAGTTTTTTGAATGTCGAGATATAAGAGAGCACGTCCGACTGTCCTTGCCGGATATCAAGCAGGTCCTCCCCTGCTGCCAGGGCAAGTTCTGACCTCTTAAAGGTACTCTTGAGTAAATTCAGGAAGGCCTCGTAGTCCTGAAGCACAGGGTCAGCACGGGTCACTAAGGGAGTAGCCCAGGATAATGCGTTCCCCGGCATGTTGGAAATCATGAAGCCCACCTTAGCATGGTCCGAGGTGTACGTGCGGGCTCTGAAAGTAAAGTATATTTTGCAGGCGTCCAAAAACTCTCTCAGTTTCTTAGGCGAGCCCTCGAATTTGCCTGAAGAAAGCGCCATGGGGGGTAAGTCAGTGGATGGTGGTTCCCGGGATGTTACCATCTGCTTCAGTAGGGCATTCTCTGCCTTCATATTCTGCATCTTTAGAGAGAGGCGCTGGACTGCAGCCACCAGTTTCTGCACTTGTTCAGGGGTAGCCATTGTAGGTACTGGGCGTTGCAATCTGTCAACCTTTATGGCTATGGTGTCACTGACTTGACTCCACTATTCCTCCCCCTCCTCCTCACCTGAGAGATGGTGGTCACTGTCTTCAGGACTGATGGACCTTCGGGTTCTGTAGTCCGTTTCCTTTCTTGTTTGGCGTCCGAGTCTCCCACGAGAGGAAGCCACAGTGGAGGCCAAACAAAGCACTCCACTGGGACTCCGTTCCCAGGAGGGACAATTAGGGGAAAAAGCCTTAAGCGGCGGAAAAACCCCCTGCTGATGGCACCGGAGTCCTCGTGTAAGCTGGGCTCCGATTGGAGATGGAAGAGCTGGAGGCTAGGAGCCACAATGTGAGTAGTAAAGGTAAGAGAAAAGTAGAGTACTTGACCAAAGGAAAGAGGAGCGGGGAGCCGTGGAGAGGCACGGCGAAAAAGGAGGCACGGGAGCCGGGTGAAACAGGGAAAACGAAGGCGGGGAAAAGGCAGCAAGAAGAGAAAGAACATAAACAAGTGTTCACAACGGGCGGCAGCGAAGGGACAGCTGACTGCGAGGTTGCAACGCACTACGCTGATTGGGAGGCGGGACTAAATAGGGCCGCGGAACCAAACCGAAAGACTAGACCGCGCGAACACGTGTTGCAGCATACGTGTAGCGCTTCCCTGTATTTAGTTGAAACTTCGGCCACACACGCCAGGAAAGGATACGGCGTGTGACACCTGATCCTTGTGGCTTGCCGCAAGTTGATTCTATTGGTTCTATCAGTAAGGATTTTAGCTATTGTTTAGGGCAGCTTATGGTCGCCAGATTCTTCTAGTCTTTTAAGATTGTGTGTCTGTGCTGAATGTGAGAAACCTAAAGGTGTCTCACTTACTAGTTCCTAGGGATCTGTCATCAAGGTGGCCAGGACACGGTCATCGCTATTGGATCCAGTTCTGGGGGGTGGACCAGTGTGGGAGGTTCACCTGGATGGGGGGTCCTCGGGGAGTGAAAGTGGGACACTGACTGTGAGAAGCGGTATCCCCTTTCTTATAAAACCTTTTCCCCATCCTACCACGTAGGATGCTCCGAAAATCTCTACCCCCCACTTTTCTGACACAAAAACTTTCCGAAACCATGAAAGACAATGGACTAACACCATAGTCGTTTACCTGACATGTCCCAACACAAGGGTCAGGCAGAGTCAGGCAATCTTCTTTACCCCCCCACTAATCATCCCTCCAGCCTCATGAACATTGCTCTCTGGAACGCCAGATCCATCTGCAATAAGACCGCAGCTGTTTTAGACATGTTCTTTCATCTCAACCTTCATTTCCTATGTCTAACTGAAACCTGGATCCCCCCTCACAACACTACTGTTCCCGCTTCCCTAACCACCTCCTCGTCCTCCTTCTCTCCTTCTCTCATATCTCTCGCTCTACTGGCCGTGGTGGAGGTATTGGCCTCCTCTTCCACCCTAAATACCTTTCCTCTACCTCTTCACCATCTCTTCCTTCTTTCCCTTCCTTCGAATTCCTTTACAAATCTTTCTCCTCTCCTCACCCCATCTCCTTTATAATCATCTATCGACCCCCTGGCCCTCTTTCGTCCTTCTATGATGACCTCAATCACCTCCTTTTGCTCATCTCTCCCTCCCCCTCTCCTCTAACTGTACTTGGCGACTTTAATCTTTCAACTCCCTTCTCCCCCTCATTCCTCACCCCTTTTCTCCATCCTTGACTATACCTCCTTTCCCCTCTCCCTTCTTCTCCTACTCATTCCTCTGGCTCCACTCTAGTCCTCATCTTCAACTCTTCCTACCCCTCTTCTCCCTTCTCTACACTTCCTATCTATCTCTCCGATCATGCTTTACTCTCCTTCTCCCTTACTCCCCTTCCTCATCCTTCCTCTACTATGCCCTCTCCTTCCATCTTTTCACGACGTGACCTTTGCAACTTTGATCCCTCCCTCTTTCTTGACACTTGCTCTTCTTCTCTCCCCTCTCTCCAAGATTTCTCTTCATTGTCGGCCAATGATGCACTATCCACTCTCTTCTCTTCTATCTCTTCCTCTCTTGATCTAGTTTACCCCCTTTCCTTCTTCTGTCCAACCCGGAAACCCTCTCAACCATGGCTCTTTCCTTAACTTCTCTCTATGTGGCGTCTCCTCCGACGTCTTGAGAGACTCTGGCTCAAATCCCCTTCACTTTCCAACCAAACCTCATATTTCTCTTACCATTCTCTATACGACTCTTGTCTTGCCTCGGCTAAACGCTCCTACTACTCTAACCTTTTCCACTCCCA